>NC_064634.1:104628010-105253010 GCF_023864275.1 Schistocerca cancellata
ATTTTTCTCTGCTGGATGGTGCAGCGTAACAATGACAGAATGTTTGGGTGATAGTGGTGAATGGAACCTGAGGGACGCGCATCTGCTCCGAGTTAAGTCTTTCTAGTTTTCCCAGCAATGAACACCATCATAACAGTTCGTACTGTCGTTGTGCTGCAGGAGCAGGCTTCATTTGACACTGACCTAACCCATCGTACACAGGTGGCGGAGCTATGACAACATGTTCCCACTTCCACTGAGTGGTCAAAACACGCTCCTATAGCATTAAATCAGGTCACTCTGTTTCTACACAGGATGCAGAATGTGATGGATATTGCTCTCTCTGACCTCTGGGTAAAATTGCTAAAATTGATCTCACTATCAACTCCGCTGTGTATAACAGCACATCGCTCGATATCAATGGCATCGTTCCAATCTGACCATCCACTGAGTAAGCTGTTGTTTACCGCATAATGACTGACTGACACCGCTCCGTTGAGATGGAGGAAACCTTGACGAAACACTGGATATCTGCTACTTGTCGCTGTGGAACATGGGGTTAAATGTAGAGGTCATCACATTGATACAGTTTGGAAGCGTTCGTCATTGCTACAGACTCATCTTACCTCCCTATGCTTCGATATCCTATCCATGTTTTTATTTTTTTCACCAATAAGATAATAGTACTTATTTTTATTTGTGTTACTTCACGCATGTTGTGAACAGCACCTTCCAGCGATTGTCAATAAGGTACATGACTGCAAAATGAAGGAGCAGTGCTTTTCGAAACAGAGCACCAAGACATATCCTACCCCTTCGATGGGAAGGTGAGAATAACTGTACAGGTAATAACCTTCGAAAAGAGGTAAGTTCTCTACAATACCACAAACTCTTCCAGTTTCCGTATGTTGCGATGTCTTCCACATTTTTGTCGGTGAGAAACATTGCGTCTGTGTTTTATTTCTACCATCCTGTGGTGTGGTAGCCGTATAGTTTATGCCATGCGATGTTCAGTTTTCTGTGAGAGCCAGAGGATCGAAACATGTTAATGTCAGTTTCGCAGCAGCTGATACGGGTCTGTAAGGCATGGTAGAGAAAACAAAGTGAATGGCAGTGTACACTCATTGAGTGTGTTACAAACAGAAAAAAAACGATGTATTACACTGCTTATGAAGGAGCAATACAGGTAGCCTCTCGTGTGATTGATAGTCTGTTGGATATGGTCATCCTATAGTACAGGTGATGAAACTTTACACTGGTCTGTGGAAGCAACTTCGATCACAAACCACCTGCTCCAGTGAACCAGTATCTGGGCTTGAAGGTGGAACATTCATGCGGATCGCCACATATGTTTGGGTGATGGACACAAATGCACCCCGAGAGACACACATCTCCTTCGGTTTACCTGTATGTAGTTTGGAGATGTGTCGTAAAATCTTCGTCCTTCCTCAATGCCATGTATGATGTGTACTCTTCCAAATTTTCCCAACAAGAAACACAACCGTAACTGCTCATACTATCTCTTCCACTGCCTTGTGTTGCAGGGGAAAGCTTCGTTTGGCGCTGGCCTTAACACATTGTACTCGGTTGGTGGAGCTCTGACACCATGTCCCCATTTCCGCCGAGTCGCAAAACGCGCTCCTGTTGCATTAACTCAGCTAGTCCTATTTCCCCACAGGATGCAGAAAGTCTTAGATATAGTGCTCTCTTACATCCGTACAGGTCAGTCTTAAAATGGGACGATCACATGGACTAAGCTGCAGGAAGGGCATGGCAGAGACTTGGGAGCAGTTACAAGATTCAAAGGGACTGTCTAAAAACGGCGCTGGAGTTCTTGGTGTATGGGATCCTTAGCAGACAGGTTCGAAGAAAAAGGGTGACTCCTTTCGACCTACGAGAGTGGCACGAATATGATTCACCAGTGGTTGTAATCATTAAAAGACATCTCTACAGGATCCAACGCATACACATGGTTGAATGGATAGATTTGATTCCAAATTGCGGACATCATTTTGGACAGAATTTTTGTCTGGAAGCGTAACACTATCAGCGACCGTGTGTGGCTCTAGACTCAAGACCGCTTTTCATGCATGGTGATGGTAACAAAAGTGTTACGATCGTGTATTTTAACAGCGCGTTCCTTAGCGAAATGTATGTCGTGGGTTGTAAAATCCCTCTGTGGTCAGCTTCAGATGTCATTTCTCAATTGGCAATTAGCTATAAATAGAACTTTGACAATATGTTATAAACAACACATAGTGCATCAGATCGTTAATAAATACCTCAACTGTGAACTTTGAACAAGTGATTTTCAATATTTTACAACAATTATTCATTCACAATTGTAAGTAATATGTACCTAAAGTTTTGCTAAATGTTAATATGTTATAATAATTTTATAGTTATTAAATAAAGAAGAACCCACAGAAGATAGCACAAAAGTGCTGAAACATGTCTGTGTGAAACAAAACAAAAAAAAGTGTCTTGTATAAGGTGGAATTCCTCTTCCCAGGACATTAACGTGTTTGGTCCATTGACTCCCCCAGGAAACTAGACATCGCACGGTGTAAATCACATTATGTGGTAATCAACAGCGTACGTGGACTTTTGGGATAGAAAAGACACCGTCGATGTACTGTAATAATAAGCCGGCCGTAGTGGCCGAGCGGTTAAAGGCGCTACAGTCTGGAACCCCACGACCGCTACGGTCGCAGGTTCGAATCCTGCCTCGGGCATGGATGTGTGTGATGTCCTTAGGTTAGTTAGGTTTAAGTAGTTCTAAGTTATAGGGGACTTATGACCACAGCAGTTGAGTCCCATAGTGCTCAGAGCCATTTGAACCATTTTTTTGTAATAATAAGCATCATAGTTAATAGTGCGACCAATTTTAGCAACACCCACGAATAACGCGGCAGCATGCTTACCAATTTCTGTATCATCGCTAAACAGCCGCTCCACTACTTTGCTACTACCATCGCGAATGTAAGTAGATGACTGCGCAGTATGTCCATTCATTGTTAATTCTCGAACATATACACCAAAGTGTACCAGACATCTACCTACATATCTCTAGCGATTCGATCGTAGTGCGTTACTTACGATCTTTCTCTATGTGGATGGGAGTCACAGGGCATTGTCGCATTCGTAGGATAAAGTTAGAAACCGAAAGATCTCCTCGCATTGTGTTTGACTAATGCTCCCTGCAGCTGACCAGAAGTAGACCGCTACATTCAACGTTTCGTGTAGGAACAGTGCGAACCGACGCTGTAACTGCTGTCCCGTACCCATCCAAGAGCACAAGATTTCTCCAGATGCGCGAATGTCGAGGAGGTTAGCACCCCTTATCGGTGTATAGTAGATATGAAACTGTTGTGATGATATAATAGATTGTTAAGAACAAGACACGGGTTGTTTTTATGCATGATGGAGCTCCAGACGGACGGAGTTCGCTGCGTTTTGCGTAAATCAACTGCGCTAACAATTCTAAAGTATTGTTCTAGTGTCTCGAGTCATTACCAAGAAGGTATTGGTAAGAGAGAACATAAACACATGCACTCCTAAGGCTACAATGTTCTGCACTTAAGACACTCTATAACGTCAGATCGTTGCGGTTTCCGACCTATTAGCCGTATGGAATGCAACGCTCTTACTATCCGAATGTAAGAAATATATTTCCAGCGTATGACATAAATTCCCCTTGCAGATTTCTCTACGACAAATTATGGCGATAAACTGTAAAATGAAAAAAAATACTTCCTTAAAACACCGATTCCTTGTGATAGAAGTACAATACAATTTGCCAGAGGTGTATAGCACCCACTATTCACATCAGATCATGTTTCAGAAATTATACTATGCCCGCATCCGTCCAATGTAAAATGATCGTTAGTAACGGGGAATGCCTCTTACAAAGAAAGGGTCAAACGCGTAGCAGCAGTGTTTGACATGTGAAATTTCACGTAATTCCGCCACTAACTCCATAAACAGGACATCTGTTAAGCAGATGTATATTCAGAGATTGTAGTACCTCACAAACACCTGTCGCTAACTTAGAATCACCGCAGTTATAAAACTGAAGATTCGATTTTATGCCCAAGATGCGGCAGGGGAATGTAGTACGTCGCATAAATCTACGTTCGTCTAGTGGAATGTGTCCAAAACGCATAGAAATTCTCTGATGACCGAAAGGTTTGCTGTTAATGATCGCAAGTAGACAGTGCTCGACGTCACACACAGGACACGCAGTTGTATGCGAGTTGAACGCAGGTTATGTCACACAACTGATGCATCTCGACACGACAAAGGTTTGCTGTTAATGATCGCAAGTAGACAGCGCTCGACGTCACACACAGGACACGCAGTTGTATGCGAGTTGAACGCAGGTTACGTCACACAACTGATGCATCTCGACACGGCACAAAAAAAAAAAGGTCAGATAACCTGCAGCAACATGTCCCTCTCTCTCTAGAATACATCATCAGTCTACCATTAAATCTTACCACGTTACAGCTCCATCTCACCCTATCACTCCATCCACTCTCTGTCATCCTTTAACGCATATGCAAGTAAGTTTAGAGGCAGATGGTTCTCTTTTTTCCAGGAAAGCACCAAAGACTGCAGTCAACTCCCGCGTGTCACTATTACCTCAATACGCATACAGTAGAACGTTGCCTCGATGAAAAATAAAAGATTGTATCCCTGGTTCCTGGTGATTCCATCTAGCCATTTTCCAGCATTTCTCCTGCTGTGCCGGCCGGTGTGGCCGAGCGGTTCTAGGCACTTCAATCTGGAACCGCGTGACCGCTACGGTCGCTAGTTAGAATCCTGCATCGGGCATGGATGTGTGTTATGTTCTTAGGTTAGTTAGGTTTAAGTAGTTCTAAGTTCTTGGAGACTGATGATCTCAGATATTAAGTCACATAGTGCTCAGAGCCATTTGAACCTCCTGCTGTCGTATACTCGTTCCCATGTAGAAGAATTGGTCTCCCTCAATCAGAAGACATGCAAGTACTCCCGCTCCGACTTTGGTACAGGTCAGACTTAAATTAGGACGATCACATGGACTAAGCTGCAGGGAGAGCAGAGCGGAGACTTAGGAGCCGTTACAAGTTACAGAGGTGTCTAAAAACAGCGCTGGAGTTCTTGGTGTATGGGATCCTTAGCAGATAGGTTCGGAAAAAAAGGGTGACTCGTTTCGAGATGAGAATGGCACGAATATGATTCACCAGTGGCTGTAATCATTAAAATACTTCTCTACAGCGTCCAACGGAAATATGTAGTAGGATGATTCAAAATTGAGGACAGCATTTCGGATAGAATTTCTGCCTCAAACGTAACACTATCAGCGACCGTCTGTGCCTCTAGACACAAGACCGCTTTTTATGCAGGGTGATGATAACATAGGCGTTATGATTTTGTTTTATAATAACGCGGTCCTTACGCGAAATGTATGTTGTAGGTTGTAGAATCCTCCTATGGTCAGCTTCAGATGTCATTTCTCAATAGTGTTCCTCGAAAAGAACATCGTGTACCCTCCATGGATCCCCAGTTGTCCTGCTTGGCGAGTGTATCCGACTGCTGAAAAAAAAAATTACTCGTCCTACAAAGTGACTCTCATGATAAATATAATTAGTTAGCCTATCAAATTGATACCAATGACGTGCCGCCTGGCGGGTGGAAGAGATGGCTAAGGCACCACGGAATGATTCTTGACAAGCCTTTCTGTTTCTTTTTCTGTTTGCTTTCGTTGCTGCGACATCTTTTAACGATATTTCAATCTCCCACCTACACAGGGCGAGATAGGCTCTCACGATTTTTTTCGTAAACGCTAGTATGATATAGCATCGCATTGGTAAAAGGGGACCTGTCATAGTGTACAAAACTGCTACGTTCTGTTGAATTATAGCTTCGTGTTGTCAAATGTTAAATGAATGTATTTTTTCCGACATAAGTGCCAATGACGTGAAAAATTGTCTGAAATGTTTGTAATTCACACGTGCATGAGAGTTTATTTGCAGACACTGAACGCGAGAGACGCTCTCAGGTCGTGTAATTTATTCAACAAGCTGGAAGAAATTGCTTAATGTAGATTTTTTTCTTTGGAGTTTCAATTCTCGATTTTTCTTTACTCTGAGGACACTCTGCGATGACCGGTAGCTCTCGAAGCTTTTTTTTCCTGATTTTACCCAGGGTGCGCATGTATCTGCTGATCATTTGTGATCAGTGGCGGTAATGAGATGCGACTGCAGTCGAACGTAAAAACTATACCGATTTGGCTCTTAAAACTAAAAGAAAATGGACTTTACCTGTTTTCGTGGAAAGAGGACCTTTATTATGGTCGCAAATGTCTTCTGGCTTTTTCAATAGATACTTGATTGTAGATGTGTTGACGTGAAATACAGTTGTTATCCATTGCCGAACGGCCGCTTGCTGCCCCGGCAAGGCGAAGGGGGGGGGGGGGGGGGATGTGTCTGCTTTGGTGGTCGCTGGACACAGCTGCTCCCTGTCCAGGGGGGTGGCAAGTGGGGGCTCTGTCGCTATATTTTAGACCAACAGGTTGCACTTGAGGTGGCCGTCCTCTTATCTCCTACTGTTTAGGTGACTATATTGTGCTGGCGTAAGAGTGTCACCCCAAGATGGCGGCCAGATGGTGGAAATCCGAGTGCGGGCAGTGACCTTAGAGGGTGGTAGCGGGGCCGCGAGACGAACGGCAGACCACCTGGCCATTTGAAGAAAAATATGTCATCCCTGTATATAGATGGGTGGTGGGATGGGAGAAGAGGGAGGGGGAGGCGTGAGGGGAAGTGAGAAGGTCTTCATTTTCGGCATTTTGTGATTGTACATCTTGAACAACGCAAGTTCAACTACTACCCCCTTTGCAGTCTTTTACGACGTCGATTTTCCACATTACATGTGCTGCATTACGACCCGTTCGAGTGCTGGATTTTTCACGACAGTTTCGTAGTGTGATTGGGACTGTGACACACTTTTTTTCAATCAGTTATGATACCGTTTATTGGCTTCGATTACCTGGGCTGCAGGATGGTTCTTGAGCAGGCATCTGTAGCGAACTCTGACGTCAAACTGTGATAGATACTCTATGGTTGTAGGTAATACATTTTTTTAAATTCCTCTCTGTCCAACACCAGCATCTCGTCAGTCAAACATTGTTCCTGCCAAAAACAATAAAGGTAGTACTTTACACCCCTGCCTTTTTCCCGCCAGCTTGTAGGTGAAGGGTAGAGTCTGAGTGTCTCTGTTGGTAGTTTCGGGTGGTATTGCGAAATTTTTTCCCAGCAGGATAACACCAGTTGTACGGTATCGTCAGTTTTTGAGCTGTATTGCGCTTTTATGCCGTCCTTGTGTAGTGCTGTGCATATAGCTGTGTAATTAGGACCGATATTTGTGATTAATTACGTAATTATAATCGATCTTTACGTTAGTTTCCGACCAAAATAAATAAAGTACACTACCCTTACTATCCTCTCCCGCATCTGGACAGTTTCCATGTGTTAGGTGGTGCACTAGGGCTTTCCATCCAGTAGAATCAGGGTTTGAGTCCCAGAAAGGGCACAGCCATTTTTAATTTCCTGTCACTTCCAAGCGCCTCTAGTGGTTTAATTGTTTTAGGGTGGTGCACTTGGGCTTTCCGCCCAGGAGGACCAGGCTTTGTGTGCCGGAAAGGATAGTGCCAATTTTAATTTCCCGTCAATTCCTGGGTGGAGGATGGAGTGGGATGTCAGCACAGCCCTGGGACAAAAAAGTCTCGCCAAAATTAGAAATTCCCGCCAAAATTCGAAATTCCCGCCAAAATTCGAAATTCCTTCCAATAGGGCAGATTGAGGGAATTTGGGGCTGAAAAGGGGGGACGGGGAGGAGGGAGCTGCGGCGCGTTTGCAGCTGAGAAAAACATGTGATGTCATCCAGGGATGGAGGTGGGCGTGGTTGGGGATGGATGTTGGTGGGTATAACTAATAGATAAATTTAATTGATTTGCATATCAGTTTCATATAATAAAGTGCCCCACTATTTGCTGTATCATACTAGAATGACACAGCAAATCTCGTCCCTATATTTCTCACTCGAAGAAATAACCCCGAAAAAGGAATTTCTCATTGTTTTGTTAACTCTGTTGCTGTTCTCATAGTACAAGAATCCATTCTGTTTCCTGTACATTATTAATTCACTATGTTTCTGTACTTTTATTCATTACTTCTTCCCAAAATGCACTTGACATTACTTTTTAAATAATCCTATTCTTTATCAGGGAGAAAGTGTTTAGTGGCCAGCTGCTACATTCTCCGATTTTTTCGTGAACGTTGCTCACGCGCTATTATTTGGCATTTTCCACCATAAAGGCACCTCAGTATCAACGACGCTTTGAGCAGACTTTGACAAATGGAGAGTTCTCAGGTGTATGGAGATCGTGGTAGTGATCGCACTGGCTTTGAACATCAAAGCAGTATTGGTGTTATGCATTACACGATCATCGCCTATCAGAGGGGCTGCGGCATTCGACAGAAGACTCAGGCGCGCTGACTCCCACTTAACTTTGTTTGACTACTGTCGCTCACTACAATGGGACCAAAAGTAAGAACGTCATCACTGTGATTACGCAAAGGATAGCTACCATTGTGCAACCGTAATCTGCACTAGGTAACTGTTTTAGTGGTCGTGAAATGCTCGCAGGAGGAGAGACACGACGTGATGTTTCCGTTACAGCTTCCCAACTCTTGGACCATCAACTAACGCCATGCAGAACATTTGCACAGAATAGCGGCATCCAACCAAAATACACTTTTTGTTCATTTTA
This sequence comes from Schistocerca cancellata, assembly GCF_023864275.1. Classification (NCBI taxonomy): domain Eukaryota; kingdom Metazoa; phylum Arthropoda; class Insecta; order Orthoptera; family Acrididae; genus Schistocerca; species Schistocerca cancellata. The sequence continues at coordinate 104,636,802 of NC_064634.1, forward strand.
TCTGAAGAAAACCTTCACCAGTTACGAATTCAGAGATTTATAATCATTCACGCTTTATCAAGACAAATGTTGATTTGCAGGTTAGTTGTCCTGCAGAAATTACAAGTTGTAAATATGTGACAGTGATGGTTGCACTACAAAACTCGTGTTACAAAGCAGCTTACAATGGATAACGGAATGTTGTACTTGTTTCCAACGTCTTTATCAAGCAGATAGTATTCACGCTGTTCTTGATATTTTCAGATTGACTCACAACAGTACTCGCTATTTTCAACATTTGATTGACAAAAACACAGTTCATGGAGACACACATATGCTGTGATCCATTCACATAAAATGAAAACAAATACAAATTAGAAGCTACATGACTGAGAGAAGTGTTGTGACAGACACACGATGCAAATACGACACTTCAAGAAAGGGATACATGTATTGCTATTACACCAGATTCAAATGCATATCTCCACATATATAAAGCAGAGTGCATGTGTGTATGTCTGCATGTCCAGGACCTTCTCCAAGATCTCTGGATTGTTTCAACCAAATTTGACACAGAAAATGCAAGCTTGATGAGTATCAGCTGGGTGAGGTTTATAGCCTCATAGCTCCAGTATGAGTGGAGATACGGGCTAAAACGTGTTTCTTCCAGCTCCTGGTGTAAATGCTGCCCTGCATGACAAACATACTGTGTAGGAAGAGTATTGGGTTCTTGATCAACCTTCTTTGCAGGGCAGCCTACATGTCAGGGACAAGAACCGATTTTCCAGCCCTTACATGTAGGCTGACCTGTACGTATTGGAACAATATCAGCCTACATTATTGGCCTTCTTTGCATGGGAGCCTATACATCAGGAGCTGCGGCAAGAAACGCTTTTCAAGTCACTGATATGTAGACTGCCCTACATTACAGGTGTTTTGTGTTGGGGTGGTATCAGACGAGATGTAGGGATGGTTAGGAACAGAGGAAGGCAGGAAGAAATGAATAGAGAAAAGAGTGTTGTAGGTTAGTTACAGAGACAGTGGTAGAAGGAAAAGGTCAGAGAGTAGGGGAGGAGTAGAAAGACAGAGAGTGTGGAGGAGGAGAAGGTGGACACTACAGAGAGGGAGGTGGAGAGAATGAACAGAGAGAGGGGAGGAGGAGATAGAGATAGGGGGTAAAGGAGATATACATATATAGAGAGAGAAAGATGGAGGAGCTGAAGAACCAGAGAGAGTGGAGAGGAGGAGATAGGCAGAGGTGGTAGAATGGGGTGGACAGGCCTACAGAAAGAGAGGTAACAGAGTGGGGGCGGGGAGGGATATATCCACAGTACTGTGTTGAACACCTATGCAGGAGAAGCTCTGGGGTAAGAGATAATTTTACAATAAAATAAGGTATTTTACTAACCAACAGAGGACGTCATGGGTATTAAACATTGTTAAACTGCTTTTCAATATTGTTGGAATAAATGTGTTTTAAGTAGACATGTTAAAATACATGTCATTTTAATAATTCTGAGAAAAATACATTATAAATGTATTACATGGTTGTGCCAGATAGAACAACAGATTGATGAAAGAGAACTAATTACCTAGTGGTGTGATCCACCATCAACAACCCATGGAAAAATACGGCTCGTTATTAAGAACTTTACTCACATCACTCCGTTTAATGTTCAAGATCGACGTTCTTATTTCACTCCTAGCTTGAAGCTGCTGCTGGTGGTCCACTTACGTCCTTTCTTGTTGCTATCTAACTGCTATTACTGATAGCAGAGAAACGCGTTTTTCTGCTTAAATTGGATTAGAAACTACAGCAGATTTCTGCTACTGAAAACATAAGTTTTCTTAATGTTACATCTTATATTGAACACAACCACATCTTCACTAAAATTAAAATGCAAAAATCATTTTAATATTGATTACAATGTGCAACAATGAAAATGTAAATCGAATTAATATAGCCAATTCCTGTCAATTCTAATGTGCTGATCCCTAATATCACACAGACAATTCTAAATTAGCTCTAGTTTTCATTTTATACTGTTTTATTATGGTGACATAGTTATATACGGATTTTCATTTTAAGTTTAAAATCAAATATTGTAATGGTTTGTCAAAGTCGAAATAACTAGTAACAATGGACTATATTGTTGTCCCTGGTCTTATTTGTGTGCAATATTTTGGATATAAACATTTTGATACCAATTTTAGTGATCTTTCTGTCTCCCTCCTCTTCAACTTCAGTGACTTTATTAATGCATGAAATAATTTTTGATCAATTATTTCCGGATTAACTATCATTTGTTCAAGTTGATTGCTATTGAAGTGAACAAAAATGCCAGGAGTTTGTGTTTAGAGTGCTGACACATTTTGCTATGTGAGTGGAGAAGTGACATTTGTTTCACATAAACAGAAAATAACTCCATTGGTTAAAAAAGCTTACAGTTGTTATTTGCACTGTTATTAGGTAAGCAGTTAGGGTATACTAAATATTGCTGCTTCCTCTGTGAATGGGAAAGCCGGGCTCGTGCATCTCATTACAGTATACATGAATGGCTCACCAGAAAATCTCTTCAACCAGGTATAAAGAACATTAAGAGTGAACCGCTAGTAGACTCTAAAAAGATTTTGCTCCCGCCCTTGCACATCAAGTTGGATCTCATGAAACGCTTTGTTAAGGGAATGAACAAAGATGGTGACGCGTTTAAGTACTTATGGCAAAAATTCTCTTACTTGAGTGATGCCAATGTAAAGGAGGGCATCTCTGTACGCCCACAGATTCGAGAGCATTTTGGAAACCATACATTTGATGGAAACATACAAGGTGATGAGAAGCATACATGGGAATGTTTCAAGACCGTCTGTTTACAGTTCTTACAGAACAAACGATCAGTAAATTACAAGGAGACTGTAGATTTCATGTTGTCATCTTATGAAAAACTTGGTTGCAACATGCCATTGAAAATGCATTTCTTACACAGTCACCTTGACTTCTTCCTCAAATATTGTGGTGCAGTAAGTGACGAACATAAGGAGTGATTTCAACAAGATATTTCCACATTTGACAAGAGGTGTGCTGGAAAGTGGAGCCCTACTATTTTATCAGATTACTGTTGGCCTGTCATAAGGGATGTTCCCGAGTATGTGAATAAACGTCAAGCCAAGCGAAAACGGTCATCTTCTGAATTTATATCTGAACAAAATATGTAATTGTATATACTGTATATACTGTACATATGGTGTAACCTCCCCGTGAAAATTTAAAAATGTTAACTGAATAACAAATGAGCCAGTACGTTAACTCCCCACAAAATTAACGTTAAGAAATGAAGATTGATCACAAACCAACAACAATATTAATTAAATAATGAACCATGAACTGTATGTAACATCTCAACAGCAATAATTAAACCTGACAAATTTTATAAGGGCAGCTGCGCTGACCTACGGCCCTGTGAAATAATCAAACCTGATAAATTCTTACCTCAGTAAAACTGTATATCTATCTGCTCTTATTTTTTGGCACAGCTTCGTGCAATGCTGGCGTATATTTAATTCTGATTCTTGGAGGAAATGTATAGGAAATATTCTTTGAATTGAAATGAATGCTTTTTCTTCAAAAGGGTGGAAAAATTCTTTAAATTGAAATGATTACTTTTCTTTAAAAGATTTACTTTATAAAAAAAATTATTATTGGGCATCTCTTGAACAAATTAATTACAATTAACAGATGTTATTGGCTGAGCGCAATGCTGCTTCATTACCTTCGATAACAATATACCTTGTCCTGAATCGTGACCAGAGGTGGAGGGAGAGCACGCCGCCGACCCATGTCGACGCACGCTCAGTACAACCGTCCACTCGCTACAACTACTGCCGAAAGAGTGCCACTCGCAACTGCTCTTGCCGACTCGCAACACGCTACTCCTGTCGTCTCGCGCACGCTACTACTGTCTCCCGCGCTCTACTACTCTCTGGTCAGAGATTCTGTCATGCCTCGCCATCGCTGGTAATGAATACATATGAAACGTACGCGTTTCAATGGAAATTTCACAATTGTAATCATTTATATACATTTTGACCAGTTAATTTACATATTTTCTTTTGTGCTTTACATATTTCTGGTACAAAGTAGACTTCGAAAGTATTTTCATTCATGTAATATTACCTTCATTTTTTCTTAATATTTTACTTTTGTACTTCCAGGATGTCACTGAAATTTATCAATGTATAACACATAACATAATTCAACTATTTATTCACTTATAATTATTGTGCTGAATCTTTGAACATGAATGCATATTTATTTAGTGAGTTACTTACACAAAAATGTAGAGTACTTTTTTTTTAAAAAAACTCTAGAGCTCATTATTTATGAAGATGATGATTTTGTATCATTTTATACTGAAATAAAATAACTAACTCAAAATCATGCAATTTACAGACTTCCACATCAAATTTGTCCTTCAGCACTTGTAGCACTTAAGGTATTAGACAGCATATACGTCAGTCCAACAACTTCTACATACATGTTGCAGAAGCCATTGTGTAATGCAGAGCAGGAGGTATCTGCGTACCAATATTTGCGATTTCATGCCCGTGTCAATTCGTGTACCGTGCGGCGGAAAAATGAGAGGCGCCAAAATTATGACTGAGGAACGTGGCGACCTGTTAACAGAAGAATGGAATAACTGGTAGTGGCAGACTTCGGGACAGATCGTATTGGGTGCCAGTGAAACGGAACACGTCAGGCAATACTCAGCCTATGATTTATATTAAAAGATAGATTAATAACAACATCAACAACAAAATATCCTCCTGGAATTAACAACAACAACAACAGAATATCCTCCTGGATGTTTCGGTTGTGACACAGATGAAGAGGAGGGTGGGTCATAAGGTATTTCGGAACGTCACACACACACATACGGATGTTTACGTAAGAACTTTGACTATCCTCTACACGGAAAATGGGTGCGATGAAAACGTTTAGTAGACGGAGCCAAAAGAATTTGGGCACAATAAACCCCAACATACCATGTAAGTAAAACACCTGAAGCACGCTTTCCAGATGAATGGCTGTTGAGGAACTGAAATACAGAGTTCTACGACCTAGTAGCCGTAAGCAGAAGGACAGTGATGAAAACCAAAGATGGGGGAACACAGTTTCTCCTCCTTCTATGACAAAAAATTAGCTTATCCCATCGGTAATATTTAACAGTTATATAACATCAGACCGATTTTTAGACCAGCAAAGAAAATATGTCAAGTCGCTTGATCTGAAAAAGGATAAACGCTCTCCTCTGTTTGTATGCGGGAAGTGTAAGATTTATAGATGCATAGAAAACTTTTACTCGGTTTATTGGGATATGTTTTATCAAATGTTTTTTATTCCAGTCTTTGATCACAATATCAGTTCCGGTTTCAGTCAGTAATGACCATCTTCAGATCTGTTCTACACCATGTCCTAATGTGATAAGGCCGTAATGGAATCGTCAAAACATATAAAAAATACTCAGCACAGAATCGTCACATAGAGCTAAAATATGGTGTAAAATAGGCCACATCGTCCACACACTCATTTTGCTACTCATTTTTAATTGGAATACACTCTGTGAAAGTCTCGCGGTAGCGGGAATAAAACAGCTATTTGCACCTTGTACGGAAATAAGACTGCATGTATAAGAGTCAAAGCGTGTGTAAAGAAAGTGAGTGAGAGAGGGTTGAAACGTATCTTTAATGTTTTTCGCTCTCTACACTGAGCATGCTGCGAAGGAAAACAAGGGGAGATTTACAAGTTCAATTAAATGACAAGGAGCACAGGTCATGCCTTATCGTTTGTAAAACACGATCAACAGCCAATAGACCAGGAGCAATGCTGCATGGCGTTAAAAGTCAGCGCGGGCCTGGGTTGTCCTGTCGCTGCTAGAGTCCTGTATTTCTTCGTGTTTTACTGTCAATGTTGACACATAAGAGTAAAAGAAAAATCGCACTATCCTAGTCTGGGACAGGTCTGCCGAATGAGCACGAAAAATTCCGCTTTACTGATCATATTGTTTGTAACGGTGTAACCTCCCCCTCACTTATCGACCTTAATGACAGCGAAAAATTAAACCGCGTGTACCTAATGGAAATTTGGGGAAAGTAATCGTCACCGAAGTCAATCTGTCGCTAAAGAGGGAGGAAGGGTTACATCTAAATGAAAGGATAAATGCAGATAGAATTGGTGGAAATTAATTTAGAGAAAGGGTAAAGTTAATAAAGAAAGTAAATGTGCAGTCGTTACGTTAACAATTAACTGGCGTTAATTAGATATTTGAGATTTGGGGAAAATTACGGTCGCCAGTCCTATGGACAACTGCTATAATAACTGAAAAAGAAGGTTATTGCACATATAATTAGCACAAAAAGCGTGGCAACTGAAGGTCGACACGTGTTGTGTGAAAACTGAATGTTTGTCAGAAGTAATAAATTTCGCTACACTCTGACTTAATTTAGCAAAAGAATTAATACAACCCGAGAATAGAAAGTTAATTTCGTGAGTGACATTAATAGTGAACTTGGTTTCTGAAGCACTACGAAAGTCAATAAAATAAGGTTAGTCTTGGGCTACCTCACCAATCATTTCAAAAGCTACTTGAATCTACGCAATTTAGAAATAAGAGATTTAAGTTTGAACTTGAATTAAATGATTCTGAACAATTAACAATAGTAAAATTTAGCACGTACCAAGCTGAGCTGCAGTCACAGGTAAGCTAAAATATGGTAACAAAACTCACACTCTTAATTTATGCTTGTGTAATCTAAATATTGTAGCCAGCTAAGAATACTTTAATCGAACTTTGAAATTAAAGCAGTGAAATGGAATGATATTACTTTAATGCTGGCGTTTGAATTTCAACGACACTCGGGTTCATTCCGGAAAAGGAAGGGACACTGCTTGGTAATGCAATTGGGACAATGAGCACGAAAGGCTCATGCTAGATTGCTGTAATTTTGTGAGACAAATTGAGCAGTTTGAAAAGCTGAGGTCTGCCATACAGTTCTAAAACTTTACATTCTTCCAGTCTTCCTTTTTAGATTGATTGAAGGTTTGAAGTCGTCGACCGAGGAGGTGGCGACAGTCACTCATTGTCGGCTGTCGCTGTTGCAGCAGCTGGATGTTGGTGCGCCTTCTTCTCGACACGGTCACTTTTTGTGATCTCTCAAAGGCTTTTGATTGTGTAAATCATGAAATTCTGCTAGACAAGCTCAAGTATTGTGGCATGAGTGGGACAGTGCACAAATGGTTTAATTCGTACCTAACTGGAAGAGTGCAGAAAGTTGAAATAAGTAGTTCTCATAACATGCAAAGATCAGCACATTCCTCAAACTGGGGAACTATCAAGAATGGGGTTCCACAAGGGTCAGTCTTGGGTCCTTTGTTGTTCTTAATATATATTAATGACTTGCCATTCTATATTCATGAAGAGGCAAAGTTAGTTCTCTTTGCTGATGATACAAGTATAGTAATCACACCTGACAAACAAGAATGAACTGATGAAATTGTCAATACTGTCTTTCAGAAAATTACTAAGTGGTTCCTTGTAAACGGACTCTCACTGAATTTTGATAAGACACAGTACATACAGTTCCGTACAGTGAATAGTATGATGCCATTAATAAATATAGACCTTAATCAGAAGCATATAGCTAAGGTAGAATATTCCAAATTTTTAGGTGTGTCCATTGATGAGAGATTAAATTGGAAGAAACACATTGATGATCTGCTGAAACGTTTGAGTTCAGCTACTTATGCAATAAGGATCATTGCTAATTTTGGTGATAAACATCTTAGTAAATTAGCTTACTACACCTATTTTCACTCGTTGCTTTCATATGGCATCATATTTTGGGGTAATTCATCACTGAGGAATAAAGTATTTATTGCACAAAAGCGTGTAATCAGAATAATAGCTGGAGTCCACCCAAGATCATCCTACAGACATTTATTTAAGGATCTAGGGATATTCACAATAGCTTCTCAGTATACACTCCTGGAAATGGAAAAAAGAACACATTGACACCGGTGTGTCATACCCACCATACTTGCTCCGGACACTGCGAGAGGGCTGTACAAGCAATGATCACACGCACGGCACAGCGGACACACCAGGAACCGCGGTGTTGGCCGTCAAATGGCGCTAGCTGCGCAGCATTTGTGCACCGCCGCCGTCAGTGTCAGCCAGTTTGCCGTGGCATACGGAGCTCCATCGCAGTCTTTAACACTGGTAGCATGCCGCGACAGCGTGGACGTGAACCGTATGTGCAGTTGACGGACTTTGAGCGAGGGCGTATAGTGGGCATGCGGGAGGCCGGGTGGACGTACCGCCGAATTGCTCAACACGTGGGGCGTGAGGTCTCCACAGTACATCGATGTTGTCGCCAGTGGTCGGCGGAAGGTGCACGTGCCCGTCGACCTGGGACCGGACCGCAGCGACGCACGGATGCACGCCAAGACTGTAGGATCCTACGCAGTGCCGTAGGGGACCGCACCGCCACTTCCCAGCAAATTAGGGACACTGTTGCTCCTGGGGTATCGGCGAGGACCATTCGCAACCGTCTCCATGAAGCTGGGCTAAGGTCCCGCACACCGTTAGGCCGTCTTCCGCTCACGCTCCAACATCGTGCAGTCCGCCTCCAGTGTTGTCGCGACAGGCGTGAATGGAGGGACGAATGGAGACGTGTCGTCTTCAGCGATGAGAGTCGCTTCTGCCTTGGTGCCAATGATGGTCGTATGCGTGTTTGGCGCCGTGCAGGTGAGCACCACAATCAGGACTGCATACGACCGAGGCACACAGGGCCAACACCCGGCCACATGGTGTGGGGAGCGATCTCCTACACTGGCCGTACACCACTGGTGATCGTCGAGGGGACACTGAATAGTGCACGGTACATCCAAACCGTCATCGAACCCATCGTTCTACCATTCCTAGACCGGAAAGGGAACTTGCTGTTCCAACAGGACAATGCACGTCCGCATATATCCCGTGCCACCCAACGTGCTCTAGAAGGTGTAAGTCAACTACCCTGGCCAGCAAGATCTCCGGATCTGTCCCCCAATGAGCATGTTTGGGACTGGATGAAGCTTCGTCTCACGCGGTCTGCACGTCCAGCACGAACGCTGGTCCAACTGAGGCGCCAGGTGGAAATGGCATGGCAAGCCGTTCCACAGGACTACATCCAGCATCTCTACGATCGTCTCCATGGGAGAATAGCAGCCTGCATTGCTGCGAAAGGTGGATATACACTGTACTAGTGCCGACATTGTGCATGCTCTGTTGCCTGTGTCTATGTGCCTGTGGTTCTGTCAGTGTGATCATGTGATGTATCTGACCCCAGGAATGTGTCAATAAAGTTTCCCCTTCCTGGGACTATGAATTCACGGTGTTCTTATTTCAATTTCCAGGAGTGTATATACTCTCTTATGAAATTTGTTATTAACAACCAAACCCAATTCAAAAGTAATAGCAGTGTGCATAACTACTATACTAGGAGAAAGGATGATCTTCACTATTCAAGATTAAATCTAACTTTGGCACAGAAAGGGGTGAATTATACTGGCACTAAAGTCTTTGGTCACTTACCAAATAGTATCAAAAGTCTGACAGATAACCAACAAGTATTTAAGAAGAAATTAAAAGAATTTCTGAATGACAACTCCTTCTACTCCATAGAGGAATTTTTAGATATAAATTTAAAAAAAATTAAAAAAAAATAAAAGTAAAAAACACTAAAAAATGAAAGAGTTGTTATATTAACTTAAGTATGTTGTTAAATTACTTAATTATGTCATGTATTGGAAAATTTGACTCGTTCCACATCATTACGAAATATCGTATTCATGATCCATGGAACTAGTATTAATCTAATCTAATCTAATCTAATCTAGGCGAAACGGGCTCTTGATGTGCGCAAGCTAATGCTTCCCATCCGCGACACCGCGTCAGAAACTATGATAGCAAGTCGAGCGCAGTTACATGCTGTCAAACCCCGAAAGCGCGGCAACTCGCGGGAGAGTCACACAACACACCTGTTCCACCGCCCTACTCCAGCCAGACTCTCTCTGCCCGCGCTCCATACGACAGAGTTAACACTACCAAAGATCCTAAACACTTTAGTTCTCCACACGACCTATCGTTATAATCGTTCGATAGCATAGTTTTCCCTAGGCCAGACCCTGCGTAAAAATACAAATAATATTTACAAAACAAAACAATTATACATCGACATAAATGCATATATATATGTCATATCTTCAGGTAACAAAATAATGAAACAATTTATAGTACAATAGATGGAAATAAGCGGATATGCATTTCCGACGTTACAACGGGAAACAAACCGGCACTTTCCAACGATCGCGTGAAAGACGAGATGAGCTGCATTTGCTTGGGCTGACACCAACTCCACACTGCAAAAACTGAAATGCAAATATCTGTCGAACCACCAGGATGTGTCTCCTTACGAGGGGCGTCCTGTACGAAGGCAACGCGGTTTTGTGAGAGCTGTGTCTCCTTTCTTCCTACATCTCGCAGTTAACTTCGTCCTAGCATTAGGGTTACAATTCTATATGGGCTACAATGACCTGTTAAAATCCAAGCAGGGCGTCTGTTAATTCATTGGACGTCTCCTGCGAAGTCCACTTGACCCCAAACGTGGCCCGTCGCTGTTTTCCTTGATATCGACGTGATTTTAAACCCTAATCGTCCTTCCTACTCCTTTTCTGAACAACGCCAGAGTAGTACTCTACCGTGTAAATCCCTCATATGGCGTTTCCTTTCCAGATTCTCTGCAATTTTCCAGCATGCTTACTAGAAACCGAAGTCTTCCACTTGCCTTCACTAGTACTAATTTTATGTGCTTATCCTATTTCACATCGTTTGTCAGTATTCCATAAATGCTTAATCGACTTTATGTGCAGACGATGTTCATTATTATTCTTTTAACCGGACATTATCAGATTCTTTCACTGTGTTACAGGCATTCTCGTATGTACCCACTATGTGCACAGTACATAAGAAAATGAAAGCAACGGCGTGTCTGTGTGACTGGTTACCATTTACCTATGAATGTGATCTGAATATGGGTGTCTGAAAATAGTAATGTTGAAATAATAAACTGCAGTCGACAGTCTGAGATTTGTTTTCTCTAGAATTAAGGATTGCGCGACAATCCTTCCCGACAAATACACTCCTGGAAATGGAAAAAAGAACACATTGACACCGGTGTGTCAGACCCACCATACTTGCTCCGGACACTGCGAGAGGGCTGTACAAGCAATGATCACACGCACGGCACAGCGGACACACCAGGAACCGCGGTGTTGGCCGTCGAATGGCGCTAGCTGCGCAGCATTTGTGCACCGCCGCCGTCAGTGTCAGCCAGTTTGCCGTGGCATACGGAGCTCCATCGCAGTCTTTAACACTGGTAGCATGCCGCGACAGCGTGGACGTGAACCGTATGTGCAGTTGACGGACTTTGAGCGAGGGCGTATAGTGGGCATGCGGGAGGCCGGGTGGACGTACCGCCGAATTGCTCAACACGTGGGGCGTGAGGTCTCCACAGTACATCGATGTTGTCGCCAGTGGTCGGCGGAAGGTGCACGTGCCCGTCGACCTGGGACCGGACCGCAGCGACGCACGGATGCACGCCAAGACCGTAGGATCCTACGCAGTGCTGTAGGGAACCGCACCGCCACTTCCCAGCAAATTAGGGACACTGTTGCTCCTGGGGTATCGGCGAGGACCATTCGCAACCGTCTCCATGAAGCTTGGCTACGGTCCCGCACACCGTTAGGCCGTCTTCCGCTCACGCCCCAACATCGTGCAGCCCGCCTCCAGTGTTGTCGCGACAGGCGTGAATGGAGGGACGAATGGAGACGTGTCGTCTTCAGCGATGAGAGTCGCTTCTGCCTTGGTGCCAATGATGGTCGTATGAGTGTTTGGCGCCGTGCAGGTGAGCGCCACAATCAGGACTGCATACGACCGAGGTACACAGGGCCAACACCCGGCATCATGGTGTGGGGAGCGATCTCCTACACTGGCCGTACACCACTGGTGATCGTCGAGGGGACACTGAATAGTACACGGTACATCCAAACCGTCATCGAACCCATCGTTCTACCATTCCTAGACCGGCAAGGGAACTTGCTGTTCCAACAGGACAATGCACGTCCGCATGTATCCCGTGCCACCCAACGTGCTCTAGAAGGTGTAAGTCAACTACCCTGGCCAGCAAGATCTCCGGATCTGTCCCCCATTGAGCATGTTTGGGACTGGATGAAGTGTCGTCTCACGCGGTCTGCACGTCCAGCACGAACGCTGGTCCAACTGCGGGCCAGGTGGAAATGGCATGGCAAGCCGTTCCACAGGACTACATCCAGCATCTCTACGATCGTCTCCATGGGAGAATAGCAGCCTGCATTGCTGCGAAAGGTGGATGTACACTGTACTAGTGCCGACATTGTGCGTGCTCTGTTGCCTGTGTCTATGTGCCTGTGGTTCTGTCAGTGTGATCATGTGATGTATCTGACCCCAGGAATGTGTCAATAAAGTTTCCCCTTCCTGGGACAATGAATTCACGGTGTTCTTATTTCAATTTCCAGGAGTGTATGTTCAGTTTAGGGAAGATGGTAATAGTTTAGTAAAAGGTAACTGATATTAAGAACCTTTAACATCGCAGCGCCTCAGCAGTCATTGGTTAATATATTAAAAAACTAAATGGGGCGTTCACTCAGAGCCCATAATTTCAGAGTCGCCTATTCTACTAATAATAGTGTACGTAGGAATTTAATTCACTCCTTGCAGTGTAAGAGCGATAAACTTTTCCAATCATTAGTATATAAAATTACATGCGGGGATTGTCCAAAATTTTACATCGGACGAACGGGACGAGCTCTGGGTCTCAGGTGTAAAGAGCATATTCCTACTAGAAGCGGTGACGGTACTAAGGGCTCTACTTATGCGGAACACCTTGTGCAAAAGGCTCATGCGCCGAGCCCTCCAGTTGATATCGAGTTACTTGATGCCGAGGTTAATGGCTTAAAACTGGATGTTTTGGAAGAAATGCAGATCTTTAAGCATCTGCAATATGTTAATCTGATGATCTGGGGGTTATCACATGCGCGCGCTGATTGGCGAGCGCGGTTGGTCAAGCTGTTCATCTTCTTTCTTTTTATCCTCATTTTCCTCTTACGATGAAGGTGATTTTAGCCCGGTGAACACCTCATGTCTTACCCCTATATCTTTATTACCACGACGTCTTTAGATTACGTCCGTCATAGGTAGAGTCATATATAAGTTTCTTTACTAGCATAAGCAACCGAGTGCGGTTATTTTTAGGTTTTATCTCCTGTTTAGCTAGTCTCTTGGTCTATCCATTTTTGATGTACGTTGATCCACGGTTGGGAATATATGGGCTGTTTAGCACCGACCCATGGATAAACTTTCTCGTATTCGTATGCGCAAGCGCATTCAAGTAACTTCCCTTGTCTTGCGCATGTGCATACATAGCGGGTTAGGCTTGTAAGCGAGCGACCGTTTGTAGCTGCAGTTTATGGCTGGTCATGGCCCATCGAACATAGGCCGGTGTGAGGTGGAGCGTACACCATTAAGTTAAGTTGTAGTTTTGACTTTGTACATATGTACTGTTTGTGTTTTATTTTTATTTTTAGTTTATTAATGTGTAGCTATGGTGTTCTTTTAATCATTGACAAAGGCCTCCTTAGGCATTTGTGGGTTTTATTGTTGTTCTGAAGAAGGTGTAGTTATCTACGTCGAAACCTGGGTTAACACTTAACACTAGATGCTTCTTTCGCAATCGAGGCGGGTTTTTTGTTTTTTAATATAAATGATAGTAACTGGCCACGGTCGGAGAAAGAACGTCTTTTTTGGCAAGTAACACCATTGTAACATACCCTTATTTACATACCTGTAACTGACACATATATTAACATTTACTTATTGGAATAATTGCAACTGCTGCACTCAAGTGCTATTGTTCTGTAATCAAGAAAGGTCCGTCATTAAGTAACTGGTACACAACGTCAGTCTTTTAACTAAAATTCTAACACTACAGCGTGCAACTAAATAATTTGGTTACTGTTTTTCGTTTATAAGTGGATTTAGGCACGGATATTGAAACACGAATTGGTGAATTTTATCGAGTGCAGGAAGAAGTTATATTGTGTATTAACTGTACCCATATTTGTGATAAAATATTTCGTCTAAAGCAAAGTCTATCCAACTCTCCGACAATACGAGAATGGCCTCTATTGCATTCCCTGCCGTTGCAGACGTAGGACAAGAGTATCAGACGTTAAACCGGTCTGTACATCTTTACATCACGCCACAGATGCCGTGTTTTTCGATTTGGGGAATGCCTACGATACCTGCTGGAGGACTGGTATCCTCCGTACTCTCAACACATGGGGCTTCTGAAGCTGCCTGCCCCGTTTCGTTCAGGATTTAAAAAAACCGAGTTTTCAAGGTACGTGTGGTTTCTGCCTAGTCGGACACCTTTATCCAGGAAAACGGTGTGATTCGGGGTTCAGTTCTGAGCATCGTACTGTAACCTCCCCCTCACTTATCGACCTTAATGACAGTAAAACATTAAACCGCGTGTACCTAATGGAAATTTGGGAAAAGCAATCGTCACTGAAGTTAATCTGTCGGTAAAGAGAGAGGAAAGGGTTACATCTAAATGAAAGGAAAAATGCAAATGAAACTGGTGGAAAATAATTTTGAGAAGTGGTAAAGTTAATAAAGAAAGTAAATGTGCAGTCGTTACGTTAATAATTAACTGGCGTTAATTAGCAGATTTGGGGAAAATTACGGTCGCCAATCCTATGGACAACTACTATAATAACTGAAAAAGAAAGGTTAATGCACATATAATTAGGAATAAAAGCTTGGAAACTGAAGGTTGACACGTGTTGTGTGAAAACTGAATGTTTGTCAGAAGTAATAAATTTCGCTATACTCTGACTTAATGTAGCAAAAGAATTAATTAAACCAGAAAATTGAAAGTTGATTTAGTGACTGAAATTAATAGTGAACTTTGTTTCTGAAGCACTGCGAAATTCCATAAAATAAGGTCAGTCTTAGGCTACCTCAACAGTCATTTCAAAAGCTACTTGAATCTACACAATTAGGAAATAAGAGATTTAAGTATGATCTTGAATTAAATGATTCTGAACAATTAACAATAGTAAAATACTAAAAGGTATCAGATAGATTATATAATGGTAAGACAGAAATTCAGGAACCCGGTTTTAAATTGTAAGACATTTCCAGGGGCAGTTGTGGACTCTGACCACAATCTATTGGTTATGACCTGTAGATTAAAACTGAAGAAACTGCAAAAAGGTGGGAATTTAAGGAGATGGGACCTGGATAAACTGAAAGAATCAGAGGTTGTACAGAGTTTCAGGGAGAGCATAAGGGAACAATTGACAGGAATGGGGGGAAGAAATACAGTAGAAGGAGAATGGGTAGCTTTGAGGGATGAAGTAGTGAAGGCAGCAGAGGATCAAGTAGGTAAAAAGACGACGGCTAGTAGAAATCCTCGGGTAACAGAAGAAATATTGAATTTAATTGATGAAAGGGGAAAATATCGAAATGCAGTAAATGAAGCAGGCAAAAAGGGATACAAACGTCTCAAAAATGAGATCGACAGGAAGTGCGAAATGGCTAAGCAGGGATGGCTAGAGGACAAATGTAAGGATGTAGAGGCTTATCTCACTAGGGGTAAGACAGATACCGCCTACAGGAAGATTAAAGAGACCTTTGGAGATAAGACAAACCACTTGTATGAACATCAAGAGCTCAGATGGAAATCCAGTTCTAAGCAAAGAAGGGAAAGCAGAAAGGTGGTAGGAGTATATAGAGGGTCTATACAAGGGCGATGTACTTCAGGACAATATTATGGAAGTGGAAGAGGATGTAGATGAAGATGAAATGGGAGATATGATACTGCGTGAAGACTTTGACAGAGCACTGAAAGACCTGAGTCGAAACAAGGCCCCCGGCGAAGACAACATTCCATTGGAACTACTGACGGCCATGGGAGATCCAGTCCTGACAAAACTCTACCATCTGGTGAGCAAGATGTATGAAACAGGCGAAATACCCTCAGACTTCAAGAAGAATATAATAATTCCAATCCCAAAGAAAGCAGGTGTTGACAGATGTGAAAATTACTGAACAATCAGTTTAATAAGCCACAGCTGCAAAAATACTAACACGAATTGTTTACAGACGAATGGAAAAACTAGTAGAAGCCGACCTCGGGGAAGATCAGTTTGGATTCCGTAGAAATAATGGAACGCGTGAGGCGATACTGACCTCACGACTTATGTTAGGAGAAGGAATAAGGAAAGGCACACCTACGTTTGTAACATTTGTATACTTAGAGAAAGCTTTTGACAATGTTGATTGGAATACTCTCATTCAAATTCTGAAGGAGGCAGGGGCAAAATACAGGGAGCGAAAGGCTATTTACAATTTGTACAGAAACCAGATGGCAGTTATAAGAGTCGATGGACATGAAAGGGAAGCAGTGGTTGGGAAGGGAGTAAGACAGAGTTGTAGCCTCTCCCCGATGTTATTCAATCTGTATATTGAGCAAGCTGTAAAGGAAACAAATGAAAAATTCGGAGTAGGTATTAAAATCCATGCAGAAGAAATAAAAACTTTGAGGTTTTGCCGATGACAGAGTAATTCTGTCAGACACATCTAAGGACTGGAAAGAGCAGTTGAACGGAATGGACAGTGTCTTGAAAGGAGGATATAAGATGAACATCAACAAAAGCAAAACGAGGATAATGGAATGTAGTCGGATTAAGTCGGGTGATGCTGAGGGAATTAGATTTGGAAATGAGGCACTTAAAGTAGTAAAGGAGTTTTTCTATTTGGGGAGCAAAATAACTGATGATGGTCGAAGTAGAGAGGATATAAAATGTAGACTGGCAATGGCAAGGAAAGCGTTTTAGAAGAAGAGAAATTTCATAACATCGAGTATAGATTTAAGTGTCAGGAAGTCATTTCTGAAAGTATTTGTATGGAGTGTAGCCATGTATGGAAGTGAAACATGGACGATAAATAGTTTGGACAAGAAGAGAATAGAAGCTTTCGAAATGCGGTGCTACAGAAGAATGCTGAAGATTAAATGGGTACATCACATAACTAATTAGGAAGTATTGAAGAGGACTGGGGAGAAGACAAGTTTGTGGCACAACTTGACCAGAAGAAGGGATCGGTTGCTAGGACATGTTCTGAGGCATCAAGGGTCAAGAATTTAGTATTGGAGGGCAGCGTGGAGGGTAAAAATCGTAGAGGGAGACCAAGAGATGAAAATACTAAGCAGATTCAGAAGGATGTAGGTTGCAGTAGGTACTGGGAGACGAAGAAGCTTGCACAGGATAGGGTATCATGGAGAGCTGCATCAAACCAGTCTCAGGACTGAAGACCACAACAACAACAAGCTGAGCTGCAGTCACAGGTAAGCTAAAATATGGTAACGAAACTTGCACTCTTAATTTGTGCTTGTGTAATCTAAATATTGTAGCCAGCTATGAATACCTTAACTGAACTTTGAAATTAAAACAGTGAAATCGGATGATATTATTTTAATGCTGGCGTTTGAATTTCAACGACACTCGAGTTCATTTCGGAAAAGGAAGGAACCCTCCTTGGTAATGCAATTGGGGCAATGAGCAACAAAGGTTCATGGTAAGGTGCTGTATTTTAGTGATGCTAAAGCAATAGTTTGAAAAGGTGAGGTCTGCCATACACTTCTAAAACTTTAAGTGCTTTCAGTCTTCCTTGTTGGTTGATTGAAGGTTTGAACTCGTCGATCGAGGAGGTGGCGACAATCACTCATTGTCGGCCGTAGCTGTTGCAGAAGCTGGATGTTGGCGCGCCTTTTTCTCGACACGGTCACCAGGCGAAACGGTCTCTTGATGTGTGCCTGCTAATGTTTCCCGTCCGCGACACCGTGCCAGAAACTATTATAGCAAGTCGAGCGCAATTACATGCTGCTAAACCCCGGAAGCGCGGCAACTCGCGGGAGCGTCACTCAACACACCTGCTCCACCGCCCTACTCCAGTCAGACCCCACTCTGCCCGCGCTCCACGCGGCAGAGTTAACACTACCAAAGATCGTAAACAATTTGGTTCTCCACACGACCTATAGGTGTAATCGTTCGATAATATAGTTTTCCCTAGACAAGACCCAGCGTAAAAATACTGTAAGTAGGCTGTTTATGTTTTCTTTATGTAAGTAGGCTGTTTATGTTTTCTTATTAGCAACGTTACGTAGCGCTCTATATGAAAATCACTGGCTGTGCTGTGTGCAGTCTGTGGCTAGTTTGCATTGTTGTCTGCCATTGTAGTGTTGGGCAGCGGCAGCTGGCTGTGAACAGCGCGTAGCGTTGCGCAGTTGGAGGTGAGCCGCCAGCAGTGGTGGATGTGGGGAGAGAAATGGCGGAGTTTTGATATTTGTAAGAATGGATGTTATGAACTGCTATATATACTATGACTATTAAGGTAAATACAATGTTTGTTCTCTATTAAAATCTTTCATTTCCTAACTATGCCTACTAGTAGTTAGTGCCTTCCATAGTTTGAATCTGTTATTTAGCTGGCAGTAGTGGCGCTCGCTGTATTGCAGTAGTTCGAGTAACGGAGATTTTTGGTGAGGTAAGTGATTTGTGAAAGGTATAGTTTAATGTTAGTCAGGGCCATTCTTTTGTAGGGATTTTTGAAAGTCAGATTGCGTTGTGCTAAAAAAAATATTGTGTGTCCGTTTAAGCACAGTCGTGTATATTTGTTCTAAGGGGACGTTTCATATGACGACCCTTAGCCGAGGATACTTCACTGGAATTTTCTGATATTTTCTTCTAGTTTGTGTAATTAGTGTAGCTTTTGTTTATTGCTAGCACGTAATTGTAGAGAGAATTTCCTTTGTAGTTGTAGTTTTTCATTCTTGTACAGTAAAACAGTTGTGGCATGCATGTAGGTTTGCACCAAATATTTCGCAGCTGCGCTTGCAATTAACTAGATATTATTTTCAGTGCTATGTTAATCTGTTCCCCTATTTTGGCTCTTCAAATTGTGTTTTTCTGTGTTGTCTTGTGAAATGTTGTGACAATAATGGCGTGTGAAAAACGTAATACTAGGCTCCAAAGTAAACTGAGAAATGACAGTGAAGACGAAAGCAGTGTGTTGGCGCCACCATGTAATGAATTAACTAACGTTCAACATAGTAATTTGGTAATTTTGCATAGGGAAATGGAACGGGCGGCAAACAATGGCGTAGGCAGTGAAACAATTAGTGAACGGGGAAGCATTATCGATCGATCGCTCGGAAACAGCTCGCCTCAGGAATCCGAAATGACAGGACACAATTTTACAAATACTGTAGATTCAGGTTTTGCGTCCTCACCGTTTTCTCAAATAAGTCAAGACACATTTTCTGCTTGTCAAAATGTGAATGTTGCTGGTGCAAATGCATTGCCGAAAGGCGTGGAGGAACAGATTCCAGACACTAATGCATTGTTATTACAATTAATGCAACAAATGGGACAAAATATTCAAAAGTTAGACACAATGGAACAAAATCAGAGACAAACACAACAAAAGCTTCAAAAGTTAGACAAAATGGAACAAAATCAGAGACAAACACAGCGAAAGCTTCAAAAGTTAGACACAATGGAACAAAATCTTCAAAAGTTAGACACAATGGAACAAAATCAGAGACAAACACAGCAAAAGCTTCAAAAGTTAGACACAATGGAACAAAATCTTCAAAAGTTAGACACAATGGAACAAAATCTTTGGAAGTTAGACACCACACTTGAACAAACACGTGAAGATTTAACAACTGAGTTACATAACATTGAATCGAAATGTCAAAAAGTCTGTAATGACGTAAAAACTCAAATTTGTGAGCATTTTCAACCTATTTTGTCGCGGCATGAAAATGAATTACAGAATCACGAAGCAGCCATAAAAGAACTGCAAACCATAGTTCATGAAAATCATGAGACCTTGTGGGCTAAAATTGACTCAGTTGCATCTATCGATTCGGTTATGCAACTTGCAAAAACTCAGGAAAACTTAAACGACTCAGTAGATTCGATTTCAACACAAATGGACACTCTGAAACTTAGTTCAGAAAAACACACTGAGGAAATGTGTTCACTATCGGAGAAAGTAGCCGCACTTTCGGATCAGGTCACTAACTTATCTACAAAGGTAGGTGATGATCTGAATGACACAAGACCTGTAGCCATCACTGACACAGAAAAGTGCGAACAAATTAGGAAATTCAAACAAAATCAGAATCAAATTAATACGCAACACCAAAGAGAAATCCAGGAAGTACAAGATCAGCTGACACAGGTAATATAAGAATTACGTATTTCAGAGGCCACTCGCACTCCAATACGGGAAGACGGACATAGAAATACGGAACAGCCACAAAATAATAACACAGGGCACTTCGGAAATTATGAAAGAAATTGGCAAGGTACATCGAATTTTGAGATGGAACCGCCAACACTACGTAACAATGACCGATATGCTAATCGCCGAGACGATGAGTTTGACTGTAAGCTGTTCATTACTACACGTAAATTCAAAACGTTTAAGAATTCTGCCAACGACATTCATCCACAAGCGTGGCTCCATCAATTCTCTCATTGTTTCTCTCCCAACTGGTCATTGGAGCACAGGTTAGAATTTATGTGTGGCTACTTGGGGAATGAACCAGCTGTAAGAATGCGATTGGTCATTCACGATTGTCACAGTGAAGGAGAATTTTACCATGCGCTCCTCTCAGCATATTGGTCTCAAGCTACACAAGACCGAGTAAAGCATAGCATCATAATGATGAAACATTTCGAACAATCTGAATTTTCCAGTCTTGTGAAATATTTTGAAGACATGTTGCACAAGAATCAGTACCTGTCAAACACTTACAGCCCCTCAGAACTCATCCGCATTTGCTTAATCAAACTGCCTGAACATTTGAGACATATTATTTTAGCAGGACGTTGCAAAGACGACATTGAAGCTTTTCAGGGACTGTTACAAGAACTGGAAATTGACACTGACAATCGTGGAACGTGAAAACAGGAGCAAAACAATTACAGATCATATCCGTCACAATTCCGCGATGTCAGAAATAATATACGACAAGGCTATTCTTTCAATGTAAATCTTGACCGAAGCAGACACACCTGTATGACAACCGTTGTCAGAGTAGTAATAATTACAGGGAAAGATCACCTCTCCGCAGTAATGACTATCACAGAGACAATCAGAGAAACAGAAAATGTGGGAACCAAAATAATTATTATCAAGGGAGACAGAATAACTTTAGACGCAATGGTCCAGCGCGCAGTTACGATTCAGGCAGAAATTTTCCACCACTTAACCGACAAGAAGGAAACTGTAGGATCTACCGACATGACGACAGACGATATAATCATAACGACAGACCTGAATTTTATCAGAACTGGCGGGATTCAAATAGAGCAGGGCACTTTCGACAACGTGAATTTGTAGAATTTAGGTCTCCTAATCCCAGTAACGACACGCGCCAACAAAGGAACAGACAATGATTCGCACCGCAGGCTGCCGCGTGCGCCGGCTGGCTCAGAGAAAAATAACATAGAAGCTAACTGTGAGAAAAATTCCAGTATTCTTTACCGACGTATACCACATGATAATTGCGTTAAAGTTGACACTTTGCGTACTAGGAAGAGCAAAGCATTTCACTTTTGTGTATCATGAGGTAAGTACATTCGTTTCTGCAGAACTTAGCTTTCGGAGGACGATAACTACGACACTTCCACAGAGATTATCTTACAGCAGGACGCACATTTAGCGCTACAGGACACATATTTGAGTGATTAATTTTGTACTTAAATCATTTATTTTTGAAGGTATCTGAATTACAATGATACAAAGGTTTTCCATAACATTTCATTCTATTTTTGTAATCTGTAACACCTGAGGGTATAATTACATTAATCCTCAGGGGGGTACACGCCTGCTTTGTGTACCATGTGTTTGGCAAGCACAAGGAGCCCTAGCTAATACGGTATTTGCTTATACAACTTTACACATCGGTACCATATTTCTCTAACACACAAATTACACAGCCACCTGATTATTTAACAGAGAAACAAACATTTTTTTTACTACATCAGTGATACATGTTTACGTAATTACACAGTTGGATAACTTCACACTTACGAAATTGTATTTTGTCTGTACTTTGTGAACTGTTCATATTTTTTCAGACCCATTGTGATATTATGAGGGCTTTGAATGCTATATTTGGTATGGGATCACGAGTTATAAAGTACGTTTGCGGCAGATGACACTTTTGACATGGGCAGAGAATTTTTTTTAGGTTTTGAAATTACTGGAGGAAGCTACGACGATTTTGAGAGTTGACTGAGGAGTTATGATGTTATTATTACGATGACTATGTGTATTATGCTGTTGCGATATGTTTATGATCAATAAGCTGATGCTATATGAGTTATTTCATTATGCTATGTATCTGTTATGATGAAATATTGAAGAAGTGTTGACGAAGAAGGTAAGGAATAATGAGTAGTGGTTAGGGACTCTGACTTGTGAAAAAGGTTGTTGGAAACCAAGAATCGTACTTTAAGAGTTATGAAATGTGTGTAAATGCGTGAATGTATCACAATGCCAGCGAAAATTTTTTGGACACTGTTATATTTATAGGATTTTGTTTCTACAGATTTGTAACGCAAATTCTTGACCTGCTAAATATTTTTATATGAGACTGTCACTGTAGCGGAAACTGCTGTTGTAAATATTTCTGTAAGAAAGTTAAGTGACCACCTGCACGTAATGCGTCGTGGGTACCCAGCTGTGTCAGACGCCTGGAGAAAAAGCCATTAGGGTGTGCCTTTCCAGATGCACAGGTAGAAAAAAAGGGAGGCCATTATCCTCGCTGTTGACATTCCTTTGTAGAAAGCATCGTAAATACGACACCCTCAAACTTGAAAACATGATAACACTGTGGAGCTCTTAATTTATGATATTTACTGCAATGCCTAATGAAATGACGAGAAATATTTTTATGTCTATACACCTGATTATGACTACTGTCTTTCTAGTTGAGAGAAATGCCATATGGCTTGCTTTATGTATTTATTTGCTCATTTTCTTTAATATCTAGTTTCTAGCTGCACTGCAGCATTGTTTAAAATAAGATTTTATGAATGTACTAATATAGATATTTTATGCCTACAGATCCAGTAAACAATAGCTTTAAAAGAAAAAAAACGAAGGAGCACAAAAAGACATTTCCCTTCACAGGACTTGCATACTTAATTTTCTTTTCAAGTACTTGGTAATTTCTTTTGCAGAATAAGTTGTGGTGCACCACTTTAATTACATAGACATTAAGATGTGAACATACATTTCCCTTATCTGAATTGTTCTTTTTACTGTAATATTTTTTCTGCTTGAGCTATGTCATGTTTAGGTATAAGTTATTGCTGTTTGCCAGGCATAGTGTTACTGAATTTGACTTTGTGTTACTCTGCTAAGCCAGTTTATTACTGATTTATTTTTCTTGTTTGCTGCTCATTGCAAATTAGTTGTAATATTGTTGCTTACTTTGCCAATTTGAATTTTTTGTCATTGCTGTTCGTGTTAATTGTTTTGTGCTGCTGCATTGCCTCGTCCCTTAGTTTAGCATCTGAGCTCAGTTGATTTAAGTTAGCTTAAGAAGGGGATATAAGAGAATGAGTTGCGATGAATTTGAAGAAATGCACTGAGAGGTTATACGAGAAAAATACTGAAAGCATGCTTGGATAGGATTTTTTTGGTGGAAGCAAAAGTTGAAATAAGACGAAAGATCTATGGAATGAAGTTTTGGGTTGGACTGCAGTACCAAATACTACACTGAAAACAAACCCTGTCCTTTCCTTTTGTATTATTCCGCTATATGTTTGTGTTCCCTTGTGTATTTATGTTCTTCCTGTCTTAATGTGTTTAGCTGATGAGGTGTATGTGGTAGAATTTTTCTGATAATATGTTATTTTCTTTGTAACGATGTTTAGACACTATTTATTCTGTTTTGTTTTAATGCTCATGTGTGAAGTTGATGTTTCGAAAGTTATTCTGATCTTTTATGTATGTACTTATGTCATAATTCCTGTAACACTGATGTATATGTAATTTCTATTCTTTTGTAAAGCCTGTATTACTACAAATGTTATCTGTATTGTTATGTATTTAATGATGTATTTTGTACCTTTGTAATTGTATTCTCATGTTATAATATTGTAATTGACACTGGTTCATCAAATTAAGTAGCTTGTAAGCATTCATTTCACTGCACACATTTCTGTTGGTCATAGTAATGCACAATATGTGAGAAGTTGGGACTGTTAGTGTTTGCATGTGTGTTACTAATTCAGCAAGGGACTGGATAACAGCATTGCTGGTTCTAAGGACAATTCCAAAAACTTTGTGCGTGCACAAGTCGTGGTTTATGGACTTGCTATATTCTCTGCAAGACTCTTCGATGGTGATTGTGCACCTGCACAGTCGCAGCAGATGGCTGCTGGCCATCTCTACAAGGACTACAGTGGGTCTACACCTTTGATGACCCACCAATGCCATTATTTCTACAAGGACTACAGTGGGTCTACACATTTGTTGACCCACCAATACCATTATTTCTACAAGGACTGCAGTGGGTCTGCATCTCTGGTGGCCGACCAATACCGTAATCTCTACCAGGACTACAGTGGGTCTGCTCTGTGATGACCTACCTACCAATCTTCTTCAAAACGTCGAATGACTCTGCTGTGGGTTTGCTCTGTTGTGGCCCATTACCTGTCAGCATGTCAAGAGTCAGCACTGTCTTTCAGTTGGAAGGACAACACTACTTCTTCAAGACTGCATGGAAATCCACTACTTCCGTGTGCATTGTCTTTTACTGCTCAGACTTTGAAAAAAAAAACACTGAAATTTTACTGTGATGAACAATGTGGACTGCCTTTATGGACTGTGAGAAAATTTTAGCTTTTGACCAACATTGTATAAATAAGTGTGTGCATTTGATATCTTTGTTATTGTAATTATGGAAAATTTTTTCAAATCATTATTGGCCACTGCCCAAAACAATTTGTAAAATTTTTTTGTGGGGAGCATGGGGGCTATGTAAGTAGGCTGTTTATGTTTTCTTTATGTAAGTAGGCTGTTTATGTTTTCTTATTGGCAACGTTACGTAGTGCTCTATATGAAAATCACTGGCTGTGCTGTGTGGAGTCTGTGGCTAGTTAGCATTGTTGTCTGCCATTGTAGTGTTGGGCAGCGGCAGGTGGATGTTAACAGCGCATAGCGTTGCGCAGTTAGAGGTGAGCCGCCAGCAGTGGTAGATGTGTGGAAGGAAATGGCGGAGTTTTGAAATTACATATATTATGACTTTTGATGATATTAAGGTAAATACATTGTTTGTTCTCTATTAAAATCTTTCATTTGCTAACTATGCCTGCTAGTAATTAGTGCCTTCCGTAGTTTGAATCTGTTATTTAGCTGGCAGTAGTGGCGCTCGCTGTATTGCAGTAGTTCGAGTAACGGAGATTTTTGGTGAGGTAAGTGATTTGTGAAAGGTATAGTTTAATGATAGTCAGGGCCATTCTTTTGTAGGGATTTTTGAAAGTCAGATTGCGTTGCGCTAAAAAATATTGGGTGTCAGTTTAAGCACAGTCGTGTATAAATTTTTCTAAGGGGACGTTTCAATACAAATAATATTTACAAAACAAACCAATTATACATTGACATAAATGCATAGTAAAACAATTACAATATAGACACAGAAATGTCATATCTTCAGGTAACAAAATAAGGAAAAAATTTATAGTACAATAGATGGAAATAGGAGGATATGCATTTCCGGCGTTACAGCACTCTTAGCTATCGCCATTAACCCTATTATGGCCTGTCTCCCACTGGGCACCTCCGGCTCCCTTTTCGTTGAAGATTTTCCCATCTATTGCAGTTCTCCACGAACTTGTCCCCTTGAGCGGCGTCTTCAGCGATGTCTTGATCGTCATTACTCGTGGAGCATCGACAATGGCTTTCGCTTTTCCAGTGACATAACTTTTTCTATTAATTTCTGGCTGCGCAAATGATTTCTGCCACTGTCTTTACATCTTGGGCCAGTTGCTCTTCCGTTTTTGAAACTAGAGAATTCCTGCAGGTCACGCTCGATAGGAAACTTTCTTGGTCCTCCCACGTATCTTACCAGACCGCTCGCTGTTCGCGGTCCCTCAATGTGCTACGTGTCCTCAGCGGTACTTTCTGGGGAGCGGTCCGCAGCACCCTTCTACGTTTGTACCGGTCCCGTGTCCGTTCGAAATCGACTATGGGCGTTAGGTATATGCTTCTGCACGTCTGTCCATCTTACGCCGCCTCAATACACTCCACCATCGTGGCATTCGTTTGGCTACTGGTGCTTTTTACATTAGCTCTTGTACGCAGATGCTGCTGAACTACCGTGTCATACCGTCGTGACTTCCTCCTCAGCAGGTACGCATGCCGTTTGTGTGCCATGCATGTCCACCCATCCTATGTCTCCTTCTTCAACGACTTGTTTCACCGCCAGTATGGGGCGTGTCTCTCTTCTGTTACCTCCTGGAATTCGCTTTCGGCTCTTGCTCCACGCTACCAGCCACTTCCTGATGGGTGTACCAGGCCACGCTGTACATCCGCAAAAACAGATTTTTCAATTGCGTCATCTGCTCAGACTCTCTCAGTGCCCATCAGAGCCTCTGTGTGCTGTACAACGTCCATCCCTTAGTGCAACGGGTCCAGGGAACTTTCACTGGCTCATTCTTAATGGAGCCACTGTGATGTTTATGTGGATTCCTGGTCACGTCGGTCTGGCAGGAAACGAGGCTTTTGATGCTGCTGTCTAGACTGCAGTCTTCGTACCTTAGCCCGCTAGTTCTTCCATTCCCTCCGATAATCTCTGTGTTGCCATCTGTCAGCAGGTGGTATCACTTTGGCATCACCGCTGGACCTGCCTTCATGGGAACAAGCTCTGGGATATTAAACCGCTCCTCCCAGCAGCTCGGACGACCTCCTCTCGGACCTCTCGCCGTGACGACGTGAGGAGGTCATTTTAGCTCGGGTGCATATTAGGCACTGTCTTCTTATCATCGCCAGTTGTTTAGTTGTGCTCTCCCATCTCTTTGTACTCATTGACCTAAACCTTTGACTGTTCACCATTTCCCTACGGAATGCCCTTCCTTTAACCACTTACGCTCTATTTTGTGTTTGCCGCCTTAGTTATCGGCCGTTTTAGCGAACGAAGCGGAGGCTATCGACCGTATATTACTTTTTATCCGTCATATCAATATGGCGAATGGCATTTAATCTTCAGTTCAAGACCTCTGTTTCTCTATGGCGTATTTTACCGACCTTTCTCCAGGTACCTGTTTTTAGCTCTTTCTCTTTCCGTTTATATTGCCTAACGTGTAATCTATTTTGACTCCTTTTTCTGTCTTCGTGTTCTACGGTCCTGACATGGGCGCGTATAACCCTCGTTGTTGTTGCGTCATAAAACGATACCAAATAATACAAGACGCCTAGGTACCAGTATTGGTAGTCTTACTTTCATTAGCTGACCTCTTTTGTTCACCATACGGTGTGGGAACCTTTGTAACACCCTCACCTATGTAAATACCACGAATTGATTCCACTCTGAGATGTAATTGAATCTGTCTCTTACTTAATTAGAGGCCGGCCAGAGTGGCCGTGCGGTTCTAGACGCTACAGGCTGGAGCCGCGTGACCGCTACGGTCGCAGGTTCGAATCCTGCCTCGGGCATGGATGTGTGTGATGTCCTTAGGTTAGTTAGGTCTAAGTAGTTCTAAGTTCTAGGGGACTGATGACCACAGCAGTTAAGTCCCATAGTGTTCAGAGCCAATTTGATCCAGTTAATTAGAGGCAGTAAATTGGCCACAGAAAAGTGTGTGATCTATGTTTATATAATCTGAATTAAATGCAACAAAGATTTAGATAGGAACGTAAATTGTAAACAAGGATTTTAGTTTTTGAAAAACGTCATTTTGGTCAACGTTTGTTTGGGTGAAGCTGAAGATGTTTGCAGTGTATCTACTAACGGATTATTAATTTTTTTTTTGGGGGGGGGGGAGGACAGCAGGTTTATGTAATTATTTTATGTTGGAAATTGACATTGTGAGAGAACCAGCCACTTGGTTAGTGTGCATATTCTTACTTATCTTCGTAAATGACAAAGTTCTTGGGAACAAATTTCATTTACTTACTTCCGAAAACATCTTGATGCGTTCGACATGTTTTGTAACATCCAACTGTCCATTTAGATATTTCATTAACATTACAAAAAATGGTTCAAATGGCTCTGAGCGCTATGGGACTCAACTGCTGAGGTCATTAGTCCCCTAGAACT
The DNA here is from genome assembly GCF_023864275.1 of Schistocerca cancellata. Taxonomy (NCBI): domain Eukaryota; kingdom Metazoa; phylum Arthropoda; class Insecta; order Orthoptera; family Acrididae; genus Schistocerca; species Schistocerca cancellata. Next base: position 104,665,326 of record NC_064634.1, read on the forward strand.
TAGAACTAGTTAAACCTAACTAACCTAAGGACATCACAAACATCCATGCCCGAGGCAGGATTCGAACCTGCGACCGTAGCGGTCTTACGGTTCCAGACTGCAGCGCCTTTAACCGCACGGCCACTTCGGCCGGCCATTAACATTACAAACTATCAGTTTAAATAGCTATAGCGTCTCAGAAAGAGAATCCTAGTGAAAACATGTGTAAAACATCATGCTGTATTCCTTGAGCACAGTCAAAACATTTAAAGGCTGCTGCTTAAAACTGTGCAAACATAAAATCATTTGTTATCTCGTGGGAACAATATTTTTTAATTTACATGTAGCTGAAAGGGAATATATGTTGCAAAACATCCGAAAAAGAACCACACAGTTCTATGTGTCTATTTAAGCAGCTGTTAATTTGAGTTAAAAAGAGGTGCTGTTTGTAATAATGCAATAGTAATTGACCGTTAGGGCTACATTACCTTATTACAAAATCTGTAGCTGTAACACACTGAATGTGGAAAATACGTCACAGCTCATCCAGATAAAAGCAGTGTATATCTCACTGCCATTTTGTCTTTTGTGTAGACAATTTTTTGTTCTGTAATAAGAATGCTCTTACAGCATATACAGGCAATTGACTCGAAGACAAAAAATAAACATATATTTATAATTTCACATAAACTTGATAAAATTAATATTTTTTCGTCTTCATGGGAAATGTGTACCTGCAGGAATCTATGTTCTCAGATATAAAATGTTGTTGAACAACTGTTATTAGTTCTGTAAGCAAACTAACGTGAGGGAACTATAGGGCGTTCCATGTCTCAGCCATGCACAATAAGCAACCAACCATGTCCTACTTACACGGGTATATGATCATCTTGAACACACTTAGCGAAAAAATTAGTGTTTTCCATTGCTTGCATGAACAAGAAAAAATTAAAGATTTCTCTAAATTTTAACATTTGAATTGTATAGTTTTTGTATTAGTTGTGCGTATTTTTTATCTTTATGTACGACAGAAATATATCAGTATTTCGAAACATGTTCCACAGCCTCTTCAGCTATTTTGGAACATGCTATAAATTACTCCAGGTAATCTCCATTATATAATGTGCTTCCACTAGATTATCTGATGGGTTTAATGCCAGTAGACACCTTCCTTTACATAATGTATTGTCGTTACACAGTATAATACATAATGAGACTAGCGTTCGGAGGTAATTTACAAATTTAATGAGCTGCTTTACCCACTTCTAAGGAAAGAGTGCAGAAGAGTACGATCTGTAGTTTTTCGAAAACAGTGGTGCAGGAATGAAGTTAAAATATAAGATTTAACTAACGTCAATGACAAGATTTACATTCATGGAAGTCAGAACCTATCCTTGTATTGGTCAACATCGCAATTTTACTATATTTATTGATTACTAGTTTCGTCTCAAGTTAACAGCGATCGTCACATCGGTAATTACACAGAAAACAGCATGCTGTGTGATTACAGATCTGAAGATGACCATCAATTTTAGCCCAACCTAGTAATCAATAAAAATAATAAATTGCGATGTTGACCAATACAATGATTGTTTCTGAATCCAAGAAATGTTACTAATTACAGAGCGCATATCTTCAATTTGACTATGTCAAATAACAATAGAGTGACAAGATTTGCGGAGACATTGGTATCATGTGTGTATTACAGAAGAGGAGGAATTTCAGGCCAATTCAATCGAATAAACTGTCTGGAGGGCGCGGAATAAGGACTGAAATTAAAGAAAGACGAAAGTGCTGTTGTATACCAGAAATGAGATTAGTGACTAATGTTTCATCAAAATTGGGGAGTACATAGTAGACAAGAAAAAGGTGGAACCAAAACAACGCACGATGCGTGAAGCGGAGAGGATTAAGAAGCAGGTTAAAAGGAAATTCCATTCCCAAAGAAAATGTGCTAGAATGAAATAGAGGTGGGAATCAGAGAATTACATTTTTAAGTATGTATGTTTGGAGCACATTATTGCATAGAAGTTAACTTTTCAACGTGCGAAAACCAGAAAACAAGATGATAATCAAAACGTTTGAGGTGTGAAGCTACGGAAGGCTACTGAAGATTAACTAGACTGATAAATTAATGATGAACTTCTGCATAGAACTGGGATGACAGGACTGCATGGGAAGTATTAATTACTAACCGGGACAGAATGGTCGAACATGGTTTAATACATCAGAGAACAGATTCCACGATACTAGAGTGAGTCGCTAAGGGCAAAAATCGTAGAGGAAGACAGACTGAACGGTGTGCAAGAGTTAAGGGAAGACAGGTGTAACTGCCACGGTGAGATGAGGAGATACAAAGAAGAATGATAATAGAGACAGGCAGTATCAAACAAGTGAAATGTATAATATACGTAAAATATTTGATTTGTTGGTACTTGGCTTTACTTCCTATTTTAAAAGGCTATCACTTTTTACTGACCTATAATTTGAAAGATTAGGAAATGCTTTGCTGGAACAAATTGCAGTGAGCGTCTCTTTAGAAATTTCTGTCCGTTTCAAGTATTGTCTGGGACAGTGGAAGATAGACGTCGCTTTGAGCGAGTCCTACATTAAATCTTTTGTTGGCGTTGTTCTTACGACACTAGGAGCCAGAGCCGTAATTTCCCACTGCGTCGACAGTTCTTTACGAGGTTTTTACGAGAGACGGCCATTATCTGCGGACATTCTATAGTTTCTGAGCGGCACTCGTTGCAGCGACTCACCGACAGAAGTAATTCCTGTGTGACAGCGGTAATTAAGCCACTACCTCCCTGTCTGATGTCTACCTGCCCGGGTGCACTACTAATTTACGTCTAGTCTACCAGCGTGAACATCGTCATAGAGCGGGTCTCCAGAGAAGAGACAGAGGCGGTCGGGGTAGCATTACTGCGCATTACGTTTCCCTTTCCTCTCTTCCCATTCCTACCCTAAAGTTCCTAAGTTGTTACACAACTGCCCATTACAATTACAACTCCAGGAAGAATGGTAAATAACAAAAATTTAGTTATGTACTGTGTACAGTGTAGTACGAGGAATGCATGATTAAGTTTGTAGGACATCTGTAGGTCTACAGAGTGGAAAGTTCAATTCACTGAGCTGCCGCTACGGGTGTGATCTGACTGAGAATATCGTGTTACCGCGTCGTCTCACAGGGCACCACTATGCAGACATTCTTGAAGCCGAGGGTCCAGCATTATTCAAAAGATGGGTCTTTACGAACTTCCAGCATGAATAGCTGTGGGTCAGCAACTTCTGTCAATTGTACAACGAAAAACCAGTCCAAAGTTGCAAATTTTACTTTTTTAAATCACGTGGTGACTCGTGTCGGGTCGAGACCCTTTTTCAAAACATAGAACATAGTCAAAACTGGTATTTCCTTGTCTGTATGCGTTGTAACTGTTCGTTGCGGCCGGCGCCGCACCCTCAGCAAGTAGTCATAGCTACTGAGACTCTGAAGGAGTTGTTCTGTTTGATGTCCTCCCTCTTGGCGCAGCGATCAACTCTGAAGTGTATTATGCTGCCCTCAAGGAATTGAAGAAACGACTTAAGTGTGTTTGTCGTCAGAAAAATGCAAACGAACTTCTTCTTCTGCAAGACAACGTAACACCTCACACAGCCGGCCGGAATGGTTCAAAAATGGCTCTAAGCACTATGGGACTCAACATCTTAGGTCATAAGTCCGCTAGAACTTAGAACTACTTAAACCTAACTAACCTAAGGACAACACACACACCCATGCCCGAGGCAGGATTCGAACCTGCGACCGTAGCAGTCCCGCGGTTCCGGACTGCAGCGCCAGAACCGCACGGCCACCGCGGCCGGCCCGGCCGGAATGGCCGAGCGGTCCTAGGCACTACAGTCTGGAACTGCGTGACCGCTACGGTCGCAGGTTCGAATCCTGCCTCGGGCATGGATGTTTGTGATGTCCTTAGGTTAGTTAGGTTTAAGTACTTCTAAGTTCTAGAGGACCACTGACCTCAGCAGTTAAGTCCCATAGTGCTCAGAGACATTTGAACCATTTAACACCTCACACAACCGAGAGGGGATCACAAAACTTCATTGAGCTTTTTTCCTCATCCGCACTACTTCACGGATCTTGCACCTAGCGATATCCATGTGTTTGGCTCAATGAAGGGTGCAGAGAAGTTGGCTCCGACGTCGACCAGTAGAGTGGTACCGGTGCCATGTGGGCATACAGGTCCTTCCAGTAAGGAGGCGTACGGCCATCACACGTAATGGAGATCATATTTAGCCAGAGAATGATGATGATGATGATGATGATGATGATGTTTGGTTTGAGGGGAACTCAACTGTGCGGTCATTAGAGCCTGCACAAATTCCCAATCTGTACACAATCCAACCTAGCCACTTTGGCGAATGATGATGGAATGATGAGGACGACACAAACAACCAGTCCACTGGCAGAGAAAATCCACAAGCCAGCCCAGAATCGAACGAGTGACGCCGTGATCCGTATCCAGAAGAGCGGGGAATAATACGGTGTATTGGAATACTGAATAAAACTAGCCTGCTTCCAGAAAAAAAGTCTGTCGTTACTTACTGAATGCCCCTCGCACATTTATCCCACTGTGAGACACGACGGTCAGTGCCTTCATGGAACCCAGGCGCGCACCTCTTCGTCCAAAGCAAATCGACGGCGACGAATGTTCTCTTTAGAGCCACAAAAATATGGAAATCGGAGGGAACGAGATCGGGTCTGTATGGAGGACGTGTAAGGGTTTTGCAGTGAAACTTCTGCAGAAAACTCTAAAACACCTTGGCCGCAAGTGAGCGGGCCCACATCCTTCATGGAGTCCTATTCCCAATGAGAGTTCCATATTTTTTAAGCCCTGAAGGAAAACATTCGTGGCCATCCGTTTACTTCGGACGAAAAGATGCACGTCTCGGTACAATTATGGTTCCACAAGCAGCGTCAAACATTTTTACATGAAGGCACACAGTGGGATCAGTGTATTAACAGTTTTGGTGATTACTTACTTTTTTCCATCCGTATCGTTTTCATTTGATTGCTCCTTACTTATTAATGTCTCTGCGTATAGTGTATTTTTAACTACTTCATGTAGATACTGGGACATCTTCTTCTTCTTGCGTTACGGCCTCTGTAGGACCACGGGTAGCCCCTTCGTGGACTGCATTTTCCTCTTCTTCTCCCAGAACCTCTTCATTCTTTCTCTTCTCCTCTCCCACTCTTCTTCCGAGATCTTCAGTTTCCGTTTATCCTGGAGGCTCCACTGGTGACATTCTAATCTTTTCCTGTATTCTTCTCTGTCCCTGAACTGATAATAGTTATGGATTTTGAGAAGGCCTGTGGTCGATGACAGCGAGAATTTCGTTACGCTCGAGGTTTGCCTCTCCGACAGGGGGGGGGGGGGGGGGTTCGGGGTGGGGCAGTAGAGGTTTGAAGAGCGCTCACAGACTATCTCGACTCAATGTGTGTGTCCAGACCGCCAAGCGAGCCTGAAGATGGTTCATGGTTTCTCTGGCCTAGTACTCGTGCATGGCGATACACGCTGTGAACAACGCTATGTGCATTGGATGCGTTAGTAACATTGATAGAGAAGTTACGTGAACCTCTTGTACTTTTGGTGTTGTAACGATAAGCGGATATGGCTGGTGGTTCGGCCCTGTCTCGAGTCCGTGCAGTTGTACGGAAGGTGAACATCGCAGTCTGCTTAACTGGGGTGGCCTTGCCACTTTGCTGTTGAAATGGTGCTACTGTGCGGAGGTTACGGCAGCTTATTGACTTCACCTTGGCTTCAGGATGGTTGGAGAGCGAGATTGGTGAAGCCATTTGAGAAGTACTTCACAGCACGATTGGTCACGATGAGCACCTGTCCATACATAATAATTAAGTGCAAGTATTAGGTCTGATGACACCGGGAATTGCCGGCCTTGGTGGCCGTGCGGTTCTAGGCGCTCCAGTCCGGAGCCGCGCTGCTGCTACGGTCGCAGGTTCGAATCCTGCCTCGGGCTTGAGTGTGTGTGATGTCCTTAGGTTAGTTAGGTTTAAGTAGTTCTAAGTTCTAGGGGACTGATGACCACAGCAGTTGAGTCCCATAGTGCTCAGAGCCATTTGAACCATTTTTTGAACACCGGGAATATTTTGGTCGCTCCTGTTTTACTTGTCATATTAAATCGCTAATGGTTTCAAATGGTATGTTGTACGACTTTTAACTGTTTTTATATTTTAGGCTCAGAGTGTAAACTGGCTGGGACTTGCAGCCGTTATGTCAACTGTTCTTACCGAAATCTAATCTGTAGTTTGTTGTCCTGCGGAAATTTGACTTCTGTCGCATGATAATAAACATGAAACGTTCGTTGATGTAATTGACCTTCCAGCTGCCTTGCTGGTGTTATCTAAAATTTATTAAGGTTATGAACTTTCTTTCTTTTTAAATAAGTTTTTAAGTTACCTCGCACATTGTGTGGGTTTGGTGTAAGTGTTTTGAAACTGTTTGCTTGTTAAAGTTCTACTTGTTCTATTTTAGATAGCCAGCTGGTTAGTGTTTTTTTAATGTTAATTTGCCTGAGGCCGTCCGCTGTTTGCGTCATCTTGGTCCTTGGGCATGTTGCGGCCGTTTGTAAGATAAGAAATATATGAATTTGAAACTGGGTTGTTACATGTATGTGAATGTGGACTCATTATTAATTGTATTATAAATTTGAAATATAGGATTTAATTTGTTAAACTTTTCGTCTCTGGGTTGTGGTCGTGGCACCTCGTGATTTGAATCATTTGTCCTCATGTTCTTTTTCTTATTGTTTACTGAAGTCTCTTTAAAATTCTGAGCAGCTGCTGTTTCATTTTACCTGTTAAGTTTTAAGGGTTATTTTACTTTATTTCTCGGGAAATATAATGGGAGGGATTTCAGATTTGTTGTGAAAGAACTTTTCTTTTCCCTGGTGTAATGCTGTGTATTTGCTATATACAGTTTCATCATAATTATTTTGGCTTGTAATATTCCTTTTACGTTATTATTAATATGTAGGGGACTTCAGGGTGGTCATCGGACTGAAACTCATTGCCTGGGAGTAAATACACATTGCAGCAGCTGAAACATCCTGAAAGATTAAAACTGTGTTCCTGGCCGAGACTCGAACTCGGAACGTTTGCCTTTTGCGGGAAAGCATACTACCGAGCTGGTGGAGCAGTTAGCTGTGATAGGCAAAGGTCCTGAGTAGAAGTCTCGGTCCGGCACACAGTTTTAACCTCTCAGGAAGTTTCATATTAGCATATACTCGGCTGCAGAGTGAAAAATTCGTTCTAACTGCAGCAGCTATGGGTGTTATAAAAATATTTTTTGCTGATTTCTTGTAGTATCTTTTGTGCTACATAATAGCTAGGACTCAATTTTTGAAAGAGGTCTATCACATTTTTCTGTCACGTTTTGGACATAGAAAATGCTGAGAACTGCTACTGTCAGTTAGAATCCAGAGTCAAGAACTCGTTACTAAGAAAGCAGACTCTTCTAAAAGAACTCTCAATTGACAGAAACCACTTGAGTACACATGGTGCTGAAGCATCTGCCTCATTAGAAAGATCTCATTATACATTGTTGTACCAAACGGCAATATGCCTCAAATAAGTAGGTCCCAAAGCGTTGAAGATATCAAAAATCTGTCTTGACGAGGACAATACCGACCAAATGACTCTTTAATTTGTCGCTTAAAAGCAAAAGATCGCGCAGCCACAAACCACTGTTACTGCTTGTTAGGTGTCGCTTCGTGTTGCACTGCAGCTATTGAGACAAAGCTGCAGTCGATGGAAGTGGAATGGAAAGAGTTACACAAAACGACCTTTCCACCGAGAAGGAAAGCGTTGTTCACTTGAAAGTAGTGTGTGGCAGTGGAGACTTGTTTTTGGGAGTAACTGACAGCTGAAAACCACTGCAGTAGCAGTAGATCTTCCTGCAATTCGCTCCGGTCTTCCGGCAAAATGGCTCTGAGCACTATGGGACTTAACAGCTGTGGTCATCAGTCCCCTAGAACTTAGAACTACTTAAACCTAACTAACCTAACGACATCACACACATCCATGCCCGAGGCAGGATTCGAACCTGCGACCGTAGCAGTCGCGCGGTTCCGGACTGCGCGCCTAGAACCGCGAGACCACCGCGGCCGGCTCTTCCGCCATTCAGGCTCCCTGTAGACGATAGCATCGTCCGCAGATAGCCTGAGGGAGCTTCCATCGCTGGAAAGCAGAGGTATTCTATTTTCATTTTGCAGTAACGCAGAATTAATACCTTCTTTTTTACCTTTTCTGACTTGTGTGGTGTACACGCAGCTTCATTTTCATGATAAGGTACTTCCCGCGGTAACAGTAGGTCCACTAAGTCAAATATGCCACGTTACCGGACAATGGAAATGCCTGCACTCAATAACGTTTCTTCAACGACGCGATGTAGAATGAGAAGTAACTGCTGGAGGTGAGAATCGAACCGGAGACCCCAGCAGCGACAGCTCTCGCAGAGCGATGGCGGACAAAGCATAGCACGCAGCTGTATTTGTTCGTAGGTTTTAATCAGCGCTTGAAATGACTGTACATTTACAAAACTGTAAGCAGGTATCACACTAGACGGCAGCAGCAGGGTAAGTGAGGTAGAATCGAGGGAACAGCTAACGCATGGCAGCAGCCAGCCCGCCGAGGAGTTTTGCGTCAGTTTCCATTGTGAGCGCCGCCCGGGTCAGCGGGCCATTGTAGTGCCTCCAGGACAACAATGAATTATGGCGGGCAGCGGATTGTGTCGCGGCCGCCCATTGTCTACGCCTGTCCGCCGCATGACCCCGGCTCTGCTGGCCAGTGCGATGGACGCCTCACACGTGGCACACACACGTACCGCACTCGCAAGAAACTGTCCGGCCTCCATTCACCGCAGTTTGTGTGCGGAGTCTCTTCTTGCGTAGACAGTACGCAGGATAACACTGCGCAAGGGATTACTTGCTATGGTAGCGGACATTTTAACGAACTGAACGAGTTGAAGGGGAAACCGCATTAAGAAGAAAACAGCTAAACATGTCACCTGCTGCATGTTGATAGTGATTACAGTTTTTTTCACGATCTCAAAAGGGCTACATTTTCACCGATACCGAGCGTTTATCTTAACGTCTGTGCTTGGCACAACATGGCATTAGTAACAAAAATTTGTTGATGGTCGTCAGTTATTGTTTATTCTTTTACAAACGAGTTCCAATTTTTTAAACTATCATAAGGTGATAACTGAATGTCACATTGATCTGGCTTTCTCTCAACCAACGTAGCTCAACAGAGGACAAAAATGCAAACTGAGTTTGCACATTTAAAAATTAATTCTAATTTTATCCCATGTTTATTGATTTCCAGATTTCCAGGAAATCAATAAGCACATAACACGGACTGTTAACTTAGAATTAAATGGACAACCACCATTTTCCATCTATCTCCATCTTAAATTAAATTTAACTTGTGCATCTGTCAGGGATGAACTTCAAATTTTGAACTTCCTTCTTCAGACACTAGATTAGGTTCAAACTATGTTTCTGTTTGTTAACTAATAATAATTTATTTGTTTTCTTTACCATGATTTTGTCTCGTTGAGAGCTATCCGGAATCATTTCATTTTATCTTGGTTCAGTAACTACAAGTAGATGGGAAACTATAAACGCCTGTGACGTAAGCTGCTGTAACAGAGAACAGCTCACGTTAAGATCACTTAAGTGAAATTAAATTTTAAGTAATATTTCAAAACTTTGCCAGATTGTATAAAACTATGTAAACGTTAAATGTCTTGAGTGTCAGCATCATCCACTGATTATAATCCTCAAAAAATCCCGATGTTACGAGATTTCAAAATCATTTAATACTGAAGCTAGAAAGTCGTGCCTTTGGAGTTGGAGCCAGTTTTTATAACAAAATTGTGTAGAGTTTTCCATGAAGCTAACTCATTTACTTTTGACGTATTAGGTAAAAGCCAGTTTTCGAATTAAAAATTGTAGAAACGAGGTGAACTATTTTTTCTAAGTAAATTACCAAGATAAAATGTCGCCACTGTATTTAATACACTCCTGGAAATGGAAAAAAGAACACATTGACACCGGTGTGTCAGACCCACCATACTTGCTCCGGACACTGTGAGAGGGCTGTACAAGCAATGATCACACGCACGGCACAGCGGACACACCAGGAACCGCGGTGTTGGCTGTCGAATGGCGCTAGCTGCGCAGCATTTGTGCACCGCCGCCGTCAGTGTCAGCCAGTTTGCCGTGGCATACGGAGCTCCATCGCAGTCTTTAACACTGGTAGCATGCCGCGACAGCCTGGACGTGAACCGTATGTGCAGTTGACGGACTTTGAGCGAGGGCGTATAGTGGGCATTCGGGAGGCCGGGTGGACGTACCGCCGAATTGCTCAACACGTGGGGCGTGAGGTCTCCACAGTACATCGATGTTGTCGCCAGTGGTCGGCGGAAGGTGCACGTGCCCGTCGACCTGGGACCGGACCGCAGCGACGCACGGATGCACGCCAAGACCGTAGGATCCTACGCAGTGCCGTAGGGGACCGCACCGCCACTTCCCAGCAAATTAGGGACACTGTTGCTCCTGGGGTATCGGCGAGGACCATTCGCAACCGTCTCCATGAAGCTGGGCTACGGTCCCGCACACCGTTAGGCCGTCTTCCGCTCACGCCCCAACATCGTGCAGCCCGCCTCCAGTGGTGTCGCGACAGGCGAGAATGGAGGGACGAATGGAGACGTGTCGTCTTCAGCGATGAGAGTCGCTTCTGCCTTGGTGCCAATGATGGTCGTATGCGTGTTTGGCGCCGTGCAGGTGAGCGCCACAATCAGGACTGCATACGACCGAGGCACACAGGGCCAACACCCGGCATCATGGTGTGGGGAGCGATCTCCTACACTGGCCGTACACCACTGGTGATCGTCGGGGGGACACTGAATAGTGCACGGTACATCCAAACCGTCATCGAACCCATCGTTCTACCATTCCTAGACGGCAAGGGAACTTGCTGTTCCAACAGGACAATGCACGTCCGCATGTATCCCGTGCCACCCAACGTGCTCTAGAAGGTGTAAGTCAACTACCCTGGCCAGCAAGATCTCCGGATCTGTCCCCCATTGAGCATGTTTGGGACTGGATGAAGCGTCGTCTCACGCGGTCTGCACGTCCAGCACGAACGCTGGTCCAACTGAGGCGCCAGGTGGAAATGGCATGGCAAGCCGTTCCACAGGACTACATCCAGCATCTCTACGATCATCTCCATGGGAGAATAGCAGCCTGCATTGCTGCGAAAGGTGGATATACACTGTACTAGTGCCGACATTGTGCATGCTCTGTTGCCTGTGTCTATGTGCCTGGTGTTCTGTCAGTGTGATCATGTGATGTATCTAGAGCACAGTTCTACGCAGAGGAAAATTGGGAACTTGGTAACATCGTTAGCCTTCAACTCACAATTATATAAGTAATTTGTAATAAAAAAGGATGCTAGATGGGCACTGCTGCCGAAGTTACTAGTGCTCTAACAACAAATGTTCCGTCTGCCGTCCACTTGAGTTCGACCGTCGTCAGTCGTACGTGCCGTGTCTTGCTCCCCTACTGAATGTGTCGTCCTTCTGTCCGCGACTGTGTCCTTTAAGCCTCGGATGCCAGTAATGACGTGTGACATGATTGTTTTTTTTTTCTTTTTGATCGAATTAGACAGTGCACTTATTTAGTGCTAATGTGTAAAGGGGAAGTTTCTTGGATTGATAGTATACTGGAAATGCTGTGTTCGACTTTCGATAATTTGTTTGGTATGCTGCGCACTGTGTTACAGAAAACCGCGCAGCAGGTGACGTACATTAATCGCTACTGTTTCAGGTAAGCAATTAACTGAACTTAATTAGCTGACAGAGCGATAATTAGGCACATTTACAACTTCGAATAGTATTCGTCTCCGAACTCTGTCAAGTGCTGAATACGATAAGAAAAAAAAATGCTGAATTATTTCTTTTGCGTGCAAACTATAACCACGATACACTGATTCGTTGAGCGACAGTAGACTTTTGTATTCCTAAGAGTTTTTGACACCTCTGAAACATACTTAAGAGTGTGAGAATGTTATATTAGGTTGGTGCATAAGTTCGTTGCGGTTTCCTTAAGTTTAACCACAGACACACATAACAGAGATTTTAGTTATTAGTCATATATTCTCCTTCACTATTTACAACTGTCTGCCTAAATTGGGGTAGCTTTTCGATTCCACGACTGTAGAAACCACGTGGTTCTGAGACAAATAACTTGTCGAGTAGTGGTCGAAGATCATTTTCAACCACAAAGGAAGTTCCTTGAAGGCTTTTCCATAGAGAGTGGAAAAGACGAGAATCTGACGGTACAAGATCTGGCGAATGAGGTATGAGGTGGGTGCGGAATGACTTACCGAACCTACTCCTGTATATGTCGTTATTGTGGCCCGACGACTAAGGACGAGTATCTCGGGGACGACGAAACAGGTCGGCCGCTGGTGTGCCGCTGTCGTGAGCTTCCACGGAAAGTGCTTCAAAACACAAGGTATCAGACGTCAGGTCGCCGTCAGAGAACGTGCTATTCGGAGCTTTGCTTGCTCAGTAAAGAAGGATAGACCGCGATGCGTGGTCGATCTGACGACAGAATACAATGGTGATGCAGGTGCCAATGCTTCGGAACACGCCGCTTACCACACACTGTTGCGTCTCGAGCTCCGCAGCAGACTCCTGGAGGGTGAGACGGTTTTATTTCTACATCTACATCTACATCTACATACATACTCCGCAAGCCACCTGACGGTGTGTGGCGGAGGGTACCTTGAGTACCTCTATAGGTTCTCCCTTCCAGTTCAGTCTCGTATTGCTCGTGAAAAGAAAGATGGCAAGCCATCAACATCGTCACTTACAATTGCTGTGGGCAGGGAATCAGCGATACTGGACCTCGGACTATCGGAAGCGTCTCGCTTCGTCGGATGAATCACTCTTTTGTTACACTGGGTCGACGACCACGCCCAGATACGCCACGATCCAGGCGAACGCCTGCTCGAAACATGCGCCCCGTCTATGAAGCAGGCTGATGGCAGTATTACTATGTTGTGGACATTCATCTGGCCTTCCATTCGACTTGTTTCAGTAATGAAGGCACCATGGCAGCTGTCGAATGAAGACCAGACGTGAAGTCATCCCACAACTGGAGGGTGAGACGGTTTTATTTCTACATCTACATCTACATCTACATACATACTCCGCAAGCCACCTGACGGTGTGTGGCGGAGGGTACCTTGAGTACCTCTACAGGTTCTCCCTTCCAGTTCAGTCTCGTATTGCTCGTGAAAAGAAAGATTGTCGGTATGCCTCTGTGTGGGCTCTAATCTCTCTGATTTTATCCTCATGGTCTCTTCGCGAGATATACGTAGGAGGAAGCAATATACTGCTTGACTCCTCGGTGAAGGTATGTTCCCGAAACTTCATCAAAAGACCGTACCGGGCTACTGAGCGTCTCTCCTGCAGAGTCTTCCACTGGAGTTTATCTATCATTTCCGTAACGCTTTCGCGATTACTGAAAGATCCTGTAACGAAGCGCGCTGCTCTCCGCTGGATCTTCTCTATCTCCTCTATCAACCCTATCTGGTACTGATCTCACACTGGTGAGCAAAATTCAAGCAGTGGGCTAACAAGTGTGCTGTAAGTTACTTCCTTTGTTTTCAAATTGCATTTCCTTAGGATTCTTCCAATGAATCTGTCTGGAATCTGCTTTAGCGACGATCAACTTTATATGATCATTCCATTTTAAATCACTCCTGATGCCTACTCCCAGATAATTTATGGAGTTAACTGCTTCCAGTTGCTGACCTGCTATATTGTAGTTAAACGATAAATGATCTTTCTTTCTATGTATTCGCAGCACATTACAATTGTCTACATTGAGATTCAATTGCCATTCCCTGCACCATGCGTCAATTCGATGCAAATCCTCCTACATTTCAGTACAATTTTATATTGTTACAACCTCTCGATACACCACAGCATCATCCGCAAAAAGTCTCAGTGCACTTCCGATGTCATCCACAAGGTCATTTATGTATATTGTGAATAGCAACGGTCCAACGACACTCCCCTGCAGCACACCTGAAATCACTCTTACTTCGGAAGACTTCTCTCTATTGGGAATGACATGCTGTGTTCTGTTATCTAGGAACTCTTCAATCCAATCACACAATTGGTCTGATAGTCCATATGATCTTACTTTCTTCATTAAACGACTGTGGGGAACTGTATCAAACACCTTGCGGAAGTCAAGAAACACGGCATCTACCTGGGAACCCGTGTCTATGGCCCTCTGAGTCTAGTGGACGAATAGCGCGAACTGGCTTTCACACGATCGTCTTTTCCGAAACTCATGCTGATTCCTACAGAGTAGATTTCTAGTCTCCAGAAAAGTCATTATGCTCGAACATAATACGTGTTCCAAAATTCTACAACTGATCGACGTTAGAGATATGGGTCTATAGTTCTGCAAATCTGTTCGACGTCCCTTCTTGAAAACGGAGACGATCTGTGCTCTTTTCCAATCCTCGGGAACGCTACGCTCTTCTAGAGACCTACGGTACAGCGCTGCAAGAAGGGGGGCAAGTTCCTTTCCGTACTCTGTATTAAATCGAACTGGTATCCCATCAGGTCCAGCGGCCTTTCCTCTTTTGAGGAATTTTCATTGTTTTTCTATCCCTCTGTCATCTATTTCCATATCTACCATTTTGTCATCTGTACGACGATCTAGAGAAGGAACTACAGTGCAGTCTTCTCCTCTGTGAAACAGCTTTGGAAAAAGACATTTAGTATTTCGGCCTTTAGTATGTCATCCTCTGTTTCAGGACCATTTTGGTCACAGAGTTTCTGGACATTTCCTACTAGCTGAGTACGCCCAGGTACGTATTTACTGCAGTCTTCCATTAGTTCATCTCCTCCTTGCCCCTCTAATGTCCATGTTCTTCCTCCTTCTCTTTTGTCCGCCTCATCCTCGTTCCCATCTCAGTGCATCTCCTTATCTCCCCTCTCTCTACTCACCACATCCTCTTGCCTCTCTGTCCGTTTCCCCTCCCTTCTCTCTATCCATCTCCCCCTCTCCCCTCTTTCTGCGTCCATCTCCTCCTTCCCCTTGTCTGACAATCTCCCCCTCCGCCTTTCTCTCTCCACGCTACCATCCTCACAGCATTTCTTTTGGAGACAGTAACTGGTATGTTATCTTAGAAGAAAGATTAAGGAAAGGCAAACCTACGTCTCTAGCATTTGTATACTTAGAGAAAGCTTTTGACAATGTTGACTGGAATACTCGCTTTCAAATTCTGAAGGTGGCAGGGGCAAAATACAGGGAGCGAAAGGCTATTTACAATTTATACAGAATCCAGATGGCAGTTATAAGAGTCGAGAGGCATGAAAGGGAAGCAGTGGTTGGGAAGGGAGTGAGACAGGGTTGTAGCCTCTCCCCGATGTTATTCAATCTGTATATTGAGCAAGCAGTAAAAGAAACAAAAGAAAACTTCGGAGTAGGTATTAAAATCCATGGAGAGGAAATAAAAACTTCGAGGTTCGCCGATGACATTGTAATTCTATCAGAGACAGCATAAGATGAACATTAACAAAAGCAGAACAAGGATAATGGAATGTAGTCGAATGAAGTCGGATGATGCTGAGGTAATTAGATTAGGAAATGAGACACTTGAAGTAGTAAAGAAGTTTTGCTATTTGGGGATAAAAATAACTGATGATGGTCGAAGTAGAGAGGATATAAAATGTAGACTGGCAATGGCAAGGAAAGCGTTTCTGAAGAAGAGAAATTTGTTAACATCGAGTATAGATTTAAGAGTCAGGAAGTCGTTTCTGAAAGTATTTGTCTAGAGTGTAGCCATGTATGGAAGTGAAGCATGGACGATAAATAGTTTGGACAAGAAGAGAATTGAAGCTTTTGAAATGTGGTGCTACAGAAGAATGCTGAAGATTAGATGGGTAGATCACATAACTAATGATGAAGTATTGAATAGAATTGGGGAGGAGTATGTGGCACAACTAGACAAAAAGAGGGAACCGGTTAGTAGGACATGTTCTGACGCATCAAGGGATCACTAGTTTAGTATTGGAGGGCATCGTGGAGGGTAAAAATCGTAGAGGGAGACCAAGAGATGAATACACTAAGCAGATTCAGAAGGATGTGGGTTGCAGCAAGTACTGGGAGATGAAGAAGCTTGCACAGGATAGTGTAGCATGGAGAGCTGCATCGAACCAGTCTCAGGACTGAAGACCACAACAACAACAACAACTGGTATGTGTACCCAGTAGGCCTGAAATTGGTCCAGGGGCGTAGGAGGAGCTTTTCATATATGTTTTTGCCCGTATATGTACATGTCACACTCATTTCACATACATTTAAAATATTTCACACATATTTGTACACATATTTAACGCCCTATGTCCCTCCTACAGTTGGGTAGTCATGCAGCTAAATGTTTATGGCATTGTATGTCCTGAACTACGTGCATAATCACAGAATGTTCCAATACGTATATCCTCTCGTGTATATGGATAATATGCGCAAACTCTGTCACAAATAGTGTTAGTAGTAAGTAAGTAATAAATTAAAGGGTAATGCCTGATGCAGAAGTTTTACAACATGAACAGCAAAAGTGTAAAAGCGACACATTTTTTTCGTTTCATCATTTTGCTGTGGGCGTCAGCAATAGAAGTCTCATAATGGTTTGAAATTATGTGCAAAGTTGGTTGCAAGTCACTACGTGCTCTCATTCTAAAATACTATGTGAATATAGTCTAGACGTTCGCTCGTCTTGAGCTACGCTACTTTTTCATCCCCACACCACGCATATGAGAGCAAGGTGGTTCTTACCCCCCACAGAAGTTTCTTCCAGTTCGTAAGTAACTTGTGTACCAAGATTGTTCGAAATCGATCCAGTGATTTAGGAGGAGATGTGGAACGTATGTACATACACCCCACGTTTATACTGTAATATGTATGGTTTGTTATTATATGTGGCAGCGTTCCCGCCATCCACTGTCATGGATAGTGAATGTTAAGAAGTTTCTTTTCGCTCGGATACCATTAATGTTTTAAATCGTGATTGAATTTTGAAGTAACTCGAAATTAAATCGCTAGGGAATTTTACGGATGCACTGGTGGGTTCTTCATTACAAAAGCTTCCTGAATCTGCCACGTGATTGATTCCGTACTAATGCCCACGAGCCTCCTTCGTAGTTTTCGGCCTCCAGAGGCCACCCACGTACACCCTCTAACCACATCGTCTCACAGGATGCAAAACGGCTTGCAGACAAAAATCTTGTGCGGTTCATATCTGAAAGATTCTCGAGTGTATGATACACACATCAGGTAGCGCTGACACAGTACTTAGAGTGTATGGAAAGAAGAGCCGAATGAATGCTCACATGTTTGTTCGGCTGGCGAGAGAGAGTGGTTTTAGTGTTGAGAAATCTGACCTGGCAGTCTCTCCAAGAAAGGTGTTCAACATCTCGCAAAAAACTGGTTAGAAAACTTCGAGAAGCGTCTTTCAGGGCAGAAACTATGATCTTTCTTCATCTACCTTTTGGAGAAGACAGGCTGAGGAAAGGAAAACCTACATTTATAGCATTTGTAGAGTTAGAGAAAGCTTTAGACAATGTTGACAGAAATATTCTGTGTCAAATACTGAAGGCAGCAGTGGTAATATGTAGATAGCGAAAGGCTATTTACAACTTGTCCAGAAATCAGGCGGCAGTTAAAAGAGTCGAGGTGCACGGAAGGGAAGCAGTGTTTGAGAAGGGAGTTTGACGGGGTTGTAGCCTATCCACGACGTTATTCAGTCTGTACATTGAGGAAGCAGTAAAGGAAAATTTGGAGTAACAATTAAAGTTTAGAGAGAAGAAATAAAAATTGAGATGTTTGCCGATGACACAGTAATTCTCTCAAAAACAGCATAGACTTTGAAGAGCACGTGAACACTGTCTTGAAAGGAGGATATAAGATGAGTATCAACAAAAGCACTACAAGGATACCGGAATGTATTCGAATGAGGTGATGCAGAGGGAGTTAGATTTGGAAACGAGACACTAGAAATAGTAGATGAGTTTTGCTATATGGATAGCATAACCACTGTTGACGGCCGAAGTAAAGAGAATATGAAATGTAGACTGGAAAAAGCAAGAAAAACGTTTCTGAAGAAGAGAGTATAGATTTAAGTGTCAGGAAGTCTTTTCTCTTGGTATTTGTATGGAGTGTAGCCTTGTAGGGAAGTGAAACATGGCCGATAACCAGTTTAGATGAGAAGAGAATAGAAGTTTTTGAAATGTGGTGTTGCAGAAGAATGCTGAAAATTAGATGGGAAGATCACGTAACAAATGTGAGGTACTGGACAGAATTGGGGAGAAAAGGTATTTGTTGCGCAACCCGACTAGAAGAAGGGATCGGTTGAGAGCATACATTCTGGGACATCAAGGACTCACTAATTTAGTACTGGAGGGAAGTGGGGGCAGAGGGTGAGGGGGGTAAAAATCGTCGAGGAAGACCAAGATATGGATACGGTAAGCTGATTCAGAAGGATGTAAGGTACAGCAGTCATTCTGAAATGAAGAGGCTTGCACAGGACAGAGTAGCATCGAGGGCTGCATCAAACCAGTCTTCAGACTGAAGACCTCAACAACATCTGTCCCGCAGGGATTGCGCAGGTAAAGTCAGGTAAATAACAGCGCCCCCAGTGGCATTCAAGCTTCATGGTTCCTACGCTCCATCAGTGGACTCCACGGTATGCAACTTCAACATATGGCACAGTGAAAACTACCCTCACCTACGCACTTCACTGCGGTCCCCAGAGCACAGCAGTAGTTGTAGACGCAGACGGGAGGGAGAGCTGCGGAACGCGGCGACAGCAGCTGCGCTGTTTATTCAGCAGCTGGCGACAGGATTAAACTCGAGCAGCGCAGGCAAAATAATGCGCAGCTTCTGCGAGCCTCCACCCCCGCCGCAGGCACCGCACGAGGACGACGCGGGCGGCCGCCGAGGTGCGCCGCGCCGGCGAGATGAAACAAACAGGAAGCGCGCGCCGCAGCGCGCCTGCACGAACGAGGACGCGCACTGCAGTCGAAAGTGCGCTCGCAAATATCCGGCACAGAACGGGACGGGATATGCTAATAGCCAAGCCACTCGCTAGACTCCCTCCCTCTCCTTGAGCTCCCTCGTTTATACGGTCCAGCGGAGATGAGCGGCGGTAGCCCAGGCGACTCCACTGTGGCGAGGAAATTTTGCCCGCCGGGAGCGCTCGCGTTCTCTGGGCGTGAGCTACGCTCCAGCCGCGGCCTGGTAACTCACAACCACTGACGTCAGGTAACGACCACAGTGTACGCTAGGGCAGTACGGAAGGCTACTACAATACTGGCCATTAAAATTGCTACACCAAGAAGAAATGCAGATGATAAACGGGCATTCATTCGACAAATATGTTATACTAGAACTGACATGTGATTACATTTTCACGCAGTTTGGGTGCATAGTTCCTAACAAATTAGTACCCAGAACAACCACCTCTGGCCGTAATAACGGCCTTAATACACCTGGGCATTGATTCAGAGCTTGGATGGCGTGTACAGGTGCAGCTGCCCATCCAGCTTCAACACGACACCACAGTTCATCAAGAGTAGTGACTGGCGTATTGTGACGAGCCAGTTGCTCGGCCACCATTGACCAAACGTTTTCAATTGGTGAGGCATCTGGAGAATGTGCTGGCCAGGGCAGCAGTCGAACATTTTCTGTATCCAGGACCTGCAACATGCGGTCGTGCATTATCCTGCTAAATGTAGGGTTTCGCATGGATCGAATGAAGGGTACATACAGCCACGGGTCGTAACACATCTGAAATGTAACGTCCACTGTTCAAAGTGCCGTCAATGCGAACAAGAGGTGATCGAGACGTGTAAACAATGGCACCTCATACCATCACGTCAGGTGATACGCCAGTATGGCGATGACGAATACACGCCTCCAACGTGCGTTCACCATGATGTCGCCAAACACGGTTGCGACCATCATGATGGTGTAAACAGAACCTGGATTCATCCGAAAAAGTGACGTTTTGCAAACGTCCCCATCTGTTGGCTCAGGGATCGAGACGTGGCTGCAGGATCCCTTACAGCCATGCGATAAGATGTCTGTCATCTCGACTGCTAGTGATACGAGTCCGTTTGGATCCAGCACGGCGTTCCGTATTACCCTCCTGAACCCATCGATTCCATATTCCGCTAACAGTCATTGGATCTCGACCAAGGCGAGTAGCAATGTCGCGATACGATAAACGGCAATCGCGATAGGCTACAATCCGACCCTTATCAAAGTCGGAAACGTGATGGTACGCATTTCTCCTCCTTACACGAGGCATCACGACGACGTTTCACCAGGCAACGCCGGTCAACTGCTGTTTGTGTATGAGAAATCGGTTGGAAACTTTCCTCATGTCAGCACGTTGTAGGTGTCACCACCGGCGCCAACCTTGTGTGAATACTCTGAAAAGCTAATCATTTGCACATCACAGCATCTCCTTCCTGTCGTTTAAATTTCGCGTCTTTAGCACGTCATCTTCGTGGTGCAGCAATTTTAATGGCCAATAGTGTACTTACAGGATCTAGGCAAGTACTTACTTGGGAATGGTTTATTAATAAGGGGTTGGACCCCCATTTGCCCCTAATACATCTGCGATTATTCTTGGAATATTGGCCTGTAATGATTGTGGAACGTGATGCCACTCTTGGATCAGAACCTTTACTGAATCCTGTAGTGACCGCGGGAGGCGGAAACCTGCTCCGGAGTCTGCGCTCCAGTACTGCCCAGAAGGGTGCGATAATGTTCCAGTCCGGGGACTGTGCTGGCCAGGGAATACGCAGCATGCTCCTCATACCACGATTGTACTGTCCTGGCATACCACGATTGTACTGTCCTGGCTGTGTGAATGGGTGCATTATCCTCCTGAAATATGACTTCATTGTTCGCGAACAACAGTTGATTCATGGGGTGCACCTGGTCACCTAGAACGTTCACATAATCGTTGGCTGCAACGCGACCTTAGAGAGTGATGATCGGACCAGCAGAACGCCTTGATATGGCTGCCCACACCGTCACACTTCCACTTCAATGCTTAACCTTTGGAATCAAGCAATCAGGATTGTCGGCTTCTTTTGGCGTTCTGCAGACGTATGACTGGCTCAATGTTGGGAGCAACGAAAACGTTGACTCCTCGGACCCTGGGACCCGTTTCAACTGATCACCCGTCCAGGGTTAATTATGCTGGCACCATGTTTTACGTATCTCCTCGTTGGCTGTCATCACTAATGGTTTCGGTATAGCTGCTCATCCATAAATATTCGCTTTATGGCCTTCTGGGCGGACAGCGTCGATAGATACGGGGTCTCGAAGATGGCTATTGAGCTCTGCAGTCACTTTAGCTGCAGTAGTTTAGTACTGTTTTTCCACAATTGGTGTTAGCGTACGACGATCTCTGTCATTTAGTTTTGATTTGCGCCCAGTATTACGTTTACACGATGATGTCTTTCCATGTTTAGTGTAGGCCGTCTGTTGAAACAGTTGCTCTTGAAACACTCAGTAAGTTGGCTGCTTGGCTACTGATGCTACTGCTAATCGGGCCCTCACAATCTGCTCTCTTTGGAACTCTGTTGGGTCTTTCCTTGCTCGTCGACCTCTGGTTCTGAATGCAGATACGAAGTGTGCACTGCTCGTAAACAACCTGTACTGATGCCTAGGCCCTACTGAACATGCAGAGTCCAGAACGGCACGTGCCTTAACTGCAATGCTGACCGTCAAACACAACCATCCCATTATTACCACTGCTCGCATTGTTTTGCGTATCCCCTGCATCTTGCAGAAAGGGTGTACAGTCTGCTCGCAGTGGTAGTCCTAACTGTGGAGTTTTGTCAGTGCGCTGTCAGACTTTATCCACAACAAGAGTGCAGTGGTGACGCGGAGAAATCGTGAAAAACTGAAGTAGATGCTACACTAAACATTATTAGATAGGGGAGTTGGGACCTGAAAAGCTAAATTACGAGAGTGGAACATTTTTTGAGCAGTCATAAAGCAACGACTGTAAACCGACCAGCGCAGTGCTGCGAAACGGCATCGAGAAGGCGCTGACCCCCGCGCCAGTGGGAAGACCGGCATCTCCTGGAGGACAGAGTTCAGCACGTCCTTTCAACGCTGACTTAACCAGCCGCCCATGGCTGGTCGGGCCCAGTTTGGTCACAGACCTCGACGGCATCACTACTGACAAGGGAAACTCCCTACCGCACCCCCCTCAGATTAAGTGGTCAAGCTAGAAAACTGGAAGAAGGTGTACTGAAGTGAGGAAAAAAGAAGCAAAATAGAAACAATGAACGCTCCAAGATCAACAAGTGCAACGGTGAGCGACTCTCAACGACCGTGGCGTCGCGGCCATGTGGTCACGTTGTCGGACTGTGAAAGAGGAGATCCAGTCTCAAATGTCCCTCACGTCCCTCTTTTGTTTTCTTTTCTTCTTCTTCATAAAATTATGAATTGACCGTTCGCTAATTGACGTGTATTCGCTGTTTCAAATTTTTGTCTATATCGTGGTGTAACGTCCGTTTGCTACAGAGACGAGTTAACGATGGGATCTCCAGACCCACCTATTTGTTCTACACAAGTACTCGTCGTAACATAGTTGACACCCGTTTATTTGTTGTTTCCATTTCTGGGAGAGGTCTGTGAGGCATCTCGCCTGCACTCACTATTCATCAAATTTACTTGCGACAGCAATATATTCTCGCACGTGACTCATATTCTATAACCAATGTATAGCAAGACAACTGCAAAGACTACAGAAGCAGAACAGACACGTCAGTGATCGGCCGGACAGTTCATAAATTTCTGAAAGAAAGTGGGGCAACAGAGAGATTTCATCTCCCACTTTGCAGTCCAATAATGTGACCACACAACCCCGATACTGTGGTTCTTGCAAGCCGTTCGGTTGAGCTTGGACCTTTCATTGTTTGTATTTGGTTTCTTTTCATAGTTCAGCACACCTCCCTCCTGTTTTCATGCTTGATCTGTGTTCAGCTTTTGAGAGGCTATCCTTTAGGCCGTTTTGCCACTAAATCAGAGGGGGGTGCGATGGGGAGTTTGCTTTGTAACAGGGAGACGATACTTAGCCTGCCTTCTGCAAGTATCGAGAGTAAATGAAAGTGTCATTTCAATAGTGGTACAAGTCCGTTTTTGTTCATTTTGAGATACAGAGTACTAAAATTAAATGAGCGCTGAAAAATCTACAGTTGGGATAGCAGAAATATTCAAGCATATGACTTCTTGACAGAGACGAACCTTTCTTTCTGTTTGTTTGGATCATTAATTTCAGGAGCATTATAGGCAGAAAAGTGGAGGTAATTGACCTGTACCACTATTTAAATAAGCCCTTCATATGTAATTGCACGTAGGAGGCACAGGGAGCACATGAAGACACGTCGTTACGAGAAGTTAGGTTATGTTTCTTTCCTTTTTAGAAATAAAGTTTTCTATTACTCTGCACACCCTTGAACCACGGACCTTGCCGTTGATGGGGAGGTTTGCGTGCCTCAGCGATACAGATGGCCGTACCGTAGGTGCAACCACAACGGAGGGGTATCTGTTGAGAGACCACACAAACATGTGGTTCCTGAAGAGGGGCAGCAGTCTTTTCAGTTGTTGCAGGGGCAACAGTCTAGATGATTGACTGATCTGGCCTTGTAACACTAACCAAAACGGCCTTGATGTGCTGGTACTGCGAACGGCTGAACGCAAGTGGAAACTACCGTCGTAATTTTTCACGAGGGCATGCAGCTTTACTGTATGGTTAAATGATGATGGCGTCCTCTTGGGTAAAATATTCCGGAGGTAAAATAGTCCCCCATTCGGATCTCCGGGCGGGGACTACACAAGAGGACGTCGTTAGCAGGAGAAAGAAAACTGGAGTTCTACGGATCGGAGCGTGGAATGTCAGGTCCCTTAATCGGGCAGGTAGGTTAGAAAATTTAAAAAGGAAAATGGATAGGTTAAAATTAGATGTAGTGGGAATTAGTGAAGTTCGGTGGGAGGAGGAACAAGACTTTGGTCAGGTGAATACTGGGTTATAAATACAAAATCAAATAGGGGTAATGCAGGAGTAGGTTTAATAATGAATAAAAAAAATAGGAGTACGGGTAAGCTACTACAAACAGCATAGTGAACGCATTATTGTGGCCAAGATAGACACGAAGCCCATGCCTACTACAGTAGTACAAGTTTATATGCCAACTAGCTCTGCACATTTGAGATAAAACAAATTATTCACGTAGTGAAGGAAGACGAAAATTTAATAGTCATGGGTGACTGGAATTTGAGAGTAGGAAAAGGTAGAGAAGGAAACATAGTAGGTGAATATGGATTGGGGGTAAGAAATGAAAGAGGAAGCCGTCTGGTAGAATTTTGCACAGAGCATAGCTTAATCATAGCTAACACTTGGTTCAAGAATCATAAAAGAAGGTTGTATACATGGAAGAATCCTGGAGACACTAGAAGGTATCAGATAGATTATATAATGGTAAGACAGAGATTCAGAAACCAGGTTTTAAATTGTAAGACATTTCCAGGGGCAGATATGGAATCTGACCACAATCTATTGTTTATGAACTGTACATTAAAACTGAAGAAACTTGAAAAAGGTGGGAATTTAAGGAGATGGGACCTGGATAAACTGACTAAACCAGAAGTTGTACAGAGTTTCAGGGAGATGATAACAGAACAATTGACAGGAATGGGGGAAAGAAATACAGTAGAAGAAGAATGGGTAGCTCTGAGGAATGAAGTAGTGAAGGCAGCTGAGGATGAAGTAAGTAAAAAAGACGAGTGCTAGTAGAAATCCTTGTGTAACAGAAGAAATATTGAATTTAATTGATGACAGGAGAAAATATAAAAATGCAGTAAATGAAGCAGGCAAAAAGGAATACAAACGTCCCAAAAATGAAATCGACAGGAAGTGCAAAATGGCTAAGCAGCGATGGCTACAGGACAAATGTAAGGATGTAGCGGCTTATCTCACTAGGGGTAAGGTAGATACTGCCTACAGGAAAAAATTAAAGAGACCTTTGGAGAAAAGAGAGCCACTTGTATGTATATCAAGAGCTCAGATGGAAACACAGTTCTAAGTAAAGAAGGGAAAGCAGAAAGGTGGAAGGAGTATATAGAGGGTCTATACAAGTGCCAAGTTCTTGGGGACAATATTATAGAAATGGAAGAGAATGTAGATGAAGGTGATATAGGAGATACGATACTGCGTTTGACAGAGTTTGACAGAACACTGAAAGACCTGAGTCAAAACAAGGACCCCGGAGTAGACAACATTCTATTGGAACTACTGACGGCCTTGGGAGAGCCAGTCCTGACAAAACTCTACCATCTGCTGAGCAAGATGTATGAGACAGGCGAAATAACCTCAGACTTCAAGAAGAATATAATAATTCCAATCCCAAAGAAAGCAGGTGTTGACAGATGTGAAAATTACCGAACAATCAGTTTAATAAGTCACAGCTGCAAAATACTAACACGAATTCTTTACAGACGAATGGAAAAACTAGTGGAAGCCGACCTCGGGGAAGATCAGTTTGGATTCCGTAGAAATACTGGAACACGTGAGGCAATACTGACCTTACGACTTATCTTAGAAGAAAGATTAAGGAAAGGCAAACCTACGTTTCTAGCATTTGTAGACTTAGAGAAAGCTTTTGACAATGTTGTCTGGAATACTCTCTTTCAAATTCTAAAGGTGGCAGGGGTAAAACACAGGGAGCGAAAGGCCATTTACAATTTGTACAGAAACCAGATGGCAGTTATAAGAGTCGAGGGACATGAAAGGGAAGCAGTGGTTGGGAAGGGAGTGAGACAGGGTTGTAGCCTCTCCCCGATGTTATTCAATCTGTGTATTGAGCAAGCAGTAAAGGAAACAAAACAAAAATTCGGAGTAGGTATTAAAATCCATGGAGAAGAAATAAAAACCTTGAGGTTTGCAGATGACATTGTAATTCTGTCAGAGACAGCAAAGGACCTGGAAGAGCAGTTGAACGGAATGGACAGTGTCTTGAAAGGAGGATATAAGATGAACATCAACAAAAGCAAAACGAGGGTAATGGAATGTAGTCGAATTAAGTCGGGTGATGCTGAGGGAATTAGATTAGGAAATGAGACACTTAAAGTAGTAAAGGAGTTTTGCTATTTGGAGAGCAAAATAACTGATGATGATCGAAGTAGAGAGGATATAAAATGTAGACTGGCAATGGCAAGGAAAGCGTTTCTGAAGAAGAGAAATTTGTTAACATCGAGTATAGATTTAAGTGTCAGGAAGTCATTTCTGAAAGTATTTGTATGGAGTGTAGCCATGTATGGAAGTGAAACATGGACGGTAAATAGTTTGGACAAGAAGAGAATAGAAGCTTTCGAAATGTGGTGCTACAGAAGAATGCTGAAGATTAGGTGGGTGGATCTCATAACTAATGAGGAAGTATTGAATAGGATTGGGGAGAAGAGAAGTTTGTGGCACAACTTGACCAGAAGAAGGGATCGGTTGGTAGGACATGTTCTGAGGCATCAAGGGATCACCAATTTAATATTGGAGGGCAGCGTGGAGGGTAAAAATCGTAGGGGGAAACCAAGAGATGAATACACTAAGCAGATTCAGAAGGTAGGTACTGGGAGATGAAGAAGCTTGCACAGGATAGAGTAGCATGGAGAGCTGCGTCAAACCAGTCTGAGGACTGAAGACCACAACAACAACATCAGTTTAATAAGTCACAGCTGCAAAATACTATCTCGAATTCTTTAGAGACGAATGGAAAAACTGGTAGAATCCGACCTCGGGGAAGAGCAGTTTGGATTCCGTAAAAATGTCAGAACAGGTGAGGCAATATTGACCCTGATGTGTTGGCAGAAGAGCCAACACCGTATAGCTAGGGGAGGCAGAAAAACACGCGTTAAAGCTCACACAGGCTGGCGTGAGGTCTGGAAAATGACAAGGAATTATAGTAGCCAAAAATAGTACATAGCTTCTGGAATACTTAACTTTATTCCATAATTGGAGAACATCGGTCTGACGGTACAGACATCCATAGATAAATATTAAATGATACTGGCGCCTTGCTAGGTCGTAGTAATTGACGTAGCTGAAGGCTATGCTAACTATCGTCGCGGCAAATGAGAGCGTATTTTTCATTGTAGCATCGCTAGCAAAGTCGGCTGTACAACTGGGACGAGTGCTCGGACGTCTCACTAGACCTGCCGTGTGGCGGCGCTCGGTCTGCAATCACTGACAGTGGCGACACGCGGGTCCGTCGTATACTAGCGTACCGCGGCCGATTTAAAAGCTACCACCTAGCAAGTTTGGTGTCTGGTGGTGACACCACAGACCCTACGACTTATCTTAGAAAATAGATTAAGGAAAGGCAAACCTATGTTTCTAGCATTTGTAGACTTAGAGAAAGCTTTTGACAATGTTGACTCGAATACTCTCTTTCAAATTATAAGGGTGGCAGGGGTAAAATACAGGGAGCGAAAGGCTATTTAGAATTTGTACAGAAATCAGATGGCAGTTATAAGAGTTGAGGGGCATGAAAAGGAAAAAGCGGTTGGGAAGGGCGTAAGACAGGGTTGTAGCCTCTCCCCGATGTTATTCAATCTGTATATTGAGCAAGCAGTAAAGGAAACAAAAGAAAAATTCGGAGTAGGTATGGAGATCTGCATCAAACCAGTCTCAGGACTGAAGACCACAACAACAAACACTACTCTGCAAGTGTTACGTATGAAATATTTTGGATTTCTGCTGCCGGCCATCGCAACTTCTCTCCTTCCTTGTTTGTGTCGGTGTTGATTTCCGCAATAGCGGACACAAAATTTTTGTTTGCGCTTTCGTGGTACGTAACCTTGATTATTTCAACGATGGTACAAAGAATTTCAAGAAAGTACAGCGTAGAGTTCATTGTTGACAACCGCCCGTTTGGTCACTGTGTCGACTGCGACCGAAAACGTAGAAGTTTGAGTTTTGTGCTATTATTAAATACTTCCTTTTAAAGAAATGGACAGCTACACTTGTCAAAACAGAATCGGACGAAGTTCACGTGGTCTTCGCACCATTACTTAAGACCATTTGCTTTTAGAATAATCAATGTAAACGTTGTCGGCCAAGCACCGAAGACGAACAGCGTTCCGCCGTCCAGCTGAGGTCACGAAGAAGGAAACCACTGATAGAATCCATGATATGATATTGTGAGACCACCGAAGAGAAATTCGTGATTGCTGTGACCCTGGGCACCTCAACTGAGTGAGCGCGTAGTATCCTAAATGTAGAATTGGCTGTGGAGAAGTTGTGTGAGAGGCAGGTGTCGCGATTGGTCACAGTCAACCAAAAGCGCATCAGGCACATCATTTCAACACAATGTACGGCGGTGTTTAGTCGCAATCCGCAAGACTTTTTGCACCGATTTGTGACTATTGATGAAACAGAGTCAAAGCGGCAGTCATTGCACAGAGGCTGGTGAAAGTGCACTAAAGAAGACAAAGATCATTTTGTCTGCTTGTAACGTGGTGATGGCCAGTGTTTCTCTTTTTTTTTTTTTTAATTTGCGATTCGCAAGGAATAATCCTCACAGATTAGCTGGAAAAAGGCAGAACCATAATTGAGCAGTGATATGCCTCATAGTTGGATCGTTCAAAAATTTGCGTTTGCTGAAAAATAACCGAAGTAGGTACGCAAAACAGTGCTCTTTCACTAGGATACTGCACTTATCCCACTCATCAACGGTAACAATGGCGGAAGCGCAGCAAACGGTCTTTGAACTGCTTTCTCTCCATCCTGTTTAAGAGACTTAGCCTCTACAGACTTCTTCTCGTTCTTTAATTTGAAATCTTGGCTTCCTGGGAAGAAATTTTCATAAAATTAGGAAGTGGTAGTTGCAGTCAACGAATATTTTTGCAGAGTTTGAGACAATCATTTTTTCCCATGGGGTGAAAACGTTTGAAGGATCGCTTAGACCAAGTGCACATTGTAAGAGGTCCATGACTATGAAATTTATTGCTAGCGCACTCGAGCAGATGTAATCTCGATGGATTGCTCACGCGCTCCCTGCGATATGTAGGCTATAAGAGAATCTCAGACCAGAGAGCAGTGTTGGCTGCAGTAGGAACTGTGTGGCAGTAAGAGTAAGTAGTGGCTAGCAGTCTGGTGTATCGAGTTGGCTGGGCCGGTCGTGGGGAGTGATGGCGGTGCCTGAGCGATGTAGTATAAGGTAAAAGCAGCCTCCCGCATATGTACTATTGTAATATCAAGTCCCATGTAAATGATTTTTTACATCTCTTAACAATAATCTATCTTATAAAAATTAACTTTTGATAATCATTCATCTCAATTTAAAGAATTTACTATTTTCTCCAATCCATGATCATCCCGATTATTGTAAAGAAAAATCAGTTGTTTCCTTTTATACATTACAAATCTATCGGCCAGCTGTGCCAGAAAAATTTCTTATAGGAGCAGATATATACGCGTTATCCGGTGACCTTATTGAGGTAAGAATTTTCAATTTATTCAGAGTGATCTTTCAGGGCCATGACGCAGCACTGCTGACGTCCAAAATTTACCAGTTTAAATTCACAGTCAATTATTGAAAGGTCATAAGTGAGCCGCAATTTTGTTCAGAGATTAGTCACATTTTATTATTGGTAGGTTACGGAATTTATCTGTTGGTAGGTTACGCTGAAAGTGAATGATATAATTATAATTTTACTGTTGAGAGGTATATTTTTTAATGTTGGGAGGTTATTATATTATTTTTACTGTTGGGAGGTTACACTAAATGTGAATATTATAAATAACCATTTTTTTTTGTTGGGAGGTTACAACATGCCTCAAAGGAGATTATGTGGAGAAGGAAGGTGAGTTCTTTATCAAACAAACGTTTCTTCTTTTTTTTTACCAGACTTATCAAACCACCCTCGTACTTCTCTTACAGAGAGAATGTATGAACTAGCACTGCAGTGACGTTTGCTGGTATCATATGCAGGGGGTTGGGTGGAACGGCATGAATATTTTGTACTGGAGCGCACAGACTATCTTTATACTAATTTTCCATACAGCACTTTATTTGCAATCAATTTAGAACGCTTCATCTTGCAAACATAAGTGTTTTCTGAGATGTGTCACACACACGTGGTGGAGCCACAACAGCTGTACAGTTTAGTCCCATACAAAGAAACAGTATTTAATCACGTAATAACCGCGTTTTCCGCCACAGATTAATTCAGCTTACCAGATTACAAATGCAGTGATAGTAATCACGAATCAATAGCATAGTTAATTCACAAGACGATAAACTTAGCCAGCAAGTCAATAAATGGATTACAATTTTTGTCACCCATCTGGACCCACCGATCTGCTGCTGTAAGTAGGCTGTTTAGGTTTTTATATTGGTAACGCCACGTAGCGCTCTGTATGAAAATCACTGGCTGTGCTGTGTGCAGTCTGTGGGTGGTTTGCATTGATGGAATCTGCTATTGTAGTGTTGGGCAGTTGGCTGTAAACAGCGCGTAGTGTTGCGCAGTTGCAGGTGAGCCGCCAGCAGTGCTGGATGTAGGGAAAGAAATGGCGGAGTGTTGAGAGCGGATGATCTGGACTTGTGTCCATCAGAGACAGTAAATTTGTAAGACTGGATGTCATGAAATGATATATATATATCATGACTTTTGAACACTATTAAGGTAAATACATTGTTTGTTCTCTATCAAAATCTTTCATTTGCTAACTATGCCTATCATTAGTTAGTGCCTTCAGTAGTTTGAATCTTTAATTTAGCTGGCAGTAGTGGCGCTCGCTGCATTGCAGTAGTTCGAGTAACGAAGATTTTTGTGAGGTAAGTGATTTGTGAAACGTATAGGTTAATTTAGTCAGGGCCATTCTCTTGTAGGGATTATTGAAAGTCAGATTCCGTTGCACTAAAAAATATTGTGTGTCAGTTTAAGCACAGTCATGTACAATTTTTCTAGGGGGACATTTCATACTGCTTAGGTCCAGGGCTATCGGATGGTGACGGCAGATCACTTTTAATGACAGCCGTTCTGCTAAATTCAAGAAAATACATGATGGCATAAACCAGTAAGGTTACGAAACAGTACGTTTATTCACTACTGGCGATTAAAATTGCTACAGAAAGAAGAAATGGAGATGATAAACGGGTATTCATTGGACAAATATATTATACTAGAACTGACATAAGATTACATTTTCACGCAATTTGGGTGCATAGATCCTGAAAAATCGGTACCCAGAACAACCACCTAAGGCCGTAACAACGGCCTTGATACGCATTGGGCATTGAGTCAAACAGAGCTTGGATGGCGTGTACAGGTACAGCTGCCCATGCAGCTTCAACACGATACCACAGTTCATCAGGAGTAGTGACTGGCGTATTGTGACAAGCCAGTTGATCGGCCACCATTGACCATACTTTTTCAGTTGGTGGGAGATCTGGAGAATGTGCTGGCCAGGGCAGCAGTCGAACATTTTCTGTATCCAGAAAGGCCCGTACAGGAACCGTAACATGCGGTCGTGCATTATCCTGCTGAAATGTAGGGTTTCGCAGGGATCGAATGAGGGGTAGAGCCACGGGTCGTAACACATTTGAAATGTAACGTCAAGTAGTCAAAGTGCCGTCAATGCGAACAAGACGTGATCGAGACGCGTAACCAATGGCATTGCATACCATCACGCCGGGTAATACGACAGTATGGCGATGACGAATACACGCTTCCAATGTGCGTTCACCGCAATGTCGCCAAACACGAATGCGACCATCATGATGCTGTAAACAGAACCTGGATTCATCCGAAAAAATTACATTTTGCCATTCGTGCACCCAGGTTAGTCGTTGAGTACACCATCGCAGGCCCTCCTGTCTGTGATGCAGCATCAAAGGTAACCGCAGTCATGGTCTCGAGCTGATAGTACATGCTGCTGCAAACGTTGTCGAACTGTTTGTACAGATGGGTTTTGTCTTGCAAACGTCCCCATCTGTTGACTCAGGGATCGAGACGTGGCTGCACGATCCGTTATAGCCATGCGAATAAGAAGACTGTCATCTCGACTGCTAGTGATACGGGGCCGTTGGGATCCAGCACGGCGTTCCGTACTACCCTCCTGAACCCACCGATTCCATATTCTGATAACAGTCATTGGATCTCGACCAACGCTAGCAGCAGTGTTGCAATACTATAAACAGCAATCGCGATAGGCTACAATCCGACCTTTATCAAAGTCGGAAACGTGATGGTACGCATTTCTCCTCCTTACATGAGGCATCACAACAACGTTAGTTTTCAGGCAACGCCGGTCAACTGCTGTTTGTGTATGAGAAATCGGTTGGTAACGTTCCTCATGTCAGCATGTTGTAGGTGTCGCCACCGGCGCCAACCTTGTGTGAATGCTCTGAAAGGCTTATCATTTGCATATGACAGCATCTTCTTCCTGTCGGTTAAATTTCGCGTCTGTAGCAGATCTTCGTGTTGTAGAAATTTTAATAGCCAGTAGTGTATTTTTGCTGCATACACGCCAGTACAGAAGGACACACTTCTCTAGTACAGTCTTTCTCCTGACACCACGACAGGTTACCTAGCCTCAGTGCCAAGAAGTCATGTCGCCCTGTCAGGCCAGAAGGGACAGGAACCGCCCTCGTGGCCCCTGCACCCTACTTTTGAGGTTGGCTATCCGAGCTGCAGTCTCTCAGGGTAGGCACACCACTGCCCTGTCCTCGCATCCATCAAACCACACAAACAAAAGCACTCAGAGCTATTCCGCTGCGGACCTGAGACGTACAACTAGGCTTCCATCATTTTTGGACCAGGTGGAAATCTAGATCAGCGGGGGGTAGGTGATGCATCGGTAGTATGCTCATGCCTAGTTCCTGTGAAGAATACTGTGGCCAGTGGATGCACAGTCTGCAGGGATCGTGTGGGGAGAGAAGTAGTGGTGGGGGTAGGGGCAAGTGCTGTAGGGAGGAAATGCTGAGCGCTAGAGGGGAAGTGCCATTCTAAACTGAAACCTGCACTCACATTTTTTTTTCTAAATCTCAAGTGGGAAACCTCCATACCCACACTGGCATGGTGACCATTCAGAAAGAACTGTTACCTCTGCCTTGATTAATATCTAATAAGAATTCTGGCCAACGATTTATTTTCGTCTGGATTTTTAATCATTTTTAGCTTTCAGAGAAGCGTTTTGATTGGCAAATTTTGAGTAAAATCTTTACCTTTCACTTGTTGCCATGTTAAAACTTGCTTCTTTTGCCAAAAAACAGCGGAGTTTACACAGTGTCACCTCACTAACATGCGGTGTAGACACAGTTGCGAAAGAATTCTGAAGGAGTGGTTTATTAAGTTTCTTAAGTGAGAAACTGAGTAAAAGTAAAGATAGTAGCTTATCAAAAACCACAGCCTTGGTGCAAATTAAATGTGTAAGTCTTGACTTACATTGTTCCAAAACATACAGCGTTTCTCCTTTCACCAGATAACGATAGCCCTTAAAAATTCCATTCTTTCAAAATTCAGTCCCTGGAAGCGTAACATGGTAGATAATTAAATTTTGCAAAATTATCCTTATGGCAAAGTAATCTCCTCTTTCTGTGCTGCCATTCGGTAAAATCACATTTCGATATCTCAATCCGTCTATGAAATAGGAGGAATATTATAGATGTTTCACTCTGGCCTTAACACTGGCGCGACACGGTGGCAAATGAGTGTGCTACATCAGATCAGTTTTCTCGAGGTTGGTGCCAGATAAACATCTCCACCCAGGCCTAATGAGAAATTCGATAGGTTAACTGAATTTGATATGCAGCAAAATATTATGTATTTTGCTCCAAACGCCAAATCACTGCGGCCTCTATTCTTCATTGCAAACTTTTTTCTGATTTCACGCAGTATCTTACTTACAAGCAAATATCAAAATACACACATCAAAAAAAGTTTTGCATCAGCCCAGTTCCCAGAATTCCTGAAGATAGACGTTGACTGTGGATATTGTATCACAGACACAGTCCCTTTGACTGTTTAGAGGTGTCACTAAACCCGCCCAAAGATGTAAACAACCATGTATGTTCAGCTCCTATTAGACGGAAGAGGTCCGACAGCCGATCAGTTCCAGTCATACCACCAGGTAGAAGGTACATGGCTCGTGTTGTCTGTATTTCAACCATGCTTAGACGGTAAATACCGCGGTTCGATCGCGTCCGCATTGTTATTTTGTGCCTGGAAGGGCTCTTAACAACGGAAATGTCCAGGTGTCTAGGAGTGAAACAAAGCGATGTTGTTCAGACATGAAGGAGATACAGAGATGTCAAGTACATGCCTCGCTCAGGCCGCCCAATGGCTACTACTGCAGTGGATGACCTCTAACTACGGATTATGGCTCGGCGGAACCCTGAGAGCAACGCCACCGAGTTGAATAATGCTTTTCGTGCAGCCACAGGACGTCGTGTTACGACTCAGACTGTACGCAAAAGGCTGCGTGGTGCGCAATATCACTTCCGACGTCAATGGCGAGGCCCATCTTTGCAACCACGACACCATTCAGTGCGGTACAGATGGACCCAACAACATGCCGATTGGACCGCTCAGTATTGACATCACGTTCTCTTCACCGATGAGTGTCGCATATGCTTTCAAACAGATAATCGCCGGAGACGTGTTTGGAGGCAAGCTGCTCAGGCTGAACGCCTTACACGGACTATCCAGAGAGTCCAGCAAGGTGGAAACCTATGTAAAATGGCTCTGAGCACTATGGGACTTAACAACTGAGGTCATCAGTCTTCTAGAAATTAGAAGTACTTAAACCTAACTAACCTAAGGACATCAGAGACATCCATGCCCGAGACAGGATTCGAACTTGTGACCGTAGCGGCCGCGCGGTTCCAGACTGAAGCACCTAGGACCGCTGGGCCACACCGGCCGGCTGTGCTGCCGAGTACTTGGTTCACGCCAGTGTGGAGTAGGCGGCTTGTATCGCGAGCTGACCGAACCATTTACTCACCGACGCTGGTGTGATTAGAACTGTCGCGCATGCAGCACTTTGCGTAAGTATCCCGCACTTATCATGGGCAACCACGATCTCTCCTCTTAATTACTCCCAATAATCAATCATTTTTCGCTGAGTATACTTCTGTAGCGAATATCCGACCTATTTTTCTGTGTTTCATTGTGTTTGTTACGCTGTTAACTTTTCCTACGGAAGAACAACTTATCGTCGAGTTTTCCTGAATTGTGAGCTGGTCTCATCCCACCAGTGTAACAAGGCTACCGTGCCTTATACCTGTTCCTGGTGATCAAAATTGGAGGGCGTTCAATACGTAATGCAGCACTTTTCTTTTCTAGACCAGTTTCGGCTGAAAAATTAGGCGTTTGTTGTGGATCGTTATGGAATGGTTCAAATGGCTCTGAGCACTATGGGACTAAACTTCTGAGGTCATCAGTCCCCTAGAACTTAGAACTACTTAATCCTAACTAACCTAAGGGCATCACACACATCCATGCCCGAGGCAGGATTCGAACCTGCGACCGTAGCGGTCGCGCGGTTCCAGACTGAAGCGCATAGAACCGCTCGGCCACCCTGGCCGGTTCGTTATGGAATATTCCCTCTTCAGTCCCTATAGTTTTATGACGTTCCGATAGGTGGCGGCGCTATACGGAGCCTTCAAATTGGCGCCTGTAACGGAGGTGTGTTCCATCAAAGAGCTGTCAGTGAGTTCCTCTTAACGGAAAACCAAATGATTGCATATTTTCCGAGAGGATCTCAGGAAACTTCATTTGACTGCTCTTCCTCGTCCACCATAAAGCTTGGATCTCGCATCTTCCGACTTCTACCTGTTTGTCCCAATGGAAAATGCATTCCAAGCTAAGCAATAACTATAAGACCGGGAGTTTATTGACGCACATGTCGCTGAACGCAACGTCGATCAGTAGAGTGATACTATGCTGGCAAACAAGCCCTCCCAGTAAGAACTTAAAGCCGTCGCATTGAACGGAAATTATGTGGACAACAAGGTTTGGTAGTAAAAAGAGTGGGGAATAATACGATGTACTGGAATCCTGAACATAACCAACCCGCTTTAAGGAAAATATGTGTTGCATTACGAGGTGCATTCAAGTTCTAAGGCCTCCGATTTTTTTTTCTAATTAACTACTCACCCGAAATCGATGAAACTGGCGTTACTTCTCGACGTAATCGCCCTGCAGACGCACACATTTTTCACAATGCTGACGCCATGATTCCGTGGCAGCGGCGAAGGCTTCTTTAGGAGTCTGTTTTGACCACTGGAAAATCGCTGAGGCAATAGCAGCATGGCTGGTAAATGTGCGGCCACGGAGAGTGTCTTTCATTGTTGGAAAAAGCCAAAAGTCACTAGGAGCCAGGTCAGGTGAGTAGGGAGCATGAGGAATCACTTCAAAGTTGTTATCACGAAGAAACTGTTGCGTAACGTTAGCTCGATGTGCGGGTGCGTTGTCTTGCTGAAACAGCCCACGCGCAGCCTTTCCCGAACGTTTTTGTTGCAGTGCGTGAAAGAATTTGTTCTTCAAAACATTTTTGTAGGATGCACCTGTTACCGTAGTGCCCTTTGGAACGCAATGGGTAAGGATTACGCCCTCGCTGTCCCAGAACATGGACACCATCATTTTTTCAGCACTGGCGGTTACTCGAAATTTTTTTGGTGGCGGTGAATCTGTGTGCTTCCATTGAGCTGACTGGCGCTTTGTTTCTGGATTGAAAAATGGCATCCACGTCTCATCCATTGTCACAACCGACGAAAAGAAAGTCCCATTCATGTTGTCGTTGCGTGTCAACATTGCTTGGCAACATGCCACACGGGCAGCTGTGTGGTCGTCCGTCAGCATTCGTGGCACCCACCTGGATGACACTTTTCGCATTTTCAGGTCGTCATGCAGGATTGTGTGCACAGAACCCACAGAAATGCCAACTCTGGAGGCGATCTGTTCAACAGTCATTCGGCGATCCTCCAAAACAATTCTCTCCACTTTCTCGATCATGTCGTCAGATCGGCTTGTGCGAGCCCGAGGTTGTTTCGGTTTGTTGTCACACGATGTTCTGCCTTCATTAAACTGTCGCACCCACGAACGCACTTTCGACACATCCATAACTGTATCACCACATGTTTCCTTCAACTGTCGATGAATTTCAATTGGTTGCACACCACGCAAATTCAGAAAACGAATCATTGCACGCTGTTCTAGTAAGGTAAACGTCGCCATTTTAAGTATTTAAAACAGTTCTCATTCTCACCGCTGGCGGTAAAATTCCATCTGCGGTACGGTGCTGTCATCTGTGGGACGTATTGACAATGACCGCGGCCTCATTTTAAAACAATGCGCATGTTTCTATCTCTTTCCAGACCGGAGAAAAAAATCGGAGGCCTTAGAACTTGAATGCACCTCATACTTGTTGAACGCCCTTCGTACATGTTCGGGAAATGATCGTTGGTGTCAGAATCGGTGGTCTCGCATTCTCTTCCTGGGCACGTCGTGCACATTGGAAGAGGTTTGCCGCTGCCTTCCTCCCACCAGACATGAAGTGCCAGGTATGTATTTGGGTCCTGTCAATGACTGTAATGAGCGCTCGCACGTTCTAACGTTGTGACTGTGATGTTACAGGTGAAGGGAGCGGAGGGTGATAAAAACAGTGCCGGTGAGCGGCATATTGCTCTCGAGCATCACCACTGGAACCTCTCGTAACTGACTTAGATGTCGAAGTACATGAAGTGTTGTAAAGTTAATGGCTATTAGGCGTATACAAGAACTAAATTCAAGAAACTTTCTCAGTAGTGTGCTGCTTTAAAAAACTGTATTATGGGCAGTGGATTACACTCACAATGAGGTGAAACTCGTGATTTTGTCTTATGAGATAACGACACATTATCTTGTCCCCAGTCGTTGCACTTGAAGACAAGGAAATAGATGAATTTCGTAGCCTTATGAGAAAGTACAGCTCTTCCTTATTATGTTTGAATATATGATGTAGATCAGAAGCTCCTGCTGTGCTGAAGAGACATAAAAGGGTATGCCATTTCAGGCGGTGGGAGTATGTGACGTGTCAACAGCGATTGCACGTGGACATTATTGTAAAATGTCTTCCGTGGACGTCTTCCGTGAATCTTTATAGCCTCACGAAATTAGAACCGCGCCGTTTTGAATGATTTTGTACATTCAATAAAACAAAAGATCTTGGCGTCCTAAGCAGCTATTCGAACCATTTCCAGCTGCCACGTACCACATTCTTTGTAATGATGAACGGCGACCACGCGCTGCTTATCGCGAAAACGGTCACCGCACGGAGATTCGAGTTGAGTGCCAGTCGCGACTCCGCGTGTACAGTCGTGCTCAAAAGTATCCGAACGACCTGAACTTCATTTCGCCTGATTCGCATGCAATCCACACAACGCAGCTGTTTAGCAGGTCCTCTAATCGCTCCTCGGTACAGTCGTTTGACTACTGAAAATGGTTCCAACAAGTCGCCACTAGAAAAAGTGCTTTGTATCGCAATAACTCAAGTTGTAAAGCTATACCACGATACTACAAATATCAGGGAACACCTCATCACAGATAAAACTGTCATTAAGGCTTGGAAGCTCGCATTTATTACAATAAATGACATACCTGAAATGTTACCACTCTCAGTATTGCGTCAGATAGTTAACGCACGAAGTAAGTTCGTCGTTTTCATGATTTCCTCTTCAAAGTAACATACCGTACTTATTATTTAACACAAAAAGACATTAAAAATGTAAGTTATTCAAGAGCAGCTAGTTGAGAATATGTGTGAACTTCAAATGACACGACGAACCGTCTCGTTCTGCATATGGATTCAAACCCGGCTCATGCAGACTACGCAAACATTTCGTGACTGACGGAAACTAACAATCATTCCTGACTGTGCATACAGAGAGTGATATACCTCGATTTTAGACAGTTTCAGTTGGCAAATATTAACTTTAAATCACATAACATATACATTTTAACGGACAGGAATTCCAACCCAGCATCTATTGTCCTTGTTAACGAACTACGAGAGACGGTAAATAGTGCTTCTTCACATGTAACTTACTTGAAATGCCGTGAGGTAAGGCTTTGTGTTGCACAGGGATTCGAACCCAGAACCTAATCAAATTGTTATCGAAGCACAATCAATTGTGCATATCGGATTTTCTCGGCAGTAGCTAGATGTTTTAACTGAAATGACGAGACGAAACATTAATTTTTTCCTTCCCAGGACTCCAACCCGACACCTACATTGATTTTCTAAAACATTCTCTGCCATACA
This sequence comes from Schistocerca cancellata, assembly GCF_023864275.1. Lineage (NCBI taxonomy): Eukaryota > Metazoa > Arthropoda > Insecta > Orthoptera > Acrididae > Schistocerca > Schistocerca cancellata. The sequence goes on from NC_064634.1 coordinate 104,704,798, forward strand.
CAACTTGAAACAGGTCACGTCGACCAAATCATGTGGAAGAACTGACAGCGACGTATAACGGAAGGCAGTAAGATCCTTTGGCTTTTGGTTTGATAGTATTCGACAGCCATTTCTAGGCGGAAGTAATTTAAGAAAGGCAGCGCGTTTTTGTTATCAATTAACGTCTTCATCAATTACTTTAGTTTTAATGTAATCTGCGAGTAATTGCTGATGTTTGATATTAACATGAAAAGGACTCCGTAGACAGGGAAAGAACCTCTTTTTGGGCAACTACTTCTATAATGACCAAAAAGCATTAAATGATCTTCAAGCACATGTGTTCCAGCAATGGTGTGAAGAAAATGATACTAACAATGACGGTACTAATCGAATTATCCGGTAACTTCTCACTTAACAGTGGATTTTCTCGAACTAAGAAATTTTCTGAATTAGTGAATATTTCAAAATGGCTTCACATCGAGGCTATGATGCCTAGAAGAGTCTTTACATCCTGCTGACATGAGAATAGCATAATCTCCACGTCAGAAGATTGCTTCTACTTAACCATTTAATAGACTTGCATTTTTTCCACGGTGACTAACTTTGTTGGCTAAGCACGACATCCGTAACAGCACACTCCTGGGGCTGGGAAATGTGGCCACAATGGTCTGGTGGAACGAACTATCACAGGTGCAATGCGAGGCATTTACTCTTAAGAGGCACAAACAGGTTTACTTTACCTCTGGTAACCTCAAGAGAAAGACCTTATAATCCAGAATCCGCATTAAACATCACGTTCCTTCATTACCAATTGGGCAGAGCCGGTTTACGTTGGGAAATGACATAGGCGGAAGTCATGGTAAACTGAAATACTGTCTCCAGTAAAGTTACTTACATTAGAAAATTTTATTTTATTTGATGAAACGATAGCCATTTAAAGGAACAGGTCTCTTATTTTTCTTGTACTTGATTGAACTAGAGACGTTGAAAAATTTGGTGCTGGACTGTGATTCGAATTCGTATCTCATCTTTCGAGGTTCTGAATCTCTCCGAACAGTATACTTCAATCATTTCGTTCCTTTTCCCAAGACTGCAATCTTCTCTAGGTCTCCTCCAAAGGTAAGTACGTGGATCCGAATCCTGATCCAGGACAAAATTTCATTTCAAGCCCTATCATGTGCATACCAGTCTGCTAGTGATAATTAACGTGTATTTTTAATGTCTGTTTATGTGTTGGCAACAATCGCAGTAGGTGTCGTTACTTCTGGTCAAACACGCACACATCTTACTGTTGGTGATTAAGCAAGTGTTACTTAAGCTATGTTCGTGGATGATAAAGAAGGACGGTGGGTGTGCGGTTCGATTGTCGCTCAGGCACAAAAATTTGTATCCTTATTTTAGATTCACACATCTAGCAGCTGGTAAGAAAAACCGATACGTAACATTTGATTTTACTTAGTTAACAATTCGATTGCGTGTTGGGTTCGTATCTGCGTCACAAAACTTCACATCATGCGCTTCATCTTTAAATGCATGAACACTTTGTTTCTTCTGAATGGAGGCATATCACACATCTTTCGTGGTTAGTTAACAGGGACGAAAGGGTCTGTACAGGAGTTCCGATTTATTACAAAAACTGTCGTCTTTTATTTTCAAGTTTAGATTTCGTTACTGATATTGGCGAAAATTTCTGTAATTCGTGCCTCTTCATGACTAGTCAGCAATATGATATGATTAGGACTTACAGGAGTCCCGGTTTATTACAAAATCTGTCGTCTTTTATTTTCAACTTTCGATTTGGATACTCATATTTGCGAAAATTTCTGTAATTTCTGCCTCTTCATGACTAGTGTGCATTATGATGTGATCAGATTAGGTTAGATTAATACTTGTCCCATAGATCATGAACACGACTTCTGTAATGACGTGGAGCGTGTCATTTTAATGAAAGATTTCTTTACATACCATGATTCAGTTTCTTTGCAACAATTTTTTACTCTCTCTCTCTCATTCTTTTTTATTTTTATCTCTCTCTCTCATTCTCTCTCTCTCTTCTCTCTATCTGTCTGTCCGTCTGTCTCTCTCTCTCTCTCTCTCTCTCTCTCTCTCTCATTTCTTTGTTGTGCTCGACTATCGGCGAGACACGAAAACGTTCGTCAATCATTTTCTTAGTTACGTGGACACTTACGAAAGATATATAAAAACAACTATGAGAGTTACTGATTTATGAAGCTTAGTTTTCAGTCAGTTCTGAGTATTATTAGTAATTATGCTCCAGTCCCTAAACCAGTTACAGAAATGTGAATCCGACGGATTACGTATTCCAGGCGTCTTTGAGACGTCAGTTATGGTCACTTCCCAGCCCACTGAAGGATCACATCGGTTCGTCTTCTTCCTGCTGGTAATGTAACTGAGATTTGGCAACAAGGCAAGCTATATTTGGCAACTCTGTGATCGACGAGTTACTTCCTGGTGTACACGAAATTAAGCCTCAAACTTCACTTGATTTTTCCTGGCATTTCCATTTAATAATCTGAGTTATTATTAACGCTTGAGCTGTAACTAAAGATTGTAAATTTACGGTTTTCAGCCCAGGAATGTCGTTGCACGTGAAAATCGCAACTAATCTCGTCCTTTAAATAGCGGTTTACGTGTTCTAACCACTACTGGTCTCGTAAGAGGAAACCTAGACCCATGCATCTTCCCTATCTCTGTGGAAACGTGCTAACCTGTGAGAATGCGTGTGTTACGGTTTACGGTTCCAGTTTTGCTGACTGTAATGTTTTTATCCCTTCTGTGAAAGAGCTACAAGCAGTCAGATCACACATCGATAAGGAATTCGCAACAAAATACTTTCGGCTCATAGTGCAAGGGTGAAAAACTTACAACGCTGCACAACAGGTAACGCCTCTTTCCGCTGCTGACAAGCAAATTTTGGGTTTCTAGGAATACATAACTTTATTTATGAAATGCCACATTTGCATACCACTTGAGTATGACACAGCATATCAATAAAACACAAACGCAATCGAAATCTAAGTGATTAGTATTTTACTAATTCGTGCCGATAGAGGCACGCTTGTGTACAGATACTCAGTTTTATTGAAACAGACTTTCGTCGTAAGGTTATCGTGGGTAGTTTTATTTCGTTTCTTATATAATACAGTGCACAATTTTCGTACGGTTTCTTTTAGTGTTGTTACAACATTAGTTAACATGAGAGAGAAATTAATCATCAACGATATATGCGAATTCTCTGATGTTATCTATAACAGTCTGACAATGCACATCCAGTTTATTGATTACATGCATGTAGAAAACTTGTTCTGAGTTAAAGCTGTCAAACAAAGTTTGATGAAGAATAAAATGCCACTGCCACACGACAGCTAATGTAGAAAATACTTTTCTGACGTATTTTGGCACGATGTGCTCTGGCCATACATAATACAAAACTTTCGAGATGCATCTGCAGCCTGGCCATCTATTAAACCTGAAAGAAACAAAATGTCGCAGAAGTTAGCCCTTTTTCCACATGCGACTATTTTGTGTTGAGAAGTGAAGGGAAGTATGTTCAAAGTTCCATTAGATGGATAACTTCAGCAGACAGCAGTATGGCGTTTTAAAAAACGTAGCAGCGAACGTACCCAAACTCGCGACGTCTTATCAGCAGGGCGTGACGCTTACCTTTACACTACTAGCTGACACACAGCTATGACACTTCTAGAACTCAAAAACAATTCCACCAGAACTTCCACATAACAAAGTAAGGTGAGATAATGCATGTGGCCGGATCTAGACTCCTGAGAGACAGACAGTTACAGTTTTTCTTTTGCACTGCACGACGTTTTCAACAAACAGATAGCGCAATAGAGTTGAAAGGAACACTTCCTATTTAAATTTCTGCATACTGCATTGTTGGCAGTTCTGTGTGGGTGTCATTTACGTGATTTTATTTCGGTGATTACAAAATAGAGTCGAATGTAAGCACTGGGTAGCCGAGGTAGCTAGTTCATTGCGATTCGGTCAACCAAGTAAATGAATGTACTGAACATGCTGCAAACCACTACAGGGAGCCTGTGTGTCAGAAATATCATCCAGTGTGGCGCAATATTGATAGGATAGAAAAATGAGCGATAGAGAAGAGAATTTGGTGGTCTCTTGGATTGATGCTAGGTTCATATACTTATGGTCTGGGTTCGATTCCAACTTCTGCTGATGATTTTTGATAAGGAGAGACAGATTCTGTTCTCTTCTGGCTACGCCAAGTGAAGAAGGTATAATGGCATTGTGGTCTGACATTCATGGTAAACGTGATATTCGTTCTCTACCAAGTAGATGTTAGGTTGAACCACAATAAAGTCAGGAGTCGCGACACATAGAAACTCTATTAACAGTAACCTTTTTTATACTAGTTATTTATTTCTAGTGACGCTATGTAGGGTCACAGGACACTTATTCCATCTTTTATTTGAGCTTCTGTATGTCGATAAAATAGGTTCTGAACTGGGAATGCAACTCACGCCGCCCTCAACACGGAATTTGATCCCTTCGTGACAATACAGCTCGACTGCAATTTGTTGTTTGTTCAAAACTGCAAATTCCTCAACATCTCCACATATTGCGCGTGAAAGGGTTCGAATCCTGGCCCGGCACTAAAGCTTTCATTATGTATTATCAAGCTCTAGCATGAGAACAGCCATCTGCTGGTGTGTAATAATTTTGATTTTTAATGTATTTTCATTCGTTGTCAACACTAACAATATCTGACTTTTTGAGTTCCGGTGAGACACAGAACTGTTTGCGAAATCCTTGTAAATTCAAGGATGTTATTCCGAGCTGCTGGTGGAGAAAAATTCGGTAGCTGACGTCTCTTTGTGTGCAGTCAACAACGATATGTGTGGGGTTCGATTCCAAGTCAGCACTGAACTCTTCGTCATATTATTTCTAGTTCAAACACGTTCACGTGTCGATGCTGGTGTAACAAACCTACTTTTAACGTTCGTTTTCTCTAGAATATAACAGCGATAGGTGCCAGTTTGGGGTCCTGGAAAGAATGTTTAGTCTCGTCATTTCAGTTAAAACATCTAGCTACTGCCGAGAAAATCCGATATGTCACAGTTGATTGTGCTTCTTTGACAATCCAATTAGGTTATGTGTTCGAATCGCTGTCCAACACAAAGCTTTACCTCACTGCATTTCAAGTAAGTTACTTGTGAAGAAACAATATTTAACATCTCTCGAAGTTCGTTAACAAGGACAATAGATGCTGGGTAGGAATTTGCGTCCGTTAAAAATGTCTACGTTATGTAATTTAAAGTTGAAATTTGCTAACTGATACTGTCTAAATTCGAGGTATATCACTCTCTGTATGCCTAGTCAGGAATGACTGTTAGTTTCCGTCAGTCACGAAGTCTTTGCTTAGTCTGCATGACCTGGGTTTGAATCCGTATGCAGAACGAGACGGTTTGTCGTGTCATTTGAAGTTCTCAACTAGCTGCTCGCGAATAACTTAAATTTTTAATGTCATTTTGTGTTAAATAATAAGTACGGTATGTTATTTTGAAGAGGAAATCATGAATACGACGAACTTACTACGTGAATTACATATCTGACGTAATAATGAGAGTGATAACATTTCAGGTATGTCATTTATTGTAATAAATGTGAGCTTATAAGCCTTAAGAACCGTCTTATCTGTGATAAGATGTTCCCTTATATTTGTAGTACCTTGGTATTACTTTATATCTTGAGTTATTGCGATACAGATCAATGTTTTGTAGTTGTGACTTGTTGGAACCATTTTCAATAGTCAAACGACTGTACCGAGGGCACACTGGACTCGCATTCGGGAGGACGACGGTTCAATCCCGTCTCCGGCCATCCTGATTTAGGTTTACCGTGATTTCCCTAAATCGCTTCAGGCAAATGCCGGGATGGTTCCTTTGAGAGGGCACGGCCGATTTCCTTCCCCATCCTTCCCTCACCCGAGCTTGCGCTCCGTCTCTAATGACCTCGTTGTCGACGGGACGTTAAACACTAATCTCCTCCCCCTGTACCGAGGGGCGATTAGAGGACCTGCTAGACAGCTGCGCTATGTGGGTTGCATTCGAATCAGACGAAATGTAATTCAGGTCGTTCGGATACTTTTGAGCCGACTGTACGTCCAGAAGCATCAACGCCCGTTAACTGCAGAGCTATCACAATCAGTCGCTATGGCAGCGTTGTGTAAAATTATGTAACCCTGTTGGTAAATGTAGTTGTCCTGTGGTAGCAGGTACGTTTTCACTGTATGAAATACTCTCCCATTAACTTCAAAGTATGTCCCACGTAGAGAATCCCTAAGTGACCGAAACAGAAGGAAGTCCAAGGGTGCCACGTCTAGGATATTTGGTGTTTGGGGCAAAGACGACCAACCAAACTTGGCGATGTGCTAAACTATTGTGAGAATTGTGTTTGGACGTGTATCGTCGTGTTGGAACAAGAGTTCTTCTTCACCCTTTCCAGATCAACTACGTCGGACACGGTTCTTGAATTTCTTCCGAGTCTTCATAAATGCCTCTGTGCTAATGGTGACCCTTTTGACAACACATCGACAGCATTGACACCATTACCATCCAAAAAGACTGTCATCATGACTTTGCCAGCAGAGGAAGGTGCCTTGAACTTCTGTCTTGGTGATTGTGAATAGTGCCACTTCGGCGACTGACTTTTTCTTTTCGGCTCAGAGTGATGTATCAAGGAAACGTCATCGGTAATGTTCCATGACAGGAAGGCGTCTCCATTCATGTCGAACTGTTGCAGCAGTTCAGTTGAAATGACTTCCTTCTCTTAATGGTGTGGTTTGTTGTCAGCTTTCTCGGAACCCCTCATGAGCACACTTTTGAATATCTAGGAGTATGAATCACTGCACATGCACTTCCAATGACTGCCGACAGCTGGAGAAGCAGTTGTCGTGTTATGACTCGGAGATATTCAACATGACTACAGCAGTGAATATATCCTTTACGCCCCGAGCGTGGAAGATCATGAAGCTCATTTTCTGCACTACTGACATTTTTCTCTCATTATCCATCGCCCAATAGCTATCAACCGATTCATTACCACACAATACACACAATTGTTTTACAGCCCATTGACTTTAACGAATGTCTCACGTAGACACCTCTTTGATGATTCCTGTCGGCTCTATCATAAGTCGGAACTGTCAAAATTTCACACATGTGCAGAAGAAACTTCAGATTTGTAGCAGCTAAACGCCGGCCGGAATGGCCGATCGGTTCTAGCCGCGTCAGTCTGGAACCGCGCGACCGCTACGGTCGCAGGTTCGAATCCTGCCTCGGGCATGGATGTGTGTGATGTCCTTAGGTTAGTTGGGTTTAAGTAGTTCTAAGTTCTAGGGGACTGATGACCTCAGAAGTTAAGTCTGCTCAGAGCCATTTGTACCATTTTTTTGTAGCACCTGAAAGGATGATTTGCAATATACAAACAGCTATTAAAAATTGGGCTGGTTATTGAACGACCCACATCCTGTCCAACAACAAAGAAAACCATCTCTTGCATGTTCCACCCACCTGCAGCCGTGCCGCAATGACCAGCAGTAAGTGCAAAATTGGCATGTCCGCCAAGGAAGACACATGGTCCATGTAGAACGTCGATTGTCGTGCAAAGATAAACATTCATATCATAATCAGTCTCGACGTCCACAACTGTGTTGTAGGTCGTAGGTCTTCAGTGATAAACACGATGCGTGCGACGGCGTGGCATTTTGCCGACTGACTCTCGTCTTACCAGGATGGTCACTTATACAGCAATACGCAAATTGGATTACGTCAGAGACTGATAACTGACTTACAGAATTCACGCGGCATATGCAGAAGCCTTATCCCGGACGAGAGCAGTAGTCGTTTTAGCAGAATGCGTTCCAGGCGGCCGCGGCGGCGCAGAGAGAACAGCGGCCAAGGTCACCGGCCTCACAGCGCATTGCCATCGATTATACAATACATGTTTACACTGAAAGAGGTCAAAGAATGGGTTACTGGGTGACGATATGAGTAGTAGTTAAAAGATTTATCTAACAGATCAACACACATATTCACATACACTGAGGAGGCAAAAAACATGGAACAGCGATGTGCACACATGCAGACGGCGGTAGTATCGCGTACACAAGGTATAAAACGCCAGTGCATTGGCGGAGCTGTGATGACGATGCCACGGCCGGCTTCCAACTCGCTTTTGCGGCTGAAACGGCAGCACTCAAGGATGAGCTGGCAGCTGTCCGTCGCCAGCTCCAGCAGCTGCGCGAGGAGCTGTTGGTTCTGAAGAAGAAGGCACCTCTCCCCGCCCCCGCAACCCCTGTGAGGGGAGGACGCCACCACGCAGACGACCACCGCCTCGCCCCCTGCAGAAATGCAGGAGGCAGTGCACCTGGAGATGGACTTTGAGACGCCTGCTCTGCCTCCCGCTGTGGAGACAGACACAAGAACCGGGGAAGACACGCCATCCGCTTCCACCCAGGACGAGGTTGAAATGGCTCTGAGCACTATGGGACTTAACTTCTGAGGTCATCAGTCCCCTAGAACTTAGAAGTACTTAAACCTAACTAACCGAAGGACATCACACACATCCATGCCCGAGGCAGGATTCGAACCTGCGACCGTAGCGGTCGCGCGGTTCCAGACTGAAGCGCCTTTAACCGCTTGGCCACACCGGCCGGCCCAGGACGAGGAAGAGGCATCAGAGGAGGAAGAGCTGCCCCTGTGCCTGCCACTCCCAGATGAGAGTAGTGTGCAGCCATTCCTCAAGAATACTGCAGCGTCCATAAGGGATGGGTCGTACCCAAACTGGGACAACCCGTATCTCTTCACGCCTCTGGACGTGCCCAAACCTCCCCTTCCCCACCACTCGTGCGACCTTTGCCACACCCGTGGCCTGCTGCACAAGGTGGTGCCCGCAAGGAGGTGAATGTGCTTAACGCTCACCCTATATTCTCTCCCCGCGACTGAGAGCATGTCTACCAAATCGCGAAGTGGGTGAAGGAAGAGTGGCGCTCCGGTAGGAGGAAGCCTCCCCTTGAAGACCAAGCAGCGACTTCGAAAACCTAAGGAAGTAGCCAGATGCCAATTCGAACGAGAGGCCATCAGACCACCTGAGAGGTCGACGGAGGAACAGCAGCCATGCTGCTTACCTTCCTACACCACCGGACTGGAGGACAGTCCGTGCGTTAGTGAGACTGTGAGACTGGAGCTGTGATGTGTACTCAGGTGATTCATGTGATAAGGTTTCCGACGTGATCGTGACTGTACGACGGGAATTAACAGACTTTGAACGCGGAATGGTAGTTGCAGCTAGATACACGGGACATTCCATTTCGGAAATTGTTAGGAAATTTAATATTACGAGATCCGCAGTATCAACAGTGTGCCGAGAATACCAGATGTCAGGCATTATCCCTCACAACTGGAAACACAGCGGCCGACGGACTTCAGTTAACGACCGAGAGCAGCGGCGTTTGCATAGAGTTGCCAGTGCTAACAGACAAGCAACACTCCGTTAAATAACCGCAGAAATCGATGTGGGACGTACGACGAACGTATGCAGTAGGACAGTGAGGCGACATTTGGAATTAATGGGCTATGACAGCAGACGACCGACACGAATGCCGTTACTGACAGCGTGACATCGTGACAGGACGACATCCTCGGCTCCTGATCATATCGGCTGGACCCTAGACGACGGAAAAAGCGTGGCCTGGTCAGACGATTCAAGATTTAAGTTGGTAAGAGCTGATGGTAGGATTTGAGTGTGGAGCGGACCCCATGAAGTCATAGACTCGGCTTATCAACAAGGCACTGAGAAAGCTGGTGGCGACTCCATAATGGTGTTGGCTGTGTTTACATGAAATGGTGTTGGACCTCTGGTCAAGATGAACCGATCACTGACTGAAAATGATTATGTTCAGCTACTTGGAGACTATTTGCAGCCATTCATGGACTTCATGTTCCCAAATGACGATGGAATTATTATGGGTGTCACTGCGTCATGTTACTGAGCCACAGCTGTTCTCGATTGGTTTGAAGAATATTGCTGAAATTTTGATCGAATGATTTGGCTACCCAGACATGCATCCCATCCAACATTTATGTGACATAATCGAGAGCTCAATTAGTGCACACAATCCTTCACTGACAACATTTTCGCAATCGTGAACGGTTATAGAGGCAGCATGGCTCAATATTTTTGCAGGTGACTTCCAACGACTTGTTGAGTCCATTCCACGTCGAGTTGCTCCACCATGCCGGTTCAAGTGGCTCTGAGCTCTATGGGACTTAACATCTGAGGTCATCAGTCCCCTAGAACTGAGAACTACTTAAACCTAACTAACCTAAGGACATCACACACATCCATGCCCGAGGCAGGATTCTAACCTGCGACCGTGGCAGCAGCGCGGTTCCGGACTGAAGCGCCTAGAACCGCTCGTCCACAGCGGCCGGCTTCACTACGCCGGGCAAAAGGAGGTCCGACACGATATGACGAGGTGTCCCATGACTTCTGTCACCTCATTGCACGGCCTGTTGTATGCCTAGTCCAGTATACTGATGGCACAACATTTTTCACCATGCATTTCGCCTACAGTTTGTCTCAACGTCCTTTTCAGCTCCACCTGAAAAGCTTGAACGCTTAGGTAACCAGTGGGACTTCTCCCTTAACCCTCACGTCTCTTACCAAGCAATCTCCAACGTTCCAGTTTAGCTAATTACAACGTTGCATGACCTAAGGCTAACACACAGTCAAGAAGTACCTTGGAATCGCCTCTCCCCAACAATTCAAGAGGAAGTACTTGTGACTGGCTACCATGAGGACTGATTCCCACAGCTGTCATCCATAAAAACAGGTCTCTCATTCTCTCTGTCCGTTTCTATGTAACTACATCACGGGTTTCCATTCCCCAAAGATTTAAGACGACAGTTCGAATTCGCAGACGAATTGTATTGCTTCTCTCTTTGCATTCCTCTAAATTTTATTCTCCCATATCCTCCGCCAGCTCATTAAATTACTACACCTTCATTAGCAAAGACATTGTTTTTTCATTGATGGATAAAACAAAACACATACTGAAAAAACAATTTAATTGTAACACAATGAAACATTTACGTCACAGATTGGAATGTTAACGCCTAGTATTCGCTGCTGGAGAGTGCCTAACTGGGGTGCCAGTTCCGTGAATGTGGTCTGTCAGTAGTGCGTTGGTACATGCCTTTACCTTTTTATTGTCTCTTCCTGCACTCGCGTCGCTCCATGAAGCTGTGGTATCGCTATGCACTGGCACTCGCAGCCATTTCAAACTTCTTCGCCGTCTGCAAGAGAGCACTACCATAATGGAAGACTGTTTCCTACTCACTAGCAACGAAATCACGTAATCAGTTCCTTCCCAAATCCTCTGTATTTAACAGCCCCCATAACACATTCAACACACTAGTGAAACACATTTAAGCTCATAATAATCAAACTCGTCGATCGATAGATCGTTATTATTCCAAAGTCAAGATGTGAGTGATTAATTAAGTAATTTCATACACCCTTCCTTTGTGTTTCTACATCTATATCTACATCTACATTTATATTCCGCAAGCCACTCAACGGTGTGTGGCGGAGGGCACCTTACGTGCCACTGTCATTACCTCCCTTTCCTGTTCCAGTCGGGGAAGAACGACTGCCGGAAAGCCTCCGTGCGCGCTCGAATCTCTCTAATTTTACATTCGTGATCTCCTCGGGAGGTATAAGTAGGGGGAAGCAATATATTCGATACCACATCCAGAAACCACATCCCTCCCGAAACCTGGACAGCAAGCTACACCGCGCTGCAGAGCGCCTCTCTTGCAGAGTCTGCCACTTGGGTTTGCTAAACATCTCCGTAACGCTATCAAGCTTACCAAATAACCGTGTGACGAAACGCGCCGCTCTTCTTTGGATATTCTCTATCTCTTCTGTCAACCCGACCTGGTATGGATCCCACACTGATGAGCAATACTCAAGTATAGGTCGAACGAGTGTTTTGTAAGCCACCTCCTTTGTTGATGGACTACACTTTCTAAGGACTCTCCGAATGAATCTCAACCTGTCACCCGCCTTACCAACAATTAATATTATATGATCATTCCACTGCAAATCGTTCCGTACGCATAATTCCAGATATTTTACAGAAGTAACTGCTACCAGTGTTTGTTCCGCTGTTTTTTGATCTCCCCCCCCCCCCTTCAAATCCCGACCTCAAAGAAATGAACGGCACCTTCCCCACCAGTAAAATACTCGCCCTCTGTAACGCCGTGTGGCTGTACTCCGGATGCATTTGCGTTTCGGATCTTCGCAGAAATAAAAAATGTGCGCAAAGGATGTGGTCTTTCATCTACCACTACCATCACAAATCATGGCTTCTACAAGACCACCTTTCATCGGGACATTGAAAAGGATGGAGACATGTTGCTAACTGTAACAGCAGGATACTCCAGTATCAAGCAGTTGGTAACACAGAACGCCACCCTGTTTCTTACTGTCTTCTTTGATTTCCGGACAGCTTTCGAGACAGTACCACACTGTCAGTTTGTGACCAATGTAGTTGCTCTGCCGAGTATCGAATTATCTTTCAGACGGTTTTTAGGACTTTCCATCACCTACAATTCAGCATGTCATTCTCAGTAAGTTGAAATCGTCAAATGTTACAATAAGTTCGCCAGTGACTCAAGGGATTGTTACTGTCAACAAAAAATATGACCTAGCAGGTGAATAATGACGAAAGCTCCATGGGGCAGTTCCCGGTCGACGGGAAAGACTGCAACGTTCGAAGAATGTTGCGAAAAGCAAAGGTCTAAATATGATGCAGGGTCTGGGAGGTGACCCAGAAGGTAAATAAATGTAATGCATTGCGCAAAATACAGGGATTGTTCCATGACTGTTCGTGTGCCCTACTTCCGATAAATCAGTGAAAATAGTGAAAAACTGTAAAATATCTGTGGATGACCAAATCCAGGGGTTACACAAAAATATGGGAACCCCTAAAACACACTATATTACCGTAGCTAATACGGTGCAGCAAACGCGTTGGCATTCCAAAGAAATTTACCTGGGAATGGATAAATGTAGGTGCTGTATCTTCTTCAAGGAGATCTCATACTATTCTTCCTGCAAAATTGTGGCAAGTCCAGAATGAGATTTTCACTCTGCATCGGAGTGTGTGCTGATATGAAACGTTTCAACGTTCATGGAGTAAGGTAGCGACGATGCACCCTCCTGTGCAAAGCAGACCACAGAGCTGCTACAAGACTGGTGACTGCGGCGGCCGTGGCAGACGTGACGGTTCATCCTGGAACTCACAAAACTGGTCCTGGACGATGCCAGGTGTGTGGGAACAGAAGCCCAGTCTTCTCTGAAGAGGGAATCTCCATTGGGGAAAAAACATTGTAGCATGGGATGAACCTGATCATCCAAAACGATCACATAATGCTTGGCAGTAATTCGACCTCGCAGACTAACGATAGGGCCCACGGAATATCACGATATGGTTGCCCAAATCATTGCGGAATCCGCGCCATGTTCCACTCTTAATACGTAAACTCGGCCAGAAGCTGGAAATAACGTGAAGACTTATCTGACAAAATTACATATTTCCACTGCACCATACTCCATGTTTTATGGCTTCAGCACCACGTTTTCCATTTACTGGCATTTGCATCACTGACGAGTGGTTTTGGAATGCCAGGTCGCTCTGCAAACCCCAAGATGTGGAGCTGCCTTCCGGTTGTTTTGTTGCAGACAGGATTAGCAAGTACGTCACAGTCCTCTTCAACGGAGTCGCATTCACCATCACTCAACACAAACTTTCGTCCGCGTTGTGATTTAGCGGATGATGTTTTCCATTTTCCCTGTATGCAGCATAGGTCTTCGTTACGGTACCTCTTGGAACACCAAGGACTTCGGTTACCTGGATTACGAAAGCAACCATCATAAGAGCACCAACAATTTTTTCACGCAGCGCGCGGTAGCTCGCGGTCTAGGGCGTCTTGTCACGGTCCGAGCGGTTCCCCACGTCGGAGGTTCGAGCCCTCCATCGGGCATGGGTGTGTGTGGTGTCCATAGCGTAAGTTAGTTAAAGTGAGGTTAAGTAGTGTGTAGGCTTACAGACCAATGACCTCAGCAGTTTGGTCCCGTAAGTCCTTACCACAAATTTAAAAAAAAAAATTTTTTTTCACGTTCGAATTCACTTAGCTCCAGTATAATGTGTTCACGACTTTACAGAAGCTATTCTGACCACCACTCACGCTTGAAGCATATTGAGGGCATTGCCCAGGTGCCGTCCCTGATGAAATTCGGGGTGTCTGACATAAAACCGGTACACCTAACGCCAAAGATACAAGTAACAATGAACTAACTAAAAAATAATAGATAATAGTAACGTGAAAAAACACGTAGTTATGGAACAAATTTGTTTGTGTGGCCACCTTCCACAGCAAGTACAGAAATACTTGTTTTGTAAATGAAACCGCCTTTTCCTACTACCATTTAATTTATTTTTCACAGGCGCATTTCGCATATTTCTTGTTCTAAGGCATTATCAATGGGATCTATAACGACATAGTTTTGTTATTTTTGAATTATCTAACAGTTCACGTCGCGATTTTTATGCAAAAAATGTCAGAGCTCAAAATCGTGCTTACCTGTTTGTAATAAACTGGTAGTGCGACCTCCAGACCAGATGAGAGGAAACACAGATCACAGAAAATCATAAGTAATTATATTTTTACATAAAAATCGCGACGTGAACTGTTTGATAATCTAAAAGCGAAACGCGTCTGGGAAAAACAGATTAAGTGGCAGCAGGAAAATGCGAATTTATTTACAAAATAAGTAATATGTGGTTACGTATTTGTCAGAGACGCTGGAAGGGGTGTCCATGGGCATCCAGGATATTGCTGACTTCGTGTGAATACGTTACCAGTAACACGCTGTAATTCTGCAGGCGTCATGTTGTTAATTTCTCTAGTGATGTTTCGTTTAAGATCGTCTGTTTTGTGAGGATTTTCAACATAAACTTTACTATTTCGTGCGCCCCATATTTAAAAATCACACCATGTTAAGTCCGGGGACTTTGCGGGACCAGAGGCCTCTACTGACAACCTGTCTTCAACGAAAATGTTGGCTGGATGTGTGAGTGGTTGCTATAACTTGTTGGAATACTGCACACAGCTCCTCTACATCTGTTAACTGTGCATAGGATGATCCAAAGATCTCTGGATATCTAGCACCTAAGGTGTCGTGGAAAAATATGGGGCCAATAATGCACACGTCGTACAACGCACACCAAACACTAAAGTTCTCTGAGCGGAGAGATTCTTAATGCAGAATATGTGCGTTGTTCTGTGGCCAGTATCTCAATATCTAGGTGTTTACGTAACGTGACTACTGAAACCAGGCCTCATCCACAGCGCAACTTGCAGACTTGGCTCGCATCTGAATTTATATTCAAATACGCATTTCTAAGGCAGTTTCCCTGTCTTTGTCCAAGCTTTGTAAAACTTCCTGTTGGAAGAACAGCTGCTAGGCTGAGGTTCGTTGGTAGAAACCTGAACAAATGTAATTCATGCACCTCAATAGTTGCGTACAAAATGATCGGGAGCCAGGTTCTTGAAAGTTGATTGTCAGTCTGAAACACTTACGACGTCCAGAAACCATCCAACTCTAGTAGCAGAAGTTTGAAGATCGCCCCTGTTCATGTAACACCGGTTTAGAATCAAAATGCCGATAGATACACTCCAAGGCATCCCAAGGAAAATAAAACGTATATTTCTTACGACATGATCGGGATGGAAGGTTACGTAACAGGACTAGAACAGGAAAATTTGCCGCGCGGGATTAGCCGAGCGGTCTAAGGCGCTGCAGTCATGGACTGTATGGCTGATCCCGGGGGAGGTTCGAGTCCTCCGTCGTGCATGGGTGTGTGTGTTTGTCCTTAGGATAATTTAGGTTAAGTAGTGTGTAAGCTTAGGGACTGGTGACCTTAGCAGCTAAGTCCCATAAGATTTCACACACATTTGAACAGGAAAATGGGGAAATGATGATGATATCACAAATATCCTCCATCACATACCGCAAGGTTCTTTGCGGAGTAGTTAGCGAGGTTAATGTTCCATTGGTCACGACAAATCGTAATGATATAGGTCGAGTCAATTTATATTAACATCACGAATTATTTTATAAATATGGGCTACATGCTGATCATTTAGTAGTGGCTGTTTTCTTTAAAAAAATTACAGTTGAGCGTTAGTAGTTCCTACCCACCACCTTTCACAGATTACAATAATAGAAATGTAGATGTGCATGGTAACAGACACCAAAACAACCGCGATCTTGGGACTACGCCACTGAAATGTATACTCACAGAAATGAATCTGTGTTCGTCGTTTGTGAGTTGTGGGCAAATAGCGCAGACAGTAAAAACCTTTTCAGCGTAAAATAATCTGTCAGCACGTTTGTCTAGGGTCCACGCTCCGTTTTTATACACACATAAAAAAAAAGTCTTGCATCACCCCCGTTTCGAGAACTCCTGAAGATAGACGTCGACTGTGGATATTGTACCACAGACACAGTCCCTTTGACTGTTCAGAGATGTCACCAAACCCGCCCAAAGATGTAAACAACCATGCATGTGCAGCTCCTATCAGACGGAGGGGGTCCGGCAGCCGATCAGTTCCAGTCATTCCACCAGGAATGAGGTACACAGCTCGTGTTGCCAGGGGGTACAGATGGGCCCAACAACATGCCAAACGGACTGATATCACAGGGTTGACATCACATTCTATTCACCGAGGAGTGTCGCATATGCCTTCAACCAGGCAGTCGTCGGAGACGTGTTTAAAGGCAACCCGCTCAGGCTGAACGCCTTAAGACACACTGGCCAGCGAGTAAAGCAACGTGGAGGTTTCCTGCTGTTTTGGGGCGGCCTTATCTGTTGCCGACGTATGCCGCTGGTGTTCATGGAAGCCGCCGTAACGGCTATACGATACGTGAATGCCATCCTCCGACCGATAGTGCAACCATGTTGTTGTTGTTGTGGTCTTCAGTCCTGAGACTGGTTTGATGCAGCTCTCCATGCTACTCTATCCTGTGCAAGCTTCTTCATCTCCCAGTACCTACTGCAGCCTATATCGGCAGCATATTGGTGAGGCATTCGTCTTCATGGACGACAATTCGCGTCCCCATCGTGCACTCGTGCACATCTTGTGAATGACTTCCTTCAGAATAACAACAGCACTCGACTAGAGTGGCCAGCATGTTACTCAGACACGAACTTTATCGAACATGCATGGAATAGATTGAAAAGGGCTGTTTATGGACGACGTGACCCACCAACCACTCTGAGGGATCTACGCCGAATCGCCGTTGAGGAGTGTCACAATCTGGACGAACAGTGCCTTGATGAACTTGTGGACAGTATGTCACGACGAATACAGGCATGCATCAATGCAAGAGGACGTGCTACCGGGTATTAGAGGTACCGGTGTGTACAGCAAACTGGACCACCATCTCTGAAGGTCTCGCGGTATGGTGATACAACATTCAATGTGTGGTTTTTATGAGAAATAAAAAGGACGGAAATGATGTACACGTTGATCCCTATTCCAATTTTTTGTACAGTTTCTGGAGCTCTCGAAACCGAGGTGATCCAAAACTTTTTTTGATTTGTGTATTTCAGTAGCATCCCTTATATCACAGTAAACCATCAGAACTGAACCACGTTAGACAGCTGAACCTAATGCTGGTGTTTTTTGCATAAATTAATCTTATTATGACAGGTCGCTCTGGGATGAGAATGAACAGCTAATGAACGCTAGCCCTGAAGGTACCTGGAACGGTGACGAATGCTTGCACACTTTAAAATCTTTGAAATTAACTCAAGCAGACTAATGTAATAGCGGCAGTTGCGTGCTGAATGCAGCGTATCGTTCTCGGTAAAATGCTAGAAGAAAAGAAACTCAACTGAGGTGGTCGACAAGTTTTAGTCTTGTTAAAAATTATCACCAGCGTACAATTTCAGTGCTCATCAGACTGGTTGTCAAGGTTGGGTATTTATCAACCGCCGTTAGTTATTTGTAAGCTTGTCGTTGCGATATATCATTATTGTCTAGAGCGACTCCTTTTCCAGTTGTCGTACACGCTCTCAGTAAAAAAATTTACAACTTTCAGATAATCTATACGATTTTCTTCTATTATCTTCATTTTTTCTCGTGCCGCGATTAGTCATAGCACAAATTTATTGTTTTTTGTAGCATAAAAATGGTTTCTGTAAGTTTAGAAAAACGTATTGACAGTGTTAATTAGAATACGACTCTCTGCAGTCTGTAGATATATCGGGGAGCAAGCGACCCGTGAATCCATAGTTCAGTGGCTAAGCGTAAGAATACGGATCACAAGATCTCGGATTCGATCCACAGTCTGTAGGCTTTCACATATACCACCTCTGGCATTGTCTGTTAAAGTGAAAAGAAAACAGGAAACTATAGGTCCAAAAATGGTTCAAATGGCTCTGAGCACTATGGGACCTAACATCTGAGGTCATCAGTCCCCTAGATTTAGAACTACTTAAACCTAACTCACCTAAGGACATCACAAACATCCATGCCCGAGGCAGGATTCGAACAACCTGCAACCGTAGCAGCAGCGCGGTTCCGGTATGAAGCGCCTAGAACCGATCGGTCACAGCGGCCGGCAACTATAGGTCCCCTTGTACCTGCCTTGGTAGGAAAATAGGACACCACCTCCGAATCGACCATGCCTAGTAAACAAGTGTAGTGTTCCAACCAACATTCGGTCTGATGACAGCAAGTTTTTATAGAAGTCAGACAGACGCTAAAAGAGCTGAAGGAGATGAAACGAGGGCAGTAGTTGAGAAAACAGAGAGGGTAATGGCGTAGACCAGTTAGTAAAAGAAACCGAACGGATATTTTCAAGACGAATTAGGATTGTGGCAGAGGAAATAAAAACGTTAAGGTTCGTGAATGGCACATTAATTCTCTTATAAACCACAAAACACTTAACAAAAAAGGAGTTTTATGGCATACATTGAATAAATGAAGGTGTAGTTCCATAGGAGGTATAAAAAGTTATCAAAATTTGGTAACTGATGGAAGACAGATGTGAGGGGGCTTGAAGTAAGGAATCGTGAATTTGATGTTGGGGGTGAGGGTTAACAGTTCTGTAGCTATAGCAAGACATAACTAAAGTAAGGAAGTTCACGCCCACCCACCCTCACACACACACACACACACACACACACACACACACAAATATCCACACACACACACACACTTTCTAAGGAACTGTGAGCGACTTACAATTTCATATCGGTTTTGAAACTAATTATACCGGTGAAGAAGACGATGTAATAGAAACAGTGTATGAAGACATCAACAAAGTTATAAATTATGTTAAAGGTGAAGAGAACTTAATTATAATGGGAGATTGGAATGCTAGTGTTGGAGAAGAGGAAGTTGACGGAATTGTAGGGAAATATGGTCTAGGAGATAGAAACGAAAGAGGAAGCCGGCTAATTGAATTTTGTGCCAAAAACAAGTTGGTCATAGCGAACTCCCTTTTCAACCACCATAAAAGAAGAAGGTACACGTGGAAAGCCCCAGGAGATACTAGAAGACACCAAATCGACTATATATTAGTAAAATCGCGTTTTAAAAACCAAATCAAGGACTGCAGAAGCTACCCGTCTGCGGATATTAATAGTGATCACAACCTTGTAATGATGAAATGCTTACTCAAACTCAAGCGATTAGAGAGAAAAACGAACAAAGTATGGAACAGAGATAACCTAAAGTCTGAAGAACTAGTGATCCCTTATGCACGGAAAACTGATGAGATGGCATCAAACATTATTCCCGGGAGTACTAACGAGGAGTGGAAACAAATCAAAGAAGGCATACATAAAGCAGCAGAAGAATTTATTGGGAAAGCCAAACCTGTAAACAGGAAAGAGTGGATAACACCTGAAATAATTTGTCTAATGGAAGAAAGAAGACTATACAAAAATGCCTTTGACGAGCAAAGCGAAAACAAATATAGAAAGCTTAGAAACCAAATAAACAGAGAATCTAGGAAAGCAAAAGAAAATTACCTCAACAGCATTTGTAAAGAGGTGGAGGAAAACATGGTTAAAGGAAAAACTGACTTGGCCTACAGAACAATAAAACAAAACTTTGCTAAACGGAAAGTAAAATCTTCAGGAACTATAAAGAACAAAGAGGGCAAGGTACTATTTGGATATGACACGCTGAAGAGATGGCAAGAATACATTGAAGAGCTATATCAAGGAGACCCTCTAACAGATAATATGATAGAATTAAGCGAAGAAGTAGAGAAAGAAGAACTAGGGGACACAATTCTGAAAGATGAATTTGAAAAAGCACTAAAAGAACTACCAGATAAGAAAGCGGCAGGTGTTGATGATATACCTTCTGAACTAATTAAGAAATCAGGAGACAAAATGAAAGCTACATTACTGCAACTCATACAGAAAATATACAAAACAGGTGAAGTTCCTGAAGACTATCAGAAATGCATCATATTCCCCATACCTAAGAAAGCATCTACTATGGACTGTGAAAACCATCGAACACTCAGTCTTCTTTCACACGCATCAAAAATTCTAATAAGAATAATTTTGAAAAGAGTTGAAAACCAATTGAATAGCACTCTAAGTGAAGACCAATTCGGTTTTAGAAGCGGTGTAGGGACGAGGGAAGCAATCTTATCTTTAAGACTAATAATTGAGAAACAAATTTCCAAAAACAAACAAGTATTTATAGCCTTCGTAGACCTCGAAAAGGCATTTGACAATGTTGTATGGCCAGAAATGTTTAGAATTCTGAAGAAGGCTGGTCTGAAATATAATGATAGAAGGATAATCTTTAAAATATACCAAAATGAAACAGCCTTAGTTAAGAAGGAAAACAAAGAAGAAACAGCAAGAATAAGGAAAGGAGTGAGACAGGGATGCCCACTATCTCCAGTAATTTTCAACGCATATATCCAAGAAGCAATAGACAAAATAAGAGAGAATATTGAAGTAGGAATAAAACTTAACGGAATGAAAATAGATATGTTGCGATATGCAGATGATATCGCCATAATTACAGAAAGGAAAGAAGATTTAGAAGCCGCACTCAATGAAATGGAAAACACCTTAAAAGAACAGTATGGAATGAAAATAAATAAGAAAAAGACTAAAGTGATGGTGAGTGGCGCCCTGAACTACAATGAACCCATACGAATAACAATAAAGGGAGAGAAACTAGGGCAGGTTACAGAATTTAACTACTTAGGTAGCAAAATAACAGCAGATGGAAGGAGCAAAAGTGACATTAAAAACAGAATACAACTTGCCAAAATAGCATTCAATGGAAAAAGAAACTTACTGACGAGTAGAAATGTTAGTTTAGACGTAAGAAAGAGAGTCATGAAAACCTATGTGTGGAGTACAGCCCTTTACGGATGTGAAACTTGGACTTGTGGAAAAGAAGAAAAGAGAAGATTAGAGGCATTCGAAATGTGGTGCTACCGGAGAATGGAAAAAATCAGCTGGCGAGACAAGGCTACAAACGAAGATGTCCTCAGAAGAGTGAAAGAAAACAGATCTCTTTGGCGAAATATACAGAAAAGAAGAATAACCTTCATAGGTCACATTTTACGGCATAACAATTTCATTAAGAGAATATTAGAAGGAATCATTGAAGGAAGAACTCGCCGAGGACGACCTAGATTAACCTACATTCAACAAGTAATAAATGACATCGGGTGCCAGACCTATGCAGATATGAAGAAGAAAGTTGACAAAAGAACGGAATGGCGTGCTGCTGCCAACCAACCTGTGGGTTGATAACCGAAGAAGAAGATACCGGTGTAGGTAGAACAAGTTCAAGAACGGATTATTTAATGGAGATGTTGTTGCTATTATTGTTGATGATAATGACCGATGATCCCTTCCTAAACTGCTTGTTGAACTATAACTGGCTGTGCACCTTGGTAACAGTCTTGTGTGTTAACAGGTAATTCGTGTAGAATACTGTTAAGTGCTCTAACGCTTTGTTATTATTTATTAAATAGCGCTCTAGTCAGTTTTCAGTCGTTGAAAATTTTGCCTCTGGTGATCAGTATAATAAACATTTATCATAATTTCGATACGCAGTGTTCCACAGCATATTCTATCTATAAGATCATCACCAGACTACGAAATATTGAGTTTCTCACAAGTGCTGGTCAGCTCGTTAAGCGTTAGTATTCAGTGTTGTTGTTCTACTCATCTCTTCGCACAGTCGGTCAACTCTCCATGAAAGCCTACCCCGTTCTTGTCTCTTCATCTCTGGACAATTTCTTGCACCGCACATACAACTGAACTTACTTGCTGTGTTCAAGTCTCTCTCTCTCTCTCTGAAGGTTTTACTCCCTATCGCCACACACAGGTCTTCCATTACCAAACTAAATATTCCTCGAGGCCTCAGGACAGGTCCTGAGAACCTGTCCCTACTTTTAGTCGAGATGTGCTGTGGAATTCTGTTTATTTCATTTCTATGAGGTACTGAATCAAAGAGGTGCAATATTCATTACTACCTCGTTTTCAAAATATTGTTGAAAATATCCGACCATGTAAGCGCAGCCAACTGCTCCTAGATGATGATGGAAAAAAGTCAGGGTTGAATGTTCTATCAATGACGAGGCCCTTATAAGTTGAGAACGGGCCCTAATTAGGATGGGATGAAGAATGTTTTCACCGTTTCCTTTCCAAATGAGCCATTCCGGCGGTTTACCTTTGTAATCTAGAAAAATTACGGAAAACATGAACTTGGTTAGGCGACCTTGTATTTTAACTGCCGTGCTCACAAATGTGAGCCCACTGCGTTGGCACCACTGCGCTAGGTCACTCGCTACCAGGGGTAGAGCCTCCCCTTACGGTACATTTGTGGTGTGAAACGCCAGGCTGGCAACTCGCACACGCCACATCAGCGACCTCCACAGGGCTTAGCAAGCGGCCGGAAATGTTATCATAAACGCGACCCCTTGCTCCCTCATTAAGGAAACTCATTTAACACGTTTAGGAGTAATTGGCGGCTGTGGCGGCGGCGGCAAGGGAGATGAATATGTATCAGCAGCGGAGTCGAAGGAAACTTTAAGTACGTGTTTTACGGCAGGCAGATATGAGCACCCGCAGAAGTTCTCAGCGCTACTTCACGGCCACGCTCCTATCTGGCGCGCTTGATTTAGCACGTTGTCGCGCCTGAAGCCATCCTTACACGAGACGTGTTTTTCACTGTGAATCACACGACAAATGAGGTTTCCAGCGTGGTTAGCGCACGCCTAGAAACGAGCTGGTACATCACAACGTGGAACGAGATCCTCGACATGATTTTCGACCGTAGGTCCCTCAAATAAGAAAGCACACAGCGCTCTTACTTAAGTTTACGCGCATGAGGTAGCTACTTGAGCTTCGTAAGCGATCTTGAGAGAAGAGTGGGGGAAACCGTATAGTAATTTCTGAATACGTCGACGGATTGGACAGCGAATTGCTGGTGTTGGTAAGGGATCGCTGCTTAAGTTACTTTCGACACTTTTCGAACACAGATTTTCTGTCTTTGCGTGTATTACAGCACATATTTGCCCCTGTCCATAACCTTGCCAAGATGTATTCTTTGCAGTACACGGCTTACAGAATTGTAATGGAATCAGCCAGTGGCGTAAACAGCTATCTTGCATTTCACTGCCGGCCGGTGTGGCCGTGCGGTTCTAAGCGCTTCAGTTTGGAACCGCGTGACCGCTACGGTCGCAGGTTCGAATCCTGCCTCGGGCATGGATGTGTGTGATGTCCTTAAGTTAGTTAGGTTTGAGTAGTTCTAAGTTCTAGGGGACTGATGACCTCAGTAGTTAAGTCCCATAGTGCTCAGAGCCATTTGAACCATTTTGCATTTCATTGGTCAACCTTTCTTGTCATGCCTACCAAGTCAAAAAAGCTGAATTCTGAATGGAGAGCCCTTTTATACATGGTTATTCAAAATGATCTAGATACACGTTCGGATGATTGTATATGTCATAAACTGTCAACTGTATGACTATACGTATGGAAACAGCAAATGAAGAAGCTTTTTGCGACAATTTTACAAATGCCCAATGTGTGGGCCTTACTCCCATGGCCATTGTCGAGCCTATAGTCCAGTAAGGCCCACAATCGTCATAAATTGCCCTGGTACTTCCCCGTTAAGTCGACGTACTGAGGGGTAGTGGAGGCGTAAAAACAATATCTTTGTTGTAGCCCCACAAATAAAAATCTCACGGCGTCAGGTACGCAGAACGTGGGTGACATGCCAACAACTAGTCATCGCCAGCTGATGATCAAACATTCCGTTGTGATAGCTGAGTGCTGGTATGTGTTGTTGTTGTAGTCTTCAGTCCTGAGACTAGTTTGATGCAGCTCTCCATACTACTCTATCCTGTGCAAGCTGCTTCATCTCCCAGTACGTACTGCAGCCTACATCCTTCTGAATCTGCTTAGTGTATTCGTCTCTTGGTCT
Source organism: Schistocerca cancellata (assembly GCF_023864275.1). Taxonomy (NCBI): domain Eukaryota; kingdom Metazoa; phylum Arthropoda; class Insecta; order Orthoptera; family Acrididae; genus Schistocerca; species Schistocerca cancellata. Next base: position 104,729,397 of record NC_064634.1, read on the forward strand.
CCCTCTACGATTTTTACCCTCCACGATGCCCTCCAATACTAAATTGGTGATCCCTTGATGCCTCAGAACATGTCCTACCAACCGATCCCTTCTTCTAGTCAAGTTGTGCCACAAACTCCTCTTCTCCCCAGTTCTATTCAGTACCTCCTCATTAGTTATGTGATAGACCCATCTAATCTTCAGCATTCATCTGTAGCGCCACATTTCGAAAGCTTCTATTCGCTTCCTGTCCAAACTAGTTACCATCCATGTTTCACTTCCTTATATGGCTGCACTCCATACAAATACTTTCAGAAACGACTTCCTGACACTTAAATCTATGCTCGATGTTAACAAATTTCTCTTCTTCAGAAACGTTTTCCTTGCCATTGCCAGTCTACATTTTATATCCTCTCTACTTCGACCATCATCAGTTATTTTGCTCCCCAAATAGCAAAACTCTTTTACTACTCTAAGTGTCTTATTTCCTAATCTAATTCCTTCAGCATCACCCGATTTAATTCGACTACATTCCATTATCCTCGTTTTGTATCTAGTATCTAAGAGCTCACAAATATCGTTGTGGAAGTGCAGTGGAGCCCCATACTGTTGGGAAATGAAATTATCACTATCTTCTTGCAATAGTGGCATGAACTACGTTAAGCGCCTTTTCCTTTGGTCTGGCAGTCAATTTGCTAGAGATTACTGTAACAAAACAAACTTCTTGAGTTGCTGTCTCTGGTATCGCCCAGAGATTCCATTGCCACACCAAGGTCTGCCACGCGAATAGAAACCATAGACATTAGCGAGGTCTCGCTGCAATCCGCAATGACATGTGGGAGGTCCTCCTGAAGACCAACAACGCAGCACCCTCACACTGAAGTCAATATAGTGTCGAACATGCAAAAGCTCAGCTCGGTTCGAAAACTCAGCTACAGCAGTAAGCTTCCGCGTCTAGGACTAACGAGCAGTTTAAGTTTCAGGTGAATTTGTACTGTGGTTGATGTTGAACATTGTAGCTCAAGACAGCTGTTTCTTAACTGGTGCATCAAGTGATGGTTTGCCAGCCCATGACATTTGTATATTCTCCAGTACTCCTGTGGCAAAGTAGGGTGTCAAAGTTAAGTAAATCTTTTGTTCATTTACGTAATAAAGTGAACAAATACAAGACGAGGCAAATAAAAGCAGCTCAGAGAAGAGGTCTGCTGCATCATCGACATGATATGCTGGTCTCTTGCAACAGGCGTTGGGCTGATTTGGTAGGACTCTGAAGTTCTTTCTGGTGAACTGCAGACACATTTTCTGTGGTGCGGTTTTTTACTTGTCCAAAACAGATCCTCCCTGACACCAGTTTCGGACTAAGTGTTGCATGGCACTCTTTGCTGGCACTTTTACACCATTACACTTCTCGGCAGACAACTGACCACTCCGTTTCCACGATTCTGTTGTCATGTAACTTTCCACAAAGAACATCCGTTCCTCCACTATGAGTACCATTGCTCACTTTGCGCTCCTCCACTCACACTGACACAGCCCGCGCTACGCTTTGAGCCCGTGTGCATCACAAGGGGTGCGTACACGTGGTGTGCTCGTCACGGGGTGTGGTTATATGCATACATATCTTTCCTCAACGTAAACAATCCTTGCACTCACTTGAAAGTGTCTAGAGCTTTATGAATAACCCAGTACATCCATAAAATGTAATCCACCAGAAAAAGCTCCAATTAAATTAGAGACCCAAAATCTCTTAAAAACATGAATAAATATAAAAGTTATTAGTAAAGAAAATACAAGATCCTCTATACTCGCAGTTCGCAGTCATTGTCCTTATCTATTACACTACTGATGGCATACGTTAGTTCATTATATATCTTTACTCTAGAAAATCGTAAAGGCTTTGCCCGTAGATGTGCACAAAATACGATTTATGTATGTGTTTTTTTTATTCATAAATATTCAATGTGGCAGTGCCTTGAAATGGTATACATATAAGTTATTATACGAAAATCACAAACTCCAAAAACTTTTTAATCGCCGTGTGAGGTTCCTCTTATTTTGAACAACATTCTATTTTCTAAATTTTGTATTTTATTGGGGTACAGCACTTAGCAGAAGTAACTGACTCCCTTAAGCAGTACTGCAGGACACATCAATGAGAAGCTGTTTTACCACGCAGGCATTGGTACTGGTTGGAGCAAAAATGGTTCAAATGGCTCTGAACACTATGGGACTTAACTTCTGAGGTCATCAGTCCCCTAGAACTTAGAACTACTTAAACCTAACTAACCTTAAGGACAGCACACACATCCATGCCCGAGGCAGGATTCGAACCTGCGCCCGTAGCGGTCGCGCCGTTCCAGACTGTAGCACCTAGAACCGCTCGGCCACTACGGCCGGCTGGATGGAGCATCTCGTGCGGTACTGAGTCAATGGTGCGAGCCATTAGGAAGCATTTTGCCTGGCGATATATTCGTTGGAAACCCACCAATACTGAGGAGCGACATTAAAACTTTCATTTAATAAATATTAATTATTAGAAGCTATCTTGGCCACAGTAAATTCTAGGAGCAGCTTAATTGTCATTAAAGTTTTGGTTATACAATACCACGATTGAAATCTGAAAACAAATGAAAATTATTCAGCTGATGGTCACATACAAATAGCTAAGAAGCTGTACGAACTACGCATGAGATTTCCGTTGCGCACCAATCTTCTCAGTTGGCGATAGGCTGTAAGCCGAATCTGTTCTCTGTACCAGTCGTCTTAACAGTCCACTCTGTTTGTAACTTTTGTCCCGAATTGTTTCAATATCTAAACTGCAAAGCGTTTTACTGCGTTCGTAATTAAATTCATACTAATGGCACCACGAGATTTATTTTTAATAGGTTAGCTACCCGCACTCCAAATTCAAGCCACACAGGTCCCTTGCTTCTCCAAACGAATCCAATGTTGAACAAGAATTGCTTCAAGGGACTACATCAACGAGAGATCTATGGAGCAAAAGGTAAGAGGCAGTTTTACATGCCTATTCATTAAGGTGATCCAGGAGAGGGTTTACTTAATTTTTGCACTCGCGGTTGAGAAGGTATGACCGATTTTACTGCACGTTACCTTCACTACTTTATACGGACTCGTTTCTACACTGATAAACTTTTATCGAGAATTACTATTACGAACGTATCTTGCAGCCGGTCTGTCGTTTTCCATCATTTCACCGCTTTTTGTGGTCAAATGCACACCGAAGTGTCCGGAGACGGCCAGGTGGAGGATTACAGGAAGCTGCAGTTGTCGGCACCCATACGTTTGCAACTCCTGGAAGAGGGGTACGGTGAGTTAGTTGATATCACCATCGGTCTGATTTGCTAACTCTTGATGGGACGCTAGTGTGCTGTTATCTTTCTCATCGTGACTAAAGTACCGAATGGCGTGCTCTAGCAAGATAATGCGAGACCTGTCATAAACGCCTTCAGTAAAGTATGGATTCATGACTGGCCTGCTCTCCCCTCTGAGTCGTCACCCGTAGAGCGTGCCTGGAATGCGGTGGGATGCCGTACCCATTCATACCAGCATCCAGCTAGTAATCTGCAGGTGCTTCAGGGACAGCAAGAAATTCCTCAGCATGAGCACTTTGACGCTATTTGCTTCCGTGCCACAACGACAGCACTAATACCTGCGGTTGTCAATTCAGTTGTGCCGGGGCAGTCATTTTGAAGCCTGTTACTCCCCCCCCCCCGCCTCTACCTCCAGAACCTCAGAAACGTCAGTGCCTGCCGACATTGTAAATCTCCATGCCGCTCTAAATCTCAAGCCTTGACACCGTCCAGTGTTTCCAATACTACTTCAGAGCTACGGCTCCTGAATCGCCTCAGACAAAAAAAAAAAAAATTGAAGTTGAAAGCGAGGAATACCTCACTGATGGGGAAAGGAAGCACACAGTCGGACGATGTCGACGTCATCCTCTATGACATCTCTCTTGAGTCTTCTTAAGAGGCGATGAAACTTGGTGTCGGAGTCAGTGAGTCAATCACTGAGTCAATCATCTCGTCCTGAGACTGAGCCTCCACCCATTGCAGGCTCTCCTCTCGCAGAAAGTCAGGATGAATGTGCACCCCCCCCCCCCCCCGCAAGATATATGACTCCCATCCCACAGTGCAACATTAATGGGTGCAGGACACATGTGGAGGAAATGAAACTCCTAGCACAGGAACACCCCCTGTGCTTACGTTTGCAGGAAACGCATTTTAAAGCATCTGATGTCCCTGTACTACATTGGTATATGCTGTGTCGCTAGGATGACCTGACTGGGGAAATGGCCAAGGGTGGGGTCATTGTGTTTGTCAATAATGCACACCACTCCTCAGCTCTCTCTCACTGGCTACTGATCTGCAAGCAGTTGATCCTGATCTTCATGGGTGTCAGAAGATCACTGTATCTACCTCCTCAAGATGCAATAGACTCTGAGGCTCTCACAGATCTTATGGAACAACTCCCCCGACCATTTCTCCTCCTGGGAGACTTCAATGTCTCTCATGTCTTGTGGCGCTTGACCTCTACTTGCCCTCAGGTTCAGGTTTTGGAGAGCTTCATGACAACTCACAAGCTTTGCATCCTCACCACAGGTATTCCCAACCATCTGTGCTGTTACTGTGTCGTTCACAGCCATAGACCCCTCATTCTGTTCTCCAGGCTTCCTAGACCTGCTCACTGGGATGTCAATGACGACCTTAATTCCAGTGACCACTTCTCACTCTGCATTCACCTACTGCATGGAGCACTACCCAAGAGAAGCAACCAAAATGGATGGTCAGCAAGATTAACTGGACATTGTTCAGTCACCAGGCTGCGTTTGAACACTGCGACAGTGTCCAGGAATGGGAAGACCAATTTACACAAGTGAGTCATCATGCCACTGACGTATCCGTCCCAAAGTCCTCTGGTCACCTTTGTAGGCAACCTGTGCCTTGATGGACTTATGAGTGTCACTCATCTGGGTCAGACAGGTTGGTTTCGATGGTTTAAGTACTGTCCAACAGCAGCCAATCTCACAGCATTTCAGGTCGCAAGAGCCAACGCTCAGTGCACAGTTAAAGAGAGCGAGAAGATCATACCAAGCGTTCCTGGACTCCATCAACCATTCCACTAATTCTGTTCGAAGAATGGGAAGCCATCAGGAAAGTTTCTGGTAAACACAATCAGCAGTGCTGAAACAAGGGTGTCTCCAGACATCGCCTGGAGACGTCGCTCAAACGCTGTGCAGAGCATTTTGCAAAAACTACTGCCAATGCCAGCCAGAATCCGACACTTCTTCACTACCGTGCATCTACAGAGAGGGTGCATATTGGACTTCAGATCCAAGAGTTCAGAGTCTTACAATTACCCTTTCTCCACGTGGGAGCTAGAATCGGCATTGACACTCGTGAGTCTGCACCTGGTCATGACCATATCCAGAACTGCATACTTCAACGTTAGTCAGCAATGTCAAACGAAATCCTCCCTGAACGTTTTAATTTGATATGGCAGACAGATCACTTCCCCAACTCGTGAATAGAGGCAATTATGACTTTTGTCCTCAAACCAGGTAAGGACCGCACATGTCCCAGTAGTCACTGGAGTATCGCCTTGAAGCTGTTTAGGCAACACGCTGAGGCGAATGGTTAACCGTCGTCTGGTCTGGTTGTAAGAGACCAGGCAACTCCTTAGCCGCCCTCAGTGTCGATTCTGGAGATTTCGGTCCACTGCCGACAACCTGACCCTGCTAGAGATGGTTATTCAGTAGGCTTTCATACGTAAACATCTCTGAGTTGGCATATTCTTTGATAAAAAATTGTTAACACTTTCGTGGCCACTTGTTATCGGTAAGGTGTAGATAGTACTTGGAGACACAGTATTATCGCGCAACTGCATCACTGGGACTCAAGTGGCCACCTATCCATCTTCATTCGATCTTTCTGTCTAAGCAGTTCTTCAGGTCTCAAGTTGGTGACACGTTATCAGAACGATTTCCGCAAGAGAATAGTATCCGTCAGGGAGTGTTTTAATTGTTACCATTTTTGCCATAGTCATAAAATGTATCTTGTCTTCTGTAAGGAGCCCCTGTTGTAACGACGACAGAAACGGTCGCGGGGTTGTCACTAAGGAAAACGCAGCGGGACCAAATGGGAACGCCCCGTGAACAAACAAGATGGACGAACAGGAATGGGAGGACAAGCTAAACAACAAACAGCCGAGCAAGACACCTAGATCAACAACAAAGTATTAAGCAACGGGGTCACAAGAGACAGCCTCACGAAATCAAAACAGCGTCCACTCGTAAATGGGAAGTAAGCACACGCAGCGTAAACACGATGTCTGTAAGCGAGATATCAACCGACTCCACGCGAATACCAGACTGACTCACAGAGTTCTTTTTTTCTTCTTTCTTTATTGAGTTCCGATTCCCCCCAAAGAGGGCAGGCTGGCAGCAGCTTAGTATGCCGCTCTTCAGAAGTTGTTGTGAAAAGAGGAAGATAATAAATAAGAAAACAGGCGATAAAATCGGAGACTTAAATGGTAACATGGCGTAAAAAATCGTGGAACTTAAAACATAGAAACAAATGGAGGATGATGCTAATAAAAATACATATGAAGCAGACAGGTAAAATAATAGACACACAATTAAAAAACATAAAATTCACACCCATCGACAGCATGATTTCTGTTCGCAACACTTTGGAAAGATGAACAACACTGAACATTCACTTGAACACTGCATTAAAAAGTTGGCACATATGACATACCACAGCCGAGGGCAGGTGGGGAGAACCTGGACAGATGATGGGAAAATAAAAGTGGGGAAGGAGACGAAAAACGAAGGGGGGAAAGGAGCCGATGGCGGACGAGGACCCATAAGAGGGGGTGGGGGTGCTGGGCAGACGCAACAGGAAGTGGGGAAAGGCAGAGGAGGGAAATGGAAAAGGACTTGGAGGGGGGGAGAAGGGAGGTGGGGAGAGGGTAGGCAGGGAGAAAACAGGATGGAAGGGGGGGAAGAGGAAGCCCAGGAAAAGGACGAGGAAAGGAGGGGGGGGTGAGGATCAGAGTTGATAGGAGGGATAAATGGAGCGAGAGATGGCATTATCCGGGAGGGGGAGTTGATGGTAGCCACCTTGGGAAAGGAGATGAAGGGTGTAGAGACGGGGGGTAGGGGGGGTGGCACAGCAGACTCGCTGAGTGAGAGGCAGCCGCCTAAATACACGGTAAGATATGTCACTATTGGCCACTGGGACGACGTGCTCCACAGTGACTCCCTCACGTTAGACTCGGGGCCAGGAGCGTGTGCAGCCATGGCTTACGGCGCGACTGCTGCAGAGACCTCTAGTGGTCATAGAGTTCCATGCTGTCTGGCGCAGATTCGAAACCTGTAGCACTCGGTACCAGAGCCCCGTAAGATGCTCCTTATTTGTGGACGGTTTTGTTGTTTTCTGTTCCTCCTCCAGTATTGCAACAGTGACTCGTCAGTTACAACCTGCAGTGCGGAGATTAGAGAGGAATGGGCCGCAAAGATGAGTTTTCAGCTTTCTGCATATAAGTGTGTGTGTTGATTTTAATATTTCTCGTCGTATTTTTACTTTACCTCGCTTGTACAATACAGCCGAGCGGTTCTAGGCGCTACAGTCTGGAACCTCGTGAGCGGCCCGGTCGCAGGTTCCAATCCTGCCTCGGGCATGGATGTGTGTGATGTCCTTAGGTTAGTTAGGATTAAGTAGTTCTACGTTCTAGGGGACTGGTGACCTCCGATGTTAAGTCCCATAGTGCTCAGAGCCATTTGAACCATTAGGTAACAGTGATGTGACACCGGTCAACATCACACAAGACTGAGGACACAAAAGTTCGGCACCCGCAGCGCCGCTGGACAAGCCAAAGTAGGAACAACCCATTGGCTCGACAGATGTGCTAAACACTGCACCACCATAACAATGTGGCACTGGACTACCGCAGTCCGTCCAGGTCTGGTAGTGACAATGCTACAGCAGCGTAGTGGTTAGCAATTCGGCCTAGTACTCAGGAGCTGTAGCTTCAAGGCCGTCGGGGCACAAAATTTAATTCATTGCTTCAGCTTCTATCCTTATCGAAGATACAGTTGAGACGCATATGTTTCCAGGGAAATGTAATTTTATCAGATCAATAGATCACCTACGCCTGAGGTACAGGTAGGATTTCCCCATTACTACATATAAACCTGGGGTACTGCTTCCATGTCGGAGAGCCTCGGCAGTACTGAAGCTTTAAGGAAAGCGAAAATGGACTGAAGGTGTGAATTTGAAAGTTTTGTAAGTACGCTGTACAGGTTTCTTTATTGGTAACGCCACGTAGCACTCTGTATGAAAATCACTGGCTGTGCTGTGTGCAGTCGGTGGCTGGTTTGCATTGTTGTTGGCTATTGTAGTGTTGGGCAGTTGGCTGTTAACAGCGTGTAGCATTGCGCAGTTGGAGGTGAGCCACCAGCAGTGGTGGATGTGGGGAGAGAGATGGCGGAATTTTGAGAGCAGATGATATGGACGTGTGTCCATCAGAGACGGTAAATTTGTAAGACTGGATGCCATGAACTGCTATATATATTATGACTTTTGAACACTTTTAAGGTAAATACATTGTTTGTTCTCTATCAAAATCTTTCATTTTCTAAGATGCCTATCAGTAGTTAGTGCCTTCAGTAGTTAGAATCTTTTATGTAGTTGGCAGTATTGGCGCTCGCTGTATTGCAGTAGTTCGAGTAACGAAGATTTTTGTGAGGTAAGTGATACATAATAGTTATAGGTTAATGTTAGTCAGGGCTATTCTTTTCTTGCGATTATTGAAAGTCAGATTGCGTTGCGCTAAAAAACATTGTGTGTCAGTTTAGTGTTGATCAGAATAGGTAAAGAGCGAAATATCTGAGTACGTTCAGTTGTGCTCAGCTGTTTGAAAATCAAATAATGTAAGGGGTTTACCAGCAAAGTAATTCACTAATTTTTCTAAGGGGACGTTCCAGTTTGTGTTTGCGAGGGCTCTTGTCTAGGGTACCTGCTGTGTGGTTTTCATAGTGCTACGATGGTGTAGTGGGTAGCAAGTTTGTCTAATAAATAGGAAACTTGGGTTCAAATCTTGCCTGTGGTACAAATTTTGCTTCACCTTCTATCCTTGTTGAAGATACACTCCTGGAAATTGAAATAAGAACACCGTGAATTCATTGTCCCAGGAAGGGGAAACTTTATTGACACATTCCTGGGGTCAGATACATCACATGATCACACTGACAGAACCACAGGCACATAGACACAGGCAACAGAGCATGCACAATGTCGGCACTAGTACAGTGTATATCCACCTTTCGCAGCAATGCAGGCTGCTATTCTCCCATGGAGACGATCGTAGAGATGCTGGATGTAGTCCTGTGGAACGGCTTGGCATGCCATTTCTACCTGGCGCCTCAGTTGGACCAGCGTTCGTGCTGGACGTGCAGACCGCGTGAGACGACGCTTCATCCAGTCCCAAACATGCTCAATGGGGGACAGATCCGGAGATCTTGCTGGCCAGGGTAGTTGACTTACACCTTCTAGAGCACGTTGGGTGGCACGGGATACATGCGGACGTGCATTGTCCTGTTGGAACAGCAAGTTCCCTTGCCGGTCTAGGAATGGTAGAACGATGGGTTCGATGACAGTTTGGATGTACCGTGCACTATTCAGTGTCCCCTCGACGATCACCAGTGGTGTACGGCCAGTGTAGGAGATCGCTCCCCACACCATGATGCCGGGTGTTGGCCCTGTGTGCCTCGGTCGTATGCAGTCCTGATTGTGGCGCTCACCTGCACGGCGCCAAACACGCATACGACCATCATTGGCACCAAGGCAGAAGCGACTCTCATCGCTGAAGACGACACGTCTCCATTCGTCCCTCCATTCACGCCTGTCGCGACACCACTGGAGGCGGGCTGCACGATGTTGTGGCGTGAGCGGAAGACGGCCTAAAGGTGTGCGGGACCGTAGCCCAGCTTCATGGAGACGGTTGCGAATGGTCCTCGCCAATACCCCAGGAGCAACAGTGTCCCTAATTTGCTGGGAAGTGGCGGTGCGGTCCCCTACGGCACTGCGTAGGATCCTACGGTCTTGGCGTGCATCCGTGCGTCGCTGCGGTCCGGTCCCAGGTCGACGGGCACGTGCACCTTCCGCCGACCACTGGCGACAACATCGATGTACTGTGGAGACCTCACGCTCCACGTGTTGAGCAATTCGGCGGTACGTCCACCCGGCCTTCCGCATGCCCACTATACGCCCTCGCTCAAAGTCCGTCAACTGCACATACGGTTCACGTCCACGCTGTCGCGACATGCTACCAGTGTTAAAGACTGCGATGGAGCTCCGTATGCCACGGCAAACTGGCTGACACTGACGGCGGCGGTGCACAAATGCTGCGCAGCTAGCGCCATTCGACGGCCAACACCGCGGTTCCTGGTGTGTCCGCTGTGCCGTGCGTGTGATCATTGCTTGTACAGCCCTCTCGCAGTGTCCGGAGCAAGTATGGTGGGTCTGACACACCGGTGTCAATGTGTTCTTTTTTCCATTTCCAGGAGTGTAAAATTGAGATTAATATCTCTCCTGGAGAATGTAACTCAGAAGACGTCTGTAACACATTTTTAGAGTTATCGTTTTGAATTAATTCTTTGGCAAGGAATAAAATGCTAAATGTAAGCAGACCGTTACAAGCTTGGCCGGACAGAACCACACCGCCAGACACACCCAGATACGTTCGCTTACCGGGCACACTTCCGCACGTTCCTCTGTGATTGGTGCTCATTTTACGGCCATAGCTCCACGACGATGCATTTCCGACCTGTAATTATTTGGAAAATTCTGATAGTTCCATCTCCCCTACGCTGCTCTTACCTCACTACCAGTTTCAGTTTCTCCACCTTCTTCAGCCGTAATATTCGCTGTGAGGACACCGGTGCTCATTCCATCTCCGTGTAAGGCAACGTTTCCGTCCCACGGCGGTCAGCGATGTCTTTAGCTCCGAACTGATCTGCACGCAGCTTAAAGGAGTAGCTAAGAAACATGTGGTGTCACCGCCAGACACCACACTTGCTAGGTGGTAGCCTTTAAATCGGCCGCGGTCCGTTTGTATACGTCGGACCCGCGTGTCGCTACTGTCAGTGATTGCAGACCGAGCGCCGCCACACGGCAGGTCTATAGAGACATCCTAGCACTCGCCCCAGTTGCACAGCCGACTTTGCTAGCGATGGTTCACTGCTTACTTACGTTCTCATTTGCCGAGACGATAGTTTAGCGTAGCCTTCAGCTACGTCATTTGCTACGACCTAGCAAGGCGCCATTATCAGTTACTATTGATATTGTGAATCATGTACCGTCAAGACCGACGTTCATCATTAATGGATTAAAGTTAAGTATTACACCAGCTACGTTCGTTTTTCAAAATTCTAATTTCCTTGTCCTGTTCCAGAACTCAAGCCAGCCTGCGTGAGCTAAAACGCGTGCCTTTCGGCCTCCTCTAGTAACACGGTGTTGGCTCTCCTGCCAATCACAACAAAACAAATGTTTATAAAAAATATGGATGTTACGAAACACCATGCATGCATAATTCACTATTCTCCGGTAGTTGGGTCGTGCACATAGACGAACGAGTTGCCACTAGCAATCTAGGATAAGAGAATAATATGCTTATGCATTTGTACTGTGGTACAACCATCGGATTTTTGATAGTAAGAAGCAGGGAGGAATCGGAAAAAAGTTTGTGAGCATCTTGTGACATTAGATGTTAGGACAGCATTCTGAAAGGATTAAAATTACGAAAGAAGTTCCGCTAGCGGTTCGGTGATTTAGCCGACAACAACATTTCGCAATGCCCCTCAGCGTCTGTTTTGTAGCATACGAAACAACTATGTGGGATTTTCTCTGGAGGCAGGTTACATACGGAGGGATCAAGGCGGACGTGACCCGCTGTCCAGCCTACAACTAAATTAATGCAGAGAGCCTTGAGAGATTGCACACGCGCACACTGGACTTCACCACTATTAAAAAGGCAAAACGGTGACTCATTTGTTTTGTGTCCTGCCTCTACAGTCGTAATCGCCACAGGCGTCCTAAATCTGTGGCTTACTGTGCTCGTAATCTCTATAAATATTAGCATTCTACAAAGTTTCTATTACATACTTTCCATGACGATCAAAAAAAAAAAAAAAAAACGACGCACGAAAGCTTTTTACATAACGGTAAACGATGCATGATATGGAAAGAAAAAGAAATATCAGTATGGTCAGGGACACTGAAATGCTTGTGAGGGTGTTGCAGGTTAGGCTGTTCTGAGAAATAATTGTTATGGAAAATTTCGATTCCTTTACGCTGTTTCCTAGTCAATTAGCATGGAAGAGAATAATCAGGTTATTACGCGCGGAAATTCAAGTAGCCTGCCGGAGACAGTGTCGCCGAACATGTTCTTCGTCTGGTTTCCTCAAAGTGGACAAAAGTAACTTTTGCTCAAGTAGCTTCAATTTATCACTTCCCTAGAAGGAACATTTAAACTCATAACGAGCATTTCAAAAACGGGTTACTCACGGACCCACAAATGTCAGTGCATTACCACATTTTAGCCCATGCAAGTTGTAACACGCCCGGGAGTACGAATGGGTGGGGGGAGGGGGGGGGGGGGTACCTTATAGTGACTTCTCGTTTAGTGACCGTGAGCCCCGTGCACACCACGTACCTGGTAATTCCGCGGCGGTCGTATTGTTCTGCTCCACAGCTGGCTGTTGGCTTGCCTGAAATTATCTATCGAAAAAATGCAAGCGGGTTTAGGGGAACCACTCAACGTTAAAACACAACGCTGTTCTACGTCTGGTATGAACAACTATATTCTGAGACGATTAAAGGAAAATCGCAGGTTGCACTGTTTACATTCTAAGTCGTAAATGTATATCCCGATTAACAATCTTGATGATTATCTGTCCACAATATCTCTCAAGACGAGCGTACGCGTAACCGACACGACGCGGGTGATTGTTGATGATGCGGAAGCGGAATGAGCGAACGAAAGTTAATACGCTCGTCACACATACAGATATCTGGTAATAGTCCTCCTTGACACTAGTAATGATGGAACACTGTTCGTAAAGTTAATTTTTTTCATTTTCTTAGCTCTCACTTGTACGAGCGTGCGCGTAACCGTCGCGGAGCGGCTAATTGTTTATAAATGCGGAACGTGATGACCGAACGCACGTCCTCACGCTCGCTACAAGATACTGGCACTTGAATGCTCTCTTTTATGGTAACTAATTTTTACTGATTCACATTAGTTCATTCCGGGAGACCGAACACGGCACGGATGATCGATGCTTTGCGGCACGCAACGAGAGGATATATAAATACGTTATTTACAGTACTGCTCATTTTCAATTACTTCTTGACGCACTTTCCTCTGAACCATCTCCATATATCATCACTTTACTATAATAGCACTTGTAGCAACACTTCAACTTCCATACTAACAATGCCTTTCACATGCAGAGCCACACACTACACAACATGACAGTACTGTGTCCCGCGCTCGACTCACTACAGACGCGGCTGCCCGCAAAGATACTCCACAACTAAGCCAGCGATACGACAATACGCTTACAAAGTGCTTGCATTTGCAAGCGCGACGATCCGATTGGCCAATAAAATCTTAAACGGCGCAACGCTTCAATTTTTTTCTTACCAATCATTTCTTAGCACAACCTACCCTGACGCACCAATACAGGTTTTTCAGCCCGTTTTTGAACATACTGTGTACAGAACAAGAGACAGCAATAGCAATGAAACGTCAAGAAGATAATGCCCGGATTAAAAATGCCGTAACGATAGTTTCTATATACACTTGTCCACAATTAAAGCAACTAACCGCTATTTCCGCTATTTCCCAGTCTTGTGTCTAATTCACAATATATTCATACAAAATGTCAACAGATGTCCGTACAAGCGTGTTTTGCACGGAAGATGTCATTTCGGTCAACGGACAAACATGGCACCTATCAAATGGGATAGTGTCTGGTGGGTAGTCCCACACCCACAACCGTTGTGTACACAAGTCACAGACGGTGCAGTATGGCACAGGGAAGACACCTATCCGACTCACTGCAGTGGATTGCCGCTGGAAAATGGAAGCAGCACAGCCGCAATCTGATGAGGCTCGATGGATTAATACGAATCGTTCTGTTGTTTCTCGGATGTGCCGGCAGTTTATAGGGGCCGGAATTGTATCACAAAAACCAGGCTAGGGCCAACCATGCATAACACCAGAAAGAGAAGACGGTTATTTGGCTTTAAGGCCAGAACGGTACCGCCTTAGTACTGCACGGCAACTGGCATCTGACCCCACAGTATCCACTGGACGTGTTGTATCGAGGCAAACGGTGTACAGAAAGCTTCGGCAGAGTGGCCTTTACTGTCGGAGAACTTCTGTATGTGTTCCTCTGACGGATCTCCACAGAAGGGACCGTCTAGAGTGGCGACGTCGACATGCCGCCTGGGCGATCGAACAGTGGGCCAATGTTCTACCCACAGATGACTCTCGATCTGGTCTGGAGAGTGATTTTCGACGGATTCACCTCTGGAGGGAACGTCGAACACGATTTCGGGAACCAAACTCTGTGGAAAGAGATCGATATCGAGGAGGATCGCTAATGGTGTGGGCAGGGATTATGCTGACGTATCGAACAGCTCTTAACGAAGCTGTACTGGTGCATCGGCAAGGTTTAACTGCTGTCAGATATCGTGACGAGATCTTGGAGTGTCATGTGTTGTTACAGAAAGGTGCTGTAATCCCAGAAATCGTACAGATGGACGATAATTCTCTGCCTCACGGAGCACTGATATTTTGTAGAAACCGCAAGATACTGCATGCATTGCGTGGTGTGCTCGCTCTCCTGATTAGAATCCCATAGAGCATTTCTGGGATGGATTGCGCTGATGGGCTGCATCACGTGAGCATCTACACTACTGGCCATAAAAACTGTTACACCAAGAAGAAATGCAGATGGTAAACGGGTATTCATTGGAGAAAAATATTATACTAGAACTGACATGTCATTACATTTTCACGCAATTTGGCTCCATAGAGCCTGAGAAATCAGTACCCAGAACAACCACCTCTGGCCGTAATAACGGCCATGATACGCCTGGACATTGAGTCAAACACAGCTTGGATGGCGTGTACAGGTACAGCTGCCCATGCAGCTTAAACGCGATATCACAGTTCATCAAGAGTAGTGATTGGCGTATTGTGACGAGCCAGTTGCTCGGCCACCGTTGACCAGACTTTTCAGTTGGTGAGATATCTGGAGAACGTGCTGGCCAGGGCAGCAATCGAACAGTTTCTGTATCCAGAAAGGCCCGCACAGGACCTGCAACCAGCGGTCGTGCATTATCCTGCTGAAATGTAGGGTTTCGCAGGGATCGAATGAAGGGGAGAGCCATGTGTCGTAACACATCGCAAATGAAACGTCGACTGTTCAAAGTGCCGTCAATGCGAACAAGTGGTGACCGAGACGTGTAACCAATTGCACCCCATACCATCACGCCGGTTGATACGCCAGTATGACGATGACGAATACACGCTTCAAATGTGCGTTCACCGCGATGTCGCCAATCACGGATGCGACCACCATGATGCTGTCAACAGAACGGGGATTCATCCGAAAGAAACTGATGTTTTGCCATTCGTGCACCCAGGTTCGTCGTTGAGTACACCATCGCAGGCGCTCCTGTCTGTGATGCAGCGTCAAGGGTAACCGCAGCCATGGTCTCCGAGCTAATAGTCCATGCTGCTGTAAACGTCGTCGAACAGTTCGTGCAGATGGTTGTTGTGTTGCAAACGTCCCCATCTGTTGACTCAGGGATCGAGACGTGGCTGCACGATCCGTTACAGCCATGCGGATAAGATGCCTGTCATCTCGACTGCTAGTGATACGAGGCCGTTGGGATCCAGGACGGCGGTTCGTATACCCCCCTGAACCCACCGATTCCATATTCTGCTAACAGTCATTGGATCTCGACCAACGCAAGCAGTAATGTCGCGATACGACAAACCGCAATCGCGAAAGGCTACAATCCGAGCTTTATCAAAGTCGGAATCGTGATGGTACGCATTTCTCCACCTTACATGAGGCATCACATTAACATTTCACCAGGTAACGCCGGTCAACTGCTGTTTGTGTATGAAAAATGGGTTGGAAGCATTCCTCATGTCAGCACATTCTAGATGTCGCCACCGGCGCCAACTTTGTGTGAATGGTCTGAAAAGCTAATCATTTGCATATCTCAGCATCTTCTTCCTGTCGGTTAAATTTCGCGTCTGTAGCACGTCATCTTCGTGGTGTAGTAATTTTAATGACCAGTAGTGTATCAAAGACTTTCCAAGACTTGAGAGCAGCGCAGCAGGAAGAATGGACGTTATTGGTTCAGCATTAGATGGATGACAGCATTCACTGCACGTTCCGTTGTTGGGAGGCCTGTGTTGCTGTCAGAGGTGGTCACACCCCATACTGAGCACGTTAATCAGTTGTGGGTATGTGTCAACAAATCCGTTAAGTAGGAGAAAACGGAAAACATTTTATATCGTTACGCATGTTACAGTTGCTTACGTTCTGTGTTCTTTATATTGTTTCTACTTAACTAACACTCGTTTACACTGCTTTGCGGCAGAATAAACGCAACCCTGCAAAATTTCCGTTTGTTGCTTTAGTTTTGGGCACCAGTGTGTAATTAACATGTTTGTAAGACATCAAGCACTGCTTGTAATCTACAGGTGTAAAAAAATGGTTCAAATGACTCTGAGCACTATGGGACTTAACATCTGCGGTCATCAGTCCCCGAGAACTTAGAACTACTTAAACCTAACTAACCTAAGGACATCACACACATCCATGCCCGAGGCAGGATTCGAACCTGCGACCGTAGCGGTCACGCGGTTCCAGACTGAAGCGCCTATAACCGCAAGGCCACACCGGCCGGCTCTACAGGTGTAACTTAGATCTAATACTCCCTGTTTTTTTCTACTGTATTATAGGAGGCAATAGTGCAAACAAAAAACCCAGGAAACAACAAAGTAACGGAAAGAAAATATCTTTAAACAGTTGGGAGCACAATGTCATTAAGAGGCTGCTTAACCAACAACATGACTAAAGAGGAAGGAACAAACCGCTTACCAAAGAAATGCCCCTGACAATTCCAACGGCGCTCTGGTGCTGTAACCACACGTTTAAACGATTTGCGCGTAAAATTCGTTGGCAACGCGATAATTGGCTTCGAGCAACACCTTGACGACGCAGCCTTCAGATATGTGCGATGTGTGTCAGTTATTTGTGCACTTGAAGAAACAATCAGCATTGCAGCGCAGCTTATAAGTGGCCTCGCGGCTTTCTTGACTACGCGTATAATACAAGGTTCCCAAATGCCACACGGATCTCTGTACACAAGTGATCAAAGCCGCAAACTCGTAGGTCATCTAATGAAAACTGCCAGCTGACTCCCGGCAACCAGACCGCATGACGGGTGGCGCGGCAGCCGCATTGTCTTAAGTTTCGAATCACGGCCCGTGGATGACACGGTTTACACAGGTATTTGCCGAGGGATGGAAAAGACCCGCGTGGTTTGACAGTCAAGCTAGAAAGCTGCTACAAAACCAAAGAGAGTTTCGCTGCGAATTTGAACGTAGTCAAAGCCTCACAGGCAAGTAAACACTAAGCGAACGCTGAATTAGCGTATGGAGAATCATGGGTGAATTGTTCATGAGCTTTTATCCAGAGACAGCGGTGCCACACGAAAGTTGAAAACGCTTATCGATACGACAGACGTTGATTAGGGCTCGCTGCAATCCGGAAACGACGTATGGGAGGCACTCCAGAACACCGCACCTTTCCCACCAGCACTGCAGCGCCCCCACACTGTGGTCAATATAATGTCGAGCATGCAAGGGCTCTGCCCCAGTTCGTGAACTCAGCTACAGCAGTAAACATCATCGTCTAGGTCCAACGAGCTGTTGAACTCCGATCAACTTGTGCTGCTGTAAATATCTAACACTGCACCTCAAGAGAAATATTTGTTGATTAGTGCATCAACTGACGCTTTAATAGTCACTGGCAGTTGTCAATTAACAAGTACTCCTGTGGCAAAGAACTGCCTCAAGTTAGGTAAATCTTTATATGCATTCATCTAACTAAGTGAACTAATATTTCATTTGATGTAGTTAAAAATGAACCGTCCCCGAGAGCATTCAAAGAACCCACAGCTGGCGCCAGACGATTGTGGTTTCGACTGGTCACAACATTTGAACGTATTAGAAGTACAGAATGTCTACCGTGTTAACATACAATCCTAGGAGGTGATGGTCTTATGTTGAATCAGTAAACGTACCGAAGTCACCTGTCCAGACGCTCTGTGACTGTAATGGCATCGAAGAGGACGCCGACAGAGGAAACGTCGAAACACAAAACTTCTTTTTCCAAAACAGTTTCCCAGAGGAAGGTCGCATGCAGTACCTACTCTAAATCGTCGCACGGACGACAAAACGGCTGATTTCGAAATAAATGACGGTAGGATAGAAAAGCAACTTAAATCGCTCAACTGAGAGAAGGCTAATGGAGTAGACGGGATACAAATACGATTCTACAGAGATGATCCTCTTCTAGCATTAACGTACTGTAGGTCTCTGAAAGAGCAAAGTGTCCCTGATGACTGGAAAAAAGCACAGGTCAATACCGTTTTCAACAAGGGTCGTAAAACAAAAGCACAAAGTTACAGGCCTGTACCTCTAACGTCGGTCACTTGTAGAATTTACCCGGCAAACACATTTATAAACCGAAATATCTCAGATTTGATACAAATTGGAAAATAATTTGTGAATGGGGTAGGCGTCACTAGATGGTGGTTGCTTGCGTATTGTCGTCCGCCATACGTAAGACTCAGCGAAAGAAAAAAAAAAAAAAAGTCAGTGAACGTTTCGCGCTATGTTTTGTGAGAAGGCGAATGCAAAATATATTAAAACGGCCATCACATTCAATTAATCGTTGGGGCCTGTGTCAGACTGGTGTAAACAGCGTGGCAATATCATTGATGGAGGCCGAATGATCGATTCATAGAATGAATGGTCTCAAGAAAAATTCCACAAGATACAAGAAATGACCGGTGCAGATATCTCACGGACGTACTGCATGATACGCAGTGAAGAGCAATGACGGAAGACGATCGGCCATTAACGTCCAGTAACAAAGTGCCGTCAATGCCTCTGTTCCATCCGCGCCTCTCTGAGAACACATTACATGAATTAAATAAAAAAACATAGAAAAATGAAGAGATTCAAAATGTAATTTAAAAGCAGAACAATTTATCATTGCTCTATATTAAGAAAACTTACATAAGATTTTTATACAGATCTGTACAAGAGTGCAGCAGAATAGCTGTCTTATCTTACCGAGATAACATACGAAATATAACTGTAACAAGATTATTCGAAACATCAGAAGAACAAAAATAGCGTAGGAACAATATCAGTCCAACGTTTACATCTGTCTCGTAGACGCGATGTTCCAACAATCGATACAGCAAAATAAGTGAGTAAATTCATAAATGTGCACAAGTGCATCGTACACATAGTTATTGTATGAAAACTTCGTACGAGGAAATTTTGGTAGACAAAATGTACAACGAGACCCAGAAAGCGGTAGATACCGGCGCCCAGATGGATACCGTATTCGGTCGGCCGGTATGGTCGAGCGGTTCTAGGCGCTTCAGTCTGGAACCGCCACCACTACGGTCGCAGGTTTGAATCCTGCCTCGGACATGGATGTGTGTGATGTCCTTAGGTTAGTCAGGTTTAAGTAGTTCTCAGCTCTAGGGGACTGATGACCTCAGATGTTAAGTTCGATAGTGCTCAGAGCCATTTGAACCATTTTTGATACCGTGTTCCTTGACTTACTACACTTTCGCGCTGCCACCTAATGAACAAAATAGGACGGTACAGGATGTGACAGCAACTGTGTGACTGCGATGAAGTTTCCAGCATCCAGACCACAGCATGTCGTTCTCAGTAGAGACAAGTGATTTCGGACGTATCGAAGAAGACCATTATACGTCCGTTACTTTTCAAGACATACATACAGACGACGTAATAGACAGCACCTGAACTTCCACGAGGCTTTTCTCTGATAGTGCCGTTATTTACAGAGAAGTCGCTAGAAACTGGTAGCGAAATGCAAGGAAGACCTGGTGAGGAGCTTGGTGCAAGGTGTGGCAATTGACCTTCAACGTGAACAAAACATGGACAGTAAGAGCCATTACTGTGTGACTACACTGTTGTGGAACAATCACTGGCAGCAGTTACGTCCATAAAATATCTAGAAGTGTGCGTAAGCAGGAATTTAAAGTGAAACGACTACGCCGTCCGGGGTGGACGAGCGGTTCTAGGCACTACAGTCTGGAAACGCGCGACCGTTATGGTCGCAGGTTCGAATCCTGCCTAGGGCATGGATGTGTGTGATGTCCTTAGGTTGGTTAGGTTTAGGTAGTTCTAGGGGACTGATGACCTCAGAAGTTAAATCCCATAGTGCTAAGAGCCATTTGAACCACTTGAAACGACTACATATAAATAATCACTGCAAAGGCAGATGCCAGACCTAGATGCTTGGAAGAAGCCACAGGAAATGTAGTGTGCCAACAAACGAGATAGCTTAAAAAACACTCGTGTGATCAGTACTTGACTATTGCTTGTCAGCAGGGGATCCGAACCAAATAGGATTTATAGAGGATATAACAAACAAAAAAGAAACACCCTCAGGACAGGCCGTGAATGGCCAAGGGTACCGACCGGCCGCCGTGTCATCCTCAATCCTTAGGCGTCACCGGATGCAGATACGGAGGGGCATGTGGTCAGAACACCGCTCTCCCGGCCGTTGTCAGTTTTCGCGACTGGTGCCGCCGTTTCTCAGTCACGTAGCTCCTCAACTGGCCTCACAAGGGCTGAGAGCACCCCGCTTGCCAACAGCACTCGGCAGATCAGGACGGTGATCCATCCAAGTGCTAGCCAAGGCCGACAGCCCTTAACTTCCGTGATCTGACGGCAACCGGTGCTAACAACGCGGCAAGGCCGCTGGCGTAGAGGAAATAGAGGAAACATAATAAGAACTGTGTTGTTTAGTAAGCGCTGAAGGGTTATGGAGATGATCAACCAGCTCAGGTGGCAGACGCTGCAAGAGAGGCGTTCTGTATCATGTCGTGGATTACCGTTAAATTTGCGAGAGCGTGCGTTCCTAGCAGAGTCATCAGATATATTGCCTCTTCCTACATGTACCACGCTAAATCACCATGAGGTTAAGCTTAGAGACGGAAAGGTAATTTTATTACGTACACTCTTTGACATAAAACTCGACCGGCGGCCGGCCGCTTCAGAGGCTAAGTTCGCGCCGATCGCGACATGGGACAAAAAAACTGGCCAATTCGCTAATTCTCTAAGTCCGGTTATCTGCACAATCTGGCAACACTGTAGACTGCGGCACTTCCTGGAGGAAAACTTGTCCCAAGATAGAGAGACTCTAGGCTGATTACGCCTGTGGTCTAGCGGTAGCGTGCGTTGTTTCTGTTCATTATGTCAGTGGATCGAGAGCAGCTGGCATAAAATATTTTTATAGCTTCTTCTGTCTGAATGCTGAAGACGTGAATGTAATGGTAGCGCAGATTCAATCTATTTCGCTTTGTGACACGCCGATATCAAAATTTTATCTAGTAACGATTTTGCGGCAGATTTCCTGCAGACTGTCCTCCTCTGGACGCCGTATGCGGCAAAGCTCCGGGATCCATTTGCTGGCTACTGGCAGCGGCCGTGGCGACAGCAGCGGCGCTGCACTCCCCCGTTCTTTATCGAAAGCGCCTGCTACCGCTCATCGCTTTTGATGATTTAAAACGCTTTATTATTAAATGTTGCTCCACAGAAAATTTCTACAATTTCCATTCACGCTCAAAAGCAACGGAGACAGACGCCCAGATCTCTCACCAACTGAAAAGTCTGGTCAACGGTGGCCGAGCAACTGGCTCGTCACAATACGCCAGTCACTACTCCTGATGAACAGTGATATCGTGTTTAAGCTGCATCAGGGGGTAATTCATGACTCTTCATGTCTAATCATCAATATGATGTGATTAGATTAGATTACATTAGATTAACTCTTGTTCCATAGATCATGAATACGACATTTCGTAATGATGTGGAACGTGTCATTTTAATGAAAGATTTCTTTAAATACCATGATTCAATTTCTTTACAACAATTTTTTACACTCTCTCTCATTTCTTTTTATTTCTCTCTCTCTCTCTCTCTCTCTCTCTCTCTCTCTCTCTCTCTCACACACACACACACACACACACACATTCTTTTTTTTTTTATTTGTATGTTGTGCTCGACTATCGGCGAAGCACGAAAACGCCTGTGAATGACTTTCTTAGTTTTGAGTGCACTTACGAAAGAAATATAAAAACAACAATGAGAGTTACTGATTTATGATGCTCAGTTTGCAGTCAGTTCTGAGTATTATTAGTAACTACGCTCCAGTCCCTAAACCTAGTTACAGAAAGCGAATCAGACGCATTACGTATTCCAGGCCATAGCAGCCGCGACTTGGAGACACCAGCTATGGTCACTTCCCAGACCGCTGTAGGATCACATCGGTTCGTCTTCTTCCTGCTGGTACTGTAACTGAGATTTGGCAACAAGGCAACGTATGTTTGGCAACTCTGTGATCGACGAGTTACTTCCTGGTGTGCACGGAATTAAGCCTCAAAGTTCACTTGATTTTACCTGTCATTTCCATTGAATAATCTGAGTTATTATAGGTTGAAGGGTAACAAAAGATTGAAAATTTACGGTTTCAGCCCAGGAAAGTCGTTGCAGGTGGAAATAATAACTAATCTCGACCTTTAAATAGCGGTTTATGAGTTCTAGTTACTATTGCCGTCGTAATAGGAAGCTGAGACCCATACCTCCTCGCCAGCTCTGTGGTAACGTGCTGACCTGTGAAACAGCGTCTGTTACGGTTCGCAGTTCCGTTTTCACTGATTGAAACGTTTTTATCCCTTCTGTGAAAGATCTACAAGCAGTCAGATCAAACATCAATAAGGAAATCGCAAGAAAATGCTTTCAGCACATAGTGCAATGTTGAAAAACTTACAATGCTGCACAACAGGTAACGCCTCTTTCCGCTGCTGACAAGCGAATTTTGGGTTTCTAGGAATACGTAACTATATTTATGAAATGCCACATTTGCATACCTCTTGAGTATGACACAGCATACCAATTAAACACAGACCCAATCAAAATCTAAGTGAGTAGTATTTTACTAATTCGTGTCGATAGAGGCATGCTTGTGTACAGATACTTTCGTCGTAAGGTTATCATGGTTAGTTTTATTTCATTTCTTATAATACAGTGCACAATTTTCGTAAAGTTTCCTTTAGTGTTGTTAAAACAATAGTAAACATGAGAGAGAAATTAATCATCAACAATATATGCGAATTCTCTGATGTTACCTATGACAGTCTGACAATGCACATGCAGTTTATTGATTACATGCATGTAGAAAATTTGTTCTGAGTTAAAGCTGTCAATCAAAGTTTGAAGAAGAATAAAATATCACTACCACACGACGGCTAATGTAGAAAATACTTTTCTGACATATTATGGCACGATGCGCTCTCCCTGCACATCTTCGAGATGCATCTGCTGCCTGCTATCTATTAAACCTGAATAGAACAAAATGTCACAGTAGTTAGTCCTTTTTCCACATGCGACTACTTTGGGTTGAGAAGTGGAGGGAATTATGTTCAAAGTTCCATTAGATTGATAACTTCAGCAGAGAGCAGAATTGCGTTTTAAAAAATGTAGCACTGAATGTATTCGAACTCGCGACATCTTATCTATGCTACAAGCTGACACGTAGCTACAACAGCTCCAGAGGTCGGCAACTATTCCTCCAGAACTTTTGGATTCCACAGCACTGTGAGATTATGCATATGGCCAGGTCTTGACTTCTGAGAGACAAACAGTTACAGCTTTTCTTTTGGACTGAACGACGTTTTCTAGCAACAGATAGCGCAATAGAATAGCTCAAGTGGAAAGGAACACTTCCTATTTAAACGTCTGCATCCTACAATGTTGGCAGTTGTGTGTAGGTGGCAGTAACGTGATTTTATTTCTGTGTTTACAAAATAGTCGAATGTATGCACTGGGTAGCCGAGGCAGCTAGTTCATGGTGATTCGGTCAACCAAGTAAATGAATTTACTGAACATGCTGCAAATTACTACAGGGAGCCTGTGTGTCAGAATTCTCATCCAGTGTGGCGCAACTGCGTTACGATAGAAAAATGACTCGCAGAGAAGAGGATTTCGTGGTCTGTTGGACGGATGGTAGGTTGTTATACCTATGGTCTGGGTTCGATTCCCACTTCTGTCAATGATTTTAGATCGGGAGAGACAGATTCCATTCTCTCCTGGCTACACCAAGTGAAGGAGATATAATGGCTGCGTGGTCTGAAAATTCACATTAAAGATGATATTCCTTCTTTACCAAGTAGACGGTAGGTTGAACCACAATAAAGTCTGGAGTGGCGACATGAAGAAACTCTATCACCAGTAACCTTTCTTATACTAGTTATTTATTTCAAGTGACAACACAAACGCTATGTATGGTCACAGGACACTTATTCCATCTTTTATTTGAGCTTCTGTATGTCGATAAAATTGGTTCTGAACTGGGAATGCAACTCAGACCGCCCTTAACGCGGAATTTGATCCCTTCGTGGCAATACAGCTCGGCTACAATTTGTTGTTTGTTCAAAACTGCAGATTCCTCAACACCTTCACATATTATGCGTGAATGGGATCGAATCCTGGCCCGGCACTAAAGATTTAATTATGTATTATCAAGCTCTAGCATGAGAACACCTATCTGCTGGTGCATAATAATTTTGATTTTTAATGTATTTTCATTCGCTGTCAACACTAACGATATCCGACGTTTTTAACTCCCAGTGAGACACATAACTATTTGCGAGATGACTGTAAGTTCAAGATGCTATTCTGAGCAGCTGGTGGAGAAAAATTCGGTAGCTGACGTCTCTTTGTGTGTAGTCAACAACGATATGTGTGGGGCTCTATTCCCAGTGAGCGCTGAACTCTTCGTCATATTATTTCAGTTCAAACATGCTCACATGTCACTGCTGGTGCAACAAACCCATATTTAACGTTAGTTTTCTCTAGAATATAACAGCGATAGGTGCCGGGTTGGAGTCCTGGGAAGGAAAAAATTAATGTTTCGTCTCGTCATTTCAGTTAAAACAGCTAGTTACTGCCGCGAAATTCCGATATGTCACATTTGACTGTGCTTCGATAGCAATCCGATTAGGTTCCGAGTTCGAATCCGTGTCCAACACACAGCTATATCTCACGGCATTTCAAGTAAGTTACTTGTGAAGAAGCAATATTTAACATCTCTCGTAGTTCGTTAACAGGGACAATAGATGCTGGGTAGGAATTCGCGTCTGTTAAAAATGTTTGCGTTATGCAATTTAAAGTTGATATT
The DNA here is from genome assembly GCF_023864275.1 of Schistocerca cancellata. Lineage (NCBI taxonomy): Eukaryota > Metazoa > Arthropoda > Insecta > Orthoptera > Acrididae > Schistocerca > Schistocerca cancellata. The sequence continues at coordinate 104,755,009 of NC_064634.1, forward strand.
TGCTAACTGATACTGTCTAAAATCGAGGTATATCACTCTCTGTATGCCTAATCAGGAATGACTGTTAGTTTCCGTCAGTCACGAAATCTTTGCTTAGTCTGCATGAGCTGGGTTTGAATCCATATGCAGAACAAGACGGTTCGTCGTGTCATTTAATGTTCATACATATTCTCAACTAGCTGCTCGTGAATAACTTAAATTTTTAATGTCATTTTGTGTTAAATAGTTCAAATGGTTCAAATGGCTCTGAGCACTATGGGACTTACCTTCTAAGGTCATCAGTCCCCTAGAACTTAGAACTACTTAAACCTAACTAACCTAAGGACATCACACACATCCATGCCCGAGGCAGGATTCGAACCTGCGACCGTAGCGGTCACGCGGTTCCAGACTGAAGCGCCTAGAACCGCACGGCCACATCGGCCGGCCCCCACCATCTGGTATCAATGTATTACCTTATAATCCATTATATATAATCATTTTCATAGTACACTTGATATTATAGATGAGTAGGACACAAGACAGGACATAGATAATGTCCGTTTGACGTCAACAGTGTGCAACATTTTACTTTTTTTGAATAGGACAATGTTCCTCTCCAATAATTTTTAGATTGGTTACAATAAGCTTACGCTGCAAGAGAATTCGCTTGTATTTTTCAATATGTGGTCTGTTGTCGGTTTGAAGGCCTTCCATAACACCGGCAACGTAGTGCAACTCCACCGAGAGCTGTCTGGAGTAGGGTGGAGATAGCAATGTGAAAGTTGCGAGCTGTCGAAGACGATCTTCATATTCCTAATGCGATTAGGACATCGTATACTCTTGACGACGTTTAGCACCTGTGCGGTCAGTCACCCAATTTCAGAATTCATTTTGAGTAATCCTGCTAAATTCCCAAAATATTGTCTTTTTATATTGATGAGTAATATGGATAGTCGTCACGTTCATGTGCCGTCTACAACGCAAATTTAATGTTACTATCCTAGGAACTAACCTGCAATACGTTTTGTATTTCATAATCGGAACTATCTGCATTAACCGTCATCAGAGCAATGTCAGGGAACAGAATGCAGCAGTGCCTGCTTGAGGACCTGCTTCAGTCGTGTTCTAAGGAAAGGGTAGTTGCTGGTTCACATTATATTACACTAGCGAGAAGTACCGACTTTTCCTTTTCTCTGCAAACATCCAGAACTAAATTCAGTAACTAAATGCTAAGAATATATTTGCATTGTGCCAACTCAAACATCAATAGATATGGATATAGATATAGATTTTTATATTTAAAGCCATTCTCGTTCTGCGTTGGAATAAACATCATTCATTATTTGCTTGTTCTTGTTACGATTGTTATTGTCATTCTCTCACTCGCAAGAGTCTTATGCTGATGCTGTATGAATAAATTATGCCATTGGATACAAAGCGGTTTAGTTTTGAGACCTAACCCACGAGGGGGGAAGGCACAGTGGTCTGCTTCAGGAATTCCAAGCAATAAAACACAAAAAACAACCCAGGAAGGGTTCGAACAGCTACTTTCACGCAGAGACATGCATTTGGAATCTGTTCATCGTTACGGGGTCAAACAAGAGGGTAACATTACTGAAACAATGATCGGGCTACTTAGTATATAATAGAGCATACAGATTTCAAGGAGGAAACGTATGAAGACGCAGACTTCCTCGTTATCAATATGTGCGGCATATCTTTCGTGTTAACGAAAGTAAATTCCCGCTTTACCTCTTCTTACGTGTCAAATGAAATGAATGCCATGAGGAATAGAATATTTGTTGACTGCGTCTCTTCTTGCTTCCATCCTTACCAACATATTTCTTCATTCTCGTGGTAATCATGACATTCTATGTGCATGCTGCAAACGATTGCAAGTGGACAAATTCGACATCGAGGTGCAAAGCGTTTGGTATCTTACATTATATTCAATTCGAATAAGCTTCCGGTGTATTTTTACTTCATTTGTATTTTTAGATGATTATGAACGTTACGGAAATTTATCTCACATGCTTTATGTTGAATGAGAAACATTGAATGATCCGTTTTGCTTTCCCTACGTTGAAATGATATAATGTCGGCGTCAACAGCCTTCTTCCACGCCGGAAGCTGAAACTTGTATCATTCTGGATTAATGATAATTGAATGTCTCATATGTATACATAGCCCACAAGGCGACGTCAGAAACTATCAGGGGAGAACGCCGCATAAAAACCAACCGTGCGCGCGCGTCTCCACTCTGAAGAACCGTATCGGAGAATCACGGCAAGCATTTCGCTGAAGAGCTGCCTCGTCAGAGAGCCGAGAAATGGCAGCGTCGTAGCAAGTATTTGTCAACACTCTGATAGTGCATTTACTTCCGGGTGTAGGTCGGCGTTACCTCGCTAAATTCACTTGACATTCGTTTTCCACATCGAAGACTCGTACGATATAATCCACTGCAAGATGACACAATTAGAAAGTATATTTAATTTCTGGACTCCAAGAACGGCGTTCTTCACATAAGTAACACCTGTTTGTGTGTGCATTCGGGAGGACGACGGTGCAATCCCGCGCCCGGTCATCCTGATTTAGGTTTTCAATGATTTCCCTAAATCGCTTCAGGCAAATGCCGGGATGGTTCCTTAGGAAGGGCACGGCCGATTTCCTTCCCCATCCTTCCCTAATCCGAGCTTGTGCTCCGTCTCTAATGACATCGTTGTCGACGGGACGTTAAAACAGTAATCTCCACCTTCTCTGTCTGTGTATTTAAGGTTGCGTTTTGAGGCTCAGGCAACATCGCAGTGACTATAGTCCGCCTCTAGCCGCCAGTGTGTCGTTAGCTCAGAGGTTCCCTTGTGCATTGCAGTGCTTGTACTATAAGTTCGAACCACGGTAGAAGCCGCTGACTACAACCTTTTATTTTCCATTTTAATTAATGGAGTTGCAAACTGCTAGTAAAAATTTCTTATGCGAAATCTGAAGAATGCCTTTAAACACCAATCTTCGTCCGATTTCGACTTAGTAAATTAAGTTAATATCATGGCTTTCTGCTTTGCAAATTCCAAGGTGCTTCACTGTAAAATAGGTCCTGAAAAGATTCAAACCGACTGTCAACGATATAAATTTGAGCTTTGTTCGTCATATAGGTCTAACATGTCAGAAGGTTGTTTATGAAGTGCACATGTTCATTAATATAGTTCCCATCTTCTAAATTTTTGCAATAGCATTTAACTGTAGACGTTTTCTAACACCGGCGTTAGCAATTCCTTTCCGTTCTCTGAAACCTTCAAAACGACAAATTTTTCTGGTTTAAATCTGATGACCTCAACTATCACTTCCGATCAACAATAAATACTTCATGAACCCATACATGGAACTCCAAATGTGCAGTGTGCCTGCACTGCTACAGAGCATGCATTGCAAGGTATTCATACAGTTTATCCCATAGACTTACCATAAGGAATGAAACAAGAACTGTAATACACTTTACACCACAGACGCTCACTCTGGCTTGACGAAAACATCCAAACATTGACCAAAAGTTGCACAAATAATTAAGTTTGAAAGGAAAAGAAACGAGGTATGAAGCATTTATAAATTCATCGAATGTAGTGAGGTGGTTTAATTTCGTCCCAGTCTATAAAATTAATTTCGGGCCATACTCAGCTCTTGCCGATTACCCGCCTACTAATCAGGGCGTCTGTCTCCGTTGCTTTTGAGCGTGAATGGAAATTGTAGAAATTTTCTGTGGAGCAACATTTAATAATAAAGCGTTTTAAATCATCAAAAGCGACGAGCGGTAGCAGGCGCTTTCGATAAAGAACGGGGGAGTGCAGCGCCGCTGCTGTCGCCACGGCCGCTGCCAGTAGCCAGCAAATGGATCCCGGAGCTTTGCCGCATACGGCGTCCAGAGGAGGACAGTCTGCAGGAAATCTGCCGCAAAATCGTTACTAGATAAAATTTTGATATCGGCGTATCACAAAGCGAAATAGATTGAATCTGCGCTACCATTACATTCACGTCTTCAGCATTCAGACAGAAGAAGCTATAAAAATATTTGATGCCAGCTGCTCTCGATCCACTGACATTATGAACAGAAACAATGCACGCTACCGCTAGACCACAGGCGTAACCAGCCTAGAGTCTCTCTATCTTGGGACAAGTTTTCCTCCAGGAAGTGCCGCAGTCTACAGTGTTGCCAGATTGTGCAGATAACCGGACTTAGAGAATTAGCGAGTTGGCCAGTTTTTTTGTCCCATGTCGCGATCGGCGCGAACTTAGCCTCTGAAGCGGCCGGCCGCCGGTCGAGTTTTATGTCAAAGAGTGTACATAACAGTCGTAATCATTTATCAACCGAGATTATGAAGTAAGCACATTTTTCGTAAGTGGAACGACACGCTTTCTATAAATTCACAAAACACTTTCCAGAACAAGGACGGTAATATACGCTACTGGACATTAAATTTGCTACACCATGAAGATGACGTGATACAAACGCGAAATTTAACCGACAGGAAGAAGATGCTGTGATGTGCAAATGTGCAAATGATTAGCTTTTCAGAGCATTCACACAAGCTTTGGCGCCGGTGGCGACACCTAAAACGTGTTGACATGAGGAAAGTTTCCAACCGATTTCTCATACACAAACAGCAGTTGACCGGCGATGCCTGGTGAAACATTGTTGTGATGCCTCGTGTAAGGAGGAGAAATGCGTACCACCACGTTTCCGACTTTGATAAAGGTCGGATTGTAGCCTATCGCGATTGCGGTTTATCGTATCGCGACATTGCTGCTCGCGTTGGTCGGGATTCAATGACTGTTAGCAGAATATGGAATCGGAACGTCGTGCTGGATCCCAATGGCCTCGTATCACTAGCAGTCGAAATGACAGGCATCTTATCCGGATGGCTGTAACGGATCGTGCAGCCACGTCTCGATCTCTGAGTCAACAGACAACAGACAACAACTATCTGCACGAACAGTTCGACGACGTTTGCAGCAGCATGGACTATCAGCTCGGGGACCATGGCTGCGGTTACCCTTGACGCTGCATCACAGACAGGAGCGCCTGCGATGGTGTACCCAACGACGAACATGGGTGCACGAATGGCAAAACGTCATTTTTTCGGATGAGTCCAGGTTCTGTTTACAGCATCATGATGGTGGCATCAGTGTTTGGTGACATCGCAGTGAACGCACATTGGAAGCATGTATTCGTCATCGCCATACTGGCGTATCACCCGGCGTGATGGTATGGGGTGCCATTGGTTACACGTCTCGGTCTCCTCTTGTTCGCATTGACGGCACTTTGAACAGTGGGCGTTACATTTCAGATGCGTTACGACCTGTGGCTCTACCCTTCATTCGATCCCTGCGAAACCCTACATTTCAGCAGGATAATGCACGACCGCATGTTGCAAGTCCTGTACGGACCTTTCTGGATACAGAAAATGTTCGTCTCCTGCCCTGATCAGCACATTCTAGAGACCTCTCACCAACTGAAGACGTCTGGTCAGTGGTGGCGGAGCAACTGGCACGTCACAATACGCCAGTCACTACTCTTGATGAACTGTGGTATCGTGTTGAAGCTGCATGGGCAGCTGTACCTGTACACGCCATCCAAGCTCTGTTTGACTCAATGTCCAGGCGTATCAAGGCCGTTATTACGGCCAGAGGTGGTTGTTCTGGGTACTGATTTCTCAGGATCTATGCATCCAAATTGCGTGAAAATCTAATGACATGTCAGTTCTAGTATAATATTTTCCTCCAATGAATATCCGTTTATTATCTACATTTCTTCTTCGTGTAGCAATTTTAATGGCCACCAGTGTAGATTAACTGATCAGAAGCGTCTGGACACGTATTAGTTGACATCAGTGTGATCTATGTTCGCCTTTCGCCTTTATGATGGCTTGAATTGTGATGGAACACTATCACTTAAGCATCTCAGTGTCTGGGGTAGAATGGCGGCACATTCCTGTTCAAAAGCCGAAAGCAGAGGAGGTTGTGATTTTGGACGCTCTAATCTGGAGCGAAGTAGCTCATTCCAAAGGTTTGCCATCGTGGTTAGTTCAGGACTCTGGGCTTTCCAGTCCGTTTCAAGAACGTCATTGTTCACAAACCATTGCCTCGCAGATGCAGGGTGCATTGTCATGCTAATAGAGTCATCGTCTCCGACCTGTCTCTGTTGTACGGAGTACACGATGCTGCAAAATGTGCTCATATCATTCCGCATTTAACGTTTTCTTAACCGCACCATAACCACGAAAAACACTCCAATTCCGTAACACCAACTCTTCCGTATTCCCTGCGCTCTGGTTAATAGATTAGCACATTTTTATAGAAGTTGTAAGGGGTTCACTAAGGGTCCATTACTATTCGCTAACGCACTTGAGCAGATGGAATTTCAATGGATTTCTGTGCATATTCATGTTGATTAGGCAAAAGAAAATCGGTTGTTTTCCTACAAATGAAAATCTAGGGGCCAGCACTGCACTGGGCTATGCCAAAAATTTCTTATAGGGGCAAATATATAGATAGCGTTATCCGGCGACGTCATTGTAAGGTAAGAATTTTTCAGTTTACTCAGGATGATTTCACAGGGCCATGACGCAGCCCTGCTGACGTCAAAACTTATTGATCTCGATATGCAGTCAGTCTTCAATGCAAGGCCACATTAAAACTTGAAATTTTATTATTGGAAAGAAATTTTTCTACTGGGAAGTTAAACGAGATTTTTTCTGTTGGGAGGTTACACTAAATGTGAATACTATAATTATTTTTTCTGTTGGGAGGTTACGAAGTTACAACAACATTATACGCGGAATTCTTTCTGCTTTCGTGAAAAGCTTTTCATGATGTAAGGATTTGCCATAAATGGAAATTGTTTCCTCTTTTATTATTGTTCACAGGAATAACATTAAGAAATTTATTTCCGCTACATGGGATTTTCTATGTAGAACATACTACACAAGAAACAAAATTTGGCAAATGCCAGTAGGACTCTCACACTGAGGATTCCGTACAAACTTAATTATGTAGATATATATCTCATTCTTCCTGGGATTCGGGAATTTCAACGATTTTTCCCTGTTATTGACATCAATAGAGGCAAGATATTAATCCCAGGAATTAAGAGATTGTATCAAAATCTCTACATTAGTTTATCGGATTATCTCGGACACACAAAAAGAAGCGAGCAGGGAACTGCAGATTACATATGTAGAGAGAGAAGATTTATCAAGACTTCCATTTACTTACTACGTGACAACAACTTACATTTTCCGATTGCATTCAGTAAAGTTCGTCCATTATGCTTTTAACGGATGATGACTGTAACATGTGCTCAAATGGCAAAAATTTATTTCTATGTGAAACAATTACAACTTAACAAGTTTCAGATTTTTTATTTTCCTTGTACTGTGAAACCTTGCTTCCTGCTGAATTTCATGATTCTAGGTCAACGGGAAGTAACCCTATAGGTTTTGATGAGTAAGTCTGCAAGTATCAAAATATTTGATACAAATTACGAATCTTTTGACTGCGTTGTCTCAGAAGTTTAAAGTTTTTATGCCGCCAAGGGACTATAGACTTTAGTATCCGTAATTTTCATAAATTTGAACTTGACTCGACAATCTGTTCCAGAAAAAATAGGGTATTAAAAGACAGACAGACGGGTAAAACACGACAAAAATTATTTTTGTGTGATATAGTAACAAATTAACAATTTTCGGAACTTTTTCCTTGACCTGAAAAGAAACTTGTAGAAACAATTATATTTCCAACTATTGATTACAGCAATGTTATTCTGCGTGGCCTTTTCCAGGAAACCTCACGGCGCCGCTGGATATGAATGCCTTTGTAATCTTTGACTCTTTGATCACATTTCACCATGCCATCATACGCACAGCCATCCTGGTTGCCCGCAGGTAAGTGCAGATATTCCACACCTTCTGTAAGTATTTACGTAGCAGCCGGTGGTATGTAAGAGTACCGAGTTACTTTGACAGCTGATCTTGTCTTCAGGGTGCCTTAGCTTTTTCTCCAGGCAGTATAAATTTCCCGTTTATTCTCCTTATATCTGACTGAAGTGTTCGCTACATTTTGTAAGTCTGCAACTCTTCATTCCTCGACGTTGTCGATTACAGAATTGTTTCTCGTGTCTGAGTGACTCACTTCCTTATGTTGTCATCTAAGAAGAGCTATTTCTTAATTAACGGAAAGGTGGCTCCCGTTGTCCTGTACAACTTTCTGCACAGTAAATGGAGCGACCTTTTCATTAATTAAACAGCTGCAGAGTAAATGGAGAAAGTGATAAGATCTGTTTCTCTCTCAGTCACTATTTGGGTTGAAGTTTTATTTAAAACTAACGTTCTAAGCTGCTTATCGGTTGATCTTCTTTCCACGTTGCTGTAAACTGTAAGTAAATCAAAAGTGAAATCTATGTGAAGTCCGTTCGTTTCCTGTCGCAAATGAAATCTATGTGATATTGGTTCGTTTCCTGTCACCTAATCTTTCTTTCGCATTAATTACAGATAACTCGTGTACATTCTTCTTCAGTTGAATTTCGGTTACGTCATCAGTGTATGGCATGATACGGCCACTTCGGACGCAACTACTCAAAACAGGATCGCCACGTATCAGGAACCATACATTTGCGTTCGCGCGTGGCCGCTAAAGAAAGAAACGGACGCGAATAATTAAAAATCCATTCATACCACTGCAGATTCCGGCGCCACCGTTAACGAATATCTCAGTGGTCAACTCATTAGCGAGTTATCAATTTTATTTCGAGGATAGGTAAACTTCAAAAGCAAATTTATACTTTATTAAAGATTAGAGTGAATGGAGGCTGTAATGGAGACAGTCCTGACTTTCATAAGAACAGGATTGCGGAATGTGATATCTGTCATTTTGCGGGGATTTTATTATCTGCTCAATATGAGGGCAGCCGTTAAATTCAGATAACAATTCTGACGACTCCTTTGTCCTCTTGGAGGCGCAGTGACACATAAAGGACCGCATTTCGACGGTTGGAGACAAGGCTGCGTGTGAAACGTTTGCGAGAAGAAGACGCTGTCTGTTCTAAATACAGGGAGGCTCACGAAATGTGTTACCAATTGTTTCTTTCACAATTTACGACGCAACATTAGCTATCCCGCTGGGATCTCTACAGCAGTACCAGCAGAGCTTGGAAAAACAAATGAGTTACAAAATGACGTGTCATTCACGATACTGCCGCTATGAGACTAGTAAGCAGCAATGGCTGACAATGGAAGACATACGACACAGTAAGGATCGGCAATTGTGTTACTTTTCGATGAAAAGAAAAGCCTTGTTGTGACTCAGAGGCATTTTCGACAACAGTTTAACACACGATGGGTCCCTTGCAAGAAGACCATCCACAGGTTGTACGATAAATTTGTATAGGAAGGAACAGTATTGGAAGCGTAGCGACCTCGGCCTAAGCCTGTTTGTTCGCCGGAGAATATTCAAGCGGTACGACTTGCTGTACAGAGAAGTCCCGAGAAATCGTGTAGAAAGGCAGCAGTGCAACTGTGCATATCCCGACGCTCCGTTCAACGCATTCTTAAAAGTGACCTCCATATGTACCCATACAAGATGACCTATGCACAGAAGTTCACTAAAGAACGCAAGCAGCAGAGACTACTGTTTGCTCAGTGGGCGGAGGATAGGGAAGAAACTCTCAACAACGTTTAGTTTTCAGATGAGGCGCACTTTCATTTAGACGGTGTGGTTGACAAACGAAATGTACGCTTTTGGGCCACTGAAAACCCACAAGTGCTTCATGAACGACAACATTATGTTCCGAGGATTACAGCGTGGGCAGCAATTTCCAGTCACGGACTTATTGGATAGTTTTTCTTTGGGGAAACTGTAAACAGCCAGCGTTATTTGAGCATGCTTCGCAATAGCTTCATTCTACAGCTTCTTGCCAGTGCCTTGCCCTTCAACGCGCAGTGGTTCAAGCAAGATGGAGAAAGGCCACATACTGCAAACACTGTGTTGGAGTTTTTACACGATCATTTCGACATGCGGATCATTTCACTCAGGTTTCCCGGTCACTTCAATGATGGACAAAATTGGCCTCCCAATAGTCCAGACCTCAATCCATGTGACTTTTTTCTTTGGGGGTACCTAAAGGAAAAATTTTTCCCGAAACGTCCACGTGATTTAATGTAGCTCAGGAGACTTATTCTTCAAGCTTGCAGTGAAATTACGAAAGACATGTGCCGTAGGGTAATCACTAACTTCAGTGTTCGTTTGAAGGAAGTTAGGAAACGAAATGGTGGACATCTTGAGCTTGTGCTGAGTTAGAACAAATCTCCATGGACGGCTCTTCATTGTAGTATATGTTCCTTTCAGATTGTATTGACAATAAAGTTTATATTCAAAAACAAAATGGTAACACATTTCGTGCGCCACCCTGCAAGTCCCAGCAGGTGGTCCATGGCCACTACTCATATCATCAGTTGGTACACCGCCTATTTCCTCTGGCGCTGATGACCGCGCAGTTAAGCGCCCGCAAACCGAACATCATCATCATCGGCCTATTTCCTAAGGTCGGAAGCTCAGCAGAACAAAGTCACTCCAAAGTCACAAAAACCATAACACAGTCGTTCCAGCCTCATTTTTAGCCGATTTATCTTCGAAAGCAACGGTTGCAGCCAGACGACGCCAATGTGAATGCGCTTTGCTCTTGCGTCAGGTTGCAGTTTGGCTATTCATTAACTTGAACAAAAGATAGTAATACCACTGAGATACAGGCGTCGCTATTTTCACTCTATACGTTGCACGGTCGCCGTGAGACGGTATCTCCCGCCATGTTGGTTATCTCATGTATTCGGCCCTCTCTTTCTCCAGCGAAACCGGGTCAACACAGTGACAACAGACAGTATCTACTGCGAACGTGTCTGTGTGGCTGTCAAAAAATTCTCGAAACTGCATTGTTGCTAATGTGAGTAAATAACCGTAGTAACATGGGATGAAAATAAGCAATGGAGTGAACAGAAACATTCAGAAATGTCCTGTGCTGTCTTGTCGGAAGATAAAAGTGAATATCGCTGAAATATTTGTTTGTCTAGAGTGGTAGTGAGGCAATGTACAGGGTGACAGGTTTTGAACTACATGGGAAAAAAAACGTCATAACTTCTGAAGAGTTTTCGTTAGGACGTTCAAACGGCACAGTTTGCTGCGGGACAACATCGGAATTAAAATGCGCATGATGGTTTGGTTTAGCGACGAAGCCCATTTTCAACTGGATGGATTCGTCAAAAAAGCGAAATTGGCACATTTGGAGGACTGAGAATCCGCGTTTCGCGATCGAGAAGTCTCTTCACCCTGAGCGCGTGACTGTATGGTGTGCAGTGTCCAGTCACGGAACAATCGGTGCGATGTTCCTTGATGGCACGGTGACTACCCAAGGGTAGTCTTTTGGAAGATAATTTCATCCCTATTATCCAAAATGACCCTGATTTCGACAAGATGCGTTTCATGCAAGACGGAGCTCGACCCCATCGAAGCAGAAGAGTGTTTCATATCCTGGAGGAGCATTTTAGGGGCCGTATTCTGGCTCAATGCAGTAAATGAAGCAGGCAAAAAGGAATACAAACGTCTCAAAAATGAGATCGACAGGAAGTGCAAAATGGCTAAGCAGGGATGGCTAGAATACAAATGTAAGGATGTAGAGGCTTACCTCACTAGGGGTAAGATAGGTACCGCTTACAGGAAAATTAAAGAGACCTATGGAGAAAAGAGAGCCACTTGTACGAATATCAAGAGCTGAGATGGAAACCCAGTTCTAAGCAAAGAAGGGAAAGCAGAAAGGTGGAAGGAGTATATAGAGGGTATGTACAAGGGCGATGTACTTGAGGACAATATTATGGAAAAGGATGTAGATGAAGATGAAATGAGAGATACGATACTGCGTGATGAGTTTGACAGAGCACTGAAATACCTGAGTCGAAACAAGGCCCCGGGAGTAGACAACATTCCATTGGAACTACTGACGGCCTTGGGAGAGCCAGTCCTGACATAACTCTACCATCTGGTGAGCAAGATATATGAGACAGGCGAAATGCAGACTTCAAGAAGAATATAATAATTCCTATCCCAAAGAAAGCAGGTGTTGACAGATTTGAAAATTACCGAACTATTAGTTTAATAAGTCACAGCTGCAAAATACTAACACAAAATTCTTTACAGGCGAATGGAAAAACTGGTAGACGCCGACCTCGGTGAAGATCAGTTTGGATTCCGAAGAAATATTGGAATATGTGAGGCAATACTGACCCAACGACTTATCTTAGAAGAAAGATTAAGGAAAGGCAAACCTGAAAGCTTTTGACAATGTTGACTGGAATACTCTCTCTCAAATTCTAAAGGTGGCAGGGGTAAAATACAGGGAGCGAAAGGCTATTTACAATTCGTACAGAAACCAGATGGCAGTTATTAGAGTCGAGGGGTACGAAAGGGAAGCAGTGATTGGGAAGGGAGTGAGACAGGGTTGTAGCCTCTCCCCTATGTTATTCAATCTGTATACTGAGCAAGCAGTAAAGAAAACAAAAGAAAAATTTGGAGTAGGTATTAAAATCCAGGGAGAAGAAATTAAAACTTTGATGTTTGCCGATGACATTGAAATTCTGTCAGAGACAGCAAAGGACTTGGAAAAGCAGTTGAACGGAATGGACAGTGTCTTGAAAGGAGGATGTAAGATGAACATCAACAAAAGTAAAACGAGGATAATGGAATCTAGTCGAATTAAGTCGGGTGATGCTGAGGGAATTAGATTAGGAAATGAGACACTTAGAGTAGTAAAGGAGTTTTGCTATTTGGGGAGCAAAATAACTGATGATGGACGAAGTAGAGAGGATATTAAATGTAGACTGGCAATGACAAGGAAAGCGTTTCTGAAGAAGAGAAATTTGTTAACATCGAGTATAGATTTAAGTGTCAGAAAGTCGTTTCTGAAAGTATTTGTATGGAGTGTAGCCATATATGGAAGTGAAACATGGGTGATAGCTAGTTTGGACAGGAAGAGAATAGAAGATTTCGAAATGTGGTGATACAGAAGAATGTTGAAGATTAGGTGGGTAGATCACGTAACTAATGAGGAGGTATTGAATAGGGTTGGGGAGAAGAGACGTTCGTGGCAAAGCTTGACTAGAAGATGGGATCGGTTGGTAGGACATGTCCTCAGGCATCAACGGATCACAAATTTAGCATTGGAGGGCAGCGTAAAGGGTAAAACTCGTAGAGGGAGACCAAGAGATGAATACACTAAGCAGATTCAGAAGGATTTAGTTTGCAGTAGGTACTGGGAGATGAAGAAGCTTGCACAGGATAGATTAGCATGGAGAGCTGCATCAAACCAATCTCGGGACTGAAGACCACAACAACAGGAATAATACACATCAAAAAAGGTGTATCATAACTGTATCAATATAGATACCACTGATGATGCCTTAAAGTGAAAAAAAGGCGAAACGTGTCTGCGTGGATTCAGCAAGAGAAGGCGTTTTTTGTTTACAAAACAAGTAGAAAACACTTTTCCATTTTGGGGGGCTGAACTCGCCTTTCGGTGTGTCCCAGCTACTCACGCTGTACGATTTTACTTATCACTTGCGGACCAGAATGTTGTCGTCTACATAAACGAAGGACAGGTAAAATGGGATCTGATCGAAAAACACAGATAAGAGCAGGATAAATTTTTCTACGAATCTGTGAACCCTGCAACATCGAAAAGGTACCCTTCTTAGAAGCATGAGTTTCGGACCGGAATCTTGGCAGTCTGAGAAGCCAGATTTGGTAGAAACGAGCTGAATATCTTTCAATATTGCTGTTAAACTAGGTATGTATACGTAAGAGATTTTCACTGTCAGATAGTTTTCGAGAGTAACACATGACTCGTCAACAGCTGCAAGAGGCAGTTCGCCGACAGAGTCGGAGAGTGGGGTAAGATCTCTGATAGTCGCACTCTGAGGGGTTAGACCTTTCGCGTGGACGGCAACCACTTTCTCTCGAGAGCTGCTCGTTGTAGCACTCCTTGTCAGACCAGAACTATAGCGACACTGTTGGGTGATCTGAGTGTACCCGAAGAGTTCTGAGCAGCCATATTGCGTTCAGATTTTGCCGTACTTCACAGTTAGTACACTAGCACAGTTTGGTAATGTATTTTGCCGTACTCGTGGACACATTAACCCTAACATCATTAGCGGAGGAGGTGGGGGACAAAAATTGTCCGCAGTATTTGATTTATTTGTGTAATATATCTATTTGTTGGAATCAAGAAGGAAGAATTTAGGTAGTTGTAAAAGAATATCTAGGGTATCTGCTGTCATGGTTTTATAATTTTTGTGATTTACTTAAATCTGACTATTATATTTAATTTAAGTGCAGGCAGTTTTGTCCCCCCACCCTGCTTATTATATTCAATTTAAGTGCGGGCAGATTTTGTCCCACCTTCCCCCCCGCCCCCTCAGACATCGGCGGGACAACTTTTCTCATTAAAATATTTTTCAATATGGCAGAAAGAAATGCAGTTACTGATTGTTGGTACCGCTATATTGTGTTTCCATTTTTGTTTTGAAATAAATCTCCTTTGTTGTTCGAGCAGTTGTACATTATTCGCAGTTCTAATAAAATGTCTCGTCAGTATCAGAGCCTTCTCACAGATGAAGAGGTGTCAGCTATAATAATTGAAGCAGGTGAAGGTGATGAAAGTGGTCCAGAAGAAGACGATACAGTTGTGATATACGATAGTGACACAGCAATTGAAAATGAGTCACGTTCACGGAGTTCATCCCCTGACGAAAAGCATGCAGCCGCTTCCGGCATCATTGTTACAGCAAAATGCGGTAGGGAATATATTACTGTGCCTCTAGGGCAAGTACGCATGCCAGTACAAAATAAAGTGAATTTTCGTGATGGTTTGACTCATGAAGACTTGACCTCTAATGTTTCAGAATCTTTCAAAAAGTTTATAACTCCCAAAATAATGAAAGTTATCGTGGACTACACAAACCAAGAAGCTCGTAATAAGAAGTTAAAACTGACAAACATAGAAGAAATATACGCCTTCATTGGTATTTTCATACTCGTGGGCACAAATAATGACACTTGACTGCCTCTTGAAGACTTATGGGGGAAAGTACTTGGAAATAATATCTAAATAGCTATTGAATGTGGAGAACTTCTGTCCCTGATTAGATTTGATGATAAAGAAACATGAACCGAAAGATGAAAGCACGGTATGTTTTGCCCCCTTCGTGAAGTTTTCAACAAAATTGACGAAATGTTTGTGATATACTAAATACCTAGTGCAGATCTAACAATCAATGAAATGCTCTTTCTATTTCTACGAAGATGTCATTTTAAGGTCTTTATGATAGACAAACCTGGGAAGTATGGCATATTGATTAGGATGTTATCAGATGCACACGCCCGGTATGTTCTAAAAATGGAGGTTTATGCAGGGGAGGATGAACGACCTGTGCAAAGGCAGTTGTTAACCTCCTAGCGAATCCTCTGGCAGGAAGTGGAAGAAATATAACAACAGATCGTTATTGTACATCCATAGACCTGGGCAAGGAGCTTTACAATGATGACAAGTTAACTATGGTGGGAACATTGAAGACTAACAGAAAACACATACCAGAACAGCTAAAGAAGACGCAGAGTCGAGACCTATTTTCCTCTAAGTTCTTATTCACAGAACCGAAAACAGGCAACGCACCAATTACCATGGATTTATGCATCTCCAAACTGAAGCCTACTTAGAATCTTCTACTTCTTTCCACGCAACACAATGATAACAAGGTGTGTGAGTCGACAGAGAGTAAAAAAAAAAAAACATTAGTCTCTACTACAATGAAACCAAAGGAGGCATAGACTGTACTGATCAAATGACGCGACATCATTCAGTAAAACGAGAGACGAGAAGGTGGCCATTATCTCTCTCTTTCACCTTGATAGATATTGCCTGTCTCAGTGCTGGAACAATTTTCATGATAAAAAACCCAAAATGGAGTAAGAAGAATCATAATATAAGAAGGCTGCATCTGCTAGAATTAGGTCAACAGCTCGTTAGGGGCCAGCTGTGGAAGAGTGACCAAAGAATGTCATGGGTTCACAGAAGCCTATCATCTCTGCAATGGAAAGTGTGCTAGGGAAAACGCTGCCCAGCATTAATGCAACTGTTCAATCTGTTGAATTTTAATCAAGCAGAAGATGTCACAACTATTTGAAAAGTAAAAACTCTGAAAAGGAAAAAGACAAGATGACAATAGTATCTACAGTTTGTTGCAGGTATTCCAAGTTGTGTTCCACTCATTCTGTAAAAACAGTCATATTCAAAGGTTGTGAAATTGAAAGTGAAAGTGAGTAGGTAGGAAAAACTCAATTGTAATTTCTGACTTTGATTTTCTGTTTTCTTATTTGTGGTTTGCTATTGTACGTTCTTTTAAAATTTCTGACTGTATTTGTATATGTTATAATGTTCCTGATAACTGTGGAAACTGTGTTGCAACCTAGTAAAGAAATTCCTAGTTCATTAAATAATCAAAACAAAACAAAGAAACAAAAATGTTAAAAAGTGAAAAGAACGTGAGGGCAATTTTTGCGCTCCCAGACATCCATGTGACAGATCCGAGTTTAGCGGCTAAATAAACGTGCCTACGAAACTGCGGGTTTTGAACTAAAGTATGTCGCCCTGAGGTGTTTCCCGGCGAACTGATCGTCCATTTTATCTCTAAAACGAACAGTACTAGTAGCTAGCATATTGCACAAGTTTTGAACTATGCTACGCAGCAAATAACATAAAAACATCATCGACTCATTATACAGAATTTTAAAAAAAGAAAACTAAAATAAAAATTTTCACTGAAGACACTCGATCGCTCGTTAATAATGGAAATATGTATGAAAGACTATAGCACTAACCACTGTGCCAAATAAACACGGCAGTCAGCCGCTCTATCGACGGGTGCCGTCTTTGTCGGGACAGTGAGATGACTGTCGTGATGCAGACTTATTGTTAGTGGATTCAACGTGTCGTTAAAAAAAAGGTAAGAAAGCAGCCAAGATGTGGAATCTTGACGAAACTGTGCATTTCGTTACTATGTGCGATGTAAGGTGTGCTTTATGGGATGTGCAGTTACTGGACTACACGAAATAAGATGCAAGTTTGTTGGCTGTAGTTGCTAGTTTCTAACATCTCCAGTGAAGAAATTTACCAGAATATGCGCAGTTCAAAGAATCAGGCAATTAGTTTTATAGCATGGATGAATTAACACAGAGACAAACGGAAGTGCGTTTGAAAGTAATCGTTTCTGAACTCGTAAAATTGTGATTTAACTCTTGGTAATGCACCTATATTTAAAATTTTATGTTGCGTGATATTATTACATTGCATGTTGAAGGACAGACCTTCAGGAATTCACGAGTGGATCCTTAAGTTAATACTAATAAATCGTTCGAATTAATTGTGAAATAGACGTGTATCCGGAAATACTACATTTATCACATATCTACCCTCTTTGGCTTTTGACATCTATGGGAATGAAGATGAAATTGGTGTAATTGTTATTTATCAAAAGAGAATAAAAGTAACTGATGGTAGAAATACCTGTCTCTCAAGCAGCCAGCCTTTAACCGTTATGGATTTACGCATAATACTATCGAGACTGACAATTTTGGGTCCAATTATAAGATGTATTTCTTCCATTTTCATCGCGGTCATTCTCGGAAAATTTCGATATTGTTGTGGATTTTCCATCACAAATTCTACAATGTGATTCCTGCATTCTCCAAAATCATCTATCCCCCTAATCAGCTCTGTTATCCAATACGAACACGGTCTTTTACGTTTTTTATTTGCCATTAAAAGTGTTAAAAGCACAGCTGGATCCCTACGCTATTCCATCGCAACCTCTTCCTTCAAGCACAGATCTACGGCAGAGTGGTCTCTCAACTCTAACCCTGCTGTGCGTAAACGCTACCGACATCTCCTCGCGAGACTATCAGACACATCCTTAAAGTACTGGAAGTAACTATCAGATAGCAACCATCAGCGAAAATTCGCCGTTCGTGTAAACAATTCAGCGTGTAGTGTCTGAGAGTACCAAACTCTCTGAGAGCAAGAACCTCTCAAGTGCATCCAAGCCTTATGAAGTAACGCATGGTGTTTTGCTTTAGCCGGTGGTTCTTATCCACGATCTTCTATTCTGTAGGAAGCGTATTGTCAGCATTTCAGGGTCTTCAAAAGTCAGCACTGATTATTTCTTTTCCCATTATTTAGAGACTGCAATGCGTCGCTTACATTTTTAAATATTTTTATGATCATGAGGTAGACGTAAAGCTGCAGCTATCATCCTGAAAAAATAAAGTATGAAATTAATTTCTCGTTTATTGGCAAGTACATAACTGCAGTCGTCATACACACTGAAATCCCCGAATCCACGATACTGCAGAGTACTAGAGGATTGAAAACAAAATAGCACGGCCCATTGATAAAACAGAGTATCATACAGTAATTCCTTTTTTAGCACCTCTGAATGAGCAAGTCTGAATGAAGACAACTGACGTGGCAGACCAAATCTCTATAGAGAATAGGGTATCGCGAGAGAAGTGGTTGACCTAGAGCTCCAAGACCGACACATCAGAATAGTGGCAACACTGTAGAAAGTGAAATCCAGCCGTGAAGATGTTTTCAGTATCTTAACACGACATTCTGAACATATGCATCTATATACTCCGCAAGACATACGTGGTACATGGAGGGAGGTGCCTCATACCACTGATAGTCTTTCCCTTTCCTGTTCCACTCACAAAAGAAGCGAGGAAAAACGGGTATCTACATGTTTCCGTACCTAGCCTGTTTTACTGTGTCTTCTCGGTCGTAACATTGGTGGCAGCAGATTCGTTCCGCAGGTTCACTACATTTTCCAAAAGTGTTGTAGGCTGAAGCAGTGAAAACAATTTATAGCACCAAAAGGAATCGAACCTTGGTCTCCTACTTCCTCAGTTACATCAGCTGCATAATATAATTAACGCATCATCTATGCCTGAGGTATAGGCAGGATTACACCATTTTGCTCATTGCTTAGGTCCTGTACCAGTATTGGAGAACCTCTGCAATACTGATGCTAGCTTAGAAGAGAGGTATCAACGTGCTGAGGCATGACTGGTATTTGTGTCAGGATGAGCGACGTACCAGGGTATCCTGTGCAGCTGTGGTTACGACAATGTCAGTGCAGCACAGCAGTTAAAGTGTTTACCTACTAAGCAGGAGACATGTGGACAGTAGTGGGACAAAGAGAGCATGGGCCTACTCTGCACTGTTGCCTAAATTATCTAAGATGGTGAATCCAAGGTGGCGGCTATAGATGTGGCAACACTGCACTGATGTCAAATTTTAGTGGGAAAATAACCTGGAGGTTGGCAAGGAGAGGACTCAGCCTGTGCTTGGCTGCAGGGTAGGATGGTTGTTAGCATGCATTGTTTACTTAAACAATTTGAGTAGCTCCATCCGGTGTGTTCACCATGTGGTCCAGAGTCCAACTGACTTAGTTCACAGCACCAGAGGACACTGTTGCACATCCCCCTCACCCCTCACATGACATAATCCAAGATGGCTGTCCGAGGAAAAATAGTGGGAAAATGACTCAGTGTCTAGATGGTGGACTGGAAGGATGGATGTAATTGTTTACTGTGTTCAAATGGTTCAAATGGTTCTGAGCACTATGGGACTTAACATCGATGGTCATCAGTCGCATAGAACTTAGAACTACATAAACCTAACTAACCTAAGGACATCACACAACACCCAGTCATCACGAGGCAAAGAAAATCCCTGACCCCACCGGGAATTGAACCCGGGAACCCGGTCGTGGGAAGCAAGAACGCTACCGCACGACCACGAGCTGCGGACTACTGTGTTCAATGAATGAGATGTCCATGCTGCAAAAGGAGAAGTTTAATGGATGTATTAGCTATAGCCATGCTGCTGTGGGCTGTGTCAATAGCAATGGTGTTTGGTGTAAACAAATACATTTCATGATGTAATGAAGATGCAGCAGGATGGGGCTACGTTACACTTTGCAACTCATGCTGATAAATGGGTGTGCTGTTGCTGTAGATCATTCAATAAAAGTACTGTCAGTCCTCTGAAGTGCAAAGGGTAAGATGTCCACTCCAGAGTCTTTGCGCCAGCTAGAAGAGGAAATGTGGGATCTGCAGGGCGGTCATGCGTGCTAAACAGGAAATACACACAGCCTTCGTTCTTGTTCCCATTCCTGGCACATAGGTGCCCTTTGCCATTGAATACGAACTGCATCAGGAGTTATTACATCTGGTGTTATGGAATATTGTCACATACTGAAAGGTGGCTACACTGAGCCACAGCGCCAGAGATCGCGCCAGAGAGTTTTGTTCCGCCGCCTCCACTGGCAGTGATTATTGAGAGGTAGCGGCAGGCGGTTCTTGCCGAGAAGTTGTGGTGGACACTGCTTGTCGTGAAGTCGGAGTAGAGATGTGGTAGTAGGGAGTGTTTGTTCCATGTTTTATGCAGTTATTTGATGGGAGAGATAGCAGATGTTATTCTAATGGAGATATTGTAATGATCAGAGTGCATTTCGTCAATATATATGAAGGTAACAAAACACTATGTTCTTTTATTATTTCTGTGTCTCAAATAATGCATCATTACAGGTTCAGTCAACAAAGCATCTGGCTTGTGTTCTTGTATTAGAGTGTAATTTTGGTTTTCTTGCGCAATTATAGTATTTCTAATTTTCTTTTATCACGTCAGTATAATTGGTATTTAAAAATTCTTGTCTTGTTGAAGAAGAACCGTGCCAGATGTGCGTTGAGTCACACTACCACATACAGAACAGCTACACTTGTGCTTTGTTGGCTTCGTAGATTTTATAGTTGCTGGGGACTTAATTAATTAACTGTGTTAACGAAAATTTTTTTTCATTCTTTGTTGTTATTCTTTGCAGTCAGATTGCGTAATAATACTAGTCAGGGCCAACCGTTTACGAAACAGCGTAATCGGACATACAGCTACTAAAAATATTTGCATTTTATTTAAATAAAGCCCCCATGCACGTGGCGACCGCTGCTTAGGATCGTCCCTTGGAATTCTTCTGATTGTAAAATAATTGACAGTAGTATTGTTGTAGTAATTTGTAGTTTAGTAATTGTAGTTTGTATTGCATGTGTAGATTTGGTGATTGTCATTCTTCTGTTGTTCGTTAATCGTGTTTGAAGGAAGCATTTCGTGTGAATGGTATTGTTGGAGATAAAGAGTCATTGTGTGTAATTTTCGTACAGTGACGAGTTTTGTATGCTTTGTAAATGATTACGCGATGGATGAAAAAGGCAAAAATGATGGATAGTCAGAATGACGAAATTGTTGACATGGCGAACTCGCCAACACAGGAGAACAGTGTGATGAATAATGAAGTGGAAAACAATGTAATAAGTCGGGAAGACAGTCTGGAACCATTTCAAAATTTTTCTCAATCAGAAAATTCACAGAATACGAGATTAACGATAGAAGATTCTGGAATAGTATCGAACACAGATAGCTTTACAGATATGACGAAGGAAACACGCTTTGCGGGAAATGTTAGGGGCGAAAAGAATTTCGAACAAGTTAATATGGAGCAGTTGATGAGTGCAATATTAAATTTACGATCTGAATTAAAAACAGATAGGGGAACAATGGAAACATGGTTAGACTCACTGGGATCACAAATAGGAACAATTAAAACCGAGATGGAAACTTTGGGATCTGAATTAAAAACTGACATGGGAACAATGGAAACACAGTTTAGATCTGAATTAAAAACGCCGATGGGGACAATGGAAACACGGTTAGATTCACGAATAGGGACATGTTTCAAAAATATGAAAGATGAATTAAAGAAAGAAATCAGAGAAGAAGTACAACCGATTTTGAATGCTCACAATAATAGATTAGTTGCAGTAGAGATTAGACAAAGGGAACAGGATAGAGAACAGGAAGAAAGAGATCGCGTGATAGTACAGAAATTTTCAGAGTTAAATTTACAACGTGCAAAGGATAAGGAAGAAATATTTGAGAGAATCGAGGAATCCGTACCAAATGACAGATTAAATAACCTAACACAACAATATGAACAGCTAGCTACCAAATGTGTCAATACTGAAACCCGAGTCGCGACACTTACGGAAGACGTAAATAAACAGAAAGAACAATTAGGTGACTTATCGGAAAGAGTTGAGGAAATTTCAGATAAACTGACAAATCTTAGTTTACATGGGGACAGAGATTCGGATGATACAGCACCATTGCCATTTTCAGAAACCGAAGAGTATCAGAACATAAATAAACATGTTGAAAATCAGGGAAAATTTAATGAACGCGTGAAAAGGGAATTTGAGGCATTAAAAAAGCAAGTCAAACAGATCGAAGGCGAAATTGTAGGAAAAGACAGCAAAAGAAATTTGGAATCACAGATAGCAGAGGGGTTTGAAGAAAATAAATTGTTTCATTTACGGGATGCAACACGAGAGCGCCAGGCGCGTGAATTTAACAATAATCGTCATTGTGACTGGGACAGACGCGGTAGGTCTTTGTCGCCACGAGGCGAAAACTTTGACTATAAACACTTTTTGACTGTTCGGAAATTTAAGATCTTCCGCAAATCTAAGAATGACATACATCCATGTTCATGGTTAGCTCAATTTCTGTACGCACTTCCGCCAAATTTGCCACCAAGTCACAAACTGAAATTTATGTGCAGCTATTAAAGTCCTCAGGGGATTCACTACTCTAAGTGAATATGTGCCGTAGCGAGCATAGGGCCCCGAGCTGTAGTGGTGCTATTTCCCTTTTAGTTTTCTGTACCGCTGCCTACTCTTTGACTATTCTTTGCATCCATCGAAACAACTCTTCAACTATCAATCTATCTAGAGAGTAAGTAAACAATAACCGGATATGACTATTTTACCTAAAAGTGATGTCGGAAATTACCCTTTGGACTTACTGTATCTTCAGCAGCATTCATTCGTAGTTTAAACGAAATTTTACCTGTTTATCTTCGTGACAATATTACTTCATATGTTGACGATATTCTTATTGCTAAGCGTTCTTGGAGTGAGCACAACAAAATTTTGGATTCATTATTACGTATTTTACAGTGAACTTGAAAAAATCTGAATTTGGTCGTTCTCAGGTGAAATTTCTTGGTCATATTATTTCTACAGAAGGTATTCTTCCTGATCCAGAGAAACTAGACGCAATTGGTAATTATGCTGTTCCTACCACAAAACGTGATGTTCGTAGTTTCCTTGGTGTCTGTAATTTTCTTAGACGCTTTGTTAGATTGGACGATTTGGCCACACCTCGTTTTTGCGATCTATCTGGAAAGTTCTTTTTAAACGAAAATCGGTCGACAACTCTGTTTGGTTAGTTTGTATTCCTGATGAGTGGGTTAATAAATTGATTTGGTACACACATTTCAGTTATGCACACTTTGGACCCAGAAAATGCTTTCACAAATTGCGAGAAAATTGTTACTTCAGTAATATGGAAAAACGTATTCGATTTGTTCTTGCCAAATGCAAATTATGTCGAAAGTCTAAGCGGCCAACTATTTCTCACAGAGCACCGTTATTTCCTATCATTCCAGCGAAATTAAAGGACATGGATGCAGTCGATTTGTTCGGTCCAGTGGTTCGTTCTACTAATGGTTTTGCGTACATTTTGGTAGCAGTGGAATTGACATCAAAATATGTGTGTTTTACACCTTTGCGCAGAGCAACAGCTCGTTCAGTATCTAACGCTTTCATCAAACATTTTCTTAAAGAAGTGGGTCATGTTGATAAGGTTATATCAGATAATGGATCACAGTTTCGTTCTAAAATTTGGCTTCGTACTCTATGGCGTCGTAAGATTAAACCAATTTTCATTTCACTTTTTCACCCTCAATCTAACGCTTCAGAGAGATGGATGAAGGAAATCAATAAGTTGTGTCGTCTTTATTGTCATCAGAATCACAGAACGTGGGATCAGTATCTTCATATTTTTCAAAACATTCTGAATGAACTTCCTAATGATTCAACTTCTTTACCGCCTATATTGATATTAAAAAAACAGAGCACCGACAAATCGCATTTCTGAAATCGTTCCTTTTCCGCCTTCACGGAAACTGCGGCATTCTGAAGTTGTCAACCTGGCTCTACAAAATATTGCCTCTGCGGCTGCTAGAAGAGAGAAATCAGCTAAGCATCCTGGTCGTTCAAAAATCTTGTCAGTTGGTCAAAAGGTGTTAATTAAGTCTCATCGTTTGTCTCACAAAGGAAAAGGCTTGTGTCGGAAATTTTTTCTGCTTTATAACGGTCCATATAGAATTCGCAAAATTATTCATGATAACACTGTTGAAGTAGAAACTCTTAAATCTCGACGCTCTAAGGGAATACATCATATATCTAACGTTAAAATTTTTGTCGAATGATATACTTTTGAAAAATTTTTGTAGAATGACATACTTGTGAGAAACTAACAGCTACATGTAAACATGCGGAGAGTACAAGGATACCGGCTGTGTTTTGGCGGCGGCATATACTCAAAGCAACAGTCAAGTCTGCGAGCCGCACAAGGCAGTCGTTGACCGACAACAATTACTTCCTACGTCACGCGCCTACAGCTGATCGAGCGCTCAGTGCGAATGCACTGACAGCCGTAAACAAATACACAGTTTAATTTCTCCGATTAAATTCAGTACAAAGCTATAGTGACTTGATGAATTATGTTATTAACATTCAGTATTTTTCAGGATACGGTTCTATAAAATATTTAAGAACTTCAGGTAAATTCTGTGCGTGTCCGACGTTAAGACGACATGCTATCGAGAAAATTTCAGGAAAAATGTCATTTCGAAGAAGAAAGTAATAAACTAAAAAGGTAATTATTCATCATCATCATCTTGGACAGTTTCCAGCCACTGGCTGGGTCTGTCGGGAACACGAGCCTCTCCATCGTGTTCTGTCTTTCCACCATTCCCCCTCTTCCACCTTCGTCCAGTTCTCTCCTCTTCTCGTCACACATTCCTTCACTCCCTTCACCCATCTATCTCTTGGTCTTCCTCTGGGCCTCTTCCCCCCCAGTTGCAGATCAAACATCCTCTTTGGAATTCTTCCCTCATCCATTCTCTTCATGTGTCCATACCACTGCAGTCTTGATTTTTCTATCCTGTCCTGTACTGGTTCCTCCTTCAGTCTTTCTCTCACATACACATTTCGCAATCTGTCTCGTCTTGTTACACCCAACCTGCTCCTCTGGAACTTCATTTCGCTAGCCTGTATTCTACTTTTGTCGCTTTTGTGCATTACCCATGTCTCACTTCTGTATGCCAATATGGGGACAAAGTAGGTTCGGTATATAATTCCCTTGGATTTCTGTGGCACCTCCTTGCTCCAAATAAGCCCCCTAATGCATTTGTAGAACTGCCCTGCTTTTCTGCACCTTTCATTTATTTCCATTGCGTTTCCCCCCTTACTTTCAATCACGCTTCCCAGGTACTTGAAGTTCTCTACCACTTGTAGTTTTTCCCCTCCACAAGTTATATCCACATTAGGCCTATTCGTCTTCCTTGTTGTGACAATTATTTCACTTTTCTTTGCAGAGAAATGCATTCCATATTGTGCTGCCGTTGCCTCCCATGCATCTAACTGCTCTTGCACCTCCTTCTCGCAATTTCCCCATAACATCAGGTCATCGGCAAAAAGCACTGCTTTCATTTTATGATCTCCAATTGCATCTGACACTTGCTGTAGGATTTCATCCATAACAATAATAAACAATAAAGGCGAAAGTGCACTTCCCTGTCGCAGCCCATTTTCCAGCTTGAACCATGCAGTACATTCCCTCCCCACTTTCACACAACTCTCACTTCCCTCATACATTTTTCTGACTTTTCGTGTTATCTCTTCATCTATCCCTTTTGCGTTCAGCACATCCCAGAGCTTGTCCCTACAGATACTGTCATACGCCTTCTCAATATCTAAAAAGGCCATGATTAAGTCCTTCCCGTACTCATAGTGCCTTTCCTGCAGTTGCCTTACCGCAAATATGAGGTCCGTTGTTGATCTTCCCGGTCTGAAACCATACTGCTCCTCTTGCAGTCTACTTTCAATACTGCTTCTTATTCTCTTCTCCAGGATCTTTTCATAGATTTTTCCACAGTGGCATAGCAGGGTGATTCCTCTGTAGTTCTCACATCTCCTTTTATCCCCTTTCTTGAAGATCGGGACTATAATTCCTTTCTTCCAATCCTCAGGAATTCTGTTCTCCTTCCACACCACCCTCAGCACTCTGTATAGCCACTGGGTTCCTACTTCTCCTGCTGCTCGTATCATATCCACTGTTACTTCGTCCCAACCTGGTGCCTTGCCCCCTTTCATCCTCTTTATGGCTTCTTCCACTTCATTCCAAGTTAGATCATCAATTTCCCCACTATTATCATCGTCTGCTGCCTTAGGCTCTCCATCGCTGTTAGTTACCCGCTTGGCGGCATTCAACAGATCTTCAAAGTACTCCTTCCAAATCTTTTTGAGCTCATGCATTTCCTCCACAACTCTTCTATTATTATCCATGATCCTCAGGCACTCGCTTCTGTCCTTCCTCTTATTTCTTACCATGGTGTAAAGTACTTTTTTGTTCCCTTCACTGTCCTCTTCTAACATTCTTGTCCATTTTTCCATCCACTTCTTCTTCTCCGCCCTTACTATGGTCTGTGCCGTTTTCTTGCTTTCCTTATATTTTACCCTAGCTTCCTCTGTTCGGGTCTGGAACCATTCTCTGAAGGCTTTGTTCTTTCGAAGTACTGCCTCTTTACATATGTTGTTCCACCATGGGGTTTCCTTACTTCTCCTCTTTGTGCTAGTTCTTCCGCACACAATCTCAGCTGCCTCAACTAGAGCCCTCTTAAAATCTCCCCATTCTTCTTCCACTGTTCTCTGATCTTCCTTTGGCAGCTTCTTCCTGATCAGTGTCTGGTACTGGGTCCTCCGTTCATCCTCTTTCAGCATCCATGTCTTCAACCTTTTCTCCTGTATATCTGTTGCCCTCCTATCTTTTTTCTCTCTCAGGGTGGCTACCAACAGCCGATGGTCACTGTCTAAGGCCTCAGATGGAACGACCTTAATTATTAATTGAGTTTATTTTTCAGGTAACATATTCCCACTTAGGTACGTACTTTAGACGTAATTTGCTGCTCGCGATTACGTGATTCATACTTTGTGCTAAATTTCATGTTCTATGAAATTACTTGTGAAGCGACGTGCTTGCGTACGTTAACTGATTTTGACAATGATTATTAATGAACTGGGTTGTAACTTGTGTATATTATGCATCGCTTGGCTGCACTGCTTTTTCACTGATGTCATATTTTTTAATTATGTGCCTGCTGTGCCTATTTATTTAAATTATAATTGTCACCTGATTAGTTGTGCTGATATGTATGTAAGTTATACTTTGTGATTTATCTGCTTGCGCCTTCATGTTTACTTATTAAGATGACATATGAACATTTATTTGCTTATGCTGATATGATGCTAATGACCTGTTTATTACGTAAGATATATGTTTACTGCTATGCGTATGGATTGCATATTAATACATTTCTGTTTGTCGTCATAACTACTCTTTAATTTGGTGTATAGAAATGCTGATATACTGTGTACAAACATAGAGTTTAGGTCACACTATTGTATTAATTATAGATTGTTTGCTTGGCAGAGCCTCGTTGTAAGAATTGTGCTGCATCCACTTGTTGACATTCTGTTCACTACTGGTATATTTACTCGCTATTGCATGTTTTGCTTACGCTCAGTGCCTTATATTTTTAAGATAAGAAAATGAACTGCTATAATCCGACGAACGACATTAGTACAAGAAACTTCATAGAAGTCACATGAGCTGGAGGTTTTATGAAAGCTGTATAAATTTATGCTAATAGGAAGGAAGCTAACGACGTGACATACCAAAACTAGGTTTAGACCATTGACAGTTATTACACTGCATTTTTCGTGAGCAATTGAAATAGGAAGTGACACTTGACACAAGAAATACTCCACATGTTTGCTTCCGTTTGCCATAATTCTTGAAGTGGTGTACACACTGTGAAATATTAGGATCATTCACACTCTGTAATCGTACTTAATTACTGAGAGTTATTCGAACTAAGTCTGTTAGAGGTCATGTATGCATTTCTTTTGTTTATAATTCATAATGAGTAGAAGATTTTGGTCAGATGGATTACACAGAGGTTGTGTGTTGACAGTGTGTCTTCGGATTGTATAGGATGATGAGGTTTGCATTAGGATTTTATCAGTACTTGTTCGAGGAGACTGACTAGAGGAAAGAGTTGTTATGGAAGTGAAATGATATTGGTAATAAGGTATATATGTATTGACGTATTGAAGAGGTATTATTGAGGTATTAAGATTATATGAAGTGGATGATTATTGGAGTTTTTGTGGACAAGAGGTAAGGTAAATGTTATTAATGATAAGGTTATATGTATCGACGTAAGAGGTATTATTGAAGTATTGAGATTATGTGATGCTAATGATTATTGGGGTTTTGGTGGATAAGAGGTAAAGTAAGTGAGGTGCATATTTTTTTTTTTTTTTGTTGGTCTATATGGAACAAGGAGGATGGAGATAGCAGACTAGAACACTAAAGTGGAAGGAAGATTGTCTACACACACTTTGTTAAATCACTAAGCAGTATGTACTTTTTTTTGGAGAGAGGAAGCATTTGCATATCTTGGCTCACTGACAGTTGTTCAGCAACCGTACATTTTGATCTGGCTTGGCAAACATTGGTCTTGACATGATGACTATGACGTTGACTTAACTATTATTGACTGTTATACATTGCTGCCACTACTACTTGATACACATGATGAACATAAAATTTTGGACAGAATTCCATTTACACAGTTAACACTATTCAATTACACAGTAGTACTTAATGTGGATGAAAGATGAGTGAGTGTGTTTTGTGTGTTTTCCTTTCCTAATCCTACCCACTTATCTCCTAAATATTATTTTATTTGTTTGTAGTGGCTTGCACTGACACCCAAAAATATTATAGGTTTACTGATGATTGTGTATTTGCAATAGTTAATATGACAATTATCTGACATCATTTGTGTGTTTGTTATGATTTGTATGTTTAGTGTAAAAGCATTTGTATGTGGATTCAAACTATTGTTCATGCCTGAACTGTCTGAGTAGTGATGGTGAATATTATGAACTGTTACCTGCACTTGTTCAACAGTGATTTGTGACAGAAATGATTAATTTCTGCTGATGAACTGTGTGATTAGGATAGTGAATGGACTGCTTCTACTGAAATGATGTCACCTGATGGTGTCTGCACCTACTCAACATTGCTGGGTGCCACTGATGAACTGCTTCTACTGAAATGATGTCACTTGTACTTTTTCTACGTGATTGGTGCCACTAGGACATGTTTAATTTCTACTAATAAACTCTGATGAACAGTGTGATCAGTGATAGTGAATATTATGGACTGCTCTCAGGACATGCTCATCATTGCTAGGTGCAACTGATGGACTGCTTCTACTGACATACTGTCACTTGTTGCTGTAGCACCTGTTCAACATTGCTGGGTGCAACTGATGGAACTGATTCTACTGAGATGATGTCACCTGTTGCTGTCTGCACCTGCTCAACATTACTGGGTGCCACAGATGGACTGCTTATGTCACTTCATGGTGTCTGCACCTGCTCAACATTGCTGGGTGCCACTGATGGAACTGATTCTACTGAGATGATGTCACCTGTTGCTGTCTGCACCTGCTCAACATTACTGGGTGCCACAGATAGACTGCTTATGTCACTTCATGGTGTCTGCACCTGCTGAACATTGCTGGGTGCCACTGATGGAACTGATTCTACTGATATGATGTCACCTGTTGCTGTCTGCACCTACTCAACATTGCTGGGTGCCACTGATGGACTGCTTCTACTGAAATGATGTCACCTGTTGGTGTCTGCACCTCTTCAACATTGCTGGGTGCCACTGATGGACTGCTTCTACTGAAATGATGTCACCTGATGGTGTCTTCACCTACTCAACATTGCTGGGTGCCACTGATGAACTGCTTCTACTGAAATGATGTCAACTGATGGTGTCTGCACCTGGTCAACATTACTGGGTGCCACTGATGCACTGCTTCTACTGAAATGATGTCACCTGATGGTGTCTGCACCTGTTCAACATTGCTGGGTGCCACTGATGGACTGCTTCTACTGAGATGATGTCACTTGTTGCGGTAGCACCTGTTCAACATTGCTGGGTGCCACTGATGGACTGCTTCTACTGAGATGATGTCACTTGTTGCTGTAGCACCTATTCAACATTGCTGGGTGCTACTGCTGGAACTGTCAACTACTTGTTGTGAAAGCATTTTATCTGAATATTTGTATAAACTGATTTTTTGTGTATTACTGTTTGTGAAAAGTTATGAGACTCTTACTTGCACATATTCGTCATTGCTGACGCTATCGATTGAATTGTTTAACCACATGATATTTGTGTCAACTATTATGTAAAGTCATATCTATGAAAGAATTTGTATTCCTTACTGTATTTTATATATTAGGCTATTGTAAGGTCAGTGCAAAGCCAAAATTTTATCTAGTTATATGATATTTACGTATTAATATTATCTTTTATTTTTGTCTGTATTTTTTTTACGAATTTGGTGGTATTTTCACCACCAATGCTGGCAAAAATACCATCAAATTCTAGCCCGTGGAGGAAGGGCATATGAAAGGTGGCTACACTGAGCCACAGCGCCAGAGATCGCGCCAGAGAGTTTTGTTCCGCCGCCTCCACTGGCAGTGATTATTGAGAGGTAGCGGCAGGCGGTTCTTGCCGAGAAGTTGTGGTGGACACTGCTTGTCGTGAAGTCGGAGTGGAGTTGTGGTAGTAGGGAGTGTTTGTTCCATGTTTTATGCAGTTATTTGATGGGAGAGATAGCAGATGTTATTCTAATGGAGATATTGTAATGATCAGAGTGCATTTCGTCAATATATATGAAGGTAACAAAACACTATGTTCTTTTATTATTTCTGTGTCTCAAATAATGCATCATTACAGGTTCAGTCAACACAGCATCTGGTTTGTGTTCTTGTATTAGAGTGTAATTTTGGTTTTCTTGCGCAATTATAGTATTTCTAATTTTCTTTTATCACGTCAGTATAATTGGTATTTAAAAATTCTTGTCTTGTTGAAGAAGAACCGTGCCAGATGTGCGTTGAGTCACACTACCACATACAGAACAGCTACACTTGTGCTTTGTTGGCTTCGTAGATTTTATAGTTGCTGGGGACTTAATTAATTAACTGTGTTAACGAAAATTTTCTTTCATTGTTTGTTGTTATTCTATGCAGTCAGATTGCGCAATAATACTAGTCAGGGCCAACAGTTTACGAAACAGCGTAATCGGACATACAGCCAGTAAAAATATTTGCATAATACACTCCTGGAAATGGAAAAAAGAACACATTGACACCGGTGTGTCAGACCCACCATACTTGCTACGGACACTGCGAGAGGGCTGTACAAGCAATGATCACACGCACGGCACAGCGGACACACCAGGAACCACGGTGTTGGCCGTCGAATGGCGCTAGCTGCGCAGCATTTGTGTACCGCCGCCGTCAGTGTCAGCCAGTTTGCCGTGGCATACGGAGCTCCATCGCAATCTTTAACACTGGTAGCATGCCGCGACAGCGTGGACGTGAACCGTATGTGCAGTTGACGGACTTTGAGCGAGGGCGTATAGTGGGCATGCGAGAGGCCGGGTGGACGTACCGCCGAATTGCTCAACACGTGGGGCGTGAGGTCTCCACAGTACATCGATGTTGTCGCCAGTGGTCGGCGGAAGGTGCACGTGCCCGTCGACCTGGGACCGGACCGCAGCGACGCACGGATGCACGCCAAGACCGTCGGATCCTACGCAGTGCCGTAGGGGACCGCACCGCCACTTCCCAGCAAATTAGGGACACTGTTGCTCCTGGGGTATCGGCGAGGACCATTCGCAACCGTCTCCATGAAGCTGGGCTACGGTCCCGCACACCGTTAGGCCGTCTTCCGCTCACGCCCCAACATCGTGCAGCCCGCCTCCAGTGGTGTCGCGACAGGCGTGAATGGAGGGACGAATGGAGACGTGTCGTCTTCAGCGATGAGAGTCTTTTCTGCCTTAGTGCCAATGATGGTCGTATGCGTGTTTGGCGCCGTGCAGGTGAGCGCCACAATCAGGACTGCATACGACCAAGGCACACAGGGCCAACACCCGGCATCATGGTGTGGGGAGCGATCTCCTACATTGGCCGTACACCACTGGTGATCGTCGAGGGGACACTGAATAGTGCACGGTACATCCAAACCGTCATCGAACCCATCGTTCTACCATTCCTAGACCGGCAAGGGAACTTGCTGTTCCAACAGGACAATGCACGTCCGCATGTATCCCGTGCCACCCAACGTGCTCTAGAAGGTGTAAGTCAACTACCCTGGCCAGCAAGATCTCCGGATCTGTCCCCCATTGAGCATGTTTGGGACTGGATGAAGCGTCGTCTCACGCGGTCTGCACGTCCAGCACGAACGCTGGTCCAACTGAGGCGCCAGGTGGAAATGGTATGGCAAGCCGTTCCACAGGACTACATCCAGCATCTCTACGATCGTCTCCATGGGAGAATAGCAGCCTGCATTGGTGCGAAAGGTGGATATACACTGTACTAGTGCCGACATTGTGCATGGTCTGTTGCCTGTGTCTATGTGCCTGTGGTTCTGTCAGTGTGATCATGTGATGTATCTGACCCCAGGAATGTGTCAATAAAGTTTCCCCTTCCTGGGACAATGAATTCACGGTGTTCTTATTTCAATTTCCAGGAGTGTAGTTATTTAAATAAGCCCCCATGCAATACATAACTTGAAGATGTCACAGGAACTAAATCTGCCACTGCACAAAGAAAGAGAGAGAGAGAGAGAGAGTTGCAGATGACGCTCCACTGCACTTGAACACAGTCGTGGAACCACGCCTGAGACACTTCACATGCTTTTGTGGGAAACAGAGCTCGAAACCAATATCAGGTGCAATATCTGATTTTACATGCCAAAACGATGTTTTTTGGAAGTCGAAATAAATATCTCTGTAACTCTAAACAGGACGCTCACCGCTTTCAAGTTTTAGCTGCTTGTTGGAAGCCACTGTCAGAGAGAGAGAGAGAGAGAGAGAGAGAGAGAGAGAGAGAGAAATTCTGATTCCTATACTTTCCTGAAATGGTGAGCGGGCTATATTTTTATATTTGCTGCTGCCGGAATCAGGGACGATATTTTCCTCACTTTTCGAAGCACACGCTCGTGTCAAAACAGTAATGGGAAAATCAGACCAATTACACAAACAGAATTCGAAGTACTATCCTATAGATGAGAAAATGGCTCGAATGTTTGGTGAATTATCAATGGCCTACAGCTGCTGGTCTGGAGATGCTCTGAAGCCACAATGGTGGGTGAGGGACAGCATCCCACCAAAGGAGGATGGTCCGCTTGGAATTGTCTTTGAACACTTGTACAAAGAAGACATAACATGACTCTCAGAACTTTCTGCAGGTACCTTAGTCCCATCTTGTTTAAACCAGCCTGTAAAGGCTCTATTCCCTGCACAAAGGATGTCTTGTGACTCTCTGGTGTCGTGGAACTTCTAGTGAATGGAGCACTCTCATTGGTTATTACTCATTTACCCACCAAACTGCTTCTGCTGTCAGTGTGGGAGCACTTTCAGCCATGTTCTGCAGACAACAAATTACGACAGTTTCAGTGGCAACACCATATTGTACATATCGAAAAAAACACACAGCAGCCATGTTGAACTGACAGTTAAACCGTGCAAAAGTGGTATACGGATCATGAAACACAGAAACTACCATCAAAGACACTTCTTCAGTTACATTGCTCTGCTACTGACGAGAAAATCTCGAATTGTTCAGTGTGAAACTAATCTCAAACCGGACTGTATCACCATATACCATATCGGTATAGTAAACACAATTCGTATCCCACACCATATGAAATGATGACTTCTGCATCCTGAGAATAGTTATCGACCACCAGACACTCGTAAATATACCTCAAAGACAAAAGATCACAAAAAAACATAAGCACATACACCATACATATAGTCACAGTACTAGATGTTATCTGTGAGGTTGTCGGTCATCCACACATGCTGGCCTGATGCGTGATCAGAGGGTTCTCAGAGGACCACAATCACTATCATAACTGTTGTACAGAGGCTGGGCTGGCTCCCCCTGACACAAAGACATTACAGTTTCCAGCCCCGATCTGCCCACTTGCTTTCTATACCC
Organism: Schistocerca cancellata; assembly: GCF_023864275.1. NCBI lineage: Eukaryota > Metazoa > Arthropoda > Insecta > Orthoptera > Acrididae > Schistocerca > Schistocerca cancellata. The sequence goes on from NC_064634.1 coordinate 104,789,473, forward strand.
ATCTCCATACTCAGGGATTATAAGAACATCTGGTTTGCCAGGTTATCCTAGCATTTACGAGATAGTTCTCAATATCAAGCATGTAGCTGTTAGCTACTGAGCGCTTGCATAGTGTAATTCTGAAAATAAAGAGTGGAAATAATTTCTCTAGGAAACTGAGACTTTTGCGAGGTTGGACATGCTGCAAACCACTGAGTAACTAGAAACTTACCTCATCTCTGAAGATCTTTACATGAAAAGTTGAAAAAATAGAGGAAATTGGTAGTTCCACTCGTATTTTTTTAACGAATGCTTATGTCAATGATATAACAGATTCAAAATCGTTCTTCTACTTTATAAAGTCAAGTAAGGTGCGTCTCAATAAATAGAAACAACAAAAGTCACTTGCACCTGTCTTTCACCCTCTAGATGCACCTAACACACACCACAATCGATCTTCCCTCAACCAGATAGAGACAGGAAAGGTGTAGACGAAGTCAACCAGATAGTATAGATGAGAGGAAGTAATGGTCCAGCGCAAACACACGTACATACTGAATCTTCTCAAATTTCCACAGAGAACACACAGGATCACGACGGCTGCCCAACACTTACTGAGTATTAGTTCTCTATTCAGCCGCCTAGAGGGCGACACAGTTAGGTCAGATACATTCCTGTGCCCCAACTCGTCCATTTGCAACGGCTTCCGCCATAAGCCAGAAATGACAATCGTTCCAGCCACAGGCTACAGCCACTACACACACCCGTACACAACATGCAGAATCGTCCACGGAAACCTGCTACTCATATTTTATCACTGTAATTACAACTAAATATTATGATTGCAGCCTAAATCTGACGACATTCAACATTGAAAGAAGTAACTTAAATATCCCTCCTGATGGCTGTGGCTCTGGAAATATAAATATCTGTATCTTTTGGTGAATTATCAATGTCCTACAGCTGCTGGCCTGGAGATGCTCTAAAGCCACAAAGGTGGGTGAGGAACAGCATCACACCAGAGGAGGATGGTCTGCTTGGACTTGTCTTTGAACACTTGTACAAAGAAGACATCACATGACTCTCAGAACTTTCTGCAGATACCTTAGCCCCATCTTGTTTGAACCAGTCTGTAGAGACTGGTACCCTGGACTTAAGTTTCCACATAAAAAAATCTTTCATTCCCCATACAGCTGTAGTTTTCCACGTCAAATCCATACCATCCCTTACAATAGGACACAGTCATTTTCTATGTACATGTAGGAACACTGACCACAGTACAATAGTTTATATAACTGCTGATAGCAGCTAATTTATTACATATCCCCTACTACTAAGTATAATACTTCCACAACAACTGAATGCTGGTGATACCAAACAATACTGAGCGAAAAATCCGCGATGGATGGATATGTCTCATTTGTTTTTCCTGCGAGTGGTACCATTGTGTTTCAGGAAGAGAGACGTAATCGTCTAACAAGCCACCAGATGTTAAAAACAAAATCACAATGGATATGTTACCGTATCATGTGGTCTTGGTTCTACTGGCGCACACAAGCATCGCTAAAGATATCCATGTTAAAAACTATACAAGCACTATAAATCGAGGTATGGTATTGCTTCTGAATGAAGTGGTTTTCCACACAAATACCGCGACATTGAATACAGACAGTGATCGCGGGGTGTGTATTAATAGAACGAAAGTGCAGGTGCACATTGCCAAAGTGTAAACTCTTAATAAAATCACCGAATTTAGATTTCGGCTAAGGAATGTGGTATGAAGCTGGTATTTGCAACTCCCTCAAGTCGCCACTAAGTATGCCACTAAGTATTTCTCCAGTATTTGTAACGCAATCTATCCCACTGCCATGTCACAGGTTCTGTGATATACCCATGGGGTTATAGGCGATGGTTGATTGAGAATGATCACATAAAGTAGACAGTGTTCTATGTGACAAATCACTTAAAAATGCAATGCTAGATTGAGGTCGTAAGAAATGTACCCTGGCTTTTCACATCTATAGTGTACACTTTCTGGCAGAAATGCTGTCTGCAATTTGGAATCAATTCTTTACATTTAGTCACATACCTGCATTTGATCCTATGGAGATGTCTTTTAATGATTGCAGCCACTAGTGAATCATACCCATGGCACTCTGATATCTTGAAACGAGTCAGCGTTTTCTAAACTGTCTCCTGCTGTAAAATTCCAATGTTGTTTCATATAGTCCATATGCACCTTGTAACTGTTCCTCATACTCTGCCCCACCATCCATGCAGCTTTGTACATATGATGGTTCCAATTTAAGTCGAAACTGAGCAGAAGTTGGAGAGCACTACATCTACCACCCACTGCATCCCACGTAGAAACAGGGTGATCTGAGGTACTGTGACAGGACCATGTTTTGACCAGTTGGTGGGAGTGGGAACATGTTGTCATAGCTCCACAAAGTACGTACAACATGTAAGGTCAGTTCCAAACGAAGCTTTCTCGTGCAACATGAGGTACTATTGGGAAAAGCCAGCACAAGCAGTTAGAGGAATTGGGAGGACAATGAGGATTTTGCTACTGCATTGCGGTACGTTTCCCAACTACAAACAGGTACTACAGTCTGAAGGAGATTTGCGTATCTCAGAGGGCATAAACATCTTTCAACGAAACATTCTCTGTATCATGCACCATCCAACAGAGAATAAAAAACTACGAACTATAAAAATTCCACTAATGTCATCCAGTAGAGAGCCTGATAAGACACTACTGTATCCCTGTCTTCCAATACATCTATATAGAAATAAAATAACATGTGTGTGTTGGTATCACGCATAAGTGGCGATCCTATTAAATATACAGGTATTGATCCACTCAATGAGCGAAGTCGCCTGAAGAGATCAGTGTAAAGTGTCATCGCCTGTACTGTAGGAGGACCATATCACTCAGACTATCAGTCACCAGAGTGGTTCCCTGTGTCCCTGTTTTGTTGTTTCATACGTGGTTTTTTCTACTGTAACATCTCGAAGGAGTGTATGACTACAGCTTTTTACACTGACTTCGAGGACCGAGTCAAGTTCTAAATTGACATTAACATGTTTCAATCCATTGACTCTGACTGAAAGCTAGACACCACATGGTGTAAATCATGTTGCAGCTGCTCCCCCAACACACACACTGAATGATTTTAAATAAAAGACAGCCACAATATAAGGAATCTGGAAGAATTTTGTAATGTGTGGAGCGTTTCCAAACAGTTGTCTGAAGGTGATTGGCGATCTCTACATTTAAACTCAGCTTTCGTAGTGATGGGATAGCTGATTGATCAGTGTTCCTTTTCGACTGATTTCTCACATTGCAGTCACGTACGCGATCACTGTTTCGTTGCTAGCTATCTCTGGAAAGTGTTGCCCCTCGCCCAAGACTCTTTCTTCATCTCAAACAAGCGGTGTCAGTCAGCCATCGTGTGGTAAGTGTCACAGTGTATGGATGGGATGGGAAAGATACAGTCAATGTGCTGTAATAAGCATCGAAGTTGTTAGTGCGATCAATTTTAGCAATCTTATCGTACTTTCAGCACTGACCAATGACGCAAGAGCATGCTTTCCAATTACTGTATCATCGCTAAAGTCGCCTCTCCTCTACTTTGTGGTTACCACGTACTAGATTGCAAATTTTGATAGATGCCTGTGTAGTAGGTATATTCATTGTTAACTCTTAAATATATACGCTGATAGTATACGAGGCAGCGTCCTACATATTTATAGTACTTCGATCACAACGTATAATTTACGATATTTCTCTATTTGGATGGGAGTCATAGAGCATTGTTGCATTCTAAGAATAAAGCTAGGGATTGAAAGATATACTTGCATTGTCTTTGACCAGTGCTCCTTGCAACACAGTCACCGATCTAATCTTCAGCTGACCGGAAGTAGACCACTACATTCTGCATCTCATGAAGGAGCAGAGAGAGCCGAGTCCAGAACTACGGTTCTGCACCAATCTTACTCACACCACCGATCCAAGAGCACCAGGTTTCTCCAGATGCTTGAATGTCAAGGAGGTTAGCACTCCTTCTCGGTGTGTAGTAGATACGGAAGTGTTGTGATGATATAACAGATGCTGAAGAATAAGAAATAGGTGGTTTTTATGCGTGATGGAGCTCCATACAAGCGAAGATTAAAGCGTTTTACGTAAATCAACTGCGCTATCAATTCTAAAGTGTCTGGGCTCATTACCAAGAAGCCATTGATAAGAGAGAACATAAACACATGCACTCCTAAGGCTACATGGTTCTGCACTTAAAACACACTATAATGTTAGAGCATTGCTGTTTCTAACCTATTAGTCATGGGGAGTGCTGCACTGTTAATATTCCAATGTAAGAATTATATTTCTAGCGCATGACATACATTCTCCTTTTAAGTTTCTCTACAGTAAACCATAGTGACAAACTGTAGAATGAAATCTACTTCCTCAAAACATAGGGTCTTCGTGATATGTGCACAATAGAGTTTTCCACAGGTGTATAGCACCAACTGCTCACATCCAATTATTTTTCAAAAATTGCACTATTGCTGCATCAGTCCTATAAAACGGTCGTTAGTAACGGAGAATGTCTCTTACAAGGAAAGAGAGATGCGGATAACAGCGGTGTCTGACATGTGAAATTAAACTTCATGCTGCCCTAACTCCATAAACAGGACATCTGTCAGGCAGATGTATACACAGGACTTGCAGTACCTCCCAAATACCTGTCGCTAAATTAAAATCACTGTAGTTATGAAACTGAAGACTCGATTTTACGCCCAACATGCACCAAGGTAAAGGAATACATCGCAAAAATCTTCGTTCATCTAGAGGAAAGTGTCGAAACAGGATGAACATCTTTTGTCATCCTCAGACTTGAGATGGAAGTCCTCTGCTGACTGAGAGGCGTCAGACAACTGATGCAACCCAACAGAGCAATGGAAAAAATGGTTAAATGACCTGCAGAATCTCTCTCTTTCTGTCTAGAAGGCATCATCAGTCTACCATTAAACCATAAATCGTTACAACTCTGTCTCAGCCGATCACTCCATCCACTTTCAGTCATCCTTTAACGCAGATCCAGGTAAGTTTAGAGGCAGTTGGCTCTCTTTCTTCCAGGAAAGGATCAGACACACCAGTCAATCCACATGTATCACTATTACCTCAATAGACATATGATAGAATGTAGCCATACGGTAAATGTTTGTTATTTGACACTGCAAGGTTGTGATTGGTAGACAGTACAGGAAGCACACTGTAAGTACTGTTTGTTAGTGTTTGAAACAACTAGTCCCTCCTGCAAAATAAATAAATAAACTATTGTCATACACAGTCTTGTATGGCATACAATATTTAACTAAACAATATTTCACACATTGTCTAAATTGTTTAAATTGTATTCCATACACTGGAATCGATTTCCGTCCAAATGGCCAACGAACTGAGTCTTTTTCCACCAATTTCCAGATGAGGGGGATAGCTGGGTTTTTCCCAGAGCAGGGTGTTAATTAATTGGTCGATTTAATTAATTAGTCAATCAAATTGATATCAAAACCGTGCTTGTATCGACAAGGGGTTCCAAAAGGGATGAGGGGTGCAGGGGGGAGGAGGGCGAAGGCTAGGAGGAGGGGGAGGCGGAGGTTAAGGACCTATCAACCAAAAGGAAGTATTATCACTAGGGGGTCATAATCCTCTTAGCAGAAGAATAGGTTAAGGACCACTCAGTTAAAGGAGAACAATAGGTTTGCCCCTGAATGTGTACTTGCTCCTGTTATGGGCAATCTATACTAACAAATTGTGTTCATGCTCTCTTTGTTGCCATAGTAGTAGTGAGGCAACGGTGGCATGAGGGTGTTTTGTTAGTGTGGGTTGCCTGCATTCAGCGACAAAGCTATCGTTTTGTTTTGATTGACATGTCCTTAAACTATTAGTCTGCAGAATGTATTATGAACCCATGGGGATTATCCATCCTTTTGTTTGACAAGTCCTTAACCTATTGTTCCATGACCGATCACCTACCCCTCCTCTTCACCCTCCTCCATCCTTGCCAATAGAATGTATCAATTAGATTGACTAATTAATTAAATTGACCAATTAATTTATTCACCTCTGGAGAACCCCCATCCCAACCCCTCCCCTCGGAAATTGGCGGGAAAAAGACTCCATTAATTGGCCATTTGGAGGAAATACGATTGTAGTGTATGGAATATAGTTTCTTTGTTTATGTAAATAATTTGGCGGTAAGTCGATTGCAGTGTATGAAATATTGCTTAAACAATCTAGACAATGTGTATAATACTGTGTCTTTAAAGAATTTACGGGATGAGGGGTGATATAAGTAATATTTAAACAATTGCGATGCTTTTTGATTCCGATCTCACAAGGATTACCGTCATGAAATACCCAACACATGTAATTACCAGGTGTAGAAGAATGAAACCGGAATTTGGTTGAAATAATTACACATCTGTTGTTTGAAACTGATAAACAATATTTTATTCAAAATAATTTCCATTGCTCTCACCTCTCCAGCAGGCTATGAATACCACGCCCAAAAAAAAAAAAAAGAACAGTTCTCAGTTCTTCTTTTGAAGCGAGTCAGTCAGCGAGCAACAATTTTCGTACAATTTCATACGACTTAAAGCGTTGTACAGCGAGAGCGTGTCCTAGTGATGCAGATAGATGATAATCGGATGGAGTCAAGTCTGGAGAATAAACCACATGCCCTAGAATTTACCAACTGAGCGCCTCGATCCTTTCCCTGACCGGTTCTGCGTGTGTGATGGGACGTTATCATGGAGCAATATGACTTAATCTTGCCTTTTTGCATATTCCGGTCGCTTTTCACATGATGCTCGGTTTAGGTTGATCATTTTCTGTTGGTAGAGATCAGTGTTAACGGTTTCACCAGGTTTTAGCAGCTCACAATAGATGATTCCATTCGATGGAGAGACGACTTTTGTACCTGGCGAGCAGCATTTCACAAGTGGTCTTTCGATTTGCTTGCTGGCTTTCAATCAGTTCATGCAGAACCCATTTTCAGACTTTCTGTACCTTTGGCATATATTTCAAGCGAAGAGAAACGGCTTTCTTAGTCACACTGAATTGTTCCGGTAGGTCCTGTAGAATTTGAGTATCATCTTCATCAAAAAAGGCCTGCAATTCGTTATCTTCGAACTTTTTCGGTGGTTTCCCGCGCTCGTCGTTTCTCACGTCAAAATCAACACTTTAGAATTTTTAGAACCACTCTAAACACTCTGTTTTGCCAAGAGCATATTCTCCGAGAGCTTCGACAAGCATTCGTTGCGTTTCTGCAGCAGTTTTCTTCAAATGACAACAGAAAAACAGTGCTGTCCGCAAATTGTAGTTCTTAGGCACAAAGTCGACGTGTTTACGGGTTTGAAACAGATACCGGTGCACGGAACTTGGGTTACTCTCTGTTGACACTCGTCGTCAGCTGTTACAGGAAGCAGATGGCGCTGCAGACGCGGTCTCACGGGCCCTACACTAACAGCCAGCACCATCTATAGGGAAATTCTGGTTTCATACTTCTACACCTAGTATTGTATGCACTCCGACTTCAGGCCACAAGTGGCCCATCGGGGCCATCCGACCGCCGTGTCATCCTCAGCTAAGAATGCGGATAGGAGGGGCGTGTGGTCAGCACACCGCTCTCCCGGTCGTGATGATGGTTTTCTTTGACCGTCTACACCTAGATGGGTAGATCACATAACTAACTGGATTGGGGAGAAGAGAAGTTTGTGGCACAACTTGACCAGAAGAAGGGATCGGTTGGTAGGGCATGTTCTGAGGCATCAAGGGATCACCAATTTAGTATTGGAGGGCAGCGTGGGGGGTAAAAATCGTAGGGAGAGACCAAGAGATGAATACACTAAGCAGATTCAGAAGGATGTAGGTTGCGATAGGTACTGGGAGATGAAAAAGCTTGCACAGGATAGAGTAGCATGGAGAGCTGCATCAAACCAGTCTCAGGACTGAAGACCACCACAACAACAACAACACAACCTAGTATACAGTTAAAAATCTTTCGGTCGCGAAGCACGGATCGTTAGCCGTCCCACACATAGTGCCGGCTCGCGCCACCGCACATGCAGATCGCTCGGAGTCTCGCAAACCTGTAAGTGCGTCAAGCGCTGCGCCACGCGCCAGTGAGTCCGCTTGGGCCCCGCGACTGACAGGCTGGATGTCATGCTAACAACCAAACAAAAGCATGAGGTAGAGGTAACCCTTTGATACTTGACATCCGAGAAATTCCTGTCGAAACACGTGCTCTCTCCCTCTCCCTCTCTCGTCCTGTAGCGTGCCGCTGCCGGATCTGCACGTGCCGTGGGTTGTGGTTGGACCGAACCGCAAACAAAGCACCGTTTACCCCATAAACCCCTGCGGGATACCGAAGCACGAGAGAACTCCTTCCATGGCAAATGTCTGACTGAGAAGCGATCTAGAAATACTGCTGAAGTCAACAAATAATTAATTTCCGGCCATGTAATCGTGATGTAGGGGATATAAGGCTGCTGCGATTGCTATTTCACACACACAAATTGACGACGTGACACAACTAGTAGAAGGCTGACTCGAAATACACTTTAAAAAAAGATCGTTGCGTACAAAGAGAGAGAGAGAGAGAGCTGTAGTTTGCTTTGCAGAAGGCCTAGGAACTAGCATGGAATATTTCATCCCGCCATGGGCTCTAAGCTGCCCCAGCCTTCCTGGCGCACTTTCACGAACTGCTTCAGAAGCTATTAAATCTAGTGCAGAATATTACATCTCGAAGATGTCACAAATGTTGTTTCAGAAGACGTGCCACGGAAATATTAATTAAATCATTAATATTGGTGTTAAAACAATTTGCTTCACACAGTTTAAAACTACTCGAAGCCAATTTTTTGTAGGACAAAAACATGAAAATACGGCGATAAATGTGTGCTTCGACAAAAACGCAGTTGCAAGCCTAAGCTTCCAAGCTTCTGAAACGCATCAGGCTGAAGCCAGCATTGTGCTTCAGATACTTAATCCTTCGATAATATAGGTCTAATTAAGTAATAAATACCGATGTATATGCAAAAGAGCGGTGAGAGAATGTGACGTGGAACTTCTCCCCTCCCCCTTTGCCCTACTATACCCTTTACCCTTTGGAGACTCTTTGGAGCAGGGCTAACCAGAACACGAGGGTCCAGGAGTGAAAGGCACGAGGCACACTAAATGAAATTTTCTTTATTGACAAAATCGCACTTCAACATTTGACCTATACACACACTTATTAAGAAAACAGCTTACACTTGGCACTAGCCACGTTACATAATAACATATTCCAGTTTTCAGTTTAATTCAACAAGACCCGAACAATCAGGGTTTTTAATCTCCAACCAGCCCAAGCCGCCTTTAAAACAAATGACACAAGCCAAAAAGTAATCCAAATTCAACTGGCCTTTCGTTATTAAATAATTACAATATGACCTCAATATTTCCCACAATTCTCAACAGTGTCACCTAAAATAATCATTTACAGTTCTCGTCTCCAATTGACACTAGAAGTTCTATGGCAATGACCACTTGAGAATCATTCATATCAGCAAAGGGTCTAACCAGCTACTTATGCTTACAAAACTCTCAAAATACTGAAATTTTAATCGACGTTTGGCCGCCTTAAAACACTTGACTCCGCTGTAGAACCGGCAGTAGCCAGTAGCAAACTATATACTATGTAAAATAACATTAATTTGCCAGTGGTCTAAAGGCTGCACAAACAGACAAAACATGGAGTTTAATTCGGTGCTCCGACGTCTTTAAATTCTCCAGTGAATGAATCCATTTGAATCGGCACTAGCTGTTTGAATTTTCATCTACACGGGCAAATTAAACCAATATCTATAATTTAAGTTTAACTCAGCGCTTAGCCCTCTCTAAATTCTCCAGTGAATTTACCAATTCGAATCGATACTAGCCGTTTGAACATCTGGACTACAACTTTTCTAAAAACAATCCGATCATTGCCCACACACAACAACCAAAAAAGTCCTTAAAAGACTAAGCAGGTTAATAGTTTTTATCAGCAATGACACGTGCTTGGGAGTTTCAATTCAAAGCACTAATGAAGGTAATCGTCAACAGGACGTCTTCAAAAAATAGGTCACGATGGGCAGAGCACATGAAAACAATACTTGCATTAACCCGGTGCCTTCATCACTGACTACACAGCCCGCAGCATCTAAGTCTGGCCAGTCATATAAGATGCTATGTACACTTGCTGCTTGGTACTCAATCAGCCATAAGGTTACAACCTGCCAATAAACACGTTCACAAATCCTGCAAAATGATAGGTGAAAGGTTTTAAAAGTATTCAATGTAAACGGTCTAAGCATAGAGGTACGATTGGTTACTAGTCATTAGTCCTCTTACTGCGACAAATTACTGTAGAACAACGCATACGACAGCGCTGACAGAACATGGTAAAGATGAGCGTAAGAATAATAACAACCGAGAATATTTCAACCAGGCGGCTCTATCCACTCACATATCAACCAATAGCTCATATGCAAAATTTCCTTTGCTGAAATACTTCACCGTCCCATGTCGGTCCCAAATATTTAACTTGAAAAATTTCAGAAATAACAACCACTTTGCTACCACTGCAGCCACACAACAGATAGTTTTAAAGGCCTTTAGCATCTCTGAGTTTTAGATGTTGTGAAGCACAAAATAAGTTTAAGTGCATAGGAAATGACTACACGGTACAATACAGTATTAGCCCAGATGTACAACGCCTGTTAATTTTAGTCACAATGGTTTGCAAGACAACTAAGAGACATCTCAGGGGCATACCCGAAGACTGGCACATTTCCAGCCAAACTTGCGCAAGATTCACCACAACCTCGGCCCCAGCAAGTTGTATGAAAAATAGCTGATAAATTATTCACGAACCATACTTGACGATGATGTTACCGTAAGTCTAGGAGTAGTAGTTCCCGCTCCGCACTCCCAAACCTCGGGACGCCAACCGCAGTGGCTGGTTTCGTCGTCCCTAAAGAGGACGGCGCCTCTTGCTAATGGAAATCTCACACAGTAAACCAGTTTTACAAGTATCTTTTCATTCGATTTTGAGCATCTCATTGATGGGCTTCTAGATGATTCGAAAGACTTAGTTCTTGAAATATTCGAAAGTAAATGTTAAGAGGTAAAAGCACTGATGACAATACTTAATACCTGATGCTAGCTGTATATGATCGCCATTAAAACTTACGGCTTAAGAACACGACGACAGCGAATATTTTACAGTATCACGTTCCACTTCAGTTCAGACATATTTAGTTAATATTATGATAGAGGTGACGAAACTTATTTGATGGTGCTGACGTGGAAAATTTTACTCGAAGTTGCTGAAGGCGGCGCAGTCCAGAGAAAATTTCTTTTTCGCCGCTGCTTCATTGCAACCAGCTTGGTTCTCTTTCTGAAAAATCTAATGCTGATGTAAGGTCTCATTCTTAGTCACAAATCAATTACTTTCTTTTTGACTGCTGGAGATACTGATTTTACTAGTGCTGCTAATTATTCCATCACACGTTTGTAACCTGAAATGTTTGCTACACGGGAAAACGAAAAAAATAATTTCGAAATCTGATACTGCAGGAAACTACTCAAGTGGTGGAGAGTTAAGTCCACCGTTCAAAACTACACTTACCCAGTCTTGTTAGTTCTTAACTGTGCATTGACATTTTGCTGTTGTAATTCCTAACTAACCGTCGATGTTTTTACCCTTGAATACGATGTACCCTGCCAAGTGTTTTAAGGCAACGCGTGTAACGTCTTGCTGAATCACTAAGATCGCAATCTAGAAGTAAATGTTTTTCAACTGAAGTATCGTTAACTTGTCGTTTCAGCTACTTTGTAGTGCAACTCACTAGAAGTAAGTTTCGCGAAATCGCCCACTGTTCCTTCCGCAGAAGTTCGATCTCTGTCCTCTGCAATGGGAGAACCAAGGGCCAAAGGTATATTTATTGCACAGTCAGTCAGTATTACCAAGCTAATTCTATTTCTGTCCTCGAAGGGCGTCGAATTATTATAAAATGCACCAAGACCATGAGTTTTAGAACAGAAATTTTCGAGACAATCTTGATTAAGTCTGTCAGCCACGGTGTATCTTGCTCCGGCAGTATTCACATCTGTGAAAAGTAAAAAATTGAATTTATTAATGTAACATCTCCTTTTTGAAACCCACAGGCACCGGATTTGTCCTTGGGTGAAATTTTTAGAACCACTCGAAACACTGTGTTTTGCCGAGAGAATGTTCGCTGCAAGCTTCGACAAGCATTCGTTACGATTCTGCAGCAGTTTTCTTCAAATGATAACAGAAAACCAGTGCTGTTCGCAAATTGTAGTTCTTAGGCACAAAGCTCGAAGCGTTTATTTCTACGCTAGTTAGGTATTTTCTGGGATGGGACTTCACCAACTTCATGGAGACAATATAGTTTAAACCTCCTTACTTATTCTTCCCCTATTCTTAGTAGAAGATGTTTTCAGAGACACGTTGTTTCTTAGCTTTCTTCATAGCTGCAGTGTTTTACTCCAGCAAAGCGATTCTGCTCTTCACAATAGAACTTTTTTCTGGTCCTTAATTTCTTGCTTATAACGATCGGATCAGAACGAATTTCCGTGTTAACTGACTTGTCCAGATTTTTTTTCATGGGACGCGAAACTTCCAATCTTTTGACAGCTCAGTTCCACACTGTTCTGACGTTACTAACTCGTCCTCTTCCTGTTGCGTCATCTTCTGTATGGGCAGAACCTGCAGCAACAGGTTTATTTCTACGCTAGTTAGGTATTTTCTGGGATGGGACTTCACCAACTTCTTGTAGGTAAACCCAAATATTCATTTTGCATGTCCCGTTTGTAATCAATCATGTGGACGAAAATTTTCGGACCCTATCCTTGCAATTTTAATATCGATCTTGTCCTCACGGTTACAATGAGAGACCCATTCACTTTGGAGTTCTAAGTCTTTCGGAAACGGATGGTAAGGAACACCCTCAGTTCTCAGCCTAGAGTTACTGCACTTAGCAACAGCACAGCACAGCGTGCTTTTGCTCATTTCACTCAGAAGGTAGTGTGAGCATCTCACAATATTATTGGAGATACCACTTCGTACCGGAATACGCCGCATGCAACGAACTGTACTTAAGGAAGCGATAGCATAGCACTACCAACAACGGCGCGAGTCCCGTATATATAGCGCAGTAGCTACCCAGTGACGTAACGCTTTGCCACGTCGGGAATCAGGCAACCGCCCGGGAAGCCGGAATACACACCCCTGGTCGCATCCACAGTGGCAGAGAGCCGAGGGAATCTTTGACAGAATTAGCCACGCTTAATAGGGAATGCATTTGAGTGCTGAGTTCAGCGAAACGCCCTGTCCTCGCCGGTTGGCAAATATGAATACAGAGGTTTCTCGGAACGACAGACCACCCAATCAAATGGCGTGTCCCGTGCAATAACATCGAGATATTGTGCAGTGACCACGGGGTGCCACCACAGATCTGCACCTTGAACAGTCCCCCACTTACATGCAGGGACCACGGATTCATGAGGTTGTCTCCATACCCGTACACGTCCATCCGCTCGATACAACTTGAAACGAGACTCGTCCGACCAGGTAACAAGTTTCCTCTCAGCAAGAATCCAATGTCGGTGTTGACGGGCCCAGGCGAGGAGTAAAGCTTTGTATCGCGCAGTCGTCGTCAAGGGTACACGAGTGGGTCTTCGGCTTTTGCCCATATCGATGAAGTTTCGTTGAATGTTTCGCACGCTGACACTTGTTGATGGTCCAGCACTGAAATCTGCAGAAATTCGCGGAAGGGTTGCACTTCTATCACGTTGAACGATTCTCTTCAGACGTCGTTGGTCCATTCTTGCAAGACATTTTCCCAGCCGCAGCGATGTCTGAGATTCGATATGTTACCCGATTCCTGATATTGGCGGTAGACTCGTGGAATGGTCGTATGGGAAAATCTCCATTTCGTTGCTACCTCGGAGATGCTGTGTCCCATCGCACCGACTATAACACCACGTTCAAACTCACCTAAATCTTGATAAACTATTATTTTAGCAGTAGTAACCGATGTAACAACTGCGCCAGACACTTGTTGTCTTATATAGGCGTTGCCAACCGCAGCGCCGTATCCTGCCTGTTTATATATCTCTGTATTTGAACACGCATAGCTGTACGAGTTTCTTTGTCGCTTCAGTGTACTTTGCTTCTTTTTTCGTGGTTCAATACACCTTCTTGTTTTCATGCTTTATCCATGTACAGGTTTTGACGGGCTATCCATTGATCCCTTTTAACACTAAATCTGAGGGTGCTGAGATGATGAGTTTCCCTTGCTTCCGTTTCCAGGTTTCAGCGGCCATCCACGCGCTTCTCAATGCACGTGACGTTCCTACAAGGGAACCTCCCCATCGCACCCCCCTCAGATTTAGTTATAAGTTGGCACAGTGGACAGACCTTGAAAAACTGAACACAGGTCAATCGAGAAAAGAGGAAGAAGTTGTGTGGAACTATGAAAAAAATAAGCAAAATATACAAACTGAGTAGTCCATGCCAAAGATAGGCAACATCAAGGATAGCGTGGGCTTAGGAACGCTGTGATCTCGTGGTTAGCGTGAGCGGCTGTGAAACCAGAGGTCCTTGGTTCAAGTCTTCCCTCGAGTAAAGCGTTTATTTTCGTCAAGTTATGATCTGTCCGTTCGTTCATTGACGTCTCTGTTCACTGTAATAAGTTTAGTGTCTGTGTTTTGCGACCGCACCGCTAAACCGTGCGATTAGTAGACGAAAGGACGTGCCTTTCCAATGGGAACCGAAAACATTTGATCTCAGGGTCATAGGTCAAGCGATTGCTCCACAGGAAAACACGTCCGATATGTTCCATACGACACTGGTGACGGCATGTGCGTCACATGACAGGAATACGTTGTCGACCCACCTAACTTGTACACTTGGCGAATGGGTAAAAAGATTCTTCTATCTTGCCCGATTTAGGTTTTCTTGTGGATGTGATAATCACTCCCAAAACAGTGACGAAAATATAAGAGTTTGTCACATAAAGTGCTCTATCAAAACATATGTTTTCAACGTTTTCAAATTTTCCCGTGTGTAGACCGTCAAGTTCTGCATATGTCCAAGAGAAACCTGAACATGTCCTGGAATTTAGGGGAGCGAAGTTGATTATGTGTGAGTGCCTGAACTTTCATAATTGTCTCAAAATAAAAAATTAAACTATTCACTCGAGTGAAGACTTGAACCAATGACCACTTGTTCCGCAGGTGCTCACGCTAACCATGGGACCACGGCGCTCCTGGGCTCACACAATCCTTGATGCTGCTGCCTATCTTGCGCGTGGACTACTCAGTTTGTGTATTTTGCTTCTTTTTTCATAGTTCCACACAACTTCTTCCTGTTTTCTCGATTGATGTGTGTTCAGTTTTTCAAGGCCTATCCACTGTGCCAACTTATAACTACACTCCTGGAAATGGAAAAAAGAACACATTGACACCGGTGTGTCAGACCCACCATACTTGCTCCGGACACTGCGAGAGGGCTGTACAAGCAATGATCACACGCACGGCACAGCGGACACACCAAGAACCGCGGTGTTCGCCGTCGAATGGCGCTAGCTGCGCAGCATTTGTGCACCGCAGCCGTCAGTGTCAGCCAGTTTGCCGTGGCATACGGAGCTCCATCGCAGTCTTTAACACTGGTAGCATGCCGCGACAGCGTCGACGTGAACCGTATGTGCAGTTGACGGACTTTGAGCGAGGGCGTATAGTGGGCATCCGGGAGGCCGGGTGGACGTACCGCCGAATTGCTCAACACGTGGGGCGTGAGGTCTCCACAATACATCGATGTTGTCGCCAGTGGTCGGCGGAAGGTGCACGTGCCCGTCGACCTGGGACCGGACCGCAGCGACGCACGGATGCACGCCAAGACCGTAGGATCCTACGCAGTGCCGTAGGGGACCGCACCGCCACTTCCCAGCAAATTAGGGACACTGTTGCTCCTGGGGTATCGGCGAGGACCATTCGCAACCATCTCCATGAAGCTGGGCTACGGTCCCGCACACCGTTAGGCCGTCTTCCGCTCACGCCCCAACATCGTGCAGCCCGCCTCCAGTGGTGTCGCGACAGGCGTGAATGGAGGGACGAATGACGTGTCGTCTTCAGCGATGAGAGTCGCTTCTGCCTTGGTGCCAGTGACGGTCGTATGCGTGTTTGGCGCCGTGCATGTGAGCGCCACAATCAGGACTGCATACGACCGAGGCACACAGGGCCAACACCCGGCATCATGGTGTGGGGAGCGATCTCCTACACTGGCCGTACACCACTGGTGATCGTCGAGGGGACACTGAATAGTGCACGGTACATCCAAACCGTCATCGAACCCATCGTTCTACCATTCCTAGACCGGCAAGGGAACTTGCTGTTCCAACAGGACAATGCACGTCCGCATGTATCCCGTGCCACCCAACGTGGTCTAGAAGGTGTAAGTCAACTACCCTGGCCAGCAAGATCTCCGGATCTGTCCCCCATTGAGCATGTTTGGGACTGGATGAAGCGTCGTCTCACGCGGTCTGCACGTCCAGCACGAACGCTGGTCCAACTGAGGCGCCAGGTGGAAATGGCATGGCAAGCCGTTCCACAGGACTACATCCAGCATCTCTACGATCGTCTCCATGGGAGAATAGCAGCCTGCATTGGTGCGAAAGGTGGATATACACTGTACTAGTGCCGACATTGTGCATGCTCTGTTGCCTGTGTCTATGTGCCTGTGGTTCTGTCAGTGTGATCATGTGATGTATCTGACCCCAGGAATGTGTCAATAAAGTTTCCCCTTCCTGGGACAATGAATTCACGGTGTTCTTATTTCAATTTCCAGGAGTGTAAATCTGAGGGGGGTGCGATGGGGAGGTTCCCTTGTTAGTGGGGTTCGTTACATGATGTGTTTTACCTTATCGTCGTGTATAAGGTCCGAAAACGCTCAGCCGAATTTCGACAGTTATGTGCACCGGTGAGAGCAGAGCCTGGACAACCTCCGCAGTCACACTGGTCCCGCTAGACGTGGAATCGCATTCTCCGCCTGCGGGCCTCGGCGGATGTCCACCGCGGCTCTGTGCGGTGCTGGGATTTTACGGCGGCGCTGGGCCGCTGCAAGGCGATACACACACACACACACACATACACATACAGATGCACCCCTATCTCCCCCGGTGAGTCATTCGGCTTTACGCGCCGGATTAAAGCCGAGGCGGCGGACAAACAACCCGGCGGCTATTTTGGCAACAGCGGCGGCGACAGCGCCCCATTGTTCCCCGCGGCCGGATCAGACTAACCCGCCAACCAGTTTTTATCCCGCGGCCGCAGTTTCGTCGTTAGAGGAAACAATCAACGTTTTCGGATACGCGAACACGCAGCGCGGGCACAAAGGCAGCATCGGAAATTTCTCCGGGCATTCTCCCGTCACATACAACGGACAGCAGTTGTTTTCTATAGTCTTGGCGCCGCGTATTCTCCGCAGCCGCTGTACTGTTCTGTTATTGTAATGCGCATTCGTTACTGATACCGCGTTCCCTCCAGCGCAAAGCAGCTTTGTCCTACGTTCACGGTCTTGATTTTCACGGGTCGGTTGACTGTTTTCCAACCTGCCACCTGTCTAATTTACTCTTGAGGCAGTGAAGGTTTGTTTCTAGTGTTTAAATTAGGTGTCAGTTAGGAACCAAAAACCTGCTTCAATTGAGGTACAGCTGCATTATTATTACGAACTACACACTTGAGGTGGGACATACAGTAAATTGCCCGAAAAAGTCAATTTCGAATGTACTTTTTATTTATTGGTACAGCTGGTGGACAGTAAGTTTCCAAAGTTTCAGTGATGAAATCTCATCTGAATTCCCTCACAAAGAAAATGAACGTGTGACCCTCCCCTCCACGCCTGTCACGGCCACTTTTTGAAGCAACACTTCAGTACCACCTCGGGCGTGGGTGAACGACAATTCCGTGAATTACTTTAAAGCAAGCTTACGCGGCAGACACCTAGGAGACAATGACATACTCTCTTTGCTTTTATATATTGAAAGGTCTCTGTGTACTGCGTCACGCTACGGTCGCAGGTTCGAATCCTGCCTCGGGCATGGATGTGTGTGATGTCCTTAGGTTAGTTAGGTTTAAGTAGTTCTAAGTTCTGGGGGCTGATGACCTCAAAAGCTAAGTACCATAGTGCTCAGAGCCATTTGAACCATTTGTACTGCGGCACTATAAAAATACTTAAATTACTTAGTTGTTCACGTGGAAGCCCTAAATTAGGTTTACATTGAATATAGTTGATGCTCCTTTATCCTTCTCAGTACCGTCTGTGTGAAAGTGCATGCGAATGTATTTTTTGTGTTTCCATTGGTAGCTAGTAGTATGGGACTTAACTGTCTGCTGTGATCAGTCTGGTAAACTTTGGAAGTTCAGTCGAAGCACAAGGGTTTGTGCCTCCTAAGTCGTCTTTATCGACAGTGGGTAAGTTGGTATCGGCAGTAACCCCTTTGGTCTGTTCTGGCTACCTGCGGAGATTCCTTCTTCAGGGATGGTTAAAGCACTTGACGCAGGGCAGTCGGTGAGTGTGGTCGGTAGCTTAAGACTGAGCCTACAGTGAGATGTGTAAGCCTTCAGGACAGCTGAAGTAGTATAGTTCACTTTTTATTACAGCGATAGGTTCATTATATGATCCACAGTTTACGCAGGATAGGCCACAGTGCAATTTACCAATTTTAATAAGTGTCTTCTGGTACTTTCTTTGTATTACCAGAACTTTTAGTGTGCAAAGGCTTCGCATCTAGTGATGCTGACATTACGTTACAGTAGATTTTCCTAAGTGTGTAGGCGTGCATGGTTACATTCTCGCGTTAATGTTTTCATTTATTATTCCAGTTTGAATTGTTTGGGTTTCACTTGTGATTTGATAAATTTGCCTTTATGCTTTGCAACACATAGCGCGAACTTGCCTTCTGCGTTGTTCAGAGGTAATCAATCGTGTTCGCTAGAGCGAATTTAGGTTGTGTTGAATGTTCTATGTAATTAATGGCGAGACGCCCTGCTAAACCCGCCGCACAGGACAAGTGTAGAAATTGTGGAAGGGGGCCAGAATGAGCAGCTGTCAGTTACACTCCAAACATAACACTTTATCCATGAATTTAATAAAACTGATATATATATATATATATATATATATATATATATATATATATATATATATATATATATATATTGGGTGAGTCACCTAACGTTACCGCTGGATATATTTCGTAAACCACATCAAATACTGACGAATCGATTCCACAGACCGAACGTGAGGAGAGGGGCTAGTGTAACTGGGTAATACAAACCATAAAAAAATGCACGGAAGTATGTTTTTTAACACAAACCTACGTTTTTCTAAACGGAACTCCGTTAGTTTTGTTAGCACATCTGAACACATAAACAAATACGTAATCAGTGCCGTTTGTTGCATTGTAAAATGTTAATTACATCCGGAGATATTGTAACCTAAAGTTGACGCTTGAGTACCACTCCTCCGCTGTTCGATCGTGTGTATCGGAGAGCACCGAATTACGTATGGATCCAAAGGGAACGGTGATGGACCTTAGGTACAGAAGAGACTGGAACAGCACATTACGTCCACATGCTAACATCTTTTTATTGGTCTTTTTCTCTGCCGCACGTGTACATTACCATGAGGGGTGAGGTACACGTACACAAGTGGTTTCCGTTTTCAATTACGGAGTTATTGATGCAGTCGTAACGTAATGGAAGGCAATCAGAGAAGAGCATCGTATGGTGCTATTTTCAAGCGTAAAGTGATTCCTTATGCTCAAAAGTATGCTAATAGGTGGGCGGAACGAGACTTCAATATATCTGAAAGTAACATTCGCCTGCATATGAAACAGAAATTTGCACTTTGTGCAACTAGCACTAATAGAAAGAAATTTACTGGCCCGCGGCAGACATTCTAACGTTGAAGAGAAAGTAATTCGTCCATGAAATAAGAAATAATGTGCTACCTGTGCCTAAGAACCCCATTAGAAGCAAAGCAAAGGAGGTGGCTGCAGTTCTTAACATACTGGAGCAAGAGTTTAAGGTTAGCCGTTGATGCGTTGATCGCTTTATGAAACGAACTGTCTTTCCCTACAATGCAATACAACAAACAGTATGCCAAAATGTATCACAGGATTTCGAGAAAAAACTTCCAGAATATCAGCGGTATGTCGTCACACATCAGAAAGAGATGAATTTTTCGATGGCCAAATAGGCAACGCTTGTGAAACGCCAATTTGATTTGATATGCCACGTAATTACGCGATTGACACGAAGGGGACACATCAAGGTGTGAAAAACAGTGCATAACTGTAATGCTGACAGTCACAGGAGATGGCAGCAGGCTATCCCCTTTCTTAATTTTCAAGAGGAAATCAATCCCCAAGGCCTCTAAAGATGCAAAGCTGTTTCCTGATGGTATTTTGTTCAAGATGAAGAGAAGGGATGGATAACTGACGCGTCAATGTTTGGCTGGCTCCGAAACGTATGGAAACTCCGTCTTGGTGGGCTTTCCTAACCACCATCAGTGCTTTGTCTTGATGCATTTTGTTGTCATCTCACTGTCAAAGCAAAGAAGAAGATCCACAGCCTAGCCAGTGACCTTGTTCTTATTGGTGGAGGAACGAATTCTATGTTACAACACCTGGAAGTTAGTGTAAATAAACCTTTCAAAGCTTAAGTTCAAGAACAGTACAAGAATTGTTTTGTGATGAACTGACTCTCGAGAGGGAAAATTAAGAGTGCTGCACCCACGTTATTGCGCAGCGGGTTTCGGCTGCCTGAAAACAGTGATCTTAAAATCATTCAATAAATGCTATGTTTCAAACATTCTGGAAAGCAGTGAATATGATGTCCTGTGGGATGATACTGTGGATGATGAGGTAAGAGGAAATGAAACTGTTTCTGACTCAGACTCCTAGAGGATACCAGTAATGACGACATTAATGACTAATTGTGAGGAACGCCTAGTAACGCCTTTAATCTATTGTACCTCTGTTTTCATGTCGGTAGGTAATCAGATTGGGCGTTCGTTTTGTATAATGACTGCCACATAACAATAAGTCAAGTGAAAATTCCTTAAATTCTCATGGTCAGGATTCACAGTCATGTAGAAGTTTTTATAAAGCACATCATATTAGCCGTTGCCTGCAGTTGTATTGAGTGCCTGACAAGAGAAAGTTTTTATGCATTTGTGTAGATTTTTCTTTGGCGTTGATATGTAGTTCTTACGAATATGTGCTGCCTACAGAAATCTACAAGTTGATGAAGAACGTCAACACTAACGGCGCAGAGTAAGAAGAAGTGAATCAAACGAATTCTATATGTAAATAACTCCGATTACAAACAGCTATAACTATTTAATGCATAGCGATACACCGATATGAATTACGTAGAATGTAAACTAAAGTTCAGATATTCAATTGCTGAACAAGCACAGTGAATCAGAAACCGGTGCTTGCACAGTTATGTTGAAGTGAATAGTTCTGCATTGTGACAGAAAAATGGTGGATATCATATGGAAGACATACTCAGTATTGGAATTCAACAACTGATGTTCTGTTATTACAGTGAAGAAGGGATTACGTCTATGGTACAATCACACACATCCAAATACCAACAGTACTAGCACATGGAATCGGTAGTTGAAGAAGTAAGCTGATTGTGCAAATCAGAAAGCAGGGGTAGCCATATGTACCAGAACAAAACTTTGAAAGAATTCGCCAGTTGTGGGGCAACAAGGACAAGAGCAAAATTTGTTTGTGTGGATTGCCTACATTCAGGGGTACCCACACTAACAAGGGGTACACTTACATTCAGGGGTAAGCATACCCCCTTGTTAGTGTGGGTACCCCTGAATGTAGGCAACCCGCACTAACTAATTGTGCTCGTGTCCTTGTTGCCCCACTACTTTTGCCTTTCGTTTGAACACTGTCCACGGAAATCAATGGATGGAACAACCTACTAATGGTATTATAGTTAAATGGGTACTTAAAACCAAGCTGAAATGTAATCATAAGTAATTCAAGTTTTACAAGAACTGAAACAGGTAGACAAGGTCACATATGGTAATAATACTACTGTAGTGCTGGAAGCGTTGGGGGGGGGGGGGGGGGGGAGGGGAGACATTTGTTGCATGTCACCATTACAGTGATTAGGCAAACACCTGTATAAGTAGTAAGACTGGCAGAGCATTGAAATACACGTTACAGGAAAGCCTTCATCCATAACTGAACATGAACTTGGCCAAACAAATAGGTTTTCCACAAGAGCAAAACATTTATTCAATCCAGTTTTCTTCATCCAGCTAGCGTTTCAACAAACATTTACCAGGACATGACTAAACAAATGCTCATGCCACAAGTTTATTTGGATTCCCAGACTACATGTTTCAGTAAGATGGAGGTTTGCGTATTTGTAAATCAACCAACAGAGAAACCCAGATATTTGTTCATAGCTGTGCATCTGCACCTGTAACATGCAGCTTCCAACCCTTCTGCTTAATGCTCATGACGTCACATCTCCTGAAATATGTGTCGTACAGCTGTGTAATATTTTAGGTACTTTCAGCAGCGTATGTGGATACTGTTCCCAAAAGTGTTGTAAATGGAGTTAGTAGCATTGAAGTAATAAATTTAAGCGTTAGGCATGATGCGGCTGTTTTTCACGTATCTCATTGTTTATATCATACCTCCTGAAATATGTGTCTTACGATATAATTTTGTTCTCACATTCAGTGGTATATGTGCATATTATCTGTAAAATATTTCGGAAATACCGTCAATAAGTAAACTACTAATGTGGTACTTTTAATGCATGAAGATCAGAAAAGCATTGATAGACATGTTTACCATGATCACTTACTTCCGTTGTCAGAAAAGTTCCAGGACAGTCTTTATAAAAATAGAAAATTGCGCTTACCAAATAATGATCCTAGCTGCTATCGAAGTTTTCTCCTTGGCCGACAGTTCTGGGGGTCTTGGAAGCAACCTGGGAAAGTTTCAGCTGCAGTGCTTGAACGCTCATTTGTCCCAACCAGTTGGATGTCTACGCTACCTTGCTGAAGCTATCCTTTCAGTCGTATTTTCACTCGCTGAAACAAGAAAAAATTGCAAGATGAGACATGAGATGAATCTGGTAGATGTGGGATGGCAATAACGGAATGTCTGGCTAAAATGCTCAAATGTGTGTCAGTTCCTAAGGGACCAAACTGCTGAGATCATTGATCCCTAAACTTACATACTAGTTTAAAAAATTGTTAAGGCTTTCGTGGCCACTTGTTGACAAACTGCCTATTGGCTTCTGTCTCGGGTTCTTCGGCCGACGTTCATCTAATGATTTTTCTGACGTTTCGCCAGCACGAGTGGCTGGCATTGTCAAAGCTTCACCCTCCATTGCCGGTGGTGAACTGGAGGCGAGCTCGCGGCCGCAGGCTATATGTACCTGGCGCGCCAACGTCCGAGGGCATCTCCGCCGTCATTTGCGGTGCGTTTCTCCTCTTGCTACCTGCGACGGTCGTTCGCTGCAGTACGGGAAGCCAGGATCCGTTTACCTTAAGGCTTTCCTCTTTCTTGTTGAAACTGTTCGCGTGTTTTTGGATTTCTAAAGCTTCTCTGAACAGGCGCGTGTGACACACACGGACCGATACCTGCACAAACTGTCAAACCACTACCCGAGCCAGAAAAGAGGCATGATTAGTACGCTCGTAACGCGAGCAGGACGAATATGTGAGCCTCAACACCTCAAACGAGAAATGCAACACCTGGAAACTGTTCTGAGGAGCAATGGGTACTCTACAAATTACATTAGAAGTGTAACAGAGCCAAACACTCGGCGAAGTAAGGAACCAGAAAAAGAAATGTCGGGTACGGCCTTTCTGCCATACATTCCCAGAGTGACGGACAGAATCGGCCGTATATTGCGCAAACACGGCGTAAAGACGATTTTCAAACCGACAAGGAAGATCAAAGAGTGTCTTAGATCGGCGAAGGAGAAGAGAGACCCACTTGCAATGTCGGGAATATACCGTATACCTTGCACTTGCGGAAAAGTTTATGTCGGAATGACTGGACGATCCATTAACACCAGGATCAAAGAGCATAAGCGACATTGCAGGTTGGGGCAGGTGGAGAAATCGGCCGTGGCAGAGCACGCACTGAATGAGACCGACCACGTAATAAAATTCGCCGACACGGAAGTTCTGTCTGTAGAGAAGCACTATCACACGCGCCTGTTCAGAGAAGCTGTAGAAATCCAAAAAAACGCGAACAGTTTCAACAAGAAAGAGGAAAGCCTTAAGGTAAACGGATCCTGGCTTCCCGTACTGCAGCGAACGACCGTCGCAAGTAGCAAGAGGAGAAACGCACCGGAAATGACCGCGGAGAAGCCCTCGGACGTTGGCGCGCCAGGTACATATAGCCTGCGGCCGCGAGCTCGCCTCCAGTTCACCAGCGGCAATGGAGGGTGAAGCTTTGACAATGCCAGCCACTCGTGCTGGCGAAACGTCAGAAAAATCATTAGATGAACGTCGGCCGAAGAACCCGAGACAGAAGCCAATAGGCAGTTTGTCATACTACTTTAACTTATACTAAGAACAACACACACAACCGTGCCCGAGGGAGGACTCGAACCTCTGGTGGGAGGGGCCGCACAATCCATGACATGGTGCCTTTAACCGCATGGCTACTCCGTGTGGCAATGTCTGGCCAGATAATTGGTAACAGATAAAGCAGTATGGGGTCTTGCATTGTCATGCAGTAAGGAGCAGTCCTCAGAATGCCATAAATCTGGGTGGAGAATTGCTTGTCGCAATCGCTTCAGGACTTCGTTGTAAAAACTTGGGCTCACTGTTTGACGTGCAGGAACTTACGCATGGTGAACTAAACCTTTACTCACCATTCAGCGCTTTGACGCTTCGTGTGAAGGTCATACTGGTAGCACCAACTTTCATCCCCAGCAATAATCTTTGACAGAAATGTGAGACCATGCACTAGTTCAGCAGAAATCCTTCGTCTTTCGTCTTTCTGTAAGTGCGTGAGGGACGAGTTTTGCATTAAGTTTCCGTTCCCCTAAATCTTCTCGTAAAATCTTATGACACACATCACGATTCGAATTAAGTTCTTCTGATAGCAAGCGCAAAGTTACGTGACGATCTTACGCGCTCCTTTTGCTGTAGACAGGCGACCCGTTCTGGGACCGTCTTCCACTGAATCTCTTGTCTTCACGAAATCTTTTGAGCCACTTGAAAAATCAATACCTGGAAACTATCTTGCGAGCATATTCTGCTCACTCATTGTCCACGTTTCACTAGTGGTTTTACCGTACTAAAGGCACAACTTAATTTTAACTCTTTGCTCACAATCAGCATCCGTCGTGTCTCCGTAACTAACGCACCAAGAAGCCGAATAGCGTGTTGCTAAGCACAGCCATGCCATCTGGTGAGTTCATGCGATAACATGGCCAAGGCCATTTCAAAGATGCGCACACGCCAGGTAACATAAAAACACTTGTTGCTCTTCAGTATTGCAAATTGGAACTTTTCTGAGAAAGCGAGCAGCAGTGGCTCCCTGCGAAATAACATTTTGTATAGGTTTGAAATTATGTATAAAGTTTGTTACAAGTCGCCAAGTGCTCTCGTTCTCAAACACTGGATCCATTTTTTTAATATCTGGGGATGTCTTCCAAGGATTTCATTTACGTTTCTTAGATACTGTTTGGGAAATGGTTCGATGCCAACACTAACTACCGTTGTATCACAGCACTGATCTTTTCATAAACTTTCGAATGTCATTAAAAGTGTGCTGTACCTTTAAAAAGATATTTTCTTCAACTTCTCGGTTGATACAAGAGTCACGTGTTTTAAACATGTGATGTCACTGCAAGGCACCACACTTGCTAGGTTGTAGACTTCAAATCGGCCGCGGTCCGTCAATACACATCGGACCCGCGAGTCGCCACTGTCGTCGCTAGCAGACCGAGCGCCGCCACTCAACTGGTCTTACGAGACAAGCTAGCGCATTGGCCAGTTCTACAGCCGACTTTAATAGGAATGGTTCACTTATTATAGCCTCAGAGATCTCATTTACAGGGACGCTAGTTAGCATAGCCTTCAGCT
Organism: Schistocerca cancellata; assembly: GCF_023864275.1. Taxonomy (NCBI): domain Eukaryota; kingdom Metazoa; phylum Arthropoda; class Insecta; order Orthoptera; family Acrididae; genus Schistocerca; species Schistocerca cancellata. The sequence continues at coordinate 104,815,728 of NC_064634.1, forward strand.
GAATCAGTAGCTACGACCTAGCCAGGCGCCACATACAGTTTATGCATTGAGAATTGATTTATATGTGTGTAGCAATCAGAAGTGTAAAGAAGTATTCGCAGTTCATTCTATAACTGCACTTGTAAATAATATTGTAAAAATTCAAGATCGACATTCACCACTGATGCTGAATTAAAGCTAAGTATTTAATTGTATTCCTGTCTAGTAACTTTCTAATCGCCTAAGATGTTCCAGATACATCCCGTCAAGTATAGTTCATTGGTCATCACGTCAGCATACGTGATCAACGCGTGCAATTAATGGCCACACGTCGATATCACACTAAGAGTCTAATTGCGTGACTCAGTCGGGTCACCCTTTTTCCATGAGGCCCATAGTTCCGCCTCATACATAACAAAACACGCAACAAAATTATATGCCCCTCTGCATACTATCATTTGCTGGAACCATCATTTCGATATTTTAAGCCATTCACGGAAAGAAAGAAGTGTTAGTCTGACACATTTCATTGTGTATACCTACGCACTTAACCTGCTTCAAACATCTTCCTTTTGTGCTTTGCGATTAAAACTGGATTTGTTTGAGAGCAAAACTCGTCAGTCGTATGAGTGAAGAGACGCTCAGTCGTAAAAAAAATTCTAAAACCGAGTGTCTGTCACAGGTACAAAGAAAGTGCACTGCGTCAGCCCGCCTGTCACTTATTGTGCAGTGCAGGGTGGTGCGCATGCGCGGCTAATCCGGCACCGCTGTTATTTCAGTCGCGCGGCAGGCAACTGTTTGTGCGCGCTGCAAAACGTCCGCCCCAGAGGGCGCAGCGGCGCCCGCCCCCCGCGGCCCCCAGCGCTGCAGGCTACGGGTTATCCGCTTTGTTTAGCCGCCATATTTCACCCGCTAGCCGGCGCGCTCCGCACTGACAGTTGAAATCTATCAATCAACGTTTCCAATTTGAAGGGGATTCTGACCCTGCATTGGAGGGCACATCCGTCACACGAGCGCCCGGGCTTAGCATTATTCTGCCGTCTGTAAGGTATGCCATTACCGTGTGGCTTCAGGAATAGAAAGAAAAGGAATTGGCAGTTGAATGGCGAAAACGTCTGTGTCAGGCGTGCTAAGTTTCATTACGAGCTATTCCAGCCCATGATATTCCTGCGCTTTTCGTGTTACTTTAAGGACCTTAAACTTAGGGATTACCAAGAGGAAATCCTGCAGCATCATCTTTAAAGAATTCAAGATTTATCTGTCAGCTGAAGTCGCACTTTTTTTCCACAAAGCGGACGCGTTCACAATTATGAAAGTAGCAGTACGACTGATTCTTGTACAGTAAAACACAGCAAGCCTTTGGATAAGAGAAGACTGCCTAAATTAATCTTCAGCGCATTTAAAAAAGGCCCTAACTACGCTGCCTGCTCACCCACAACCCCTGCGACTGTAACCATGCGTATTTAAACAGTTTTATGAAAGTTAGTAGAGCTTATAAATACACTGAGGTGAAAAAAAGTTATGGGGCAGCGATATGCACATAATATGCATCACGTAAACATGGCTACAGTGTTGCGCTCGTTGATAACATATACCAAGACAAAACAACGACGCCCTTTCGGAGTTCACCCAATGCACCTTCTGTCGCGGTGCGCAATTACATTTCTTTACCATTCATGGGAAAGTTTAGTTATGAACTGGCAAAACTTTTCGGGGAAGTGGGCTCTCGTATAGTATCTTCCGCGGCTTCCAATCTCCAGTTTATGTACATACATAATGAATCACCAAAAAAGAACAACCTTTTGGCTTCGGGGGTATATGTGCTGGAGTGTCGCGACTGTAATGCAGGATATGTTGGACAAACAGGCAGAACCTTCTAAATTACATTGCAAGAGCATCTCCTTAACAGATGGAGACAGGTAAAACAGAGCTCTGCCTTTGCCCAACACCTTAAAGCCAGTGGCCATAGTCCTCCGTAAGTACAAAATTTTAAGATTTTGCGCAAAAGGGTAAGAAGTTAAACGTTTTGGAAGAAATTGAAATATTTAGGCATATAGAAGGCAAAGATTTGTCTCTCATTAACGGCCAAATATTCCTTTTTAGAAGTTATGAAATCGGTGTTATTAATGTAATTCTGTAACTCTCGTAATTCTGCCTAAATATGAGCCCTGCTCCTCTCTAGTCTTATGTCGTCTTGTTAGCCAAGCCATTAGGGTTTTTTGATTCAAATACGATACTTGCGAGTTTGTCGCTTTAAATGATGACAAATTTTACACATTTCAATGTAGCTTTAAAAAAGGGGGGAAAAGTTTACCCGCATAATGTCCGTCTTCCAGGTGGGTGTGTATTTTTTTAGCCTGATAATTTTACCTGTATTTTATAAAAAAGTTTTCTTGTTAGAAGTTCTATCTCCGAATGACGCAGTATTGAGTGTTACATGGGCAGCCCCTTTATCTGAAATTACCGTCCTGTATTTTTAATGTTCTCGTTCAAGTGATATATGACACGTAAAATGTGTTTACTCACAGCATCTGTGTGTTGTATTATACATCTTGTTTTCTCATTTTTAATTTACCGCCTTCATTTATATTTTACTTCGTCAAAATTTTAGGATAAGTTATTGCACAGGTGTTGCCCCTAGTAATTCCATCTTATGAGTGTTTTATGTGCATTACATTTGTAAAGTTTTAGTGCATATGTATCTCCAGTTTACGATCTCTCATTCTTATCACTGCTGCGTGGCAGCGCCACCTGTTGAAGTGATTCTGTATTAGGCTTCAGTACTGGCGCACGACGCTGTGGTGCGTTATGCAGATCTTGGTGTCTCGCGTCCATCCAGAAATGTTAATGATTTTACTATTTTATATTTCTAGTTTTTACTGAGCTTAACGAAGGCGATATTGGCCTCATATATTCGATGATGCCCTTTGGCTACACTGACTAATGGATTCTTCTAAGAAATACCAAATTAAGGTATTTGCTCTTTCAGTATTTGATCTGCTTATACATTGTTTTAGGTTATCCAAAACTGCATAACGCGGTTGAGATTCTTAAGTAGATGTATTTGTTCTCTGTTTTCTATGTAGATAATCTGAAGATGCCTAAATAAGGAGAAACGCGTCGTTGAAAGTAAAAAAAAAAAAAACTAAAATTGCAACGAAGACTGTTTTTAACCAATACTGAAAGGACACTGCATTGGCAGAACTGTCATCATACCCAGTGGATTCACGTGAAAAGTTTTCCGACCTGATTATGGATACACGACAGCAATTAAGACTCTGAACGCGGAATGGTAGTTGGAGCAAGATGCATGGGACGTTCCATTTCGGAAATTGTTGGGGAATTCAGTATTCCGAGATCCACAGTGTCAAGCGTATGTCGAGAATACTAAATTTCAGGCATTACCTCTCGCCACGGACTATGCAGTGGCCGGCGCCCTTCGCTTAACGACAGAGAGTAGCAGCGTTTGCATAGAGTTGTCAGTGCTAACAGACAAGCAACACTGAGTAAAATAACCGCAGAAATCAATGTGGGATGCACGACTAACGTACCCGTTAGGACAGTGCGGTGGTGTTTGGCTTTAATGCTCTATGGCAGCAGACGACCGACGCGAGTGCCTTTGCTAAGAGCGCGACATCGCCCGCTGCGTCTCTCCTTTGCTCTTGACCGTATCGATTGGACCCTAGGCGACTGCAAAACCGTGGCCTGCTCATATAAATCCCGATTTCAGCTGGTAAGAGGTGACGGTAGGGTTTGAGTGTGGCGCAGACCTAAGTTCTCAACAAGGCACTATACAAGCTGGTGGTGGATCCATGATGGTGTTGGCTGTGTTTACGTTTATGGACTGAGCTCTCAGGTCCACCAGAACTGATTATTGAGTCCAAGTGGTTATGTTTGGCTAGTTGGAGTCCATTTGCGGCCGTTCATAGACTTCATGTTCCCAAACAACGATGGAATTTTTATCGATGACGATGCACCGTATCATTCAGCCACAGTTGTTTACGATTGGTTTGGAGAACGTTCTGGACAGTTCGAGCGAATGATTTGGCCACCCACATCACCAGACGTGAATCCAATCGAATATTTATAGGATATAATCGAAAGGTCAATTTGTGCACAAATTCCTGCACTTGTAACACTTTCACAGTTGTGGATGGCTATACAGTCAGTGTGGATCAATATTTCTGCAGGGAAGTTCCAGCGACTTGTGGAGCCCACGCCACTTCGAGCCGCTAGGGTGTGAAATCTTATGGGACATAACTGCTAAGGTCATCAGTCCCTAAGCTTACATACTACTTAACCTCAATTATGCTAAGGACAAACACACACCCATGCCCGAGAGAGGACTCGAACCTCCGTCGGGACCAACCGCACAGTCCAGGACTGCAGCGCCCCAGACCGCTCGGCTAATCCCGCGCGGCCGAGTTGCTGGACTACGCCTGGCAAAAATGTAGTCCGACACGATATCACGACGTATCCCACAACTTTTGTGACGTTAGTGCCCAATAACCAGATTGTATATCAACGACGATACATTTGGGTACTCCAGCATTAGACAGCTACACATAGGAAGAACATAGTGACATATGCTTACAGGCTGGGCGTTCCACATCCTGCTGACAAGGGCAGACCACCACGTTGGTATCACAGATTTACTTCAAATTTGGTACGTCTTTAGTAGGCCGTTAACACAACATAACGTGCAACTACGAGGGTAAATCAATTATTAACCGCAAACTAGTTACAAAATTTTATTGTAATATTGTAACTTTAATTTTGTATGCTGAAATCGGTGCTAATTGACCATGAAAGTGGGTTAAAAGCCGTGATCTGTCTGGGGACGTTAACGGTGGATTACTGGACAACTGTTTCGTCAGATATTTAGTCTAGGTTTACCAACCAGACTAACATTCATGATAATCTTTTAATAGTCATACAAAACCGGTAAAATATATATATAAAAAGGAGAATTTAAATAAAAAGAAAGAAATCAGTTTATATTTGGAAATTTATTTTAAGATTGTTCATTGAAATTTCAGCATATTATACGTGAGTTATAACTGAGCTGGTGCCTTATTTACGATTGAAAAGAATGTGAGATTGTAATCTTACGGAACACATAAAATATGGAGCCAAGATTTGGAAAACTGCATACAACACTCCATTCATAAAATAACACACGAAGAACATTGAAACATAAGCAAGAAGAAATTAACCACAACCAACAGATTCAGTTTTTACCCAAAGAAATTACGTTCATACCACAATCCTGTCCGTCATGTAATTACCACACACTGGTATACTAAATTCATATTAACTCTTTGTGAAGTCTTCGCAAAAAGAATAGCTGAGGGCTACTTTGATGATTACACCACATGCTCCACGTGGTCAACTTGGTTTACACAAAGCGTACAACTCCACAATAATTTTGATAATTAAAATACATTAGATCGAAAAGCAATTGACAAAAGAAAAACCTTGAACTGGTTACTAACGTCTTACTATTAACCTGATGGGTCAAACAGTTATATAAGCACGTGGTAGTGGTCTCGCAAAGTACACCCCACGTGAGCTGAACATAAAGAAAAGTTGCTATATTGAAAATATAGTCAAGACGAGACGTTATAATCACACAAACATTCGCATTTAAGATTGATGAACTTAGTTAGAGTTACTGATCAACACGTGGTTCCACTTTACTCACAAAGTAGTAACAAAGCAACTACCGCAAAATAATCTCAATTTAACACGAGAATTACACTCCGCTGCACTTTAAGATAGCATTAGATATTTTAGAGCTAAACCTGAAATCAAGGTGATTAAATTTTCAGTTAGGCTGAACTTAAGAAATCCATTGTCCTACGGACTTAACAGACACGCGCTTAGCCGGAGATCTTACCACTTCAGACGCTCGCCAATGCCACACTGCAACTGCCTTACTGCCGAGCGTACTTCCTGAGGGTAGCTCACAAAGACCAACGGAAGTGGCCAGAGGGGCAGCTTCCTATACCAACATGACAACGGACGGACAGGACCATACTAAGGATAGAAACCTCTTTGCTTTTAGGAAGCGTAGCTACCTGTTCCGACGTTGGTCCTACTGTTCTCTAGCAGACAGCCTTGTCTGCTACCCTCAAGCATGCAACTAGAAAAACATATGCTCATTCATCCTCTCACACAAAAGGGAAGGGGGATGACAGTATCTTATCATATACAGTATATAAAAGAAAGCGGATGTAGGTTCCGTATGAGACTGTGTGACATGAATTACATATAAGAATTACATATAAACTGTGCTTTAAAGTGTAGTAGTGTGACAGATCGTTCTTGTTTACGTGTAAAAGTAACACGTTCCACTGCTCAGTCTCCTCCCAGATAGTCAGAAACGCCACAGTACATTTAGAAGAGGAATTTATTCCATAAATGGCAACAGATTTAAGAAATTAAACATGAAAGGAATCCAACAGAGACCTTTCATTATTGTAATAAAATAGGAAACTTACAAGAACATCTTTTTTCGACATAGTCTCCTTGCGTTTAAACGCATTTGATCCATCGTTGTACAAGCTTCCTGATGACCTCAAAAAATACGGTTCTCGGTTGAGCTGCGAGCCAGGAAAGCACCGCTTCTTTAACTGCTTCGTCCGAGACAAATCGACGCCCCCTTAATGCTTGTTTGAATGGACCAAACAAGTGACAGTCAGAAGGGGCAAGATCGGGACTATATGGAGGATGATCCAGTACTTCAAATTTGAGTTTCTGGAGCGTGTAAGAAGTGTGTGCAGCAATATGTTGGCGGGCATTGTCGTGCAACAACACAATATCTTTTGACAGCAATCCTCGGCGTTTGCTTCGAATTGTAGGCTTCAGCCTGGCAGTAAGCATCTCACTGTATCGTTGTGTTTTATCGTTGCGCCTCTTTCCGCATATTGCTCCAGTACTGGATCCTGTGCGTCCCAAAAAACTGTAAGCATCAGTTTTACTGCGGGCGGTTGGGTCTTGAACTTTTTCTTGTACGGCGAATTTGGATGTTTCCATTCCATACCTTGCCGTTTACTCTCCGGCTCGTGATGGTGGATCCACGTTTCGTCACCAGTAATGATCCTGTCTAAGATGTTGTCCCCTTCGTTACCGTAGCAATCCAAATGCTTTTTGCGGATGTCCAAGCGAGTTTCTTTATGCAACTGTGTGAATTGTTTTGGGACCCATCTTGCAAAAACTTTATAAAACCCAAGTGTGTTGTGGATGATTTCGTAGGCAGATCAGTGAATAATTAGCAGACGACATGTCTCTTCATCAATAGTTAATCATCCGTCTGAAAGAATCATTTCGCGTGAACGCTCAATGGTTTCTTCACTTGTGGCGGTAAACGGACGTACGCCTGCATCATCGTGCGTAGCACATGTGCGACCATTTCGGAATTTTTCAATTCACTCGTAGACAGTCCGTTGTGGCAAAACACTGTTCCCGTACTGTACCGAAAGTTTTCGATGAATGTTGGCCCCTGATAAAAACGGATCACTGAACGTTGCTCTTCTTTGGTACAAATAGACATTGGAGCAGTCACGATTAACAGCACGACAGCGGTAACGAAACTAACGTAGCAGCTTGAAAATTGAAAAGATATAACATCAAATAAACAAAGCATGCACCATCAACGTAAAACGACAGTACTATCAAAATAAACAAAAACAAAACTAAATTGCGGATATATTGGAAAGGAGCGTGGAGGGTAAAAATCGTAGAGGGAGACCAAGAGATGAATACACTAAGCAGATTCAGAAGGATGTAGGTTGCAGTAGATACTGGGCGTTCGATACAGTTCCCCACAGTCGTTTAATGAACAAAGTAAAAGCATATGGACTATCAGACCAACTGTGTGATTGGATTCAGGAGTTCCTAGATAACAGAACTCAGCATGCCATTCTCAATGGAGAGAAGTATTCCGAAGTAAGAGTGATTTCAGGTGTGCCGCAGGGGAGTGCCGTAGGACCGTTGCTATTCACAATATACATAAATGACCTTGTGGATGACATCGGAAGTGCACTGAGGCTTTTTGCGGATGATGCTGTGGTATATCGAGAGGTTGTAACAATAGAAAATTGTACTGAAATGCAGGAGGATTTGCATCGAAATGACGCATGGTGCAGGGAATGGCAATTGAATCTCAATGTAGAAAAGTGTAATGTGCTGCGAATACATAGAAAGAAAGATCCCTTATCATTTAGCTACAATATAGCAGGTCAGCAACTGGAAGCAGTTAATTCCATAAAATATGTGGGAGAAGCCATTAGGAGTGATTTAAAACGGAATGATCATATAAGGTTGATCTTCGGTAAGGCAGATGCCACACTGAGATTCATTGGAAGAATCCTAAGGAAATGCAATCCGAAAACAAAGGAAGTAGGTTACAGTACGCTTGTTCGCCCACTGCTTGAATACTGCTCAGCAGCCTGGGATCCGTACCAGATAGGGTTGATATAAGAGATAGAGAAGATCCAACGGAGAGCAGCGCGCTTCGATACAGGATCATTTAGTAATCTCGAAAGCGTTACGGAGATGATAGATAAACTCCAGTGGAAGACTCTGCAGGATAGATGCTCAGTAGCTCGGTACGGGCTTTTGGTGAAGTTTCGAGAACATACCTTCGCCGAGGAGTCAAGCAGTATATTGCTCCCTCCTACGTATATCTCGCGATGAGACCATGAGAATAAAATCAGAGAGATTAGAGCCCACACAGAGGCATACCGACAATCCTTCTTTCCACGAACAATACGAGACTGGAATAGAAGGGAGAACCGATAGAGGTACTGAAGGTACCCTCCGCCACACACCGTCAGGTGGCTTGCGGAGTATGGATGTAGATGTAGATGTAGATGAAGAAGCTTGCACAGGATAGAGTAGCATGGAGAGCTGCATCAAACCAGTCTCTGGACTGAAGACCACAACAACAACAACCCTCGTAGAAAGGTGCACTACACTGGCAATTCCGAGAGAATCGCAAAAAAAGTTTTACGGATCTACTATGTGGCTTATGTATCTGTGCCTAGGTGCCGGCTGCTAGATTTCGTGGTGGTCAAGTGATGTTCGTTGCTGACTCCCAAGTGCCCACCGGGTACACCACCTACGTTTCTCATGTCTCCGACACAGGTACTGGCGTCGCCATCCTTCTACGCGGCGATCTCCCAGCGGAGGATGTTGCCTACCTCCCCACTGGACGGGGTATGGCCCTCACCCTATTGGGCGTGCGTATCAGTAAGATCTGCGCACCATTTGGCTCTAGCTGCCGTCATGACCAACATACATTCTTCGCCGAGGAGGTCACACCGCTCTTCACCGGCCCACAAGACGATCTGGTGCTCGGTGGGGACTTCAACTCGACACGAGGCCATTCATCTTGTGCGGCTCTCTCGATGGTCATCGATCGCCAGCAACTCATTGACACCTGGACAAAGCTCCACAGAACCCAACCGGGTTACACATTTTACACCGCTCACTCATCGAGCCACATAGACCGCATCCAAATCACCCACTCGCTTACTGATGGCACCCATCATACAAATGTCTGGCCGGTGGCCTTTTCAGACCACGAAGCATGCATCTGCGACGTCACTCTCGCCTGACAGAATGTGTGGCACAGTCGTGGTCTGAGGAAATTCAACGGCACCCACCTGACCTCACCAGACTGCCACCTATGACTCCACCTTATCTTGATGGCTCTCCTGTGCAAAGCTGACCTTCTGTAAAACATTGATGAACTATGATAAGGAAGTCAAGACATGGCTTACTAATACCCTGTGTGGTGTCACCGCCAGGCACCACACTTGCTAGGTGGTAGCCTTTAAATCGGTGGCGGTCCGTTAGTATACGTTGGACCCGCGTGTCGCCACTATCAGTGATTGCAGACGAAGCTCCGCCACACGGCAGGTCTAGTGTAGAGAGACTCCCAAGCACTCGCCCCAGTTGTACAGCCGACTTTGATAGCGATGGTTCACTGTCTACATACGCTCTCATTTGCAGAGACGACAGTTTAGCATAGCCTTCAGCTACGTCATTTGCTACGACCTAGCAAGGCGCCATGTTGAGTTACTGAATGTATTCTGAACAGATGAGGTTGTGAATCATGTACCGTCAAGAGCGCCGTTCATCATTAATGGATTAAAGTTAAGTATCAAACTAATTCCGTCCGCTTTCTGAATTCTAATTCCTTGTCATGTGCAGACCTCACGTCAGTATAGTCCTTCCCTCCTCACGCCAGCCTGCGTGAGCTAAAACGCGTGCATTTCGGCCTTCCTCTAGTAACACGGTGTTGGCTCTTCCGCCAAAACAACACCATGCACTTTTATTGTTCACTTCTTCGTGACTGTGCGACGATGCCGTTTTCGCCAGCCAGGCAGACAGTGGTACACCAAACAGAGGCGCAGATCTCCATGGTCATGCGCCGTCACCTGGAAGGCACTGTAGTCCGATATCAGACTTCTAATCGTATGCCTAAAGAACATCCGTCGATGTATCACGTCCTTCATGATAGACAACAACGACGCTGGTCTCTATTCCGCACTGATGCAGAAGCCAACGGCATGAGACCCAACATGCCATCGGCCATGCTCGCCACTGTCATTTCACTTGATTGAATGCAGCTGTACCACATTCCGTGAAACTGATCACAGAGCTTGCACGACTTACTACAAGCCCTTTAGAGCTTGCACGACTTACTACAAGCCCTCTAAAAAAAAAAAAAAAAAAAAACAACTTTGAACTACTTAATCATAGATAACCTAAGGACATCACACACATCCATGCCCGAGGCAGGATTCGAACCTGCGACCGTAGCAGTCACGTGGTTCCAGACTGTAGCGCTTAGAACCGCACGGCCACACCGGCCGGCAACTCCAAGGAGAGTTGACCACAGGTGAAGTACTCGATGGTATCAAGGCGGGATTTGATAACAGATCCCCAGGGCTCGACGATATCCCTATCGAATGTTAGAAAAGATTTTACTCTTTGCTGGCTTTCACACGGACGACCATCGTGCAAGGGCTGATGTCCACAATGACAATGGTCCCTAACACCTTTCTCGATGGCATCATTATATCCACTCACAAGCTGCACGGGCGACTGAGCGTCCATTATACAGACCAATCACGTTGCTGATCAGTGATATGAAAAAATCTACTTGGCTGCTGGCATCACGACTCAAGAAGGTCGCATGTTTCGGCATCACTAGCGACCAGACTTCCCTAGGAGGCGAGAACAATATCCATAAGGCCCTTTGCTGTTAGCAAGACCTGATAGCATTAGCTCGTCCCCAATGTCTCCCTGGTGTCTTGGCATCGCTGGACTTAAGCCAGACTTTCGACCGCGTAGAGCACTCCTATTTGCCGAGAGTTCTTCAACATTGGGTTTCCCCAGCGGTTTTATCACGGTTATTATGTGCCTTTTGAGTGGGGCGAGCTCCAGCATCATGTACAACAGCCGCCTCACGCCCCCTCTAGTCATAGATTGATCTGTCCGGCAAGGCAGCCCCCTTTTCTGAATTTTACATGCTTTCGCTTTGGAAACCCTGCTCCAGGGACTGCGCCAACGTTTAGAAGGTATGACGTTGCACGAGCACCGTCTCTGTTGCATGGTCTATGCTGGCGACCTCGTTCTTTATCTGCACAGTGAGAATGAATTTCGCGCAGCCCTGACATGGGTGGCGACTTACGGCGAAGCATCTGACAGCACCCTCAACGTGTCCAAATCCAAGGTCTTGCTCAATGGTGGGGGCCTACCGAAGAGAAGCGTCAGCCCCTTTAGCGTCACCGCCATGGTTAGATGTCTTGACGCTGAATTCACAGCTGGTCTCCGTCGATCAGAGGCTATTAACGGCAGGCGTTTGCTACAGACCATCAGACCTTGCCTTGCAGATCACCGGCTATGAGCCCTCGGCATTATCCAACGTGTCCAATATGCGAACATCTATCATGCCTCCCGTATACTACATGGCCCAAGTATTACCAAACCCAACTCTCCTTTCCCGACGTCTGTTGATGGCATTGGGTTCCTTCATCACCTCAGGGATGTTATTCAAAGCGCAGTATGAGTACCTTGCACTCCCACGGGACTGTGGTGGGGTGGGACTAATACACGTGCTGACTAGAGTCACGGCGCTATACATCAGCTCCCAACTCAAACTCTGGCATCGTCGCCCACAGAGCCTCACTGGACCCCTGTTCCAAGACCTTGCGCCAGTCCCTTTGTCCGTCCCGCCTTTGGTCTCGACCATCCCATCCCCCTTTTATCATATCCGACGATTTTTCTTGGACTTCAGTTATATCTACCGGTCTTTACCACTGACACGGTTGTTTCAGACGAAGACAGTTTACCAAGTGTTACAATAGTGCCGGACGCCCAACCGCATGGAAATTAAGTATCCCCAGTATGTGTGGCGGCACATATGGAAAGCGGTCCACGCCCGATTTCTCGAATCCGACGTCCAATCACCTTCGTGTATAGTAGTGAATGGCAAACAAGTTAACCGATATCGAATGCATCGCATCCACTTGCCGACTCGCCCCTCTGCAACCTATGTGGAGTGGACGAAACAGACGATCACCGGTTCCACTGTGGTCCAGTCTCCGACGTCTGGAGACTTGCGTGGCGTATTTTGGTGTTTCTTACACGCCAAACAGCCGTTGAGACGTACAGCCACACACTTTTGTTCCCTGATGGGACTTTTTACTCTACCACCAAAACTCACTCTGTGAACTGGATCTGTAGCCACACGATCCGTTATCTCCTTAATTCTGGCCATAATTCAGTGCTAGGACATTGGAATTATAGCAACGAATGACATTGCGTCCTAACACGCAACCCACACTATCAGCAGTACTTCTCCAATTTCTTAAGGAAAGCCTCGCAGCTGAGACGCCCAAGCCATGAGAAGCTGAAAGCTGAACTGAACTGATCTGAGCTGAACTACCCGAAACGAACAGAACCATACCGGAATCTACTTCCACTCAACGAGAAGACACATTTGGACGTGCTGGCCGACGCCAGACCCGCTACTCAAAGCTCTCATATATATATATATATATATATATATATATATATATATATATAAAAGCCCATTGTGTTACATTTCCATGGCTCCCCTGTGGTTTCCCTTCCTTTATTCTTTCTCGCGCCCTCCTAGCTATAGGTTAGTCGTTGGATTAGATAGAGGCCAACCCCTGAAGTGGTATATTTTTTTTATTTAGGGCCAAAGTGCTGGTGGCAATTTTCCTTCCTTATTTTTGAATCCTTGTTATACTACCCACGGGAATAAGAAGAAAAAGAAAAAAATGAGTGATAACACATAACAAGGAAAAAATACAAAAAAAGTGATTAGCTTTCGAGTTTCGTAAGAAGAACGTGTACGGGGTGACGTTTCGACTCCCGCTAAAACTTAAACATTTTTTCTATTTTTTTTTTCGTCACTGGACATTTTATTTAATTTAGATGACATTTGAGAGGTAATATAATGAAAAAACCACGTGTATTAGCAAGAAGTTTCAATTTATGTTTTGCTTGTCTCTATCAGAAATACCATTCCGCAACGTGTGAATCGAGACCACATCCTACGAGTAATTGTACATTGTCTAGTGGTCTGGCACATTGTGACTTACTGTATTACTAATTACGAATAACGTCATACGCATCATAATTTGTCGAGGTTTGACTCTGGCTTTCCAAGCCGGTCCCTTGTGCTTGAAAATTTAATTACAAGCAGTAAATAGTCAAATAACGTATAAAATTAAGCACAACTTCACGAAAATGAACGTGTCTTTTTGTTATATTACCTCTCAAATATGATATAAATTAGATAGTGTGACCAGTGATGCAAAAAAAAATACATTAAAAAATAAGTGTTAGCAGGATGCTAACAGTCGTGTAATACACAGCCCAAAGGCTTACCACTCTTTTTTTTTTTAATTTCATTTTGTTCATCCTTCTGTGGTGCATTCGCTCGAAGCGGACGTCCCACGACAACCGTTCAAGTTCATCATTGATCGATGCATTCAGTTATTTTTTTTTTATTACAGATCGCGGCTAACCCTCTGACCGAACATGCTGGGCTACCGTGCCGGCATTACAATGACTTCACACGCCGGGCATCTCCGCACCGGTACGTCACTTACGTAACAGACGCCTAAAACTTCTCTTGCGATTTTCTCGGAACTGCCAGAGTAGTGCACCTTACTACTTGAAAAATATGATGTTTTAATGGCCTACTGAAGGTGTACAAAGTTTGAAGTAAATCCGCCATGTCAACTTCGTGGCCTCCCCGTGGGTAGCACTTTGGAATACAGCCTGTTAATATTGTGGTTTGTTCTTCTCCTGGCAAGAACATCTGTTTATGTAAGGTATACACGTTGTGCTATGAGGCCATCTGTTTGGTTGTAAATGAAGAACACATTTCGTACGCCGTATCGCAGTACAAAAACTTTTACTGTTTCGAGATGAAAAGTTTCAACTTTCTTGCGCTGCCATCAGCTGATCTTGTGAAACTTGATCCAAAAATTCCACGTGCTTGACATCATGTAATGAAACACGGTATTGTTATAACAATTTCCATAAGATCACACGATGGCGGCATAATATTGATGAAACCGGTCATCCTGGAGCGATAAAAGTTCCTATACTGCAATCGCCGCGTGGGAAGCGTGTTCTTAATTTCCAGCATTAGATTAACAGCGCAGAGAGCTATATCTGGATGTTGGCTCTGTTAACGGACTTGTAAAATATTTTGTGCATCGCTATTTCGTTGGATGCTGCTTGGGAGCTGATCACCAAGCACCCAAAAAATACCTGTGAGGACAATTATCGGATACGTGTTCCGATGACGCTATGTGAATACATGATTTGGATCTTCTTCCTCTCCGCTAACACATGAAATGATGGCGCTTAGGTTGAGCTGATACAGGTGTTCATTGAGCTCCCATTGATTATACAGTATATGAGGCGGTCTACAACTGTCATGAAGCTCCGCGATGTTTGTGTCTTATTATACCACGGCACTTTTGGAATCGTGGGATGAATTTTTGTGTAGTGACTGCGTTTGTATTTAGATGACCGCGACCATTCCTCTTCAGGAGGACGAAGAAGAGAGTAGTGTTAACCTCCAGTCGACAACGTGGTCGTTAGAGACGGAGCACAAACCTAGATTAGGGAAGGATGGGGAAGGAAATTGGACGTGCTGTTTCAAAGGAACCATCCCGGCATTTACCTGAAGCAATTTAGGGAAATCACGGAAAATCTAAATCAGGATGGCCGGACGCAATTTTGAACTGTCGTCCTTCCGAATGCTAGTCCTCTGCGACGTGGCGCTGTCATTTAATTATTCCGAGAGAAATTTAGCAGTATCTTAATAACTAACCATAGAAGTATTTCAGTAGTCTGTTTTCGTTTGCGAAACTTCAGCTGTTTTTCCGGTAATATTTTACTGTTTTCACCTGAACATTCTAACAGCCGCTGAATAACCCTGTCCATTAACGTCACATCGGAAACTTCACGTCAATTTTCCCGATTCGTGGGTGGGGACGACACGACATGTTTTCAGCTAGTCTATTTGAAACTTTTCAGTACGTACGTTATTGTAAATTTTGAGCCGCATAAGTTTCCGTTGTGCACGATGTGTCATATCATTGGGTAGTCAATAAAATCTTGGCCAGTTGCTGTTCTTTCCTCGTGGGAGAGCGCAATTGGAGTTCTCCCATCGAAAAATGTTGTATAATCAACTGTTGTGCTCTTCATATTTCGCCTTGTCTTCCTTATCCATCATAGGAGGTGTGGCTATTGTACACAAGAACGATCCTAGTGGTGGAGGTGTGTGGCTATCCATAATCATACCGCTTTTTATGTTCCTTACTATGTTCCAAACACTGGTTGATTGTGTTTCTTTGCAGACCGGAGTGCAGAATTTTTGATACGATTTTCTTTCTTTTTACTTGAAAATTTTCCAGACTCTAGGTTGTGCCTTCTTAAAGACAATAAACCTCGTGTCATTAGAGAGATTTTTGTATTTTCGTAATGTCTCCCTGTGTTCCTTGAGGATTCCTTCATGTTCTGAATCCCACCAACAGGATGATGGCCTATGAAAAGAGCGCTTTGTACCTTTTGAGATACTAAGACTTCCGCTGTTTCACTGTTTTGCCAAGACCCCATTGAGTCCCTCAGGATCCCCAGTTTTGATGATCGATTTCAGCTTTCCTGCGAGCAGTGTTTCGTATAAGTTCCAATTGGCTCTGTGATCCACTTACTACCGACCACGGGTCTAACCGTCTTCCTAGGTTGATCGTTTATTGCAAGTTGAAATGGCTCGTGATCCGAACCTAAAGTTTCCGGCATCAATTCCCATTTTGTTCCGATTGACAGTGTTATCCTCAAGTTTACCAGTATTGGGACTTCATTTGGCCGGAAAATTTGCGAAAGTTTACTTTCCCCTTTATATCTAGCTGAAATGGGCTATTCTATACTCAGACGAACCCACAATCAGTCTTGCAAAACAACGTACACAATTAAGCACACACACAGATATAAGATACAAATACTACAGGCACTACTTTATTGATAATTCCTGTTTGTAAATAGTCAGATACAGGACGTAGATGTGTGGGTGAGTAAATCAAATATCTCTATGTAAATGTGATGTACAGAGTAACCGAACATAATAGATTTTCTGATACGCGTTGAAAGAACGGCGTAGTTTAGATAGATTGTAACAACAGAATGTGATTTGCTGTAAGGACTAGAGGCAAGCACCTTTGCCAACTATAGCTTGTAACAACAACAACGCTGTACTATTGTACAAATAATATTTTTTTCTTCTGATATTTCGATAAATTAGTGTAATCGATGCACTGATCTCATTTCCTTTTTGTTTCATGTCATTGTGTTAAGAAACCTGTAAACAAATTTCAATGTGAATATTAATGTTTATGTCAAATTTAAAGCAATATTGTAATAGGATTGAAGTATAACAAACGTTGAAACTATTGTAAGATGTTAAAATTGTAACTGTGCGTCTGGTCCATACGCAGGCAATGTGTTAGGATATGTATAATGTAAAACCTCGGGTGAATACCCTGTCTGTAAGGGAGCGGTAAAAGGTGGATGGCAGGCGAGTGCGGGAAAATGCGCACGGGCGGTGCACGGCATAACGGGCTCAGCATTAGTAGTTGGAGTTGGGCATTGGTCTGAGCAACACGTTCTGGATCGAGGAGGCTCTCCTGGAAGACGTAGTTTCATTGAGCCTCGGGTATGCCGTTCCTACGCCCATACAGCATGGCAAAATTTCATAGGAACTAAATGGAAAAGCATTGCGACGCTAAGAAGAATTAAAGTGCCGATACATCAAGAGCCATAGCTGTGGTTGAATGTGTGCTCTGTGCCTCGCCATCTCGCCGCTCGCCAACCGCCGCATAGATACAAACAGGTTGAAGCTTTTAGTACTGTATTCGTATGGACCAGTGTTACTTTTGTTCCATACTGTTCAATAACTACTTAAATTTTACCAGAACTGTCCTATCATTTAATTATCCTCACAACTAACCTAGACAGGGTCCTTTCCAAATGTTGCGCAATCCGAGTGCCCCGAAATGAAAAATTAAAGTTTGTGTTAATAATAATTACCTGCAGACCTAACTATGTTAGAATGATGTTTAAAGAACTGTTTTGTTAATGACCTAATAGATGAATAGCGAAGGTCTGACAAAGTTGGAAGATAATTTTGATATTGATTTAGTAATGAAGTTTAATTATTTCGAGACAGATATAATGGTATTTAAATGAGCAGGAAATAAGATAAAAAGAGTAGTAACTCATATATTGGAAATCTTGAGCACATAATGATATCAGTAATAAAATTTTTTTAATACAGTGATCATAACAGTTTCAGGGTCCCCCCTTTTTTATTCATTTGAATTCTGAAGTGTTCTAAACTGATTTGACCAGCAAAGTTAAAGTCAATATAAAAACCAAAATTTATCAGTGTTTTATCTTTATCAAAATTGACATTTTGTTTGTGGCTCGAAAGTGCTATTTCTAGGGTAACCTATGCCCGATTTTAATCAGATCAATAGACAGTACAAAGTTTTGTAGTAAACATTATAGTGTAGTGTTATGTATTTATGGTTTATCCATATCAGTACAGAAAGTGAAACTATCAGTTCAATAGAATTTCTGGTTCTAAAGTTTACCATATTATGCAGTGTTACTACGTGTTGTTTTGGATGAACGTACATCAACTTGTACAGGGAAGAAACTCAGTTAATGCCTAATTAGGCTGGCGACCGCATTGTTAACAAATTGGTAGCATCTGCTGTGTTGCTTTTTGTCCGTCCTGACGTGTAGTTGCATTTCGGACTTACTTGACGTATCATTGTTATTACAGAGTGGGTGTAAGTCTGATTTGCCTTCATTCAGATACACGCGGTCAATATCTATACGAAAATTCTTTCTCCTAGGGTGAAGCCCGTCAACTTACCATAGTACAGGCTTTAAGGAGTAACGTGTGCCACACGTGCCAGCGTTACAAGCTGGAGTGAAATGCTTCGTAATCTGTATTACTCTACCTTTAAACTCGTAATTTCAAGCAGATTAATATCGTCTGTAACAAAATATACCCAGTACACTTTGATATAATCTGTTGTAATTTAGGTCATGTCCGTCCCGGGAGCTGAGTGGTCAACGCGACAGATAGTCAATCCTAGGGGCCCTGGTTCGATTCCCAGCTGGGTTGGAGATTTTCTCTTCCCAGGGACTGGGTGTTGTGTTGTCCCAATCATCATAACTTCATCCCCATCGACGTGCAAATCGCCGAAGTGGCGCCAAATAGAAAGACTTGCAATGGCGAACGGTCTACCCGACGGGAGGTCCTAGTGACAAGACATTTACATTTTATTTAGGCCATGAACAACACAGCTGTGTGATAGCCTCTGTCAGCTGCTCACTGCGTAATAGATGTTCCTACGTATTTCGTGAAGAACCTTGGAGATATAATAATGGGAACTGTCATGACGTCACGAACTTGAAATCTATGCCCTCCATTCAGCTGCCCCAAACATTAGATTCTAGTGAAAGTGTTTTGATAAAAAATGTCAGGCTGCGTAATTAATCGGTTTAGTAATCATTCTGATTGTAGTCTAAAGTGTAAAGGAATAACATTTCATTTGCAAGTGGACTCGTTCGAGCGATAATTTCTTTTGTATACATGAATTTAATTGCGCTCTTTACTTTTACTGTAGTGACTTTATTTCCGTCAGATGACAAAAGTTTTCCTAACAGTCAACCTGGAAAAACCTCGCAGACTGAATGCTATGAAAAGTAAAAATTTAAAACCGACGAAACATAGCACAATATGTAGCCAGAATTCTCGGGAAGAGGACATAGACCGAACAGCAGTGTGGTCAGTCTAAATTAAGAAAAAAGTTGGATAACGAAAGCAGACTTTCATATCACATACTCCTCTTGTTGGTTATTTGAAAAGCATTACAAAAATAAAGTGGCATTAACGAGGCGAAATGCGTCGTATTAGTCGATCAAATATGCAGTTAAGATCAGACAAACGTCAAAAAATGCCTTCCTGCACTATACTATCTACAAAAGTTCTGTAATATCTAGTGTTTAGAGCATCTATTGCGTCCACAGGACACACATTAAAAAGAAGCTATCGTTAACAGCCCCCCATGAACTATGGACCTTGCCGTTGGTGGGGAGCTTTGCGTGCCTCAACGATATAGATAGCCGTGCCGTAGGTGTAACCACATCAGTGGGGTATCTGTTGCGAGGACAGACAAACGTTTGGTTCCTGAGGAGGGGCAACAGCCTTTTCAGTAGTTGCAGGGGCAACAGTTTGGATGATTGACTGATCTGGCCTTGTAGCCCTAGCCAAAACGGCCTTGCTGTGCTGGTACTGCGAACGGCTGAAAGCAAGGGGAAACTACAGCCTAATTTTTCCCGAGGGCATGCAGCTTTACTGTATGGTTAAATGATTATGACGTCCTCTTGGCTAAAACATTCCGGAGGTAAAATAGTACCTCATTCGGATGTCCGGGTGGGGACTAATCAGGAGGACGTTGTTATCAGGAGAAAGAAAACAGGCGTTCTACGGGTTGGAGCGTGAAATGTCAGATCCCTTAATCGAGCAGGTAGGTTAGCAAATTTAAAAAGGGAAATGGATGGGTTAAAGTTAGATATAGCGGGAATTAGTGAAGTTCGGTGGCAGGAGGAACAAGACTTCTGTTCAGGTGAATACAGGTTTATAAATACAAAATCAAATAGGGGTAATGCAGGAGGAGGTTTAATAATGAATGAAAATACAGGAATGCGGGTAAGCTACTACAAACAGCATAGTGAACGCATTACTGGAGCCAAGATAGACAGGAAGCCCATGCCTACCACAATAGTACAAGTTTATATGCCAACTAGCTCTGCAGATGACGAAGAGATTGATGAAATGTATGATGAAAGAAATCATTCAGATAGTGAAGGGAGACGAAAATTTAATAGTCGTGGGTAACTGGAATTCGACAGTAGGATAACTAAGAGAAGGAAACGTAGTAGGTGAATGTGGAATGGGGGTAACAAATGAAAGAGGAAGCCACCTGGTAGAATTATGCACAGAACATAACTTAATCATAGCTAACAATTGGTTCAAGAATCATAAAAGAAGGTTGTGTACATGGAAGAAGCCTGGAGAGATATAATGGTAAGACAGAGATTTAGGAACCAGGTTTTAA
Organism: Schistocerca cancellata; assembly: GCF_023864275.1. Lineage (NCBI taxonomy): Eukaryota > Metazoa > Arthropoda > Insecta > Orthoptera > Acrididae > Schistocerca > Schistocerca cancellata. The sequence goes on from NC_064634.1 coordinate 104,836,469, forward strand.
ACTGTAAGACCTTTCCAGGGGCAGATGTGGACTCTGACAACAATCTATTGGTTATGAGCTGTAGATTAAAACTAAACAAACTGCAAAAAGATGGGAATTTAAGGAGATGGGACCTGGATAAACTGACAGAACCAGAGGTTGTAGAGAGTTTCAGGGAGAGCATTAGGGAACGATTGACAAGAATGGGGGAAAGAATTACAGTAGAAGAAGAATGGGTAGGTTTGAGAGATGAAATAGTGAAGGCAGCACAGGATCTAGTATGTAAAAAGCCGAGGGCTAATAGAAATCCTTGGGTAACAGAAGAGATACTGAATTTAATTAATGAAATGACAAGATACAAAAATGCAATAAATGAAGCGGGCAAAAAGGAATACGAATGTCTCAGAAATGAGATCGACAGGAAGCGCAAAATGGCTAAGCAGGGATGGCTAGAGGACAAATGTAAGGATCTAGCGGCGTATATCACTAGGGGTAAGATAGATACTGCCTACAGGAAAATTAGAGAGAACTTTTGGAGAAAAGAGAACCACTTGCATGAGTATCAATAGCACAGATGGAAACCCAATTCTAAGCAAAGAAGAGAAAGCAGTAAAATAAAAATGTGTGTGAATTCCTAAGGGACCAAACTGCGGAGGTCATCGGTCCCTAGACTTACACAATACTTAAACTAACTTACGCTAAGGACAACACCCACACCCATGCCCGAGAGAGGACTCGAACCTCCGGAGGGAGGGGCCGCGCAATTCGTCACATGGCGCCTCTAACCACGCGGCCACTTCGCAGGGCGTAAGCAGAATTGTGGAAGGAGTATATAGAGGATCTATACAAGGGCGATGTTCTTGAGAACAATATTATGGAAATGGAAGAGGATGGAGATGAAGATGAAATGGGAGATATGATACTGCGTGAAGAGTTTGACAGAGCACTGAAATACCTAAGTCGAATCAAGGCCCCGGGAGTAGACAACATTCCATTAGAACTACTGATAGCCTTGGGAGAGCCAGCCCCGACAAAACTCTACCATCTGGTGAGCAAGATGTATGAGACAGGCGAAATACCCTCAGACTTCAAGAAGAAATGAGAATTCCAATCCCAAAGATATCAGGTGTTGACAGATGTGAAAATTGCCGAACTATCAGTTTAATAAGCCAAGGCTGCAAAACTCTAACAGGAATTCTTTGTAGACGAATGGAAAAATTGGTAGAAGCCGACCACGAGGAAGATCAGTTTGGAGTCCGTAGAAATGTAAGATCACGTGAAGCAATACTGACCCTACGACTTATCTTAGAAAATAGATTAAGAAAAGGCAAACCAACAATTCTAGCATTAGTAGACTTAGAAACAGTTTTGACAATGTTGACTGGAATACTCTCTTTCAAATTCTGATGGTGGCAGGGTAAAATACAGGGAGCGAAAACCTGTTTACAATTTGTACAGAAACCAGGTGGCAGTTATAAGAGTCGATGGGCATGAAAGTGAAGAGGTGGTTGGGAAGGGAGTGAGACAGGGTTGTAGCCTATCCTCGATGTTATTCAGTCTGTATATTGAGCAAGCATTAAAGGAAACAAAAGAAAAATTCGGAGTCGGAATTAAAATCCATGGAGAAGAAATTAAAACTTTGAGGTTCACCGATGACATTGTAATTCTGTCAGAGACAGCAAAGGACCTGGAAAAGCAGCTGAACGGAATGGACAGTGTCTTGAAAGGTGGATATAAGATGAACATCAACAAAAGCAAAACGAAGGTAATGGAATGTAGTCGAATTAAATCGGGTGTAGCTAAGGGTATTAGATTAGGAAATGAGACGCTTAAAGTAGTAAATAAGTTTTGCTATTTGGGAGCAAAATAACTGCTGATAGTCGAAGCAGAGAGGATATAATATGAAGACTGGCAATGGCAAGTAAAGTGTTTCTGAAGAAGAGAAATTTGTTAACATCGAGTATAGGTTTAAGCGTCAGGAAGTCTTTTGTGGAAGTATTTGTATGGAGTGTAACCATGTATGGAAGTGAAACGTGGACGATAAATAGTTTAGACAAAAGGAGAATAGAAGCTTTCGAAATGTGGTGCTACAGAAGAATGCTGAAGATTAGATGGGTGGGTGACATAAATAATGAGGAGGTATAGAATAGAATTGGGGAGAAGAGAAATTTGTGGCTCAACTTGACAGGAAGAAGGGATCGGTTAGTAGGACATATTCTGAGGCATCAAGGGATCACCTGTTTAGTATTGTAGGACAGCGCGGAGGGTAAAAATAGTAGAGGGAGACCAAGAGATGAATACACTAAACAGGTACAGAAGGATGTAGGTTGCACTAGGTACTGGGAGATGAAGAAGCGTGCACAGGATAGAGTAGCATGGAGAGCTGCATCAAACCAGTCTGTGGACTGAAGACCACAACAAGAACAACATCGTTAACAGCAGTCTGCTAATGTTTTGAGGCATCTAACATGTAGGCGCTGAGGTCAGCACACAGCGTAAAACCGCGTACGCACTGCAACATGTTTTGTTAAAAACATGTTTCCTGCTGTGTTTCGCGACGTGTTCCCGACTTTGTTTCTTGATTCTTTTTTTGTCCACACTGGCGGCTGACATTCTTATTAGTGTATTCACGTTGCCTGCAACGTTGTTAATTTTGTTTACGTATCGTCTACTACGTTGTGTCTAGAGACGAGGAAACTGCTGCAGTATTAATACCCTGAGGTTCACGTAACCAACTTGAGACGCGTCGTGGTTATTGGTGGACGAAAACATACCATAGAGGGATTGGCGGGAATAGCTTGCTACAGGAACTGAATATGGAAGACGGCTCTGGTTTCCATAATATCACTCTGATGTTATCTACCTATTTTGAATTTCTGGCTTACTTGGTAGCTCCAGTTAAAAATAGACACAGTCAACAAGAAATACTGTTACTCTTGGTTATTTTAGGCAACAGCACATTCATTTAAGAACCTTACGTATTTATTTCATATTTTGAGGCAAGCTACGATGAGCCACCTTATTTTCGTTTCTATACAGCTTTCTTCAGTATTCTACCAAATGTAGCAGCAGTTTTCTGCAGAGCAACTTCTTTTTTCTTGCTGTTCTTGTGCATCTTTCTTCGTATATTCCGCAAACAGTCTTCAGACTGATTCAGCGGTAGCAAATCAACAGTCTGCTGCCGCACTCATTCCATTTTTTTTCCAGTAAAACTTTTTACAGCAAACGAAACCTAACAGCTCTGTACAGCATATTACACAACGCAGCATTGGGGTATAAGTGTAGATGTTTTATTGGTGACTAGGGTCAGTGTACTGAACAACACGGCATCAACATTTACTTCATATGTAGGTCAATATTTTTAGCTATTAGAAGTAGTATGTTCTTAGGTTAGTTAGTACCTCCAAGCACATATGGCAAAAGCAAACCTCTAATGCTTAATTTACTCTGGTATTGCTTGCTCGCAGACTATTTGAAAGAGTCGGCCAAGGTGGCCGAGCGGTTCTAGGCGTTTCAGTCTGGAACCACGCGACTGCTACGATCGCAGGTTCGAATCCTGCCTCAAGCATGGATGTGTGTGATGTCCTTAGGTTAGTTATGTTTAAGTAGTTCTAAGTTCTAGGGGACTTATGACCTCAGCTGTTGAGTTCCATAGTGCTCAGAGCCATTTGAACCATTTTTGAACTATTTGAAAGCAACCGGCATCCAAATTTAATTTGTCAATTGCCGAGGTCTTTCTTTTTACGTGGCATCAGCCCATTTCGTAATCAAGTGCTTAATTTTGTGTTTTCATTTGCGTACAGACCTCTATTAGTACATTAAATTTTCGTTATTGCTCTCTTGTGCGCTTTGTTTCAACATTCTACTGTCACTATAGTGCATACCATTGGCTGTATTGTTTTTGTAATTTTGGATTTTTCTTTTACTTTACGAACATCTGTTTGATTCCTACGTTTCTCATATTGTTATATGATGTTAACCGCAGTTTTGTTCTTCAGCTTTCGTTGTACTTATTGTATGACGTATGGTGCTCCCTCTTTACTGTTTTGTCTTTTACTTTAAGAGCATATGCATGTTTGGCATAATGTTGTATAGTGTTCTTTGTAATTCTGCTCCAATCTCATTGTTATGACTGGCGCCAGCTACCTGGTGTTTACCTAGTTGCGCTTTTATTTTAATGTAAGTGTATGCCAACTTCACAATTTTGTTCTATTCTCCTTTTTCCAATTATGTTTCTATGGCACTTTATAACTGTTGCTGGCTGTATGGTCCTTGCAACCCAAATTGAAAATAAAGAAAAAATGTAATAAAAAATATTGCCCTGAGCAGCAGGTCAGCAGGTCAGCAGTGCACACATGAGCAGAAAACGCTTAGCCTATACAAATTGCAAGCGCAGCATGCGCGCGGCATTAATCTGTATCGCTATCTACCCTTACTATAGGGCAAACTTTCACGTGATGAACTACTGTGTAGTGGATTCTGGCTGCCGTCGATGAGACGCTATGACTTTGAAGCTACTGTCACAGCCAGCCCGCTAAATTTCTGTAAGATGACGATGTCTTTTTTGCTAATTAAAGGAAGATCAGAAAGGCGAAATGAAATAAAATATGGGAGTGCACAGACGTACTTTTTCGTAACTTAACAGATGGTAAATGAGCTTTAGCTAATTTAAAAAAGATGGGATACGGACTGAATCAGATCAGTATTGCGAATATGGATTTTCATTTTCCTGAGGACGATTGCGTGATCGTATATCTGAGGCTATTCTTTTTCGCCCAAAAAGTTTCACGTAGTATCACTCGATTTGCTGTCTCAATAAGCTATGATGCAATAGTAGTTTCGTAACGGGATTTCTGTGATTATAGAAAGTGCGATGTATCTGTAACGTTCTGCGGTGTTCTTCTAAATATTCTTGCTCTTAATATCTGCTTTTCCTCTCCTAATATTTTCTGCACTTGTGTTTCTTCTTCTGCGTTGATAACAAAGTAAATTCTCATTCTTAAAATTTAGCAAAATACAGCCACATTCGCGCATAACTCACCTTCTAAAATGATACATGTTCACTTAGCCTTTCCTAGTGTATAACAACTTTTACTGCGTCATCGTTAATGCTACTCATATCCTCCAAACCTCTCATCCTTTCAATATTGCCACATCTGTCCACTTTTTCGAAGTCGCAATGTTCCTTCAGAACATTGCGTGGTGGAGAACGGCCCAGTACGTTACGAGCAGGTCGGTCTAAAATCCTTTTAGTTTGTGTGAATGTGGCAGGAATTGTGTCTTCGTATGCGTGTGCTATCTCTGTTCTTTTCCTGATTCTTTTTACGTGTTTCCCATGTGCATAAACTTTGACCGGTTGATCGTTTCCAAGTGCGTCTTGTAGCGAGGCCTCACCTTATGCCTCATTTACTGAGTGAGTAAACTCTTTCTGGTATTTCATGTTTACGTGGGTGAAGGATGAATGATAACCTGCGTGATTTGCTCGTGACTAGAGAGTTCCTTTGTTGGTGAGAACCACGTGGCATTCACTCGCCGAACCCTCAGTTACCGGGTGTTTGAGTGACGAAATTTACATGTAGTCGAATATTAGTTTGATTTGCGCGTGCAGTTGGCGTTCGCGCATAAATTTTACAGTCCTTTGATTTCAATCGTGTTTTCTTGGATCCGTTGTACTTTCAGGAGAAACTCGTGTGCTGTTTCCCTATGTACCGAAATCTGTTCAAATTATCCTGCTTTTGATTCAGATTTAACGTTAACCCCGCAGTCGGTACGAATCTCCTTACTGTAGTTTCATTTATGTATCGTTGGTGGAGTTAGGCACATCTCTTATTCTTTATGTCTGTGAATGAATGTGCGATCCGTTCTTCTCCATTTCCACACGACTTTTCCGTATAGACTATGAGACTGTGAATTACTACGTCGTGATTAAATTATCGGGTGATTTTGCGATCAGGCACCAGCAAAATTTTGTGAAGTATCTTTCCTTGAACCAGCCGGACACACGGCAAAATGACCACTTTAGACGGCCAAAATTCAAATATGTTAAATAATATGTGCATTTATACTTAGAAAGGCTTCTGACCTTAGGGTTGATGTGTATTCAGACTTGACAAGATTCTGAAAGTACCTACCAACCTAAAAGGTGATTTATAGGTAGCTAAAAATGAAAAAGTAGAATGAAAATCAAATTAGTATATTTTACTTAAAGTTTACAGACAGTAAGACAGTTAGTATCTCTCATCATAATCATCCATTGTTCCGTCGTCGTCGTCGTCGTCGTCATCATCATCATCATCATCATCATCCATTGTTTCTTCGTCACCATTATCTTCAAGCATTTTCACAACAGGTTCTTCTAACATTAACGGCACCACCTTAGGAAAGGGTTTTCTTTTTTTAATGTGCCTCCTCCTCTTGGACGCAATGATAGGATCTGAGGCTATCAGCATCCAGTGGACAATGTTTGTCTTGGTATGAATTCTTGAAGTTTTCCTTCCATGGAAAAGTCTTAAACCTTTACGGTATATTCTTTCTGACTAGATTCCAAGACATCTTCTGAAAAACGCCCCACAGGCAAAGGTAGTTCCTTTATTATGTATGCACCATGTATTAGCAGCTTGAGCACAGATGCACTCATTTTGTACCACTTGTACGTATCTAAACAGATTTTTGCTGTTTCGAGGCAATTATTTTTAAAATTACAGTAACTAACATTAAATCCGCAAGACAAAACGCTTAGGATGTTTGCAAATCTTTGTATAATTTCGTGCTCTAGACCTGTTATAGTCGCAGATTTCGTGGGCGCTGCAAAAATTTTCTTGCAGTATTCCCGTCATTGGAGTTACCTCCTCCTTGCGTGGGCTGGTCTACCACTAATCCCATTTCACGATAGAATTTAGTGGTTATTTCTTCTTTTTATATTTTCTTTGGCTTCTTTACGTCTAGCTTGCCACTGCTTCAGTTACAATTTATATGATATGTGTAACAAGTACTCGTAACATCTAAGGTATGAGTGTAAGACATCTCGCTTCCCACGCCCGGGTTCCCGGGTTCGATTCCCGGCGGGGTCAGGGATTTACTCTGCCTCGTGATAACTGGGTGTTGTGTGTTGTCCTTAGGTTAGTTAGGTTTAAGTAGTTCTAAGTTCTAGGGGACTGATGACCATAGGTGTTAAGTCCCACAGTGCTCACAGCCAATTGAACCATTTTGAGTGTAAGACAGATATCCCAAACTTAAATGAACTAGTCGTAGAATACTGGTTTTGCAAAAGTAAGTCAAGGTTGTTGAGTTCTTTGGGTGTTGCCTTGCACACATTACACGCTTCTGTTGACGAAGTGACTGTGAGCATATTACACGTTTTTCCGTCCATCATTGTGCATACAGCACGATGTTTAAATGTGTAAGTTTTATCCCCAAGGGTCACGTCAGTAGGCTGCAAACTTGATATTTATTCCTCAATTGCTTCGTAATGGAGTTTTACTGATTCCTTTGTCTCCTTTTCAATCTGCAGGCGAATGATGCGATTATATCTCGATGAAGAAGGTAGGGGGGGGGGGGGTTCTTTGGGGAAGGAGACCAGACAGCGAGGTCATCGGTCTCATCGGATTAGGGAAGGACGGGGAAGGAAGTCGGCCGTGCCCTTTCAAAGGAACCATCCCGGCATTTGCCTGGAGCGATTTAGGGAAAGCACGGAAAATCTAAATCAGGATGGCCGGACGCGGGATTGAACCGTCGTCCTCCCGAATGCGAGTCCAGTGTCTAACCACTGCGCCATCTCGCTCGGTGACGAAGAAGGACTCGGGTTTTGAGAGAAAATCTGTTTACCATTCGTTGTGGCCTCTGACATTTGCAATGGAACTACAGCACATAGAATTATGTTGGTATCTCCATACAGTGAGTTGTTGGCAACACATTGTTTGTAAATGGAATGTCCACCACTACCGTTAATGCCCCACTTGTAGATGACTTCAGTCGCTGAGTTTTCAGTGTGATTGTGGTGTAACAGAAGTACATCCTACTGTACATGAGCAAGTCTTTTGATTGTGTGGTCCAAAATATCTTGAACTGCAATTTGCACTGCGGTCTCCGTGATTGTTATGTTACTCGGGTAACATTGCTTCTTTGTTTGTGCTATGACATTATAAGGTGGATAGATGTTCGCACCAGCCGGCCGCGGTGGCCGAGCGGTTCTAGGCGCTTCAGTCCGGAACTACGCGACTGCTACGGTCGCAGGTTCGAATCCTGCCTGGGGCATGGATGTGTGTAATGTGCTTAGGTTAGTTAGGTTTAAGTAGTTCTAAGTTCTAGGGGACTGATGACCTCAGAAGTTAAGTCCCATAGTGCTCAGAGCCATTTGAACCATTTTGTTCGCGCCTCGAGATTTCGCCCCTTTTTGGAAATGTAAATATTCTTCTTTTCCCATGTCAGAGTCAGTAGCTCTACGGGTGAGTAAGGCTTCATAACCGAATATGACGGCTTTTCGTGAATGTGTTTCATGCGTTTATATCTGCGAGGGCTTGTGGTTAGGGCTAAGTTTACTACATGTGCAGCTGTTCTTTTTACACTCCTATTAAGGCTGCTTTGATCACCAGTACACAAAAGCTCTGGGGTTGACTCAGCAATAATTGATTGCATTATTCTTCGTTTTGGTCGTTGAGAGCTCTTTTCAAAAGATTTTGCAGGTCTTCCTCTGGATTTTTCACGTGTAAATCTTCGTTTGTGGTTGTAGAGCTTAGAGCTGACAAAACCAAGTCGTTTTTTAACCATTCTGAATTGTATTTGGTAAATCTCTCCATATTCCAATAGGACTTTTTCCACTTTTGTAGCAATTTTGAGACAAACACTTTTAAAATTGACCTAATTTTGCATACACTGTGTTTTGACTGTTTATATTCACTAAATTTATCCAATATGTGAGTCGTTAATCGTTCTATAAACTGAGACTGTTATTTTTTGTAAAAGTTCTCCTTTTTTAACACTAAAATTAGATCCATTTTCATCATATTTAATTCCGAGTGACTTGGTATACTCCGACTACCTGTAAAGAAAAGAGTCTGGTGTCACAATGCGTTGGTTTGAGTTCCTAGAATTTACGATACTAATAGTCAACAAATGCACAAGTGCAAAAAATGTAGTACAGAAAGCGGTACTAAGCGGAACTTTTTTTGAAAGTCTAAGGAAAAAAAATTTATTAAATCGTCATTTACTATTAACAAGCGTAAAAAAAATGAACTGTAACGTGTTCTATTTAATGAACACACCTGTGGCTTCCACCTCCACGATAAATATTGAGATTTTCACATGAGATGATCAAAAAATTCACGTTATAATTCTTTCGAGTTTCGAATGCAACTTGCCTGTCAGACCCTCACACGCCTTTATTATAAACATAACTAAGGATATTTTACGGCAGTGCGATGGACCAGTTACCTGAGGTGAAGAATACAAGGACGTTTAGACCTAATCTATAAGTGTGAAAAGCGATTTTTGGCAGCCTAAAGTGGTCATTTTGCCGTATGTGCGCCGTATTGGCTTCATTAATAAACAATTCTGTTAAAGTTCAATCCCCATGTGGTCTGCGTATCGAATCAAAGCTCCTTTACTGAACCGCTTTATTTGACATTATTCTCTTTTTATCCATTCTGTGTGGCAGCATGCTTTAAGCTTTGTTTATCATTCGCGTAAAGAACCCTGAAATTAATTAATGCAGCTGTGTAAATTTTTCCAGTCCAGTTTATATTTACATGCACCGTAGGATCTGGTCTGTTGGCGACCCTCCAACTTCAATTTCAATCAATTTTAAAAGTAACTTCTGTCTGATGAGTAGGAACCCGGAACTGGCACCTTCATAAGATATTATATGTGGTGTCCCAAACTATAGTTGACAACAAGAACCAGTTAGAATGCAACTGCAAACTGTTGGAACCACACTCTACTTGCAATTTATAGTGTAGCTATTCCATGTGTGTGAGCCTGGAGATGTGTTCACTCGGTCCAAGGGGCCATTTCAGGTGTTTTCTAACCCACATTTATTACAGCTCTTCGCTTGCACTTTTCATCGTGTGTTGCATGTGTGTGCGTTTCCAGCGTGCGGTGTTACCAACAGTCGCCCTGTGTGTGCGTGCGTGTGTGTTCGTGTTTTGTTATGGGTGAACGTGTTATTCTTTGTGTGAGTGGATAATTCACACATATAATGGTAGTTTAATCTCACGAATCTTGCGCTGCTCAAGTTGTTTCTAACATGGAAAACAAGGAAAGAAAAAGAGAAAACATAACATGGTGACAACTTGCACTACTACAGAACACATTCATTATATATACACGATGTGATCATAAGTATCCGGACACACCCAAAATCATACGTTTTTCATATTAGGTGCATTGCGCTGCCACCTACTGCCAGGAACTTGGTATCAGTGACATCAGTAGTCATTAGACATCGTGAGAGAGCAGAATGGGGCGCACTGCGGAACTCATGGACTTCGAAAGTGGTCATATGATGGTTTGTCACTTGTGTCATACGTCTGTACGCGAGATTTTCACACTCCTAAACATCCCTAGGTCCATTATGTCCGATGTGATAGTGAGATGGAAACGTGAAGGGACACGTACAGCACTAAAGCGTACAGGCCGACCTCGTCTGTCGACTGACAAGAGACCGCCGACAGTTGAAGAGGCTCGTAATGTGTAATAGGCAGACATCGATCCAGACCACCACACAGGATTTACAAACTGCATCAGGATCCACTGCAAGTATTATGACAGTTAGGCGGGAGGTGAGGAAACTTGGATTTTATGATCGAGCGGCTGCTCATACGCCACACATCACGCCGGTAAATGCCAAACGACGCTTTGCTTGTTGTAAGGAGTGTAAACATTGGACGATTGAGCAGTGGAAAAACGTATTTGTGGAGTGAAGAATCACGGTACACAATGTGGCGATCCGATCGCAGGGTGTGGGTATGGCGAATACCCGGTGAACAGCGTGTGTAGTGCCAACAGTAAAATTCGGAGGTGGTGATGTTATGGTGTGGTCGTGTTTTTCATGGAGGGGGCTTGCACCCCTCGTTGTTTTGCGTGGCATTAGCACAGCACAGGTCTACATTGATGTTTTAAGCAACTTCTTGCTTCCCACTGTTGAAGAGCAATTCGGGGGTGACGATTGCGTCTTTCAACGCGATCGAGCACCTGCCCATAAGAAATAGCCTGTGGCGGAGTGGTTACGCAATAACATCCCTGTAATGGACTGGTCTGCGCGAAGTCCTGACCTGTATCCTACGGAACGCCTTCGTGCCAGGCCTCAACGACGGACATCGATACCTTTCCTCAGTGCAGCACTGTGTGAAGACTGGGCTGCCATTCCCCAAGAAACCTTCCAGTAACGGATTGAACGTATGCGTGCGGGAGTGGAAGCTATCATCAAGGCTAAGGATGGGCCTACACCATGCCTCAAGTTAAAAAGTGCTTCATCTGTTTAGTAATTTTTATTAAGTTTGTAGTTATTGGAAAACCAATTCTATTACACTACTGGCCATTAAAATTGCTACACCAAGAAGAAATGCATATGATAAACGGGTATTGCCGGCCGCGGTGGTCTCGCGGTTCTAGGGGCTCAGTCCGGAGCCGCATCTACCTAGGGAGCCTGTATCTAGTATTTTCTGGACCTCATGAACAAACAAAGCGAGTTGGGTCTCACACGATCCCTGTTTCCGGAATCCATGTTGATTCCTACAGAAACGACATGACACGCGAGCTAAAAACATATTCTAAAATTCTACGACAGATCGACGTCAGAGATATAGGTCTATAGTTTTGCGCATCTGCTCGACGACCCTTCTTAAAGACAGGGACTACCTGTGCTTTTTTCTAATCATTTTGAACCTTCCGTTCCTCTACAGACTTGCGGTACACGGCTGTTAGAAGGAGGGCAAGTTCTTTCGCGTACTCTGTGTAGAATCGAATTGGTATCCCGTCAGGTCCAGTAGACTTCCCTCTGTTGATTGATTTCAGTTGCTTTTCTATTCCTTGGACACTTATTTCGATGTCAGCCATTTTTTTCGTTTGTGCGAGGATTTAGAGAAGGAAATGCAGTACGGTCTTCCTCTGTGAAACAGCTTTGGAAAAAGGTGTTTAGTATTTCAGCTTTACGCGTGTCATCCTCTGTTTCAATGCTATCATCTTCCCATAGTGTCTCGATATGTTGTTTCGATCCACTTACTGATTTAACGTAAGACCAGAAGTTCCTAGGATTTTCTGTCAAGTCGATACATAGAATTTTACTTTCAAATTCACTGAACGCTTCACTTATAGCACTCCTCGCGCCAACTTTGCCATCGTTTAGCTTCTGTTTGTCTGAGAGGTTTTGTCTGCGTTTAAACTTGCAGTGAAGCTCTCTTTGCTTTCGCAGTAGTTTCCTAACTTTGTTGTTGAACCACGGTGGGTTTTTCCCGTCCCTCACAGTTTTACTCGGCACGTACCTGTCTAAAACGCATTTTACGATTGCCTTGAACTTTTTCCATAAACATTCAACATTGTCAGTGTCAGAACAGAAATTTTCGTTTTGATCTGTTAGGTAGTCTGAAATCTGCCCTCTATTACTCTTGCTAAACAGCTAAACCTTCCTCCCTCTTTTATATTCCTATTTACTTCCATTTTCAGGGATGCTGCAACGGCCTTATGATCACTGATTCCCTGTTCTGCACTTACAGAGTCGAAAAGTTCGGGTCTGTTTGTTATCAGTAGGTCCGATATGTTATCTCCACGAGTCGGTTCTCTGTTTCATTGCTCGAGCCAATGTGACGCAGGGATTCCAATGTGACCGAGTGGTAAATTGGCGAGCAGAGCCCGCAAGCGTTAGGAACAGAGAACGCTTCAGGAAACGACAGAACGTATCTGCCAGCGACCAAAGGTCCGCAGTATACTGGCAGCAGACGGAGTTTTGGAGTGGATTCGGCCCAGCGTCGTTCTCTCGGCACCGTCGCAGCTATGAAATCCGGAGAGGACACACCACTTGTCACTGGGTGTCTTGGGTGGCCTGTCGGTCGCACAGCAGGCTCGCGGGGTGTGGGTTCAGGGGGTGTGGGTGAAGGCCGGCCAGCCATATGTCTGGCCAGGCGCCGCCACACGACGCACCCTGGGAGGCCGGACGTGTGATCGCCTCCCGGGGGAAATCACAGCAATTGGGGGGGATTATGCCGGCAGGGGCGCGGGCCTCCTCCGCCTCTGGATTGACTGCCGCCTCGCGCCGGCTCCTGCCGACCCCCACCGCCCCCAGACGCTGCCACGCCACCCCCTGCCGCCTCGCGCCACCCTACTCAGCCTGTCTCGGCCCTCTGCCGCCTCCCGCTGCCCCTCTCCACCTCAGTCCGCCCCCAGGACAGTGCCTCGCCTCCACTCTTGTCCTCGCCCTTGTCCCGGCTAAAGGGATTCCGCCAGGGCGTGTTCGGCGAGTTTATCGGCTCGTTCCTCCCTCCCACCAGCCCTTTCGCCGTCTAGCAGACGGAGTTGTAGTGGGCGTGGCTGATCAAGTTCCCGTGCAGTGGGCTGGCCGCATAATGTACAGCCAGTGTGGTGCTTCCAGCCTCCACTCCCTGAGGGCAAAGTAGTCGCACAGACATGCCAACAGTTCTCTTTACGGTCACCTACGAGCAGTTTTATTTGTGTTTATTTATCAGATTCGGAAACACAATTCCTCAAAATTTCAATACAAAACGTCTGACATATCTGTAATTAGAGAATTGCTCTAGAGAATTGCTTAATATTTTTTTCCCATTAGGGTACATGGCCCATAGAAATAACCCAATTTGTCACAGTGTGAAACAGTGGCCGCTATTGAATGTTTAAATATGTTGCTTTTACGTAACTATGATGCAATAGTATTTTAAAAAAATTGTGCTTTCTTATTTTTACATTTACCCAAGAAATAAAGACAGAGATAGCACTAACAAAAACTGGGACACAGACGGACATACGTGTAGAATCCACTTCATTGAAATTAAATAAATGAAATTTTGGAGTCTTACTTGGAGTCATACGTTTTTGCAACAGTAATTAGGTTGATCTTGTGGTTGCTTAGTGTTTAGGTACATTTTGTTCTGCAACTGATAGCTCCCCAGAATTTCAATAGATTTTTTAAATGTCTAGTATTTCACCAGTACAGGGAACAAACTGCAGATCGTCCAGATTGAAGCAGTCTAACTGAGGGCTGGTAGCTATCATTTCACAAGATGGAGAGTGTAAAGTGACGCCGTTAACCCTAATAGATGGCCTACATCAAGGGCGTCAAACTCAAAAGCTGACATTGGCCAAGTAAATGAAGTTCAAATTTAGGCCGGCTACCAAGCAAAGGACTTAACATCAGTTTTCATAGAAACGTAAATTCACTTAAAAAATGTGCTTCAAAACTAATGCTTAACATGTTTTGCTACTACCTTATCTGTTTTGGGAGACCTTATTCATGATTGAGCCTTCAAAACTGCTCCAAGGTGAATATCTGAGATTATACATCTGACAGGAGATTTATTTCCTCTTGTAACTGTAAATAGCTGCTCACATTGGTAAGTACTTCCAGACTTGGGAAGAACGTCATAGACATAGCTGCAAAGACAGTCTGTACTAACCAAGGATATTGCTCGAGATCGGTCTATTATTTGGGGTTTAATGCACAGCAGTGAACTCTTTCGAATTAAATGCTATTGCTCCATGGTGCTGAGTGCAGCACATTCTGAAAGAAAGACTCAGTGGAAAAAATCTTAGTGGAATGTCCTTCAACACACTTGTGGCTGTCATGTGGCACCCACTTGACAAAATACTGACTGCTACAGTTCAGTCGGCCTAACCTAATATATGACAGCTGCAGTTTGTTGGGGGCTGTAAATCACGGACCTACCTCAACCAATAGCGAAGCTTGATTTCGTGAACGTCTCTATAGCAACACCTTGGTGTTGTCACAACTCTCTAGGCGGACACTGTTTTCACCTGGCGCTGTCTGCACTTCGCAGTTGAAAGCTGGCAACCGCGCTGTGTGCTGTCGGGGCACTTCTTACACACTCTCACCTGTAGTTGGGTTTTGTGCACCTGTGTGTGATGTGATGCGATGTTTACACACGGTTGTAGAGGTGTAACGCGTGCGGGAAGGCGGGTAATATGAAATGTGTACAAGAGTCAAGAGGAAATAATAAGAACAGAAGGCTAAGAACGAATTGCTCGGATTAAAAAGGGTGTAAAGCAGGTATCTAGTCTTTCGCCCCTACTGTTCAATCTGTACATCGAAGAAGCAATGATGGATATAAATGAAAGGTTCAGAAGTGGAATTAAAACTGAAAAATGGTTGAAATGGCTCTGAACACTATGCGACTTAACTTCTGAGGTGATCAGTCGCCTAGAACTTAGAACTAATTAAACCTAACTAACCTAAGGACATCACACACATCCATGCCCGAGGCAGGATTCGAACCTGCGACCGTAGCGGTCGCTCGGTTCCAGACTGTAGCGCCTAGAACCGAACGGCCACTCCGGCCGGCTTAAAACTGAAGGTCATAGTATCTCAACGATACAATTCGCTGATGACATTACTATCCTGAGTGAAAGAAAGGAAGAATTATATGATCTGCTGAATGGAATGGGTAGTCTAATGAGTATAGAATATGGATGGAGAGTAAATCGAATGAAGATGAAAGTAATGGAAGTAGCGGAAATGAGAACAGCAAGAAACTTAACATCAGGATGGGTGATCACGAAGTAGGTGAAGTTAAAGAATTCTGGTACCTAGGCAGCAAAAAAACCCATGATTGACGGAGCAAGGAGGAGATGAAAATCAGACTAGCACTGCCAAAAATGCCATGCCTGACCTACAGAGGTCTACTACGGTCAAACATAGGCCTTAATTTGAGGAAGAAATTTCTGAGAATGTACGTTTGGAGCACAGCATTGTATAGCAATGAAACATGGGCTGTGGGAAAACCGGAGCAGAAGAGAATCGAAGCATTCGGTGCTACAGAAGAATTTTTAAAATGATAAAGAAGGAGATTATCCAGAGAATCTGTGAGGAAAGGTATATATGGAAAACACTGACAACAAGAAGGGACAGGATGGTAGGACATCTGCTAAGAAATCGGGGAATAACATCTATGGTATCAGAGTGAGGTGTAGCCGTGTGGTCTACGGTGTCTTGTCACGGTCGCGCGGCTTCCCCCGTCGGAGGTTAGAGTCCTCCCTCGGTCGTGGGTGTGTGTGTCGTCCTTAGCGTAAGTTAGTTTTAGATTAAGTAGCGTGTAAGCTTAGGGACCGATGACCTCAACAATTAGGTCCCATAATACCATACCACAAATTTCCAATCAGAGTGAGGTGTAGAGGGCAAAAATAGTAGAGGAAGACGCAGACTGGAATACGTCCAGCAAATAACTGAACACGTAGGTTGCAGGTGCTACTCTGATATGAAGAGGTCGGAGCAGGAGAAGAATTCGTAGCGGGTCGATCAAACGAGGCAGAAGATTTATGAGTAAAAAGAAAAAAAATGGCGGAGCCAGGTGCACAAATAACTTTTTTAAGGTAGCATGCGTCCTTGATCTACACTGATGAACCGAGACATAATAACTACCGCCCGTCCCGCAGTTAAATGTTGCCTGGACCACTGCATGCACGTGAAGTGGTAAGGAAAATACGCAAGCGGATCATAGACAAGTGGGAAAGTATTCTACTGCAGTTGCGGGTCGCTAATGCGGAAACGCTCCGAAATAATGGACTTTATCAAATGGCAGGCTGTTATGGTCCACCACCTGAGAACTAGAACCTCAGAAACAATGAAGTTGGTCGACTGTTCGCTTGTTATTGTGATCGGGATCAATGGACAGCAGTTGAAGAATGCTGAAACTTCGAGTGAGAGAGAAATGTTCAGAAAAAAATGTTAAAATGTGTGTGAAATCTTATGGGACTTAACTGCTAAAGCCATCAGTCCCTAAGCTTACACACTACTGAACCTAAATTATCCTACGGACAAACACACACACCCATGCCCGAGGGAGGACTCGAACCTCCGCCGGTACCAGCTTCACAGTCCATGACTGCTGCGCCCCAGACCGCTCGGCTAATCCCACGCGGCAAATGTTCATAATGGAACCATCTGTACAAATTAATTTGCGATGTGAATGTGAAATGATTCGTTCCAAGCCATTACGATCTACCAAGCAATATGATCCATGGAACATGTAACTGACCTACTGGCGACAGTGACAGGTGTAGGCCACTTAATGGTGCAGTTAAGACAATACTGAAAACATAGGTTTGTAATTGTGACGTTTCTATGCGAAGACAGTTCGAAGCAGGGGAAAACCAAGCAACACACTGATATGTCTACGTATTAAGGCACAACATATAAAAATATCTTCATTTACGCCTGTAATACCACGTACATGTAGTGAAATGTTACTGTCTCTCCTTGATCTACTCCTTTTATAACGGAATTATTTTGCAATGGGCAGTTCAGGGGTCCGGTAGTGGTCGTGTAATCTGCCTGCGACTCTCACGAACTCAACAAGGAAAGGAAAATTCGCCCAATGACATCACACCTTCAGAAACGTTAATGAGATATCAACTGGTTGAATAATTATTGTTATAGAATATAACAATCAAATATTTCCACCGAAAAGTCTTCAAATTCATATCAGTTGGTTACCTGTAGTGTAAAACATCGCTGGCACAATGAAAGCACGGATTAAAAT
Source organism: Schistocerca cancellata (assembly GCF_023864275.1). Classification (NCBI taxonomy): domain Eukaryota; kingdom Metazoa; phylum Arthropoda; class Insecta; order Orthoptera; family Acrididae; genus Schistocerca; species Schistocerca cancellata. The sequence continues at coordinate 104,854,165 of NC_064634.1, forward strand.
GAGCATATGAGTCTGAACAGATTTATAACATTTTCAATAATGGAGGGTGGCCTATCCAGAGTCATGAAGTGGAGCGAAATAAATTAAATGGACCACTTTTAATTAAAGAAAACTGAACTCCGCCCGAACAGGAGATGAAGGCTCAACGGTATCGACCGACCGCCGTGTCATCCACAGTCTGGAGGCGTTACTGGAAGCGGGCATGGAAGGCCACGTAGTCAGCACACCGCTCTCCCGGCCGTATGTCAGTTTAAGAGACCAATCACTTTTATTTAATCTACTTTATTTCGTTAATGTAGAATACATGATATAGTGTGAGGTCAATGATAGTCCTAAGAAAATAAAATTTGTTCTAAGAATAGCGCAATAAAGAAAAGATATCTTGAAATTAACACCTGTGTAATCTTAAATATCCATGATATGTTCAAAGCTTCACGAACTTGGGTACGCAACACCGTTAAACTAATTATTAAGAAAGACTCTCCGCAAAGTAGATCGATTTATCAAACCAGACAACTGTTGTGATTATCTGAATAACACATAAATTAGCATGGATAATAGCCCAATTACTTATGAGTAACTGAAACTAATAACAAGGAAAACAGTTAGTGGAAGTGTAGGGGCGTTTGCAGAAAGGTCGGTGTGGCTGACAAATGCAACTAAAGAAAACTGTTGAATAGTAGGTCCAACTCTGAACTGATACAAATGCAACAAAAGCTGCGTTTGAAGGACACACAAGTTGTGAATTCCTCAGAGGTAGAAGGGCTGCGCTGCTGCCAAAGTGCGACACTTACTCAAACAGTAAACCCGTCCAGGCAGCAGACCAGCGTTTCGGCGGTCGAATATCGGCGTCCTCGAGTGAAGAGTTTATCACGATTGCCAGCCTGACAACGGAGGAATTCTGTTTCCATCACAAGCCGCAGGGAAGAAACGACTAAAATTTTTCAATAGCGCCCATTGTGCATTCCTTAGTTATCCGAAGGGTGGCAAACCGATTCCTATGGCGGCCGCTGTGGTCGAGCGGTTCTAGTCGCTTCAGTCCGTAACCGCGCTGCTGCTACGGTCGCAGGTTCGAATACTGCCTCGGGCATGGATGTGTGTGACGCCCTTATGTTAGTTAGGTTTAAGTAGTTCTAAGTCTAGTAGACTGATGACTTCAGATGTTAAGTCCCATAGTGCTTAGAGCCATTTGAACCATTTTGAACCGAGTGATACCTAGCCACTCGTTGAGTAAACCAAAAATAGCGCCGTGCGGCTATTGGAGCTTCCAGAACACAGAAAACGGCGGAGTCGCATACTTCAGCGCAGAATCGTCATGCCTGCAAATGGTTCCAGGACCAACGAGCGCGCTCTGTCCTGCCGACAAACAGGAAAGGTCACAGGCATCCTGTGAGTGTGAGTCCTTATAATCTTGCGAGCCTTGAGAAGCTTAAGCCCCTTTTACACGATCGATTTTCTTTCCTCGGCTGACTACTCGAGACACGTGCGTCTACTGCAGCGCCCCTGGCGTACTCAGAAACTGGTCATTTTCGTTTAGACGTCAACGCCAAAACTGCCGGTGCTGTGAGAGCTGTCTGCTGTGCATTTTGCCATCCGAATAGTGAAACGGGAGGTTATGAGGAACAATTCTTTTACGGAAAAATCGAAATATAGTAACAAAATGTAGGTACAAGCAATGACAATAGAGATAGAGTTTATTAATGGAGCGTGGTGTTATAGTCGGCGTACGAGCTATGGGACACGGCATCTCCGAGGTAGCGATGAAGTGGGAATTTTCCTGTACGACCAACTCACGAGTCTACAATGAATATCAGGAATCTGGTAAAACATCAAATCTCCGTCATCGCTGCGGCCGGAAAAATATCCTGCAAGAACGGGGCCAATGACGACCAAAGGGAATCGTTCAACGTGACAGAAGTGCAACCCTTCCATAAATTGCTGCAGATTTCAGTGCTGAACCACCAACAAGTGTCAGTGTGCGAACCATTCAACGAAACATCATCGATATGGGCTTTCGGACGTATCAGGGGTCCACATCACTCCAACTGCACACGCTCCACACCATTACAGAGCCTCCATCAGCTTGAACAGTACCCCGCTGATATGCAGGGTCCGTGGATTCAAGAAGATGTCTCCATACCCGCACACGTCCATCCGCTCGATACAATTTGGAACGAGACTCCCCAGGCCAGGCGACATGTTTCCATGCATCAACAGTCCAATGTCGATGTTGACGGGCCCGGGCGAGGGGTAAAGCTTTTTTTTACTAGCAATGCATTGCGCTGGGATCGATAGTTAATTGCTGTGGCATGAAAATATTTGCTTTTGACTTATTGCTGGAAATAGGTTTATTAACGTCATTCGTCATGAGTCAGCTGTAGCAAGGTTATGAAACAAGTACAGTAAATGTGATCACATTCATAAATGACAGATAAAACTGGGTAGAAAAATCAAGTATTAGAACAGGTTTCATAATTAAGTGCTTATAGCATATTAATACACTCCTGGAAATTGAAATAAGAACACCGTGAATTGTCCCAGGAAGGGGAAACTTTATTGACACATTCCTGGGGTCAGATACATCACATGATCACACTGACAGAACCACAGGCACATAGACACAGGCAACAGAGCATGCACAATGTCGGCACTAGTACAGTGTATATCCACCTTTCTCAGCAATGCAGGCTGCTATTCTCCCATGGAGACGATCGTAGAGATGCTGGATGTAGTCCTGTGGAACGGCTTGCCATGCCATTTCCACCTGGCGCCTCAGTTGGACCAGCGTTCGTGCTGGACGTGCAGACCGCGTGAGACGACGCTTCATCCAGTCCCAAACATGCTCAATGGGGGACAGATCCGGAGATCTTGCTGGCCAGGGTAGTTGACTTACACCTTCTAGAGCACGTTGGGTGGCACGGGATACATGCGGACGTGCATTGTCCTGTTGGAACAGCAAGTTCCCTTGCCGGTCTAGGAATGGTAGAACGATGGGTTCGATGACGGTTTGGATGTACCGTGCACTATTCAGTGTCCCCTCGACGATCAACAGTGGTGTACGGCCAGTGTAGGAGATCGCTCCCCACACCATGATGCCGGGTGTTGGCCCTGTGTGCCTCGGTCATATGCAGTCCTGATTGTGGCGCACACCTGCATGGCGCCAAACACGCATACGACCATCATTGGCATCAAGGCAGAAGCGACTCTCATCGCTGAAGACGACACGTCTCCATTCGTCCCTCCATTCACGTCTGTCGCGACACCACTGGAGGCGGGCTGCACGATGTTGGGGCGTGAGCGGAAGACGGCCTAACGGTGTGCGGGACCGTAGCCCAGCTTCATGGAGACGGTTGCGAATGGTCCTCGCCGATACCCCAGGAGCACAGTGTCCCTAATTTGCTGGGAAGTGGCGGTGCGGTCCCCTACGGCACTGCGTAGGATCCTACGGTCTTGGCATGCATCCGTGCGTCGCTGCGGTCCGGTCCCAGGTCGACGGGCACGTGCACCTTCCGCCGACCACTGGCGACAACATCGATGCACTGTGGAGACCTCACGCCCCACGTGTTGAGCAATTCGGCGGTGCGTTCACCCGGCCTCCTGCATGCCCACCATACGCCCTCGCTCAAAGTCCGTCAACTGCACATACGGTTCACGTCCACGCTGTCGCGGCATGCTACCAGTGTTAAAGACTGCGATGGAGCTCCGTATGCCACGGCAAACTGGCTGACACTGACGGCGGCGGTGCACAAATGCTGCGCAGCTAGCGCCATTCGACGGCCAACACCGCGTTCCTGGTGTGTCCGCTGTGCCGTACGTGTGATCATTGCTTGTACAGCCCTCTCGCAGTGTCCGGAGCAAGTATGGTGGGTCTGACACACCGGTGTCAATGTGTTCTTTTTTCCATTTCCAGGAGTGTATCATGAAAAGCTTCTCCTGGAAAGACATAGCACAAGAGCAGAACAAGGACAACGTATGGAAAGAAATTAAAACACCTTTGGGAAGATAGGAATAACGTTACCATTGGAAGCCATTATACTGTACTAAGTCCCAGTCGTGTACCCTTGATGACTGCACGACACAAAGCTTTACGCCTCGACTGGGCCCGTCAACACCGACATTGGACTGTTGATGAATGGAAACGTGTTGCCTGGCCTGACGAGTCTCGTTTCAAATTGTATCGAACGGATGGACGTGTGCAGGTATGGAGACATCTTCTTGAATCCACGGACCCTGCATATCAGCGGGGTACTGTTCAAGCTGATGGAGGCTCTGTAATGGTGTGGAGCGTGTGCAGTTGGAGTGATGTGGACCACTGATACGTCTATGTACGACTCTGACTGGTGACAAGTACGTAAGCATCCTGTCTGATCACCTGCATCCATTCCTGTCCATTGTGGATTCCGACGGACTTGGGCAAATCCAGCAGGACAATGCGACATCCCACATGTCCAGCACTGCTACAGAGTGGCTCTAGGAACACTCTTCCGAGTTTAAACAGTTTCGCTGGCCACCAGACTCCCCAGACATGAACATTGTTGAGCAAATCTCGGATGCCTCGCAACGTGCTGTTCAAAAGAGCCCTCGACATCGTCGTACTTTCATGGATTTGTAGGCAGCAATGTAGGATTAATACTGCCATTTCTCTCCAGCAGTACTTCATACATCAGTCGAGTCCGTGCCACGTCGTGTAGCGGCACTCTGCTTGCTTGCGGTCGCCCTACACGATATGAGGCAGGTGTGCCAGTTTTTTTTTGCTCTTCACTGTATATGAAAAATACTTTTTAAAGGGGAACTTTTCTTTCCTGTTGTGCATGAATTTCGTGAAATCTTTCTCACTGATCAGAGAATTTACTATTATTGAACTTTAGGCAGACTAACTCTCGTTTGCAAATGAGTGTCTCGACATGGTTAGGATTGACGTGCCTGGTGGCCGAGCGGTTCTGGCGCTACAGTCAGGAACCGCGCGACCGCTACGGTCGCAGGTTCGAATCCTGCCTCGGGCATGGATGTGTGTGATGTCCTTAGGTTAGTTAGGTTTAAGTAGTTCTAAGTTCTAGGGGACTAATGACCTCAGCAGTTGAGTCCCATAGTGCTCAGAGCCATTTGAACCATTTTTTGATTGACGCGCGAGCTTGGCGGGGCGCAGCTGTTTGGAATCGACTGATGAGGGAAATCGTTCTACTTTGTCCCACTCGCTCTGTGCGTACCGTTGCTGTGACATTGTGTATTAGGTTCGTTACGCATACGACAAAAAATGGGCACAGCAAAGCGTACGTTGGTGAGTGTACTTAGGACGTTCAATAAGTTATGCAACACTTTTTTTCACGGAAGCTGGTTGGTTTTATTCCAAAACCCCATGCTATTTCCCACTCTTTTGGCTATAAAAATCTACTTCTCGACATAATCTCCGTTCAGTGCGAGCGTCTTACACCAGCCTACAGGGAGGGCCTGCATGTTAGCGTAGTATCACACAACTGGTCAATGTTGTAGCCATCATCTAGCAGCATCAATACCCTCCCCATCATCCACGTGCTGCTTACTTAGGATTGCATCCTTCATTGCAGGAAACAAACGGAAGCTGGAAGATGAGAGATCCGGGCTGTAGGGTAGTGAGGAACAGGTTTCCAATGATATTTTGTGAGCTCCTCTCGGGTGCGCAGACTTGTTGGTTCAAAATGGTTCAAATGGCTCTGAGCACTATGGGACTTAACTTCTGAGGTCATCAGTCCGCTAGAACTTAGAACTACTTAAACCTAACTAACCTAAGGACAGCACACAACAACCAGTCATCACGAGGCAGAGAAAATCCCTGACCCCGCTGGGAATCAAACCCGGGAACCCGGGCGCGGGAAGCGAGAACGCTACCGCACGACCACGAGCTGCGCAGACATGTTGGAGGCCTTGAGTTGTCATAGAGAAAGAAATGTTCGTTTGCCGGTTTGTCATTTTATGTGGCGACGATCACGCTGCATTCGTTTCTTCGACTTTCTGAGAGCAGCACAACACACTACAGAGTTGATCGTTGCATCACGAGGGAGGACATCAAACAGAATAACCCTTTCAGAGTCCCAGAGGACCCTCGCCATGGCTTTAATGGGTGAGCGTGAGGCTTTGAACTTTTTCTTCGGAGAGGAGGTGGTATTGCGCCAGTCCATGTTTTGCCGCTCTGTTTCCGGTTCGAAGTGTTGACCCACGTGTCATCGCCAGTGACGACGTTCGACAAAAAATTGTCACGATCAGCCTCTCAACGTGCAAGCGGTTCCACACAGATGGTCCCTCGTTGCTCTTTTATGGTCCTTTGTTAGACCGCGGGGAACCCAGCGGGCACTCAGCGTTCAGTGCGCCAACTGTGGGCGAGTGTATCAGCACTACCAACAGAGACGTGCAGTTGTGCAGCGAGGTGTTTGACTGCGATCCGTCGTTCACCTCGAATGAGAGTGTCCGCACGTTCCAACACTGCAGGAGTCACAGCTGTGTACGGCCGGCCGCCACGCGGGAGGTCGGACAGGCCTGTGCGTCCTTGTTGCGACGATAACAGACGCCAAGAACAACGACTCACCGTGCTTTTGTTCACTACCAAGTCTACTTAGAGATTCTGCAAACGCCTATGAGATGCTCTGGTTTTCCGCATTAAAAAAACCTCAATGACAGTTCTCAGTTTGGAACGCACGCCCTTTACAGACGCCATTGTGAAGGCTATGTATAGTGCCGACAACTATCGCAATTTCGTGAAACTATAGGGGCTGACGTGCGATTATTTCGCGATGACCCACAACAAATTCGGCATTGTATAGCCGAAACAGACCGTGGACGTGATTGTTGCATTAATTATTAAACGTACCTTTTATGTATCCTTATGGTGTGTCACCTAATTCCTTCATCTATTTAATCCTCGCTTTTACGTCATTAGCTTGGAACGGGCCTTCGCTGTGCGTGCTCTGGCAGATAATCGGTGCCCATGCGGGACCACGAGTAACCTAATAAGTGGCAAAACGCCGCCCATAAGAACGGGGTCCTTCGGGAGCTCATACCTCGGGTTCTATCTGTGACAGTCACATTGGGTCAACTGTTCTGTATACCTCCTGGACTATGGACCATTTGTATAACCAGCAGAAGGATCGTCATAGTGAAACTATCCTACAGCAAAGGGATAAATTTGCAATATTACACACTTTCTCCAGTTAGTTAAATGGAACAAATCGGTTGGTTCTTTTAGGAGCAGATGTGATCAGTGGTGCGCCTTAAGGAGCATATGAAGACACCATTACGTTCAAGGGCCGTTCACGAGAAAACCTAAAAAACTTGGATTTTTGGCACGAAAACCGAGCCGCAGATTCCAAGACGGCTTTGCACAGCATATATATACGATGTGTTTCTAAGATCCCAATCTCGAATAACTTTGAAAATTTTCTTGATGTCTTTATCCGTTTCCGATATAGAGAGATTCAAAGTTACCCTACTTGTACACATAAAATACACACGAAAAATTGGCTGTTAGGCGGAAACGTAGTTTATAAATTGACGAAGGATGGGGAAATATGCCGTAATGTGTCTCAGTTACCACCAGAAGGATTCTGGGAACCCCATGTTGTAGTACTGAAGCATGTGCTAAATTTTTGTGCATTTAAAATCGGGTCTGATGTGTAAAATTGTATGCTTTTGTGTTATTTCATTGTCACATAAGTAAACTGTCAAAATTTTAATGATCCAAAAAATTCTTTGCATAACAGTGGCACGCCCTGCTGTAGTACGGAAAAGAAGGGAGCCAGCGGAAGAATGCACCTATCGAAGAAGAGAAACGAGAATATGTTCCTATTGATTAAAAGAAGCTGACTGAAGAGTGAGGTTCCTGCTGCCTCGTTCTACCTTCCTCAGCACCTTTAACATTTTTGGCATGTCAACATATCCGCGCTCGTTTATGGTAAGGGAGCTGGAGACAGCGGAAGTGAAGAAGAGTTGGAAAAGTAAATAATTATTGGTAGTAGCAGAAAGCGGTTGTGACATAGAAAGAGCGAAGGATACAGTGACAGTGTTAGAGAAATAAAGGCACACAGTAGCAGTGGAACATAGTTGACAGTGACAGAACAGTGTTAGGAAAAGAGCTAATAAGACAGTGCCAGTGGGACAGGAATAAAGAGAAGGAGAAAGTGGAACTGCCTGAGAGCTAGTGATAATGAGTGACAGAGTCTATGACAGTGACCATGAGAAAGAGCGAGATAGTTATACAGGGGAGAGACAGAAGCAATGTGAGGAGTGAGATGAAGCAGTAAGAGAGAGCAAGATCGAGACAGTGACAGAACAGACGGGACTAATAGTAGAGAATCAAGGTGCCCTTGGCTGTGAGACAGGGGCCAGTGACAGAGAGACACAAAGAGATACAAACAATCAGTTACGCTGAATGACTGAGTGACAATGGGCAATTGAATGTGGATCGGTATGAGCGACTTAAACAGATTAGCAACTGGTTGTGAACGACAGGTAAGGGAGCTTGTGAAAGTGAGAGATGAGTTGGATGTTAAAAAGAGCGCAAATATGTTCGCATGCCAAGATTTTTCGGAAAAATTTGAAAGGTGCTGAAAAAGGTAGAATGAGGCAGCTGCTAGCCCAATTTTCAGCCACAGTGTTTTAATAAATAGGAACATGTTCACCTTTTTTATGTTCCGATAAGGGCATTTTTCTGCTGGTGATACGTATTTGGCCGGACACGATCCTAGAAATCCGGATATATCCAGCTGAAGTCCGACACGTGAAAAGTCAACTTCTGCAGTTTCCAACATAGCCTCAAACCCCTGGACCATCTCCCTCTTATCCTTCTGCACACTGACCCTTGTTCGTGGTGGGAGGTTTCTCTTCTTTGCGAATTCCCGCATTATATCTGAACGCTACGCGTAAGGTGGATAAATTGCTACCACGAGCAGTAGTACAGAGTGGCACTGCAGGGCAAAGGGACGGGCATAGGGACGCCTTTCCCACTCTAGGCATGCGTCTAGCGAGTACGGTCGCACAATATGTCGGTGTATGTGCGCTGCCTGTGTGAGAAACCGACCGAAGCGAGAGAGAGTATCTAGCAGAGCATTTTCAGACGCTGGGTACAGACCGAAATTCATGTGCGAAACATCTGATTCCTCTGTGTCAGATACACTTATATTCAGAAAAAAAAACAGAACACCTTGAATGACTAGAGATAGGATGTTCATATTCATAGGACATGTACTGTAACTACGTAAAAGGAAGCAGTCGCCAGCCTAATCAGGCAAAGTTGTACCCAGCACTAGCACGGTCCATAAACAAAGTTAACAACAGGAGTTGACTTAACTTGGTACTGGCTTCTGCTTGCTGATAAGGTACAAGACTGAAGCACAATTTAACAAGTAACGCACCAGTTATTTGACGTGAATTACATAGGAGCAGTTTTAATGCGTTCAGGCAGTTACTAGCTCCCAATGACACTATCTGTACGTTACAGTAAGAAGCTAATGATAATTATAGGTGAAGGATTACAAATGATGGGGCACCACTGTCTTGGACAAGGGGTCATTTTGTCAGTTTAATTGTAGGAAATTACTATTACTGAAATACTTGTGAAGTAATTGTATCTTTTGCATCCATTATTATTTGCATTCTCAAGGAATAGTCAAATGGTTCAAATGGCTCTGAGCACTATGGGGCTTAACATCTGAGGTCATCAGTCCCCTAGAACTTAGAACTACTTAAACCTAATTAATATAGGGACATCACACACATCCATGCCCGAGGCAGGATTCGAACCTGCGACGTATCGGTCGCGCGGTTCCAGACTGAAGCGCCAAAGCCGCTCGGCCACTCTGACCGACTGTACATTAGCATTTTATGCGGAAATGATTAGCATTTGAACCATGTCGGCCGACGGATTCAAGGTCAACATCTTCATCTCGGCGCAACACTTCCTTCTGGTAGAGCGTGTCTGCTGCTCCCGTTGTCGCTGTAAAGCGAATGCATTGGATAAGCAGACGTGCAGGATGCCTTGCAGACGTATGCGCGAACCGTACCGTCAAAACAGTTAGTTTGAAAGAGGGCGCATAATTGGCATGAGAAAATGTTGTGCATCTATCCGGGAAACTGGTGCTCGTGTGCGACTAAGTGTTTCATCAGTACAACGGGTGTGTGAGTAAATCTGGTCAAGACGAGATGGGTCGGGTCGCACCACCTAGAACAACCCCCGAGGAGGTCGACACCTCATCCGAATGGCCCTGCAGAGCGGATATGCGTCCTCCTCGGCTCTTGCACAACAATTTAACAGTGTAACACATCGTTCACTGTCGGGGATGACAGTCCCCCGCCGTTTATTACGGCATGGGTTACGTGTGGGTCGTCCACTTCTCCGCCCACTTTTTACGAATGTGCAGAAACATGCTAGACGGCAATAGTGTACGGAACGATGTCACTGGAGACAGGTATGCCATCAGATCGTGTGACAAGGGAGAGGTATCACAGTGACTGCATTTGCACAAGACATACAGCGCCAACTCAAGGCCTTGTGGTGTGGGGTGCTGTTGGGTACAGCCAAAAATCACAGTTTGCGTTTGTCCAGGGCACTGCGGCCAGTATGACCTACGTGAATGACATCTTGATACCCGTAGCCATACCCTTTCTGCACAACACCCCAGACGCCATTTTTCAACACGAGAATGCACGACTACATGTCGCTGCACGAACAAGTGCCTTCTAGGTGTCACAGGATGTCAGCTCCTTGCCCTGGCTCGCCATATCACCAGAATTGTTACCACTCGAAAAGTGTGGGATGTGGTGAAAGTATGGGTGTAGTGCTGTGACCCAATGCCAACCAACACAGACGAACTTTGGAACCAGGTGACAGCATTAGCGCCTTATATGCGTCGATGCCCTCAAGCATGGGGCAAGTTATCTGGCCCCATGGCAGACCCTATCCCTACTAAGCAACAGGACGCATGCTGAACTGAGGTGACTGAAATGCTAATAGTTTCTGCAGAACATTGTAATGTACATGTCCTGGAATACGGACGCACTATCGCTATTCGTTGAAGCACACATTTAGTGTTATTAAAACTTCTTCACTTTTGTTGACTATGCGGTAAAATAACTGGAATAGAGAAACGACGGTAGAGACGCTACTGACAAAATACGAATCCATCCGGTGTTATACGATCTTTGCCAGTCAGTTTTGTTGCGTGCCAAGTAAGTCAGTTGGCGTTAGAAAGTTCTCATCTCAACTCTGTTTCAGCCATGCTCTCGATTCTCTGTACCGTATGGAATCATCTGTGTTAGACCCAGATATTGTGTATTATTTTGCACTGTTTATCGATAACCGCCCTGTAGTAATATCCCGAACTGTTATTTAAAGTAAATTTCCTACCTACACACGTAACTGTAGCCATACAAGTAGAACATATCCAGAGGCGCTGTTTCATCTGCAGTGAGAGGCGAGTCAGCGAGAGGGCTATGCTTCGATTCACAAAGCTAATCCCTAAACGGGTTACACAGCGGTGTGAAAATTAATTGGAGCGTATTAACTGGTAGAAGCTGATATGTTACGAGGAACTGAAGTTTGTTGGCTGTACTCAATTCTATTCGCCCCGGCGTTGCACTCTTAGCGGGCTTATTGCGGCCTTGACTACGAACGTTAATTGTAGGCCCCTTCAGTTTAGTTGAGTGCTTGTATTTGTAGAAATAACGCGTGTTATCTCTGTGTTCCCGACATGAAAACTTTGTGTTTGTGTTAACATGGACATTTCACCGAAGAATCTACCAATAGTTGCCCTCCATGGAGAAACATCTGTGGTGTGGGAAAATGCAGTGTTCCAAGCCTTTTTGGAGCATAAGGCGATACTGCCTCATTGTCCCCAAAGAGAAAAGGCAAATGTGGACGAAAGCGAAAAACTATCCCTGGAACTGACGACACTCTACTTAGGAACAGTAGGATTGATCCTAACGAGGCAGGTAAAGACCTTCAGAGAGATTGGCTACAGGGGTTGAAATTGACTCTTCAACCGCGCGGGGTAGGTGTAGGTGGGCGGAAGACACGAAAGCTAGAAAAGCAGCAGTTGTTAATACCTGCCATGAAGAAAAACGGTTCGCATGGGCAAAATCATATCAACCCGGGACTTCCAATTGGAAACGTGTAATTTTCAGTGGTGAGTCACATTTTATTTTTCAAGGATGTTGAGCAAGTTTTGTCATGCGAAGCACCCATGAGTCAGTGACAGCTGAACCTCCTGAACAGACTGTAAAATACCATCCCAAAAAAACGTCGTGGGGTTTCTTCACTGCCTGGGGCACTCCAGCTGATGGCATGATGAATTCAGCCAAGTATGTAGAAATCCTTAGACGCAGGATTGTGACATTCCTACAGATCTTGGCAGATGGTAGAGGAACATTTCAACATGATCTGGCCACCTTGTCAGACTTCTAAGGCTATCAAGACGTCCACGGAAGAAAACAAGATTATTTTGGTTCAGTGTCCCGGTAATTCACCAGACTTAATTGTAAATCCCATCGTAAACTGGCAGAGTATTGTGAAAAAGCAGTCTTGGTAAAGCGGACTGTTGCTCAGAAGAAAGTACGTTAGTAAGTGTGATAAAAGTGTGGTTTCATGAGGTCTAATTACGAAACATTTGCTCTAACCTGGTCGAATCTCTACTACAACGTGTTCTGGAGCTCATTAAAGCAAAGGAAGGACACATTAATTGTTAATATTCAGTAAGATTCTAACAGTATTATACATAGACACTCACTCTCATAAATTAACGATAATTGTAGTATGTGGTGCCACACAACGTGGCACTATACAAAACTGGCGCTAATAGTATAGGGACAGATCTGTAAGTCCACGGTATTGGTGATAAGTTGAGAAAACCGTCTCGGAACACATGTGCTACAAAACGCTACTGTTTCCTGCGAATGTACCCCGACATCAATATGGGATATGATCACCCCGCTCACGTACAAAGGCCGTACAACGGGTTCGCACACTCTGGATCAGGTGGTCGAACATCTGCTGGGGTATAGCCTCCCATTCTTGCACCAGTGCCTGTCGGAGCTCCTGAAGTGTGCTAGGGGTTTGAAGAGGTGCAGCGATACGTCGACAGAGAGCATCCCAGACGTGCTCGATGGGGTTTAGGTCTGGAGAACAGGCAGGCCACTCCGTTCGCCTGATATCTTCTGTTTCAACGTACTCCTCCACGATGGGACCTCGGTGGGGCCGTGTGTTATCATCCATCAGAGGGAAGGTGGAACCCACTGCACTCCTGAAAAGGCGGACCTAATGGTGCAAAATGAAGTCCCGATACACCTGATCTGTTACAGTTCCTCTGTCAAAGACATTCTGGGGTATACGTGCACCAATCATAATCCCACCGCACGACCTCCATACAGGACCCTTTCAAGGACATTAAGGGGTTGGTATCTGGTTCCTGGTTCACACCAGATGAAAAATCAACGAGAATCACTGTTCAGACTATACCTGGACTCGTCCGTGAACATAACCTGGGACGACTGTTCAAATGACCATGTACTGTGTTCTCGACACCAGGCTTTACGGGCTCTCCTGTGACCAGGGGTCAGTGGAATGCACCTTGCAGGTCTCCGGGCGAATAAACCATGTCTGTTCAGTCGTCTGTAGACTGTGTGTCTGGAGACAACTGTTCCAGTGGCTGAGGTACGGTCCCAAGCAAGGCTACCAGCAGTACTCCGTGGCTGTCTGCGGGCACTGATGGTGAGATATCGGTCTTCTTGTGGTGTTGTACACTGTGAACGTCCCGTACTGTAACGCCTGGACGCGTTTCCTGTCTGCTGGAATCGTTGTCATAATGTTGAGATCACACTTTGTGGCACACGGAGGGCCCGTGCTACGACCTGCTGGGTATGACCAGCCTCCAGTCGCCCTAGTATTCTACCCCTCATAGCGTCATCAATATATGTTCTCTGAGCCATTTTCAACACACAGTCACCATTACCATGTCTGAAAACGTCTGTACACTTACTCGCTGCACTGTACTCTGACATGCACCAACACACCTATGTGTATGTAGTAGAGATGGGGGATGCGCTCTTGAACTGATTCATAGAGTTGAACAATCAGTGATTCAGAAAAAAAGAACGGTAGCTCCAAACGTTTCCCACGGCAGAGAGAGAGAGAGAAAGAGATGGAGCATATCAGCAGCGCCTCTGCTGGTCACAGCACAGTGCACGCCACACAACACAGCCAGCGCCGGCCTCTGCCCTGCTTCTACCTTGGCTGCCTGCATTGTGCAGTGCCCCATTGGATTTTGTGTTTCACATATGCCATGCCGTCTCTGTGCATCGTCTGCCGCGTGCAGTGTCTGGCGCAGCTTAACTTCGCATCGCACTCTGTCGGCGATCGTTTCAGTCGCATGTCCTGCCCTCTGGGCAGTTGATGCGAGCAACAGGACAGAGAGCCACCTAGCGGATAACATAGGAACTACTTGCAACAACCTGCTCGCATGGGAACGGACGATTTGTCTCGGAGCGGGTGAGTTCACCGCTCCCCCCACCCTCGGAACTCACCCGCTCAACGCTCACCCCACCGTTCTCGACTCTAGCCAGAGCGTTGAGCAAAGCAACTCAGGTGTCACTCTGGTCGGTGTGGTCTTAGCTCACGCAGTAATACAGCTCGCGGCTCGACCTGCTCGACTCAGTGCTTCTGCATCGGCGTTCGTCTCTACTGGATATTGTTCTTCGTAGTAATACCGCTATGTATATTACATTATTATGTTATGTATACATCATTTGTTTTTATTTTATTTTTATTTGTTTAAACTGATCAGATTAGGTTCCTGACGACTCCTCTTACTATAGGATTTTTATTATGGACACTCGAATTTACACTTTAATTACGAGCGAACCGATAAACGTATCGCAAAATGTGATACACCAATATTTTCCTTGTTTTATTCTGCGTAAGGCTATATGCAGCACTTTCGTTTTACAGTCAAATTTATATTTTTTTTTCTTATTCTGGTACGGATTTTGCGATTTTAGGCGTCTTCGGAAGGAAATGTTCACTTTAAAAATATATGGCTTGCGATGTATTTGTATGAGGTTAATGAAATTTTAATACATTATAGCCAAATATATTGTTAATGTAAATCTCAAGTTACAACATTTTCCGATCACCCAAAAAACCACGATAGTGCAAAATAAATCAATAATCAAAAACTTGGTCATATCGTGGAAATTTCAATAAACAATACAAAATTCTTACTCATTATCTGTGTTACTTCAAAATAGGATCAAATAAGATCAAAATACAGGTATAGTACTGGAATAAACCAAGTTTAAAGGGCAATGTGCCTTCCATTTATTTCCTATTGTAAATGAGTGGTGAGTCATGAAAAAGAGCTAATTCATTTCAGGGAGTGAACAGTTCTGGGCCGATCTCTGAAAAGAACAGTTTTGCCCATCTCTAGTATGTAGACTGCTGCCAGCGCCACCGTGCGACGACCAAAGGTCAAATGCAACACATGGTCATACCCTGAGGTGATTAAAACCCGCAAGGCGCCCACCAGAGCATTGTTTCACCATATATCAGCATTATCCTTAATTTATGAGCATGAGTGTAGTAATAAACGTTCACAGTTAAATTTTAATCGTCTTGTCCCAATTAATTTGCACACTACTGTATTTCACCTGTAGTCTCAGCAGAAACGGCAGTTCACTTTAACTACACATTTGCCACGTCACCGTCTACGTCCTCATGACCACTATGGATAGTCACTCAGAGGCTTAGTTCATGAGAGGATCTTGGAGTGGCCATGCACCCTATTGACCAGCTCATATTCTTCTTCTGGCCAATCAAATTATTTTGCAACATCCTCGTTAACTATTTCTTACTGTCCACAATTCTCACAGAAGTAAGACCACACAGAACAGAAAGGAAAGTTATTTTTAGAAGGATTTGCCTCGCTTGGCAAACTACACGTCTTTCTCTAAGTGCTGATATCCTTCGTCCTGTGGGCGTGACTGTTTGTCATCTCTGCCTTTATGTTTGTAAGCACCAGCTTTTCCTCCAGCTCGACAATACGTGTTTGGATCTATGGCCTCGCCGATACCTGTTCGATCACACAATAGTGGCAGGGTGAATGTCGAGGGGTGTCCTTCATACTGGAGCGTCTCATCTGACGGATACAGTAATGCTCTTCAGGCGCGCGTCGCAGAGGTCTAATTAGCACACACCTCGAAACTCATCTTTGAAGCTACATTTATCACTGCGACGAATGTACTTTAGGGCAGTTAGTAATGATTCAAGAAGCTCATTAGGATAACAAGATATTTTATATGGATTTCGACGCAAAAAACGAATAAATGTTTCACGATAACGTCGTTCTTTTACCAGCGGAAAAAGCACCTAACGGAGCACAAAGACGAATACGTTCCTATTTAAAAGACTCTACAAAATCAGATACCAACCACCTACATTCCACCTTTAAAAATATCCCTAAAAGTCTAGGCATGAGAAAATATCCGCGCTCTTTTTAAAATGCAACTTTTCTCTCACTCCTATTCAGCTCCCCAACCTATAACTCTGATCCATCGCAGTAAGTCTCTCATACCCATCAGCTACCACTTGACTATTCTCAGTCACTCAGCCAAACTCATTGTATCTATTTGCGTCTCTCTAATTGGCACTGCCTCGTGTCTCACAGTCACAATCTCCTTCGGTCTGTCCTACTACGACTGTCTACTCTCACTGCCACTTTATCCCTCTTGGTCTCTCTTACTGTTACTATCTCATTCATGCCTTCCGACTGCTGCTCTATCTTATTATTGCCACTATCTGTCTCTTTCTCGTTGTCATTGTCATATAATCTGTCTCTCATTGTCACTGGCTCTCAGTTACTTCCATTTTTTCCTTCGCTTTATTCCTCTGCCACTTGCTCTGTCTCCTTCACTATTTTGCCTAGCAGTATGCTGCCACAATGTTCCATTACCACTGCGTCTGTCCATTTCTTTCTCTCACACTCCCATTGCTTACTGTGCTCTTTCTACACCTCATCCACTGTCTTCTGTCGTCCAGTATTTATTACTTTTCTACATCTACATCTACGTGATTACTCTGCTATTCACAATTAAGTGCCTGGCAGAGGGTTCAATGAACCACCTTCAATCTGTCTCTCTACCGTTCCACGGCGAGATGGAAAACCGAGCACTTAAATTTTTCTGTGCTAGCCCTGATTTCTCTTATTTTATAGTGATGATCATTGTAGGTGGGTGCCAACAGAATGTTTTCGCAATCGGAGGAGAAAACTGGTGATTGTAATTTCATGAGAAGATCCCGTCGCAACGAAAAACGCCTTTGTTTTAATAATTGCCACTCTAATTCACGTGTTATGTCTGTGGCACTATCTCCCCTATTTCACGACAGTACAAAACGAGCCGCCCTTCTTTGAACTTGTCCAATATCATCCGTCAGTCCCACCTGATA
This sequence comes from Schistocerca cancellata, assembly GCF_023864275.1. Classification (NCBI taxonomy): domain Eukaryota; kingdom Metazoa; phylum Arthropoda; class Insecta; order Orthoptera; family Acrididae; genus Schistocerca; species Schistocerca cancellata. The sequence continues at coordinate 104,871,623 of NC_064634.1, forward strand.
CGGATCCCACACCGCACAGAAAAACTCCAGAATAGGACGAACAAGTGTAGTGTAAGCAGTCTCTTTACTAGATCTTTTGCACCTTCTAAGTGTTCTGCCAATGAATCGCAGTCTTGAGTTTGCTCTACCCACAACATTATTTATGTGACCGTTCCAGTTTAGGTTATTTGTAATTATAATCCCTAAGTATTTATTTGAATTTACAGCCTTCAGATTTGTGTGTTATCGGATAAACGAAAGGGCTACTCAGATTGTCCCCTGTGTCGTTAATATAGATGAGAAACAATAGAGGGCCTATAACACTTCCTTGGGGAACGGCGGATATTGCTTCTGTTTTACTCGATGACTTTCCGTCTATTACTACGAACTGTGACCTTTCTGACAGGAAATCACGAATCCAGTCGCACAACTGAGGCGATTTTCCATAAATAGGCATTAGTTTGGTTAGAAGTTGCTTGTGAGTAACGGTGTCGAAAGCCTTCAGAAAATCTGAAAATATGGAGTCAATTTGACATCCCCTGTTGATAGCACACAATATTTTATGAGTATAAAGAGCTAGTTGTGTTCCGCAAGAACGATATTTTCTGAATCCGTGCTAACTATGAGTCAGTAAATGGTTTTCTACGAGGTACTTCATAATGTTCGAATACAGTATATGTTCCAAAACCCTACTGCAAATCGACGTTAGTAATATAGACCTGTAATTCAGAGGATTACTCCTACTTCCATTTTTGGGTATTGGTGTGACTTGAGCAATTTTTCGGTCTTTAGGTACGGATCTTTCTGTGAGTGACCTGTTGTATATAACTGCTAAATATTGAGCTATTGTATCAGTGTACTCTGAAAGGAACCTGACTGGTATACAATCTGGACAGGAGGCCTTGCCTTTATCAAGTGATTTAAGCTGCTTTGTTACACCGAGGATATCTACTTCTATGTTTCTCATCTTGGAATTTGTTCTTGAGTGGTTTTCGGAAATATTTACTTCGTCTTCTTTGGTGAAGGAGTTTTGTAAAAACGTGTTTAATAACTTTGCTTTGGTGTCAGACCTCTGTCCCTTTCAGACCGACACTGTCTGATTCTCTCGCAGCACAAAAAAGTGCGAATATGTGTACATGCCAAGATTTATGGGAAAATTTTAAGAAGTGGTGAGAAAGGTGGAATGAGACAGCCGGTATCCCGTTTTGCGATTGGAACATTTTTGCCCAGTTCCTTTCTTTCCCCTGCCACAATAGAGCATGACACTCACATGAAAATAAATTTATGAGTCAGTAAAATTTAGATAGCTTACTTATATGAAAATGAAACATTGTTATTAGAGATGTTATTGTCCCACCAAAATGAACTGATACACCCTATTACATTTCTGCTTTGTTGTATTCTGAGTTCCATTACTGTAGTACCCAATCCATTTTTGTCACTATACGTCACTAGATATTCAAATTTTTCTACCTGTTTTATAACTGCTTCATCATTAATATGAACTTCAAATTTAGTGTCAATATTCACTAACAGGTATTCGGTTTTTGTCAGACTCATTTGCAGTCCCCATTTATCATATTCCTAACAGCAATAAGAAAAGAGCGGGTAGGCTAATGGTTGAATCAATTCTTTGTTATGAGCCAGAAGTATGCATTTTAAATACTGATCTGAAAAGAAGAATAACAGTTGTGGGAATGAATTATTTACGAGGGAGTGCCGGAATATCAAGAATCGGAAAGAAAACTAATGACGAAGTGAGAGCTAGAATGAAGGCAAATGAAACACTGATAGAACTGGAAGAAAATCTCTAAAGTGGTATAGACATCTGTTGAGAATGCCAGATCATCGACGACCAAAAAAAAAAATGTTTGATGGATACCACCTGGTGGACCCAAAGGCAGGACACGACATTCTTGGAATGACCACTTCAACGGATTAATGGAGCATCGCGGGATACTCAAGGCGGAGGCAGTCAATAGAGAGGCTTGGCAGAATATAACAGGAGCACAACAAGATGTTGTTATCAGTTGATCTCTGTATTAATTAATCATGTAGTAGTGATAATAAACTGAAATAATGCAAAAGTAATTGTACACCCAGATCGGATTTTACTTGAACGAAATTTTACACGAGCTTCAATACTACAACACTGGTTTCCTAGAACAGTTACGATGACAGTGAAAGCACTTTACAGTCTCTTCCTCTGTGGCACGTCAGTTTTTAAACTATGTTTTCGCCTCACACTGGAATTAACGAGCGTGTTTTATATGTACATATAGCGTGAATCTGAACCTCTGTATTTCGGAAACGGATAAAGATACTGTGATGTCACCACCAGACACCACACTTGCTAGGTGGTAGCCTTTAAATCGGCCGCTGTCCGTTAGTATACATCGGGCCCGCGTGTCGCCACTATCAGTGATTGCAGACCGAGCGCCGCCATACGGCGGGTCTAGAGAGACTTCCTAGGACTCTCCCCAGTTGTACAACCGACTCTGCTAGCGATGGTACACTGACAAAATTCGCTCTCATTTGCCGAGATGATAGTTAGCATAGCCTTCAGCTACGTCATTTGCTACGACCTAGCAAGGCGCCATTATCAGTTACTATTGATACTGAATCATGTACAGACAAGAGCGACGCTCATCATTTATGGATTAAAGTTAAGTATTCCACCAGCTACGTCCGTTTTTCTAAAGTCTAAATTCCTTATCCTGTTCCAGACATCCCGCCAGCCTGCGTGAGCTAAAACGCGTGCCTTTCGGCTTCCTCTAGTACCCGGTGTTGGCTCTCCTGCCAACCCACAACAGATACCAAGAACATTTTCAGAGTTGTTCGAGATAGGGATCTTAGGTATATATCGTAAGAATATAAGCCATATTTTGTGCATAGCCATCCGCGGCTCCGTTTTGGTATTATGACGCTAAAAACATTTTTTGAGTGTTTCTAAGGAGCCGTTCGTAAAGTAATGGTGTCTCCATAAGCTCCTCACAGCCCACTGTACACCACATCAAATGAAAAAAGAATCAACCGGTTTGTTCCAAGTGCCACAGCAAGAGGAGGAGTGTAAGATTCATACTTTGACCATGTACTGTGTGATGGTCGCCTAGTCGTAGATATAGCTAATTGCTATAATCGCACTATTTCACTCCCATTTACGGAGCTTGTTAGCACTTGATGTTAGGTTGGCGCCATTAAAATGCATTGTGTTGTGGTAATCGCTGCTACTTGCTGGATCGCTGCTGTGTCTCGATGCTGATGCTGGCTCTAAATCTGGTTGTCTAGGATTGAAAACATGAGGTCCCGTGTTTTTTATGTGCTTTTGATGATAAAGAACGAGCGAAACCAACAAATATGTAAACTTCAAATATTTATTACTCTGGTGGCCATCTTAATTCCACTGTCCACCAAAGACCATGACTCAACACAAAGTAGTACTTCCGTTACATGTTCTTTGCAGTGTTTATCCACCTCAAACAATAACACACAAACACACTTTACCAAAGTGACATTCCGACTGCCTCCCGACCCTTCTTGCAGCTTGTATTTATAACATTGTCAAAGAACTACTAAAAAGAGATATAGTTTATAAGTCACATGTACATCTGTTATCATAATTTGTGCAGAAAAGTTATTAATTTGCATCGAGTGACATAATTTAACATGTAATTATAATGACAGACAGATTTGTTGACTTGACAGAATAATTCTCTGTTACAAAAAGGCCGTTTTTTAGAAGTTTGTCAATTGACTTCTCTAATTTGCATAAATAAGTAAATAACATGAATTATTAAGAATTACATTGGTTTTCGTCTAAAATAGGATTGCTTACGTGAATACTGAGTGAAAACGCTCCTAGTGAACAAATAGGTTTCACTGGGTGATTTTTATTTAAGGAGATCCAAAATACCTAAGTTGGCCACTATTTTTCGTACTTCATATTAATTATTTAAGATGAACTTAGTGTTTTTACATGATGACATTTGCTGTATCAGTGATCAAGTGATATAAACTTTTGTGTGGGTCAGTTATTCAGTATAATTTAATGGGTTGACTGTTTATGCAGACATGTTATGCAATCATTGTTAACATACACAATAACTTTTCTATAATCATAAATACTCGTTAAACTGGTTGAATTTGGAGGGTATCGCATACTTCGGTACAGTAAAGCCTTAAATATGTTCCGTTACAACTGCAGGATAGTGACACTAAGACGATCCATCCGTAGAGTATGTTAATGTGCCCTAGTACAAGGGTTTTCCAGAGCATGTGACTTTACCTTTCTGTTACCCGATGTATGAGCCTCGGAAAAATACCGTTTTTATTCCTTGCGTTTGGGAACCCATTAGGTAGTGCATGCTGTCGCATGGATACTGATGCGAGGGCCTGACATGTCCAGAAATGTAAACCATATTATTCTACAGAATAAACATCTATGTACACTAATCTGCGTTGTTCGCAGATGGACGACTGTTCCTTGCGCGTCCACACCCCGTCACAGCCAAACATGTATTCCCCTCTCGTATTCCTTCAGTATATCAGGAGCCACTGTCGTTCCTCCACCAGTCTTACAAAAACCAGCAGTAGTTACGCTTCCTTGTAAGACGACGGAATCTACCCGTGGCCTCAAACCCAGCAATGCGCAAAGCGCATAACTGGGAGTGCAGTCTGATGCCCACACTGCAGTATACTAAAAAACCTCGCTCCTGAGATATCTTCTTCGCTTTAATTGACGTCTTGATCTACTTAGCCATGAAGATTAAAAACACCTCGTGTTTGAAGTAAAAACTTCGAAACTGGAAACGAAGTTTACTGAAGCGGAGTCACACTAAAATTTCTTTCGTTAATTACAACACAAGCAATAAAGGGCTCGCCCGGAAATTCAGACCTGTCCGCTCTGAGAGCGAACTGAAGATTTGCTGTTTACAATTATACCAACTTACCTTATTTCATTCCTTCGTTGCGGTACAATTGCACGGCAATGGGATTTCAGTTCCCTCCTTAACGTTCCGGAGCGTGATTAATTCCAGGGCTCTGGTCTAGCTAATCGAGTTACAACGTAATAATCCAGTTGCTGTTATTAAATTTCGAAGACCTAGCTGCCCTCTGGCTGCAACGTTGCTCATTTCGCATTTCCTTCATTTTTTAATAATTTAATCTTGCAAAGCGACTCTAAAACCAGAATACTGCTCCGGCAGAGTACCTACAAAACCAGCGTAGCCCATGGCTGTTAACAAATTTTGAGGTGATGAGTCGGTCTTTTGAAATATTCTGTTCAGCTGCCGTCGGTCGTGCTAGTCTTGTAATAGATTCAAAATCTGTTCTAAGCATCTGAGTTCTCTGACGTCATAGTGAAACATAGTTGTACACGAACTAACTTCTCAGTCTTCACAAAAAAAAAGAAAAAAAAACACTGAAAGAGAAGTTTCTGCACCACACAATCTATTTTGTTGTTTCTCAATATATTTCAATATATTCGCCTGTAAAGTTAATACGCTTTTGCATGTAGTTTTCGATGTTTATTTTCTTCGCTAATTTTTTGGTGCGTCAGAAACATCGTTCCGAAATGATTTAACGGTCTCCTGACGTGTCGAAAATCGTTGTCAATGCATTTTTTTGTTTACGTTTTCTGACAATAAGAAGCCTTCATGTAATGAATTGTGGACTACGAATATTGAAGCATTAATTTGATCGTTTTCATCGGCCGATACTCAACTGTTTGAAGGGATCTGTCATAATCGGCATTGTCATAATTAAAATTACTATTGTTTTTCTGATTTCACCAATGAGTTGTGGCAAACAAGTTTTTGTACGCCGTCCAGCATCACTGTACTTCGAACCCCTAAAGTAATAAATCGCGACACGCCCTGTGTATCCAAAAAAGCAAGCCGTTATTTTCTTGGAAGCGCTTCACGAATGACACACACTTATTGGTTTACTTTAATATTATACAAAACGGGTCAGAGTGCTGTTGCAGAAGCAGCGAAGAAAGCGTGCCAAATTTAAAAGAACGCAAAATCCCCAAGACTGGCAAAGTTTTGTAGAAGTTCGAAATATAACAAGTACTTCAACACGAGATGCTTTTAATAATTTCCACAACGGAACTTTGTCTCGGAATCTGGCAGAAAACCTATAGAGATTCTGGTCATATATAAAGCACACTAGTGGCTAAACGCCATCAATACCTTCACAGCGCGATAACAACGGTGAAGTCATTGATGACAGCGCCACCAAAGCAGAGTTATTAAACAAGGTTTTCCGAAACTCTTTCACCAAAGAAGACGGAGTAAATATTCCTGAATTCCAATCAAGTACAACTGCCAAGATGAGAAACATAGGAGTAGATATCCTAGGTGTAGCAAAGCAGCTTAAGTCACTTAATACCAGTCAGGTTCCTCTCAGAGTATGCTGATACAATAGCACCATATTTAGCAGTTATATACAACCGCTCGCTCACAGAAAGATCTGTAACTAAAGAATGGAAAGTTGTCCAAGTCACACCAACACCGGAAAAGGGAAGTAGGAGTAATCCGCTGAATTACAGGTCCATATCACTATCGTCGATTTGAAGGAGGGGTTTTGGAACATGTACTGTATTCAAACATTATGAAGTACCTCGAAGAAAACGACTTATTAACACACAGTCAGCACGGATTCAGAAAATATCGTTCTTGTGAAACACAACTAGCTCTTTATACTCATGAAGTAATAAGCGCTATCGACAGTGGATGTCAAATTGATTCCATATTTTTCGATTTCCAGAAGGCCTTCGACACCGTTTCTCACAAGCGTTTCCTAACCAAACTGCGTGCCTATCTATGGAATATCGTCTCAGTTGTGCCACTGGATTCGTGATTTCCTGTCAGAAAGGTCACAGTTCGTAGTAATGGACGGAAAGTCATCGAATAAAACAGAAGTAATATTCTGTGTTCCCCAAGGAAGTGTTATAGGCCTGATCTATATTAACGACATAGGAGACACTCTGAGTAGCCGTTTCAGATTCTTTGCAAAAAGTCATCAGATGACGAAAACTAATAGCAAAAAGATTTATATAATACATCTATATGGCGCGAAAAGTGAAAATTGACCCTGAATAAAGAAAATTGTGAAGTTATTCCCATGAGTAACAGCTCGTTTTACCCACGCGCCGTTCGAGGGTGGAAGGGTAGAGAGACAGCTTGATTGTGGTTCATTGAACCCTCTGCCAGGCACTTTATTGTGGGTAGCAGAGTAATCACGTAGATGTAGATGAATCATGGAGCATCCAGTTTCCTGACACTTTCTACGATTTTGTTAATGGGTGTTGCATTTCCTAGGTCGAATGTCATTTTATCATTTGCTTATATCGGTTGACCCGAGCCTGGTTGTTTAGCATCGGTCAAATTCTGGGTAATTCATCGGGAATAGATTTTCTTCAGAGCTAAACGTACACGCAAAATCGAATGTACTGTGGTCTTCGATATGGCTGCGGATGCTGCTCTTGATGTTTTTGAATCGTGTTGTCCGCAGCATTGATGTGTTTTGCCAACAATGAGTGATTTTGTTCGAGCTTCATGAAATACATCACTGACGGAAGCACGTACTTGAAAAAATTCTGAAAACCACTTGTTAACGGTAAACAATTTTCCTGGGCTTCCAGCCGAATCAAGTGGTTGTACATTTACAACACTAAATCCGTACTTTTTATTGTATGCCTACGGCTCAGATATGAACTGATAATTGTAAATCTCTGTGTCACAAATACGAGTATTCTACATAATTTTTCTCGATTTTATTTTATTTTGTTGTATTCTATAATTAAATACGGTGCAGAATATTGTACGTTCGTAGTCTTTCCACAGTTCCACCTTCGCCAGACCTATAATATAACTTTATATATTTTCCTCATTCCATGTTAAAACGAAGCCATTCACTTTTAATGCGCTGTACTCCTTTTCTGAAATTACAAAAATTACAAAATTACAAAAATTACTTGCTAAATAAGGTTTTCCCAAGCGTGAAAACATAATCCAAGGTACAACACGGTCGTGTACCTGGGAAAAAATTCTGTTGCTAGTTGAATTGTGCAAATGCTTATAAACACAGTATTTCACAGTCCATCTGTTACATTATTACTGTGCTACACACCAAACGTCAGTAAGTGATATCTAATTAAGTAGTAGTGTTATCAAAGAGCAGCTACAAATTAAATACATTTTAAAATAGAGGCTATTGGAAACTAACGCGAATTTCCGTTTTCATGGAAGCTAAAAATTGTTAAGACATAAAACAAATTCAGTTCATTTGCTAGTATCACATGTTCCATGAGCTCCTATACATTGCTACAGGATTACTCACCATAAGATTACACAAGCTATAATCGGTGTGTTAAGCTCCTCCTGTAATAATCTTAGTTTCATAACATCAAACAAAGTAATTATTCGTCACACTGATGGATTTGTTATGTATAATTACGGAAATTGTTTTCTACCAAGTATACCGCACTCCTTCAATGAACTCATTTGCTGTAGGAATTCGTGACTTACAGGTGAACCAAGAATAAATATTAGTACAAAATGGTTGTGTGCAAACTGTTATTACTTGTAGGACTTCTTCAGCTAGTAATTGTACTACAGTCATGTATATTTTGTTAATGCCTATTGATGGTTTTATGAATAGTACGTCAGAGGACTAATTTCTCTTATTGCTGTATTTTTATATAATTTATGTCCTTGATTTTTCGAATTTCAAGGATTATGTTAATAATTTTTCACTGATTTTACAGTAGTTACGTATAAAATTTTGGTCCCTCTCTTGTGATAAAATACATCCTGTGGAAAGGGTTATTTCAACAAAGAGGGCACTGTGATACCTTTTTCATGTACCGAACTTTTGCTGCACGTGATCGTAAGCTGCAAACTCATTCAAAATTTGTTCGTTAGTTATTCTGAATTGACACCGTGTTGAAGCTGTAATATCGGTTCTTATTATATGAGCCTTCAAGATGTTAATATTTTTTATGTACTATACGTGATAATTGTAGTGTATCAGATGTGACTTATGCCTATGTCAAATAATATGGCCTTCATGTCTGATTTTATGTCTTATACTTTTTTAGCACTGAAGATCGTCACACGGTGACTGACATCGATTAGCTGTAATAAATGATTTTAAATCTCTTACTGGCGAGGCTGCTGTTTTTCTTGTTTACTAAACAGAACTGTTCTCTACATAACTGATCTACGAAGTGCATTCAAGTTCTAAGGCCTCCGATTTTTTTTCTAATTAACTACTCACCCGAAATCGATGAAACTGGCGTTACTTCTCGACGTAACCGCACTGCAGACGTACACATTTTTCACAACGCTGACGCCACGGTTCCATGGCAGCGGCGAAGGCTTCTTTAGGAGTCTGTTTTGACCACTGGAAAATCGCTGAGGCAATAGCAGCACGGCTGGTGAATGTGCGGCCACGGAGTGTGCCTTTCATTGTTGGAAAAAGCCAAAAGTCACTAGGAGCCAGGTCAGGTGAGTAGGGAGCATGAGGTATCACTTCAAAGTTGTTATCACGAAGAAACTGTTGCGTAAGGTTATCTCGATGTGCGGGTGCGTTGTCTGGGTGAAACAGCACACGCGCAGCCCTTCCCGGACGTTTTTGTTGGAGTGCAGGAAGGAATTTGTTCTTCAAAACATCTTCGTAGGATGCACCTGCTACCGTAGTGCCCTTTGGAACGCAATGGGTAAGGATTACGCCCTCGCTGTCACAGAACATGGACACCATCATCGGTTACCCGAAATTTTTTTGGTGGCGGTGAATCTGTGTGCTTCCATTGAGCTGACTGGCGCTTTGTTTCTGGATTGAAAAATGGCATCCATGTCTCATCCATTGTCACAACCGACGAAAAGAAAGTCCAATTCATGCTGTCGTGGCGCGTCAACATTGCTTGGCAACATGCCACACGGGCAGCCATGTGGTCGTCTGTCAGCATTCGTGGCACCCACCTGGATGACACTTTTCGCATTTTCAGGTCGTCATGCAGGATTGTGTGCACAGAACCAACAGAAATGCCAACTCTGAAGGCGATCTGTTCAACAGTCATTTGGCAATCCCCCAAAACAATTCTCTCCACTTTCTCGAACATGTCGTCAGACCGGCTTGTGCGAGCCCGAGGTTGTTTCGGTTTGTTGTCACACGATGTTCTGCCTTCATTAAACTGTCGCACTCACGAACGCACTTTCAACACATCCATAACTCCATCACCACATGTCTCCTTCAACTGTCGATGAACTTCAGTTGGTTTCACACCACGCAAATTCAGAAAACGAATGATTGCACGCTGTTCAAGTAAGGGAAACGTCGCCATTTTAAGTATTTAAAACAGTTCTCATTCTCGCCGCTGGCGGTAAAATTCCATCTGCCGTACGGTGCTGCCATCTCTGGGACGTATTGACAATGAACGTGGCCCCATTTTAAAACAATGCGCATGTTTCTATCTCTTTCCAGTCCGGAGAAAAAAAATCGGAGGTCTTAGAACTTGAGTGCACCTCGTAAGCTATAATGAGATCAGAAATGAATAAATTGACTTATTCGCACAGTGCAGCAGAAGAGTACTTTGAAATGTTTGTCTTTAATGTACAAGTACGTCAGGAAAATGTCGGAAGGCACTGGGTTACTTCCGAACTGATTTGTTAGAGGAAATTCCAGGTATGTGTGTTAACTCGGTGTACATGTGACAAGAATCTGGGAAATGCTAGCCCTCCGACTCTGGTCACGGCTAGTCGGAGATGGCTCAGCGGCACAGAGCAGATAAGGTCTGCAGCCCGCATTCCGAGGCCCTCATCTGCCCTTATCATGGCACGGGGTAGGGCCCAGTAGGGCCGAGTAGGGCCGGAACCGTTCAGCAGCGGAGACCAACTCTTTCTCCCTATCGACCGCCGAGATCGCACGTTCCCCGAGCCCCGCCGTTCGGAAACCTGTCAGCCTCAGTGGGGAAATGGTAGGTAGTGCTGTAGCGTGGAAAAGCAAGATCTGAGACGTGGCACTGCACAATCGAAGACAAAAACAAATCACCATGCACCACGAAGGAATTCTCCGAATGGGACGGAAATCGGTGGATGTGATGTACACGTACAGGCAGAGAAACGATTACAGGTTCAGAAAAATTATGATTTATTCACGGGGAAGTGCTTCAAAACTGAGGAAGGCAACAACGCAAGTCAATAACCTCTGGCCCTTATACAATCAGTTATTTGGCTTATTACTGATTGATCGGGTTGTTGGATGTCGTCTTGAGGGGAATGGTATCAAGTTCTTTCCGACTGGCGCGTTATATGGTCACAATCTCGAGTTACTTGGAGGACACAGATCATAATGCTCCAAATGTTCTCAATTGGGGAGAGATCTGGCGAACTTGTTGGCCGAAGTAACGTTTGTCAAGCACGAACACAAGAACTGGAAACTCTCATGGTGTGCGGGCAGGCATTATCTTGCTGGAATGTAAGCCCAGTACGGCTTGCCATGAAGGACAACAAAACGGGGCACTGGATATAGACAACGTGCCGCTGTGCTATAAGGGTATCGCAGATAACAACGAAAAGGGTCCTACTGAGAAAAGAAATGGCATTCCATACCGTCTACATCTACTTCTACATGGATACTCTGCAAATCACATATAAGTGTCTGGTTTACATCGAACCACCTTCACAATTCTCTATTATTCCAATCTCGTATAGCGCGTGGAAAGAACGAACACCTATATCTTTCCGTACGAGGCCTGATTTCCCTTATTTTATCTTCTTGATCGTTTCTCCATATGTAGGGCTGTGTCAACAAAATATTTTCGCATTCGGAGGAGAAAGTTGGTGATTGGAATTTCGTGAGAAGATTCCGTCGCAAGAAGAAACGCCTTTCTTTTAATGATGTCCAGCCCAAAACCTGAATGATTCCTGTGACACTCCCTCCAATAGTTCGCGAAAATACAAAACGTGCTGCCTTTATTTGAACTTTTTCAATGTACTCAGGCAGTCCTATCTGGTAAGGATCCCATACCGCGCAGCAATATTCTAAAAGAGGACGGACAAGCGTAATGTAGGCAGTCTCCTCAGTAGATCTGTTACATTTTCTAAGTGTCCTGCCAATAAAACGCAATCTTTGGTTAGCCTTCCCCACAACATTTCCTATGTGTTCCTTCCAATTCAAGTTGTTCGTAAGTGTAATACCTAGGTATTTAGTTGAATTTGCGTCCTTTAGATTAGACTGATTTATCGTGTAACTGAAGTTTGAAGCCTTCCCGTCTCCACTGTATCTCTTTTGTTTCGCAACCTTTCCTTTTACAATAAGCTATGAAACCTTCCCTTTGGATTTCTTCCTCTTGCTTGATAATAACAAATGAAATCTTCCCTTGGAAATTAATTCTCTTTCCCAATCTTCGCATACAAATTTAAATGCTGGTTATTAAAAGCTATTTTCTGATTATTTCGACGAAACATAGAATGTGTCGTCGTCGTGGCCGTCAGTCGTTATCTGCAATAACCCAAAACTGTTCCTTACCATTTTTACTGTTAATGGATCGCCATCTGACTGCTACATCGAACTGCGACATGAATATACTTACTCTGGTTTACTATACTCTATTAACTGCTGGTTGGCTGTCATAACAAGTGGCTGTTTTTATTACCAAAGCGGATGTTATTCTTTAATAGCAAAGCTGACGTTATTCTTTAATTAATTTGACTGTAGTTACGTAATTCATAGTAACACTTTTTCTTGACAACAATAAAATTGTTGCAAAGTTTTACGTTGATGGTTTTTGGGATGGATTATAATCAGTAATGCAACATTACTGGCAAAAATTAATTATATTCTGAAAAGTTTGTTCAGATATTTACTGCTGGTAATGAAATGATTTTACAAACGTTCAAATGGGACTTACTTTTTACAATAATCTTACAACTAGCATTGCGCAAACATACCTTCAGTAGCCTTGAGTTTCGCAAAGAAAATAATTCAATAATATTAGTTCCTCTTATGATAATAGTTAGCTGATGTCTCTGTACATCCGTTTATAATCTCTTGAAATCATAGCTGGTGGCTGGCAGGCACACTGCTCCTCTCAACGTCGCGCTTCAGACCTGCTACCGACCCGCTTCACTTCTCGCTTACTACTGACTTCCTACGAACGTCAAAGTACGGTCTCTCCTGCCAACAATGCTTTCTGGTGCAGACAATCCATGATACCAATACAAAATGTATCAATGCGGGGGTTTTCCCGCTCTTTTCTTAAAATGTATCCACACGCGGTCTCTCCCGCTCTTTTTAAAATTATATCAATGTGCGGTCTCTCTTGCCAACAATACAGGGTTATTACAAATGATTGAAGCGATTTCACAGCTCTACAATAACTTTATTATTTGAGATATTTTCACAATGCTTTGCACACACACACAAAAACTCAAAAAGTTTTTTAGGCATTCACAAATGTTCGATATGTGCCTCTTTAGTGATTCGGCAGACATCAAGCCGATAATCAAGTTCCTCCCACACTCGGCGCAGCACGTCCCCATCAATGAGTTCTAAAGCATCGTTGATGCGAACTCACAGTTCTGGCACGTTTCTTGGTAGAGGAGGTTTAAACACTGAATCTTTCACATAACCCCACAGAAAGAAATCGCATGGGGTTAAGTCGGGAGAGCGTGGAGGCCATGACATGAAATGCTGATCATGATCTCCACCACGACCGATCCATCGGTTTTCCAATCTCCTGTTTAAGAAATGCCGAACTGGCATTCTGCTTTAGCCTTTTCCGTAAGATTTTCCAAACCGTCGGCTGTGGTACGTTTAGCTCCCTGCTTGCTTTATTCGTCGACTTCCGCAGGCTACGCCTGAAACTTTCCCCCACGCGTTCAACCGTTTCTTCGCTCACTGCAGGCCGACCCGTTGATTTCCCCTTACAGAGGCATCCAGAAGCTTTTAACTGCGCATACCATCGCCGAATGGAGTTAGCAGTTGGTGGATCTTTGTTGACCTTCGTCCTGAAGTGTCGTTGCACTGTTATGACTGACTGATGTGAGTGCATTTCAAGCACGACATACGCTTTCTCGGCTCCTGTCGCCATTTTGTCTCACTGCGCTCTCGAGCGCTCTGGCGGCAGAAACCTGAAGTGCGGCTTCAGCCGAACAAAGCTTTATGAGTTTTTCTACGTATCTGTAGTATGTCGTGACCATATGTCAATGAATAGAGCTACAGTGAATTTATGAAATCGCTTCAATCATTTCTAATAGCCCTGTACTTTGGTGCTGACATTCCCTGCTACCACAATTAGTTCCAACATGACAAATATTGATTATTCCTACTTAATCCTATTAATAAAATGTAAACATCTTTCATAAATTTTGGTTTGACATTAGACAATAGAAATATACACGTCTTACAAGTTTAACGAATTCCTTTCAGCACTCATGTGGATGGCCTCACACTTTTCGTTATTGAGGGTCAACTGCCAATTTTCACACCATTCAGATATCTCTTCTAAATCGTTTTGCAATTTATTTTGATCTTCTGATGACTTTATTGGTCGATAAACGACAGCGTCATCTGCGAACAACCTAAGACGGCTGCTCAGATTGTTTCCCAAATCGTTAATATAGATAAGGAACAGTAAAGGGGCTATAACACTACCTTGGGGAACATCAGAAATCACTTCAGTTTTACTCGATGACTTTCCGTCAATTACTACGAAATGTGACCTCTCTGACAGGAAATCACAAATCCAGTCACATAACTGAGACAATATTCCATAAGCCCGCAATTTCACTACGAGCCGCTCACTCAATCTACATTCACTACAATTACTCGTGTGTCTTGAGCCATGTGGCTGGTGACAGTCACACTGGTATCACACAGCTGTCTAGGACGTCTCCACACACGTCTTTGGCCTGGAATCTCATTGACTGGAGCAAAAAAGTTTTCACTGATGAGTCCTGCTTCGAATTCAGCCCCGATCATCAGCGAAGACATCCCTTAAAACTCTCTATATGAACATGCCTGTCCCCGCCGGATCAAGGGATGTCAGGTGATAAAACAGAAGTATAATTATGTACTACATGTAATAGTTAAACTGTCTGGTGGCTATCACAATTTTAATTTCAAGTACTTTTAAAATACAAGAAATAGTCATTTGTAGACTAGTCGGATTGTATACAAGTGTGGCAGCAACTATATTTGAGCTAGTTGTTTCTTCCACGACTTCTGCCGTCTTAGAAACAGAACATGAACATAATTTTCACTTAGTGTTATGCCCCAGGATAGTATAAAATATCATCTTTCGTCCTCTTACGTTATGTGAGTGAACTGTACTTTTGGGAACATCGTTCAATTTAATTTTGTTATAGCATCAGGCTCATTTACTAATACGAGATACAGTTTTGTAATTAGCCAAAGCAGTAGGTCCCCCATGAAACCACTTATCCTGTCGTGATCTTTAGTTGTCACAGATCTTCAGTTCATGCTAACGAAATATAGAACAATGAATTTATGTGATTTTAACATTAGAAATCTATATTTCATACAGGTATCTGAAAACACTATATCTGAAGGGTCGTATAGTGCCGGCCGGAGTGGCCGAGCGGTTCTAGGCGCTTCAGTCTGGAACCACCGGACCGCTACGGTCACAGGTTCGAATCCTGCCTCGGGCATGGATGTGTGTGATGTCCTTAGGTTAGTTAGGTTTCAGTAGTTCTAAGTTCTAGGGGACTGATGACCTCAGATGTTAAGTCCCTTAGTGCTCAGAGCCATTTGAACCATTTTTTTGATCGTATAGTATCTACGGAATCAGCGATGCTGTGTTGTTGTTACAAACATGTTATAAAAAAATGAAATTTACGTAATATCAAGCTAGTTTAGGATCACAGAGTCTGTTGCAAGGTACTGCAATCGACTTTGATTCGATAAGTGATTATTTAAATCGTATCTCAACTTTGGTAGCAGCCTTTTGTATTATATTGATCCCTGAGGCATTGCAGCCATTCCGAAAGTTGCTGTTTAGAACAGGAGGAGAGCAGATACTTCCTTGTCTCTTGAACTTCTATTGCGTAGGCAGATTTACTATTATTATTTATTGGCTAATTGATCTTTACCCCGTGTTCTTATAATGATAATAGCTTACACTTGAATTTACCACTGACTTAACTATGTTCTTCGACAACAGGCAAGCTATACTCCTGGAATCCGATTGGCAATAGAGCCGAGGATTCCCTTTTAGTTCTTGCTGGCCCTTCGGCGATCGCTCTAGGATAAGCTGGTGTTTGATATTACCATAGGGACAATGTGCGCAAACTTCCCTTTTCACATGGCTCTCTCCTCATCTGCCCGATCCCTGTACTTGTAGGTGGTCTGCAAATTACGGATGTAGGGTACAGCGATGTGTGTAAGAAAGGTGGCTGACACGGCTTCATTTGTCACACTTGCCTCAATTCTACGAAAACGGATTGTTCGATCGGTTATGATGCAACGGTTCCAGTAAATTTTGAAATTTTTGCTTCAAACAACAGTGAGTGGACCGTGTCTGTAAAATGGAGGAAAGTCTTTCGTAACGAACAGTGTGCCACAACCTCTGATGGATTGTGTTAGCCAACTAATCACGTATTTGCAAATATACTGTGAGCACTAAGGTGTTTATATGTGTGTATGTGTGTGTGTGTGTGTGTGTGTGTGTGTGTGTGTGTGTGTGTGTGTGTGTACAGAAAAAGAAACCGTGGTGAATATCCTTAAGCGTTTGTATGCATGTATGACGATGCTGCAGTTGATGGGCGATGGGTAAAGAAAGTTACAGCCTCAGGGAATGCAGAAACAGAGCTCCCTGATCAGCCGCTCTCGGGACGTCCTGTCACAGCCACTGCTCCAGACATGCTGAATCGTGCGGATGCCATTATTCATGCTAATCGGCGCATCACAACTCGACAATTGTCTCTACGGTAGTCGGTCAGAATTGGAAGTTGCGCCTGCAATGATCCAAACTCTCGGATATTCAAAGAGCTGTTCACGATGGGTTCCATGAATGCTCACAGTGAACCACAAGATTCAAAGAATCTTTATCTGAATTGTTGGAGTGTTTTGAGACCGACTGACAGACCTTTCTGTCATGGATCGATACGGGGGACGAAAGCTGGGTGCACCATTTTGCACCGGAAAAAAAAAGGCAGACCATGGAGTGGCATATCCTCATTCACCACAAAAGAAGAAATTCAAGACCACTCCCTCTGCCAGAAAAGTCATGATGGCAGGCTTCAGCGATTGTGATGGCGTAATTCTCGTGAATGTGATGCCAAGAGTGTCAACCATCAGTTCAGAGGCATACTTGAAGACTCTGAATAAACCCAAGAACCGTTTCCGACTGTTCTATCGGACAAGAATCCAACAGAAATCTTACTCCAGCACGATAATGCAAGCCCACACACAAGACTGATAAGCCGGGAACACATCGCCAAATTGGTTTGGACATCATTGCTTCATCCACCCTACAGTCCAGTCCTGGCAACTACGGACTTACATCTCTTTGAGCCGTTTAAAGATTCTCTATGGGGAACACTGAAGATGTCGTGAGTGTCAGTCATGCAGTGAAAACATGACTACGCCTACTGGACAAGAGCTCTTACCAGCAGGGAATTCATGCTCCTCCACAATGTTGGCGTACGGCCATAGAACGTGATGGCGACTACGTAGGAAAATAGGACATGGACAAAACATGTTAATGTGTATTGTCACCAAATTCTGACGCTTAACAATAAATATGCTCTAAGGAAAAAAACATGGGGCAATACTTATTGAACGGCCCTTGTACAGTGATCCAACTGAGCTCATTCGCGTGTTTTCCGTGCAATTATTACCGAAGGTAGTCTTCTGTCATGACGCCAGTTACTTGTAGCTTGGCATCCTCCAGGTATTTCTAACAAACAGAGTCGCCTTAACTGATATCTGTGACTGGTATTACTTTGTGGATCGCTGAGCTGCTTTTGTAAAACTACTGATTCATATCCCAAAATTGCTATTCGTACAACGATTCAGATTCTGTTTGTTTCTGAAGTAGAGGAACGGACAAGAAAGGGAATGGTATAGATGGAAAATAAATGACTCCAAGCCACACATTGCATTGCGCGATTGCAACGGCGAAAGTCGAAAATTAGTGCCGGACCGTCTGACAATACCACCACTTCCAAAGTACGTTAGAAATCAGATTAATAATGTTGCTCACGCAGCATATGTTCGCTTTATCGGGCAACAACAAAGTTACTGACTGTGGATGGTATCGTCAGAATGGAAATAATGAAGTGACTGTAAAAAAGTGATTAATTTTGGCACTTATCTTGAATGGATTCCCACGTAGATTTCGTCAAAGTTGTTACGGCTCATCTTTTTGATTCTAGGGTGATTCCACTTTGACTGCTAGAAGGCCCAGAGGCCCAGATCTGTATTTTAGCAATATTTTAAGACCTAACAAATGCGTTTTTCTGGAAATTCTTAATGATCAAACAATCCCAGATCACAACAATGGTATGGTAGAAATAATTTTGGACTTGGTGTTCACGATCCACATTTTTATTAAACTTCTTGTAAATTCACATATACTTCTTCTTAATTGTCACATCATCAAGAAAACACTTTTGTACCAGTCTTCATATATCTAATTTCCACTTTAACCAAACACAAGACTTGACTGTTCTTTTACAAAGCGAAATAACAACTTAACTTCTGCAAAGTGAAACAAAGACTGCTCTATGCGCATTCGCGCCAAAACGGTTACAAGTAAGTCAATGATAATGACAGTCTCACAGAAATGAATACATACAAGAACTATATCTGTAATATATCGATACATCGGAGTACCTATACATTAATAAAACCAAATGTGAATATTGTCACAAAAATATGTCTGTTACTTCGCAGAAAAGTAGTACGATATTACTGGTATCGAGAACTGGGGTTGGAGTGCCGTAATGGTCACGTAAATGAAGAACCACTACAACCGGAAGTCGAACACATCATCGCACTATACTTCCAACGACACTCGTGTCGATAGCCAACATACAAACACAGTACACAATGAACATACGCATAGTTCTTACTTTTGTCCGGGAGAACGGAGGAAATTGTCCCGGAAATATATTGAAATTGTTACAGCCCTCCGGGTCCGATGAAGGTTTTTGGGAGGTTTACCTTGGTACTTAGGTAAAAGCCAGAAATGGTGCGCTACTACCATTTATACTTCGACTGGAACAGGGAACTGCCAGAGTGGTATTGAAAAGTGAGTGAATATTGTTCTCGGACGTGTTTTAGTGCACAAAAATTTCATGCACATAAGAGGAACACCAATGACAAGGAAACTCAAACCAGCAGCAAATTTGATTCATTGTCAATCGATCATGCATAGAATTTCATCGTTAAGTGTTGGACCTGAGATGACAAAATTACTTCTAGAAAGTCATTTACGCATTTTATTTGGTTTAAGGTGCACGTCCTGTGCATATCCGTGACAGCTCAAGTAAAACCTGTTGAACCATAACAGTCATCAGCAGTCTGCCAATAAAATAAATACAACAATTCGGGCCAGCTGTGGTATGACAGAAATATTAATTTTGCAAATCACTTAAACCTGGACTTGTCTTAAATTTAGGTAAAAATGAGTTACATTAACAACAGTAGAGATTAATTGAAATTGTAACTCTAGACTAACCAACAAAATCGTGCTGTCAGTGGGGCAAAGCTTTTACTTATTTCGTGCTACTCCTCCGCTATGTTTGACAGCGTACATATAGACTGCAAACCCTCACCATAACTTCACATTTAGGTGGGGAAAGCTACCAAATACTGCCTACAGCTGCAAGTAACTCGGTCAGGCCATATTCGGACCTATTTAATAAACATTTTTACGGCTATACAAAATTCATTTACACCGCCAGCTCGTGCTGGGAAATTGCACAATTCAGTACGCACCGAAAATACCTAACTACTATTCAGTTACTCAAAAAGGGTCTTCCAGCCGCAGTCAGTTACAATACCACTGAAGACACAAGGTGTTAAACCGATAATCAGATCGACTCGGCATTACCAAAATGTTGTAATTATTCAATCATTCTCTGCGTACCGGCCTCTGTAATATTAAACAAAACATTACTCAAAAATCTTTCAGCTAACCATCAGAGTTATTTGTTCATTTATGAAATAAATCGACCTTATAAGATGTGCAGACAGTGCAGTAATACCAGGGAAAAGGGTTTAGACTCTTGCGGGCCGTCGAACCATCAACCTCCCATGGGCACAGCTGGGATCCACGTAGAATGCTCGTTATGCCAAGGGGTAGACTGTACGGCCATTCTCAGCGGCATATAGTCCAAATATCATGGAGAAGCGATTGAAAAAATCATTACCTGAAAACAAAAAAAAGCGTGTAGGAAATTAAATTTGTAATACAGTTTATTTTTCATGAAGCTCGATTCAAGATGGTGAACATGACCAAAAACACTTGCAAAGTAGCAAAAAACGCTTTTACTTAAGTAAGTAAAACCCAAATATGTTAACTAAGACACTTGTAGGGCTTACAAAGAATTACCGATTGCTTCTTTTTGCTTTTTGGTAAGTATCGATCGCTTTATTACGTTTCGAGATACATCTAAAATGCCGTTAAAAACTGAGTTCTCTATAACTCGTTAACATTCACCTTCCTCTATTTGCTACTTACAGCAAATGTACTCCGAGGTAAATCAAGAAAATACTTTTTTGAAAATTTAAAACATGTGTTAATTATTTTTTGCGAAATATTGATATTTTGAAAAGAAGAAAACGTATGCTGGATGATTGGCTAGATCTTCTCAGCGGATTGCCCTACAGGTTTTAGAGTTATTTTCTCCTCAAGGAGAATATTTTTAAAGATTTTTTTAATTTTAAGAATCAAAAAATGACTTCAAAGAACTTGTGCTTTTGGTGGGAGTGATTTTTTAAACAGTTATATCAATTCCTGTTTTATGAAAACATGTGTGACGAAAGAAATACTGAATTTTTTTTCAGAAATTAAAAAGAAATCTAGGATGTTCTGGTGCAGCGATAACTGACTTATTTTCAGGGTTGGTTTTCTTCAAAGACGAAAATGGTTATAACATTGGTGTGCATCTCGTCAAACTGCCCCAGAATAGGTACTAGGGGATTTTTGTACGTGGTCCAGAAGCCGAGATATCAAAGATTTTACTAGCGCCGGCCGTTTAGAATCAGTTTTCACAGCGCATCGCTGTAAAATGTTAATTGCATCCACCAGATATTTTTTCAGTTCCCTCTGCTCCAGATGATCGCTGAAATTATTTTTTTTAATTCATGAAACAATGCAAGTAATTTATTTCTTTAATGTTATTTTCATAACATAAAATTTGAGATAGTCAAAAAACACGCCCACGAAAAGTACAAGCTGTTCGAACACATTTTTTGATCCTTATAGTTGATAAAATAGGTAAATTTTTTAACAGCATGGTAGCACAAGTCTCTGCAAAGGTAATAAGCCTAAAACCGTTACTGTACGACCATCCGTTGAGAAAATCGGGCCAATTTCCTAGAGCACCTTTTTCTAAAAAAACATGTATTTCGAAAATTAATTAACACTTTTTAATTTGTCAAACAAGTACTTTTTTACTTTCATAGGGGTACATTTACGGTAAACCGCAAGTGTGGGTAGATGTATCTTAAGTAATTACGGAAATCTCGACATTTAACGATTTTTTCCTTACATCTTGAAACGTAATAAAGCAATCGATAGTTAGGAAAAAATAAAAAGAAGCAGTCGGTAGACCTTTTTGAGCTCTACAACTTTCTCACTTAACGTTTTTGTATCGGAGCTACAGTATTTTACGTATTTAAGAAATACCTTTTTTACATCTTTGGGAACTATTTTTTGGCATGTTCGCCATCTTGGATCGAGTTTCATGAAACAGAAATTATATTTAACATTTAATTTCCTATACGCTCATATTTTTTGTTTTCAAGTAATGATTTTTGCAATTTTACCTTTAGGCCGTCACAGAATGCTTGGGCTAATAGCCTACTTCACTGCCACGGCGAGTGTTTTGTCTAGGAACTGCACTGGATCGCTAAGGCCGTGTCTCGTCTCATGTAGGCACGGTTCCAAATTCAAAGCCTCTGTGTTCCAGTAGCAGCTCGCCTGGTGTTTGGCTGAAAATAACCGCGACTCTATAATGGTCCAGATGTAAAACACCCCACTCTTACCCTTGCAGAGGAGAAGAACGTAAAGTGCAGGCGTTTCCTATACAACTTCTTCTGTAGACAAATTGCGGTTCCCCAGTACATTATGAACGAATCGTACCTGGTCATTTGATGTACCTGCAACTACCACTGTGCTCGTTCCATTTCATGGCCCAACACACTGCTACTCCCTAATATTTGTATGACTAAATTTAGTTATGACGCAGTAGGTTGTAATAATAAGATACCGGGTGTTTTGAGTTTCGTGCATTGTTCAACTCTTCGTTTCCCTAGTTTAAAAGCTAGTTGTCAGATGTTTGAAACAGGTCCTAAAAAACCGAGAAAAATCGTGTCGCCCGGCTGTACTTTCTACGTCTTCATGCCTTTGTATGTAGTGTCTGTTCTTTCGGACATTAAGGCGAGTACGACCAGTGATCACTTTAGTGAGGATACACATCACTTTGGATCTCTGAGAGAATCGGTGAATGCCTCGAGTAGTGAGGATAATGAGCAAGGGGCACAACATCTGTAGTGTGTGGATAAATTGTGAATTGGGGTCTGAGAGAGGCAGGGGGGGGGGGAGGGGGGAGAAGGGCGTGCTAGGCTAGTTCAAAAACGGTTCAAATGGCTGTGAGCACTATGGGACTTAACATCTGAAGTCATCAGTCTCCTAGACTTAGAACTACTTAAACCTAACTAACCTAAGGACATCACACACACCCATATCCAAGGCAGGATTCGAACCTGCGACCGTACCAGCTGCGAGGTTCCAGATTGAAGCGCCTAGAACCGCTCGGCCACAGCGGCCGGGTGCTAGGTTAGTAGGAGCAGTTCTGCTAACGACTGGCACTGCCATCACAAACGTTTTAATATTCAATATGAGTAAGAAATTATTTGCATACGAGAGGGGTTTGATAACTCCGATAAATTTTCATGAATGAATGAAATTTGTGGTAAGGTCTTATGGGACCGAACTGCAGAGGTCAAGGGTCCCTAAGCCTACACACTACTTAGTCTAACTTAAACTAACTTACACTATGGACTACACGCACAACCATGCCCAGGAAGGACTCGAACCTCGAACGGGGGCAGCCGTACGAACCGTGACAAGGCGCTTCTGACCGCGCGGCTACCCCTCGAGACGAATGAACCATTTTTTGTTGCGCCTTTGTGGTTGGTGTGCTTGAGTATTCCAAGGATCGTATTAGGAATATCAACAATGTACAGCGTACAGTTCATTGTTGACAGCTGTCAGAATTGGTCAGAGTGTCATCCGAGATTGAAAATGGAGAAAACCGAGTTTCGCGCTGTTACTATATACTTTTGTTTGACGGACTGGACTGCCGTATAAATCAAAACAGAATTAGATGAAGTTCACATGGAGGCTGCATCATCATTATATCCCGTTTGCTTTTAGATGCTTGAATTTAAACATGGTTGGGGAAGAATCAAGGACGAAGCGGTATCCAGCCGTCCAATTGACGTCACCTTAAAGCAAACCACTGACAAAATCCACGATAGGGAAATGCAAGACAGCCGAATAGGAATTCGTGCGATTGTTGAGACTACAGGCTCTTCGAGTGAGCGAGTGCGTCATATCCTGCCTGGAGAATTGGCTGCGAAGTAACTGTGTGGGAGGTGGTTTCAGCGATTATTTATTTATTTATTTTTATTGATGTTTAAAACAGGTCGTACATCTTACAATTTTCGTTTTTCATCTTTTTACAGTTTTCTTTCCTTTTGTTTTGTCTACAACATTTACAAATAATGATTCAAAATAACAATAATTTGAGGTTGAAATATAAATAAAATTTTGTTGTTTTTAAGAAGAATATAAAAAGAAGATAGGATAGGTGAGAGATTTGTTAGTACCATCGCCGAGTGTGACTGACGGTGAATACCTCGGAATGGTTTCATCGAGCCGTTGACCGCCAGTCACACAGACACACACAAATGGTTAGTGGAGATTTCTGTTACGCTGCACATAGGCATGTCTGTGATGTCGTGTCCGCATATACTCTTCATGTGTTGTTTTTGAAATACTGTTTGCCAGTGCGTTTAATTGTGCCCATTGTTCTTCGTCTCTTATTGCTGTGTATATATCTATGTCTGTATCTGTGTAATCTAAGTGTAGTGTATGTCTATTGTTTGCGTATTGCTCGCAGAAAAAGACAGTGTGTTCTGGGGAACCTTCTTCCCCGCACGTGCATGTAGGTGTCTGCCTCAGACTCACGCGTTTTTAAGTGCGTGGGATAAGGTCCGTACCCGGTTAAGAAATGTACACTCTTTGACATAAAACTTGACCGGCGGCCAGCCGCTTCAGAGGCTAAGTCCGCGCCGATCGCGACATGGGACAAAGAAACTGGCCAACTCGCTAATTCTCTAAGTCCGGTTATCTGCACAATCTGACAACACTGTAGACTGCGGCACTTCCTGGAGGAAAACTTGTCCCAAGATAGAGAGACTCCAGGCTGATTACGCCTGTGGTCTAGTGGTAGCGTGCGTTGTTTCTGTTCATAATGTCAGTGGATCGAGAGCAGCTGGCATAAAATATTTTTATAGCCTCTTCTGTCTGAATGCTGAAGACGTGAATGTAATGGTAGCGCAGATTCAATCTATTTCGCTTTGTGACACACCGATATCAAAATTTTATCTAGTAACGATTTTGCGGCAGATTTCTTGCAGACTGTCCTCCTCTGGACGCCGTATGCGGCAAAGCTCCGGGATCCATTTGCTGGCTACTGGCAGCGGCCGTGGCGACAGCAGCGGCGCTGCACTCCCCCGTTCTTTATCGAAAGCGCCTGCTACCGCTCATCGCTTTTGATGATTTAAAACGCTTTATTATTAAATGTTGCTCCACAGAAAATTTCTACAATTTCCATTCACGCTCAAAAGCAACGGAGACAGACGCCCTGATTAGTAGGCGGGTAATCGGCAAGAGCTGAGTATGGCCCGAAATTAATTTTATAGACTGGGACGAAATTAAACCACCTCACTACATTCGATGAATTTATAAATGCTTCATACCTCGTTTCTTTTCCTTTCAAACTTAATTATTTGTGCAACTTTTGGTCAATGTTTGGATGTTTTCGTCAAGCCAGAGTGAGCGTCTGTGGTGTAAAGTGTATTACAGTTCTTGTTTGATTCCTTATGGTAAGTCTATGCGATAAACTGTGTGAATACCTTGCAATGCATGCTCTGTAGCAGTGCAGGCACACTGCACATTTGGAGTTCCATGTATGGGTTCATGAAGTATTTATTGTTGATCGGAAGTGATAGTTAAGGTCATCAGATTTAAACCAGAAAAATTTGTCGTTTTGAAGATTTCAGAGAACGGAAAGGAATTGCTAACGCCGGTGTTAGAAAACGTCTACAGTTAAACGCTATTGCAAAAATTTAGAAAATGTGAACTATATTAATGAACATGTGCACTTCATAAACAACCTTCTGACATGTTAGACCTATATGACGAACAAAGCTCAAATTTATATCGTTGACAGTCGGTTTGAATCTTTTCAGGACCTATTTTACAGTGAAGCACCTTGGAATTTGCAAAGCAGGAATCCATGATATTAACTTAATTTACTAAGTCGAAATCGGACGAAGATTGATGTTTAAAGGCATTCTTCAGACTTCGCATAAGAAATTTTTACTAGCAGTTTGCAACTCCATTAATTAAAATGGAAAATAAAAGGTTTTAGTCAGCGGCTTCTACCGTGATTCGAACTTATAGTACAAGCACTGCAACGCACAAGGGAACCTCTGAGCTAACGACACACTGGCGGCCAGGGGCGGACTATAGTCACTGCGATGTTGCCTGAGCCTCAAAACGCAACCTTAAACACAGAAACAGAGGAGGTGGAGATTACTGTTTTAACGTCCCGTCGACAACGATGTCATTAGAGACGGAGCACAAGCTCGGATTAGGGAAGGATGGGGAAGGAAATCGGCCGTGCCCTTCCTAAGGAACCATCCCGGCATTTGCCTGAAGCGATTTAGGGAAATCATTGAAAACCTAAATCAGGATGGCCGGGCGCGGGATTGCACCATCGTCCTCCCGAATGCACACACAAACAGGTGTTACTTATGTGAAGAACGCCGTTCTTGGAGTCCAGAAATTAAATATACTTTCTAATTGTGTCATCTTGCAGCGGATTATATCGTACGAGTCTTCGATGTGGAAAACGAATATTAAGTGAATTTAGCGAGGTAACGCCGACCTACACCCGGAAGTAAATGCACTATCAGAGTGTTGACAAATACTTGCTACGACGCTGCCATTTCTCGGCTCTCTGACGAGGCAGCTCTTCAGCGAAATGCTTGCCGTGATTCTCCGATACGGTTCTTCAGAGTGGAGACGCGCGCGCACGTTTGGTTTTTATGCGGCGTTCTCCCCTGGTGGTTTCTGACGTCGCCTTGTGGGCTATGTATACATATGAGACATTCAATTATCATTAATCCAGAATGATACAAGTTTCAGCTTCCGGCGTGGAAGAAGGCTGTTGACGCCGACATTATATCATTTCAACGTAGGGAAAGCAAAACGGATCATTCAATGTTTCTCATTCAACATAAAGCATGTGAGATAAATTTCCGTAACGTTCATAATCATCTAAAAATACAAACGAAGTAAAAATACACCGGAATCTTATTCGAATTGAATATAATGTAAGATACCAAACGCTTTGCACCTCGATGTCGAATTTGTCCACTTGCAATCGTTTGCAGCATGCACATAGATTGTCATGATTACCACGAGAATGAAGAAATATGTTGGTAAGGATGGAAGCAAGAAGAGACGCAGTCAACAAATATTCTATTCCTCATGGCATTCATTTCATTTGACACGTAAGAAGAGGTAAAGCGGGAATTTACTTTCGTTAACACGAAAGATATGCCGCACATATTGATAACGAGGAAGTCTGCGTCTTCATACGTTTCCTCCTTGAAATCTGTATGCTCTATTATATACTAAGTAGCCCGATCATTGTTTCAGTAATGTTACCCTCTTGTTTGACCCCGTAACGATGAACAGATTCCAAATGCATGTCTCTGCGTGAAAGTAGCTGTTCGAACCCTTCCTGGGTTGTTTTTTGTGTTTTATTGCTTGGAATTCCTGAAGCAGACCACTGTGCCTTCCCCCCTCGTGGGTTAGGTCTCAAAACTAAACCGCTTTGTATCCAATGGCATAATTTATTCATACAGCATCAGCATAAGACTCTTGCGAGTGAGAGAATGACAATAACAATCGTAACAAGAACAAGCAAATAATGAATGATGTTTATTCCAACGCAGAACGAGAATGGCTTTAAATATAAAAATCTATATCTATATCCATATCTATTGATCTTCGAGTTGGCACAATGAAAATATATTCTTAGCATTTAGTTACTGAATTTAGTTCTGGATGTTTGCAGAGAAAAGGAAAAGTCGGTACTTCTCGCTAGTGTAATATAATGTGAACCAGCAACTACCCTTTCCTTAGAACACGACTCAAGCAGGTCCTCAAGTAGGCACTGCTGCACTCTGTTCCCTGACATTGCTCTGATGACGGTTAATGCAGATAGTTCCGATTATGAAATACAAAACGTATTGCAGGTTAGTTCCTAGGATAGTAACATTAAATTTGCGTTGTAGACGGCACATGAACGCGACGACTATCCATATTACTCATCAATATAAAAAGACAATATTTTGGGAATTTAACAGGATTACTCAAAATGAATTCTGAAATTGGGTGACTGACCGCACAGGTGCTAAACGTCGTCAAGAGTATACGATGTCCTAATCGCATTAGGAATATGAAGATCGTCTTCGACAGCTCGCAACTTTCACATTGCTATCCCCACCCTACTCCAGACAGCTCTCGGTGGAGTTGCACTACGTTGCCGATGTTATGGAAGGCCTTCAAACCGACAACAGACCACATATTGAAAAATACAAGCGAATTCTCTTGCAGCGTAAGCTTATTGTAACTAATCTAAAAATTATTGGAGAGGAACATTGTCCTATTCAAAAAAGTAAAATGTTACACACTGTTGACGTCAAACGGACATTATCTATGTCCTGTCTTGTGTCCTACTCATCTATAATATCAAGTGTACTATGAAAATGATTATATATAATGGATTATAAGGTAATGCATTGATACCAGATGGTGGGGGCCGGCCGTGTTGCCGTGCGGTTCTAGGCGCTTCAGTCTGGAACCGCGTGACCGCTACGGTCGCAGGTTCGAATCCTGTCTCGGGCATGGATGTGTGTGATGTCCTTAGGTTAGTTAGGTTTAAGTAGTTCTAAGTTCTAGGGGACTGATGACCTTAGAAGTTAAGTCCCATGGTGCTCAGAGCCATTTGAACTATTTAACACAAAATGACATTAAAAATTTAAGTTATTCACGAGCAGCTAGTTGAGAATATGTATGAACATTAAATGACACGACGAACCGTCATGTTCTGCATATGGATTCAAACCCAGCTCATGCAGACTAAGCAAAGATTTCGTGACTGACGGAAACTAACAGTCATTCCTGATTAGGCATACAGAGAGTGATATACCTCGATTTTAGACAGTATCAGTTAGCAAATATCAACTTTAAATTGCATAACGCAAACATTTTTAACAGACGCGAATTCCTACCCAGCATCTATTGTCCCTGTTAACGAACTACGAGAGATGTTAAATATTGCTTCTTCACAAGTAACTTACTTGAAATGCCGTGAGGTAAAGCTGTGTGTTGGACACGGATTCGAACCCGGAACCTAATCGGATTGCTATCGAAGCACAGTCAAATGTGACATATCGGAATTTCGCGGCAGTAACTAGATGTTATAACTGAAATGACGAGACGAAAAATTAATTTTTTCCTTCCCAGGACTCCAACCCGGCACCTATCGCTGTTATATTCTAGAGAAAACTAACGTTAAATATGGGAATAGAGCCCCACACATATCGTTGTTGACTACACACAAAGAGACGTCAGCTACCGAATTTTTCTCCACCAGCTGCTCAGAATAGCATCTTGAACTTACAGTCATCTCGCAAATAGTTCTGTGTCTCACTGGGAGTTAAAAACGTCAGATATCGTTAGTGTGACAGCGAATGAAAATACATTAAAAATCAAAATTATTATCCACCAGCAGACAGGTGTTCTCATGCTAGAGCTTGATAATACATAATTAAATCTTTAGTGCCGGGCCAGGATTCGATCCCATTCACGCATAATATGTGAAGGTGTTGAGGAATCTGCAGTTTTGAACAAACAACAAATTGTAGCCGAGCTGTATTGCCACGAAGGGATCAAATTCCGCGTTAAGGGCGGTCTGAGTTGCATTCCCAGTTCAGAACCAATTTTATCGACATACAGAAGCTCAAATAAAAGATGGAATAAGTGTCCTGTGACCATACATAGCGTTTGTGTCGTCACTTGAAATAAATAACTAGTATAAGAAAGGTTACTGGTGGTAGAGTTTCTACATGTCGCCACTCCAGACTTTATTGTGGTTCAACCTACCGTCTACTTGGTAAAGAAGGAATATCATCTTTAATGTGAATTTTCTGACCATGCAGCCATTATATCTCCTTCACTTGGTGTAGCCAGGAGAGAATGGAATCTGTCTCTCCCTATCTAAAATCATTGACAGAAGTGGGAATCGAACCCAGACCATAGGTATAACAACCTACCATCCGTCCAACAGACCACGAAATCCTCTTCTCTGCGAGTCATTTTTCTATCGTAACGCAGTTGTACCACACTGGATGAGAATTCTGACACACAGGCTCCCTGTAGTAATTTGCAGCATGTTCAGTAAATTCATTTACTTGGTTGACCGAATCACCATGAACTAGCTGCCTCGGCTACCCAGTGCATACATTCGACTATTTTGTAATCACAGAAATAAAATCACGTTACTGCCACCTACACACAACTGCCAACATTGTAGGATGCAGAAGTTTAAATAAGAAGTGTTCCTTTTCACTTGAGCTATTCTATTGCGCTATCTGTTACTAGAAAACGTCGTTCAGTCCAAAAGAAAAGCTGTAACTGTTTGTCTCTCAGAAGTCAAGACATGGCCATATGCATAATCTCACAGTGCTGTGGAATCCAAAAGTTCTGAAGGAATAGTTGCCGAGCTCTGGAGCTGTTGTAGTTCCGTGTCAGCTTGTAGCATAGATAAGATGTCGCGAGTTCGAATACATTCAGTGCTACATTTTTTAAAACGCAATTCTGCTCTCTGCTGAAGTTACCAATCTAATGGAACTTTGAACAAATTCCCTTCACTTCTCAACCCAAAGTAGTCGCATGTGGAAAAAGGACTAACTACTGTGACATTTTGTCCTATTCAGGTTTAATAGACAGCAGGCAGCAGATGCATCTCGAAGATGTGCAGGGAGAGCGCATCGTGCCATAATATGTCAGAAAAGTATTTTCTACATTAGCCGTCGTGTGGTA
This sequence comes from Schistocerca cancellata, assembly GCF_023864275.1. Taxonomy (NCBI): domain Eukaryota; kingdom Metazoa; phylum Arthropoda; class Insecta; order Orthoptera; family Acrididae; genus Schistocerca; species Schistocerca cancellata. The sequence goes on from NC_064634.1 coordinate 104,902,272, forward strand.
GTGATATTTTATTCTTCTTCAAACTTTGATTGACAGCTTTAACTCAGAACAAATTTTCTACATGCATGTAATCAATAAACTGCATGTGCATTGTCAGACTGTCATAGGTAACATCAGAGAATTCGCATATATCGTTGATGATTAATTTCTCTCTCATGTTTACAATTGTTTTAACAACACTAAAGGAAACCTTACGAAAATTGTGCACTGTATTATAAGAAATGAAATAAAACTAACGATGATAACCTTACGACGAAAGTATCTGTACACAAGCATGCCTCTATCGACACGAATTAGTAAAATACTACTCACTTAGATTTTGATAGGGTCTGTGTTTAATTGGTATGCTGTGTCATACTCAAGAGGTATGCAAATGTGGCATTTCATAAATATAGTTACGTATTCCTAGAAACCCAAAATTCGCTTGTCAGCAGCGGAAAGAGGCGTTACCTGTTGTGCAGCATTGTAAGTTTTTCAACATTGCACTATGAGCTGAAAGCATTTTCTTGCGATTTCCGTATTGATGTTTGATCTGACTGCTTGTAGCTCTTTCACAGAAGGGATAAAAACGTTTCAGTCAGTGAGACTGGAACTGCGAACCGTATCAGACGCTGTTTCACATGTCAGCACGTTACCACAGAGCTGGCGAGGGGTTATGGGTCTCAGCTTCCTATTACGACGGCAATAGTAACTAGAACTCGTAAACCGCTATTTAAAGGTCGAGATTAGTTGCGATTTCCACCTGCAACGACTTTCTTGGGCTGAAAACCGTAAATTTTCAATCTTTTGTTACCCTTCAAGCTATAATAACTCAGATTATTCAATGGAAATGACAGGTAAAATCAAGTGAACTTTGAGGCTTAATTCCGTGCACACCAGGAAGTAACTCGTCGATCACAGAGTTGCCAAACATACGTTGCCTTGTTGCCAAATCTCAGTTACAGTACCAGCAGGAAGAAGACGAACCGATGTGATCCTACAGCGGTCTGGGAAGTGACCATAGCTGGTGTCTCCAAGTCGCGGCTGCTACGGCCTGGAATACGTAATGCGTCTGATTCGCTTTCTGTAACTAGGTTTAGGGACTGGAGCGTAGTTACTAATAATACTCAGAACTGACTGCAAACTGAGCATCATAAATCAGTAACTCTCATTGTTGTTTTTATATTTCTTTCGTAAGTGCACTCAAAACTAAGAAAGTCATTCACAGGCGTTTTCCTGCCTCGCCGATAGTCGAGCAGAACATACAAATAAAAATAAAAAAGAATGTGTGTGTGTGTGTGTGTGTGTGTGAGAGAGAGAGAGAGAGAGAGAGAGAGAAATAAAAAGCAATGAGAGAGTGTGTAAAAAATTGTTGTAAAGAAATTGAATCATGGTATTTAAAGAAATCTTTCATTAAAATGACACGTTCCACATCATTACGAAATGTCGTATTCATGATCTATGGAACAAGAGTTAATCTAATGTAATGTAATCTAATCTAATCACATCATATTGATTATTAGCCATGAAGAGTCATGAACTACCGAAAGTTTTGCCAATACCAGTAACCAAATCTAAACTTGAAAATAAAAGACGACAATTTTTGTAATAAACCGTGACTCCTATCAAGACCCTTTCATCCCTGTTATCTAACCACGAAAGATGTCTGATATACCTCCATTCTGAAGTAACAAAGTGTGCATGCATTTAAAGATGAAGTGCATGATGTGAAGTTCTGTGACGGAGATACGAACCCAACACGTAATCCGATTGTTAACTAAGAAAAATCAAATGTTACGTATCGGTTTTTCTTACGAGCCGCTAGGTGTCTGAATCTAAAATAAGGATACAAACTTTTGTGCCTAAGCGACAATCGAACTGCACACCTACCGCGCATCCACGAATATAGCTTAAGTATCAGTTGCTTACTCATGAACAGTAAGATGTGTGCGTGTTTGACCAGAAATAACGACACCTGTTGCGATTGTTGGCAACACATGAACAGACATTGAAATTGCGCGTTAATTTTCACTAGCAGGTGGGTGTGCACTTGATAAAGCTAGAAATGAAATTATGAATATTTTTGTACTGGATCAGGTTTCAGACCCACATACTTACCTTTGGAAGAGAGCTAGAGAAGATTGCAGTCTTGGGAAAAGGAACGAAATGACTGAACTATACTGTTCCGAGAGATTCAGATCCTCGAAAGAGGAGATACGAATTCGAATCACAGTCCAGCACCAAATTTTTAAACGTCTCTAGTTCAATCAAGTACAAGTAAAATAAGAGCCCTGTCCCTTTAAATGGCTATCGGTTCATCAAATAAAATAAAATTTTATAATGTAAGTAAGTTTACTGGCGACTGTATTTCTGTTTACCATGACTTCCGCTTTGTCATTTCCCAACGAAAACTGGCTCTGCTCAGTTGGTTATGAAGGAACGTGATGTTTAATGCGGATTCTGGATTATAACGTCTTTCTCTTGAGGTTACCAGAGGTAAAATAAATCTGTTTGTGCCTCTTAAAAGTAAATGCCTGAACCCACGCATTGCACCTGTGATAGCTCGTTCCACCAGACCATTGTGGCCACATTACCCAGCCCCAGGAGTGTGCTGTAACGGATGATGTGCTTAGCTTACAAAATTAGTCACGGTGGAAAAAATGCGAGTCTATTAAATGGTCAAGTAGAAGCAAGCTTCTGACGCAGAGATTATGCTATTCTCATGTCAGCAGGATGTAAAGACTCTTCTAGGCATCATAGGCTGGATGTGAAGCCATTTTGATTTTTCACAAATTCAGCAAATTTCTTAGTTCGAGAAAATCCACTGTGAAGTGTGAAGTTGCCGGATAATTCGATTATTACTGTTATTATTAATATCATTTTATTCGTACCGCTGATGGAAGACGACCGTAGTCTTGAGGTAAAACGCGAGACCAGCTAATATGACGTCTGGCGACCGAAAGCACATATCGACAGAATTTTTATCGCCCCTTTCCTCTCGGTGCTGAAGCTATGAGTGTAATTCAAGCGAATCTACAATATCATATTAGCTGGTCTCGCGTTTAACCTCAAGACTACGGTCGTAGTCTAGAGTAATGTACTAAGACTGGAGTCAAGACTTCCTCTGGGAAGTGCAGCAGTCTACATGTTGCTAGATCGAGCATATTGCCAGACATAGAATTCTGAGAGGAGCATGACTGTATTGTCCACCTTACGTGAACGACTCGGCGATCAATTTTTTGGTCTGAGACTGTATCTACAACACATATTGCTCGCTTAAGACCCAGAAGAATTAAAAAAAAAAAAGTAGTTTATGAGAGCAACGTTAACCATAGCGTTCGAAGTATTCATAGTATTGTATACGTGTGTGTAAACGCCTTCCAGTGACCACTCAAGAAAGACAAGGATACACAGTCTAGCTTCAATATTATAAATACGCCTCAGTTTGTGGATGAACTCAGACTTAAGTTGATAATAATTTTGAAAATATAGCAGCACTGTACCCATTGGTGTTAAACTCGTTTTCAACCAATGATTCCCACAGCTACAGGGATACTACTTGTGATACCTCTTAGACAAAATACTTAAGCAGTGTTATCAGACGAAAAGATCAACCTGACACAAACTGTGGGAAGTTTGTTTTACAACCTTCGTACCTGGATATTCAGCTTTTTCCTATTTGAGATATCTGTGAACGTTGCTGCTTAAGACGATTTAAGCAGAAAATAAATTCCCTCAGCTTCGACAATGTTTAAAGAAATCGTCTTATCGGCACTAAATCGTGATTTGTGATTTGTTTACCGGCTGTACTCTTCCGTATTTTGCCGGTTGGAAGGCGAAAGCTTATTGACAAATTTCACACAGAAATTACTGTTACAGTGTACTTATGGAGCCAAATGAGTCAATTGCGTATTTTCCGGTGAGAAAGAGCACTGGCAAACAGTCTTCGCTACATTAGGTTATTTAAACTGGTGTCACTCTGAGCTAGAATTTATGGTCAGCGACTAAGTGTAAGGTCAACGTTTCGGATGCGAGTTTTGCGACTGTGAAATACTTTTATACATTATAGAAGCGAATATTAAATGTGCACTAATATTGCGAAAATTTTGTACTTGGACAGCTTAGAATGAAAATACTTCTGTTTATTGCAAAGGGAAACAATAGATTTTCTAAAACACTGTCTGTCATACACTACTTGAAACAGGTCATGTCGACCAAATCATGTGGAAGAACTAACAGCAACGTATATCGGAAGGCAGTAAGATCTCTTGCCTTTTGGTTTGTCAGTACTCGATAGCCACTTCTAGGCGAAAGTAAATGAAGAAAGGCAGTGCGTTTTTGTTACCAAGTAACGTCTTCGTCAATTACTTTAGTTTTAATGTAATCTACGAGTAATTGCTGGTGTTTGATATTAACATGAAAAGGATTCCGTAGACAGGGAAAGAACCTGTTCTTGGGAAACTACTTCTATAGTGACCAAAAGATACTAAATGATGTTCAAGCACTTGTGTTACAGCAGCAGTATGAATAAAATGATATTAATAATAACAGTAATAATCGAATTATCCGGCAACTTCACACTTCACAGTGGATTTTCTCGAACTAAGAAATTTGCTGAATTTGTGAAAAATCAAAATGGCTTCACATCCAGCCTATGATGCCTAGAAGAGTCTTTACATCCTGCTGACATGAGAATAGCATAATCTCTGCGTCAGAAGCTTGCTTCTACTTGACCATTTAATAGACTCGCATTTTTTCCACCGTGACTAATTTTGTAAGCTAAGCACATCATCCGTTACAGCACACTCCTGGGGCTGGGTAATGTGGCCACAATGGTCTGGTGGAACGAGCTATCACAGGTGCAATGCGTGGGTTCAGGCATTTACTTTTAAGAGGCACAAACAGATTTATTTTACCTCTGGTAACCTCAAGAGAAAGACGTTATAATCCAGAATCCGCATTAAACATCACGTTCCTTCATAACCAACTGAGCAGAGCCAGTTTTCGTTGGGAAATGACAAAGCGGAAGTCATGGTAAACAGAAATACAGTCGCCAGTAAACTTACTTACATTATAAAATTTTATTTTATTTGATGAATCGATAGCCATTTAAAGGGACAGGGCTCTTATTTTACTTGTACTTGATTGAACTAGAGACGTTTAAAAATTTGGTGCTGGACTGTGATTCGAATTCGTATCTCCTCTTTCGAGGATCTGAATCTCTCGGAACAGTATAGTTCAGTCATTTCGTTCCTTTTCCCAAGACTGCAATCTTCTCTAGCTCTCTTCCAAAGGTAAGTATGTGGGTCTGAAACCTGATCCAGTACAAAAATATTCATAATTTCATTTCTAGCTTTATCAAGTGCACACCCACCTGCTAGTGAAAATTAACGCGCAATTTCAATGTCTGTTCATGTGTTGCCAACAATCGCAACAGGTGTCGTTATTTCTGGTCAAACACGCACACATCTTACTGTTCATGAGTAAGCAACTGATACTTAAGCTATATTCGTGGATGCGCGGTAGGTGTGCAGTTCGATTGTCGCTTAGGCATAAAAGTTTGTATCCTTATTTTAGATTCAGACACCTAGCGGCTCGTAAGAAAAACCGATACGTAACATTTGATTTTTCTTAGTTAACAATCGGATTACGTGTTGGGTTCGTATCTCCGTCACAGAACTTCACATCATGCACTTCATCTTTAAATGCATGCACACTTTGTTACTTCAGAATGGAGGTATATCAGACATCTTTCGTGGTTAGATAACAGGGATGAAAGGGTCTTGATAGGAGTCACGGTTTATTACAAAAATTGTCGTCTTTTATTTTCAAGTTTAGATTTGGTTACTGGTATTGGCAAAACTTTCGGTAGTTCATGACTCTTCATGGCTAATAATCAATATGATGTGATTAGATTAGATTACATTACATTAGATTAACTCTTGTTCCATAGATCATGAATACGACATTTCGTAATGATGTGGAACGTGTCATTTTAATGAAAGATTTCTTTAAATACCATGATTCAATTTCTTTACAACAATTTTTTACACACTCTCTCATTGCTTTTTATTTCTCTCTCTCTCTCTCTCTCTCTCTCTCTCACACACACACACACACACACACATTCTTTTTTATTTTTATTTGTATGTTCTGCTCGACTATCGGCGAGGCAGGAAAACGCCTGTGAATGACTTTCTTAGTTTTGAGTGCACTTACGAAAGAAATATAAAAACAACAATGAGAGTTACTGATTTATGACGCTCAGTTTGCAGTCAGTTCTGAGTATTATTAGTAACTACGCTCCAGTCCCTAAACCTAGTTACAGAAAGCGAATCAGACGCATTACGTATTCCAGGCCGTAGCAGCCGCGACTTGGAGACACCAGCTATGGTCACTTCCCAGACCGCTGTAGGATCACATCGGTTCGTCTTCTTCCTGCTGGTACTGTAACTGAGATTTGGCAACAAGGCAACGTATGTTTGGCAACTCTGTGATCGACGAGTTACTTCCTGGTGTGCACGGAATTAAGCCTCAAAGTTCACTTGATTTTACCTGTCATTTCCATTGAATAATCTGAGTTATTATAGCTTGAAGGGTAACAAAAGATTGAAAATTTACGGTTTTCAGCCCAAGAAAGTCGTTGCAGGTGGAAATCGCAACTAATCTCGACCTTTAAATAGCGGTTTACGAGTTCTAGTTACTATTGCCGTCGTAATAGGAAGCTGAGACCCATAACCCCTCGCCAGCTCTGTGGTAACGTGCTGACATGTGAAACAGCGTCTGATACGGTTCGCAGTTCCAGTCTCACTGACTGAAACGTTTTTATCCCTTCTGTGAAAGAGCTACAAGCAGTCAGATCAAACATCAATACGGAAATCGCAAGAAAATGCTTTCAGCTCATAGTGCAATGTTGAAAAACTTACAATGCTGCACAACAGGTAACGCCTCTTTCCGCTGCTGACAAGCGAATTTTGGGTTTCTAGGAATACGTAACTATATTTATGAAATGCCACATTTGCATACCTCTTGAGTATGACACAGCATACCAATTAAACACAGACCCTATCAAAATCTAAGTGAGTAGTATTTTACTAATTCGTGTCGATAGAGGCATGCTTGTGTACAGATACTTTCGTCGTAAGGTTATCATCGTTAGTTTTATTTCATTTCTTATAATACAGTGCACAATTTTCGTAAGGTTTCCTTTAGTGTTGTTAAAACAATTGTAAACATGAGAGAGAAATTAATCATCAACGATATATGCGAATTCTCTGATGTTACCTATGACAGTCTGACAATGCACATGCAGTTTATTGATTACATGCATGTAGAAAATTTGTTCTGAGTTAAAGCTGTCAATCAAAGTTTGAAGAAGAATAAAATATCACTACCACACGACGGCTAATGTAGAAAATACTTTTCTGACATATTATGGCACGATGCGCTCTCCCTGCACATCTTCGAGATGCATCTGCTGCCTGCTGTCTATTAAACCTGAATAGGACAAAATGTCACAGTAGTTAGTCCTTTTTCCACATGCGACTACTTTGGGTTGAGAAGTGAAGGGAATTTGTTCAAAGTTCCATTAGATTGGTAACTTCAGCAGAGAGCAGAATTGCGTTTTAAAAAATGTAGCACTGAATGTATTCGAACTCGCGACATCTTATCTATGCTACAAGCTGACACGGAACTACAACAGCTCCAGAGCTCGGCAACTATTCCTTCAGAACTTTTGGATTCCACAGCACTGTGAGATTATGCATATGGCCATGTCTTGACTTCTGAGAGACAAACAGTTACAGCTTTTCTTTTGGACTGAACGACGTTTTCTAGTAACAGATAGCGCAATAGAATAGCTCAAGTGAAAAGGAACACTTCTTATTTAAACTTCTGCATCCTACAATGTTGGCAGTTGTGTGTAGGTGGCAGTAACGTGATTTTATTTCTGTGATTACAAAATAGTCGAATGTATGCACTGGGTAGCCGAGGCAGCTAGTTCATGGTGATTCGGTCAACCAAGTAAATGAATTTACTGAACATGCTGCAAATTACTACAGGGAGCCTGTGTGTCAGAATTCTCATCCAGTGTGGTACAACTGCGTTACGATAGAAAAATGACTCGCAGAGAAGAGGATTTCGTGGTCTGTTGGACGGATGGTAGGTTGTTATACCTATGGTCTGGGTTCGATTCCCACTTCTGTCAATGATTTTAGATAGGGAGAGACAGATTCCATTCTCTCCTGGCTACACCAAGTGAAGGAGATATAATGGCTGCATGGTCAGAAAATTCACATTAAAGATGATATTCCTTCTTTACCAAGTAGACGGTAGGTTGAACCACAATAAAGTCTGGAGTGGCGACATGTAGAAACTCTACCACCAGTAACCTTTCTTATACTAGTTATTTATTTCAAGTGACGACACAAACGCTATGTATGGTCACAGGACACTTATTCCATCTTTTATTTGAGCTTCTGTATGTCGATAAAATTGGTTCTGAACTGGGAATGCAACTCAGACCGCCCTTAACGCGGAATTTGATCCCTTCGTGGCAATACAGCTCGGCTACAATTTGTTGTTTGTTCAAAACTGCAGATTCCTCAACACCTTCACATATTATGCGTGAATGGGATCGAATCCTGGCCCGGCACTAAAGATTTAATTATGTATTATCAAGCTCTAGCATGAGAACACCTGTCTGCTGGTGGATAATAATTTTGATTTTTAATGTATTTTCATTCGCTGTCACACTAACGATATCTGACGTTTTTAACTCCCAGTGAGACACAGAACTATTTGCGAGATGACTGTAAGTTCAAGATGCTATTCTGAGCAGCTGGTGGAGAAAAATTCGGTAGCTGACGTCTCTTTGTGTGTAGTCAACAACGATATGTGTGGGGCTCTATTCCCATATTTAACGTTAGTTTTCTCTAGAATATAACAGCGATAGGTGCCGGGTTGGAGTCCTGGGAAGGAAAAAATTAATTTTTCGTCTCGTCATTTCAGTTATAACATCTAGTTACTGCCGCGAAATTCCGATATGTCACATTTGACTGTGCTTCGATAGCAATCCGATTAGGTTCCGGGTTCGAATCCGTGTCCAACACACAGCTTTACCTCACGGCATTTCCAGTAAGTTACTTGTGAAGAAGCAATATTTAACATCTCTCGTAGTTCGTTAACAGGGACAATAGATGCTGGGTAGGAATTCGCGTCTGTTAAAAATGTTTGCGTTATGCAATTTAAAGTTGATATTTGCTAACTGATACTGTCTAAAATCGAGGTATATCACTCTCTGTATGCCTAATCAGGAATGACTGTTAGTTTCCGTCAGTCACGAAATCTTTGCTTAGTCTGCATGAGCTGGGTTTGAATCCATATGCAGAACATGACGGTTCGTCGTGTCATTTAATGTTCATACATATTCTCAACTAGCTGCTCGTGAATAACTTAAATTTTTAATGTCATTTTGTGTTAAATAGTTCAAATGGCTCTGAGCACCATGGGACTTAACTTCTAAGGTCATCAGTCCCCTAGAACTTAGAACTACTTAAACCTAACTAACCTAAGGACATCACACACATCCATGCCCGAGACAGGATTCGAACCTGCGACCGTAGCGGTCACGCGGTTCCAGACTGAAGCGCCTAGAACCGCACGGCCACATCGGCCGGCCCCCACCATCTGGTATCAATGCATTACCTTATAATCCATTATATATAATCATTTTCATAGTACACTTGATATTATAGATGAGTAGGACACAAGACAGGACATAGATAATGTCCGTTTGACGTCAACAGTGTGTAACATTTTACTTTTTTGAATAGGACAATGTTCCTCTCCAATAATTTTTAGATTAGTTACAATAAGCTTACGCTGCAAGAGAATTCGCTTGTATTTTTCAATATGTGGTCTGTTGTCGGTTTGAAGGCCTTCCATAACATCGGCAACGTAGTGCAACTCCACCGAGAGCTGTCTGGAGTAGGGTGGGGATAGCAATGTGAAAGTTGCGAGCTGTCGAAGACGATCTTCATATTCCTAATGCGATTAGGACATCGTATACTCTTGACGACGTTTAGCACCTGTGCGGTCAGTCACCCAATTTCAGAATTCATTTTGAGTAATCCTGTTAAATTCCCAAAATATTGTCTTTTTATATTGATGAGTAATATGGATAGTCGTCGCGTTCATGTGCCGTCTACAACGCAAATTTAATGTTACTATCCTAGGAACTAACCTGCAATACGTTTTGTATTTCATAATCGGAACTATCTGCATTAACCGTCATCAGAGCAATGTCAGGGAACAGAGTGCAGCAGTGCCTACTTGAGGACCTGCTTGAGTCGTGTTCTAAGGAAAGGGTAGTTGCTGGTTCACATTATATTACACTGGCGAGAAGTACCGACTTTTCCTTTTCTCTGCAAACATCCAGAACTAAATTCAGTAACTAAATGCTAAGAATATATTTTCATTGTGCCAACTCGAAGATCAATAGATATGGATATAGATATAGATTTTTATATTTAAAGCCATTCTCGTTCTGCGTTGGAATAAACATCATTCATTATTTGCTTGTTCTTGTTACGATTGTTATTGTCATTCTCTCACTCGCAAGAGTCTTATGCTGATGCTGTATGAATAAATTATGCCATTGGATACAAAGCGGTTTAGTTTTGAGACCTAACCCACGAGGGGGGAAGGCACAGTGGTCTGCTTCAGGAATTCCAAGCAATAAAACACAAAAAACAACCCAGGAAGGGTTCGAACAGCTACTTTCACGCAGAGACATGCATTTGGAATCTGTTCATCGTTACGGGGTCAAACAAGAGGGTCACATTACTGAAACAATGATCGGGCTACTTAGTATATAATAGAGCATACAGATTTCAAGGAGGAAACGTATGAAGACGCAGACTTCCTCGTTATCAATATGCGCGGCATATCTTTCGTGTTAACGAAAGTAAATTCCCGCTTTACCTCTTCTTACGTGTCAAATGAAATGAATGCCATGAGAAATAGAATATTTGTTGACTGCGTCTCTTCTTGCTTCCATCCTTACCAACATATTTCTTCATTTTCGTGGTAATCATGACAATCTATGTGCATGCTGCAAACGATTGCAAGTGGACAAATTCGACATCGAGGTGCAAAGCGTTTGGTATCTTACATTATATTCAATTCGAATAAGATTCCGGTGTATTTTTACTTCGTTTGTATTTTTAGATGATTATGAACGTTACGGAAATTTATCTCACATGCTTTATGTTGAATGAGAAACATTGAATGATCCGTTTTGCTTTCCCTACGTTGAAATGATATAATGTCGGCGTCAACAGCCTTCTTCCACGCCGGAAGCTGAAACTTGTATCATTCTGGATTAATGATAATTGAATGTCTCATATGTATACATAGCCCACAAGGCGACGTCAGAAACCACCAGGGGAGAACGCCGCATAAAAACCAAACGTGCGCGCGCGTCTCCACTCTGAAGAACCGTATCGGAGAATCACGGCAAGCATTTCGCTGAAGAGCTGCCTCGTCAGAGAGCCGAGAAATGGCATCGTCGTAGCAAGTATTTGTCAACACTCTGATAGTGCATTTACTTCCGGGTGTAGGTCGGCGTTACCTCGCTAAATTCACTTAACATTCGTTTTCCACATCGAAGACTCGTACGATATAATCCGCTGCAAGATGACACAATTAGAAAGTATATTTAATTTCTGGACTCCAAGAACGGCGTTCTTCACATAAGTAACACCTGTTTGTGTGTGCATTCGGGAGGACGACGGTGCAATCCCGCGCCCGGCCATCCTGATTTAGGTTTTCAATGATTTCCCTAAATCGCTTCAGGCAAATGCCGGGATGGTTCCTTAGGAAGGGCACGGCCGATTTCCTTCCCCATCCTTCCCTAATCCGAGCTTGTGATCCGTCTCTAATGACATCGTTGTCGACGGGACGTTAAAACAGTAATCTCCACCTCCTCTGTTTCTGTGTTTAAGGTTGCGTTTTGAGGCTCAGGCAACATCGCAGTGACTATAGTCCGCCTCTGGCCGCCAGTGTGTCGTTAGCTCAGAGGTTCCCTTTTGCGTTGCAGTGCTTGTACTATAAGTTCGAATCACGGTAGAAGCCGCTGACTAAAACATTTTATTTTCCATTTTAATTAATGGAGTTGCAAACTGCTAGTAAACATTTCTTATGCGAAATCTGAAGAATGCCTTTAAACATCAATCTTCGTCCGATTTCGACTTAGTAAATTAAGTTAATATCATGGATTTCTGCTTTGCAAATTCCAAGGTGCTTCACTGTAAAATAGGTCCTGAAAAGATTCAAACTGACTGTCAACGATATAAATTTGAGCTTTGTTCGTCATATAGGTCTAACATGTCAGAAGGTTGTTTATGAAGTGCACATGTTCATTAATATAGTTCACATCTTCTAAATTTTTGCAATAGCATTTAACTGTAGACGTTTTCTAACACCGGCGTTAGCAATTCCTTTCCGTTCTCTGAAACCTTCAAAACGACAAATTTATCTGGATTAAATCTGATGACCTTAACTATCACTTCCGATCAACAATAAATACTTCATGAACCCATACATGGAACTCCAAATGTGCAGTGTGCCTGCACTGCTACAGAGCATGCATTGCAAGGTATTCACACAGTTTATCGCATAGACTTACCATAAGGAATCAAACAAGAACTGTAATACATTTTACACCACAGACGCTCACTCTGGCTTGACGAAAACATCCAAACATTGACCAAAAGTTGCACAAATAATTAAGTTTGAAAGGAAAAGAAACGAGGTATGAAGCATTTATAAATTCATCGAATGTAGTGAGGTGGTTTAATTTCGTCCCAGTCTATAAAATTAATTTCGGGCCATACTCAGCTCTTGCCGATTACCCGCCTACTAATCAGGGCGTCTGTCTCCGTTGCTTTTGAGCGTGAATGGAAATTGTAGAAATTTTCTGTGGAGCAACATTTAATAATAAAGCGTTTCAAATCATCAAAAGCGATGAGCGGTAGCAGGCGCTTTCGATAAAGAACGGGGGAGTGCAGCGCCGCTGCTGTCGCCACGGCCGCTGCCAGTAGCCAGCAAATGGATCCCGGAGCTTTGCCGCATACGGCGTCCAGAGGAGGACAGTCTGCAGGAAATCTGCCGCAAAATCGTTACTAGATAAAATTTTGATATCGGTGTGTCACAAAGCGAAATAGATTGAATCTGCGCTACCATTACATTCACGTCTTCAGCTTTCAGACAGAAGAGGCTATAAAAATATTTTATGCCAGCTGCTCTCGATCCACTGACATTATGAACAGAAACAACGCACGCTACCGCTAGACCACAGGCGTAATCAGCCTAGAGTTTCTCTATCTTGGGACAAGTTTTCCTCCAGGAAGTGCCGCAGTCTACAGTGTTGCCAGATTGTGCAGATAACCGGACTTAGAGAATTAGCGAGTTGGCCAGTTTCTTTGTCCCATGTCGCGATCGGCGCGGATTTAGCCTCTGAAGCGGCCGGCCGCCGGTCAAGTTTTATGTCAAAGAGTGTACCATACCGCGGCTGGGATCGATATGTCTCATTCTCAACCGCTCCCTTATGTCAGGGAGAAAGTCGTGCAGTCTACGTTCCTTATCACTTACATCCGACTCACCTTGCCATGTATCCAAACGCCAACTTTTAAGGTGACGTATCGTCTCTATGGGCACACCGGTTATTGTGTGTACCTTATCTAGTCTCCCCACCTTTAACCAGTACCATGCAACTCTGTATTTGATCGTGATATCTATGGGGCATATTCCGAGCACCACACACAGTGCATCCGCTGAGGTGGTACCGAAAGCTCCAGATAGCCTAAGTAGGACACTTCTCTGCCCTCGTCTGACGGATGCTTTGTTGGTGACCACGTTCAGTCTATGTGCCCACGTGCTAGCTGCAAAGCTGAGTACTGATTCGAAGAGCGCACAGTGGTATGTACGTATGACTGGTAGAGGTAGTCTGTACTGTTTTGAATTTAGCCTCACCAGTTTGTGGAGTATTTTTTCTGCTTTGTCTGTTGTTAGCCTTATGTGTTCGTGGAAATTCAATTTTTCATCTATGTGTACCCCAAGATAGCGCGTAATGCGTGCTCGTTTGATGTTTGTGTCCCCAATTTTAACCGAAGGATTCCTTTGGAGTGATCCTTTCAGTAATGTGTATGTTGTTTTGTTTTCGGCTATCTTGAGTTTGTTGTTGTGACACCAGTGAGTAATTGTTTGTAGTAATCCACTAGCTTTCTCTTCTAACTGGGCTCTGTTGTTTGCAGTGACTACAACTAATAGGTCATCTGCGTAGGCGACAATTCCGTCTGACCTGTCATCCCCATCCAGAAGTTGTAGGAGGGGTTCGATTGTTATATCCCAGAAGATGGGGCCGCAGATCGACCCTTGAGGACAGCCTTTGGTAATTCTTTTAATTACTTTCCGGCTGTCCATCTGCCATTCGACTACTCGGTCTTTACAGTAGTCCAGAAAACTGTTGTACAGTGATTGCGGTACCTCCAGATGTCTTAGCCTCTCAAACAGTGCTGGCCACCAAAGATTATCAAATGCTCCGGCAATGTCAATCATTATTGCCATGGCGTATTTCTGTTTTGTGGTGTTAACTACACTCCTGGAAATGGAAAAAAGAACACATTGACACCGGTGTGTCAGACCCACCATACTTGCTCCGGACACTGCGAGAGGGCTGTACAAGCAATGATCACACGCACGGCACAGCGGACACACCAGGAACCGCGGTTTTGGCCGTCGAATGGCGCTAGCTGCGCAGCATTTGTGCACCGCCGCCGTCAGTGTCAGCCAGTTTGCCGTGGCATACGGAGCTCCATCGCAGTCTTTAACACTGGTAGCATGCCGCGACAGCGTGGACGTGAACCGTATGTGCAGTTGACGGACTTTGAGCGAGGGCGTATAGTGGGCATGCGGGAGGCCGGGTGGACGTACCGCCGAATTGCTCAACACGTGGGGCGTGAGGTCTCCACAGTACATCGATGTTGTCGCCAGTGGTCGGCGGAAGGTGCACGTGCCCGTCGACCTGGGACCGGACCGCAGCGACGCACGGATGCACGCCAAGACCGTAGGATCCTACGCAGTGCCGTAGGGGACCGCACCGCCACTTCCCAGCAAGTTAGGGACACTGTTGCTCCTGGGGTATCGGCGAGGACCATTCGCAACCGTCTCCATGAAGCTGGGCTACGGTCCCGCACACCGTTAGGCCGTCTTCCGCTCACGCCCCAACATCGTGCAGCCCGCCTCCAGTGGTGTCGCGACAGGCGTGAATGGAGGGACGAATGGAGACGTGTCGTCTTCAGCGATGAGAGTCGCTTCTGCCTTGGTGCCAATGATGGTCGTATGCGTGTTTGGCGCCGTGCAGGTGAGCGCCACAATCAGGACTGCATACGACCGAGGCACACAGGGCCAACACCCGGCATCATGGTGTGGGGAGCGATCTCCTACACTGGCCGTACACCACTGGTGATCGTCGAGGGGACACTGAATAGTCCACGGTACATCCAAACCGTCATCGAACCCATCGTTCTACCATTCCTAGACCGGCAAGGGAACTTGCTGTTGCAACAGGACAATGCACGTCCGTATGTATCCCGTGCCACCCAACGTGCTCTAGAAGGTGTAAGTCAACTACCCTGGCCATCAAGATCTCCGGATCTGTCCCCCATTGAGCATGTTTGGGACTGGATGAAGCGTCGTCTCACGCGGTCTGCACGTCCAGCACGAACGCTGGTCCAACTGAGGCGCCAGGTGGAAATGGCATGGCAAGCCGTTCCACAGGACTACATCCAGCATCTCTACGATCGTCTCCATGGGAGAATAGCAGCCTGCATTGCTGCGAAAGGTGGATATACACTGTACTAGTGCCGACATTGTGCATGCTCTGTTGCCTGTGTCTATGTGCCTGTGGTTCTGTCAGTGTGATCATGTGATGTATCTGACCCCAGGAATGGGTCAATAAAGTTTCCCCTTCCTGGGACAATGAATTCACGGTGTTCTTATTTCAATTTCCAGGAGTGTATGTGCAGGGCCTGGTTGATGGCATCATCTATTGATCTGCCAGATCTGAAGCCGAACTGGTGTTGGCTCATACCCCTGAGAGCTCTGTGTGTTTGCAGGCGCTTACACAGTAGCTTCTCCTGAATCTTTGCTAGGGTGTTTATTAGGCATATTGGCCTGTAAGTCTTTGGATCTGAAGGATCCCTGTCCGCTGATTTCTTAATAATGACTGCTTTGGAGGTTTTCCATACTGTAGGTACCCTGCCCAGCCGTAAGGCATCGTTCAGTAACGTTGTTAGGAACGGGGTAATCTGCGGTGCTAGTTTTTTCAGTGTTTCCGAGTGGATACCATCTGGTCCAGGTGCTTTTTTGTTTTTGAGCTCTGAGATTGCTAGCGCAACCTCTTCTTGCGCAAAAGGACAGGTGACAGTTGAGTTTTGTATGGTGTGTGTAGGTTTTCTCTTAGTGTTGCATGATACTGTGTGTCTGTATCGATAACGTCGTCAGGGAGCAGTTTATACAGCAGAAACTCCGCTGTATTCCTCCATCCCCTCGTCATCGTGCCGTCATCCTGCCTTAGCGTTCCGAGAACTAGTGGGGTTTTTATCTTCTCTGTCAGTATTTTGTATGGTTCCCCCCATATATATTGCTCCGTTTGTGTTGTTACAAATAGCTCCCATTGTTGTCTACGCGTGTTGTATAGGGTCTGTCTGTATAAGTCTTGTGCATGCCTACATGCTTCAAGTCTTATTCGTCGGTCCCTATCTGCTATCGCCCTTTGATATAATTTTCGTTTGCGTCTTGCGTCTTGTTTGAGTCTCGTAAGTTCGTTGGTCCATGGTACTGGTGAGCAATTTGTGTTCTTTGCTGTCGGTATTGATGTGTTTTGTGCATGTTGTATCACCTGTGTTAACTTGTGTGCTCTATAATCGATACTTCCATTGATGTTTTGTAGATCGTGTCGTTGGATAATTTCTGTTAATTTGTTCCAGTCTGCTTTGTGCAACAGCAAGTGTCTGGTGTGTGATTTGGTCATTGTGTTCTGAGTGTGAGTTAGTGTGTATGTTATGACATTATGATCACTACTGGTTATGTTGTCGTGTACAGTCCAGTTTGTTACGTATGCCATTGCTGCATTATTTGCTAGCGTGAAGTCGATATTACTGCTCGTACCATCGAACCCTGCATATGTTGGTATGGGTCCTTCCGTATTCATTACATGTAATTGTGTTTCTTGTACTAGATCGGTGATTATGCGTCCTCTGTCATCTGTTCTGTCTGAGTTCCAGAGGGTCGATCTGGAATTAATGTCAGCACTTATCACTAATTTTTTGCCTCTGGCATACATTACTAGGTCTCTGATGTAGTCTGCATACGGCTGTATTTGATGGCTGTATTGGGCGTACATGGATGCAATAACCCATGTGACGTTCCCGTTAGTTATCTCTATGGTAACCAAGTGTTGATTGCATAACTGTGTTACCTTAACTATGTTATAAGTTCTATTTAGAATTACTATTGCAGCCTTACAGTCATTGCTGCCTGTTATTGTGGTAGCATGTTTTGGTAGACATATCAGTTGCCCGTTTCTGTTATAGGGTTCTTGTAAGCACATGATGTCTGCCTGCAGGTCTAGTGCTATTTTAGGGATTTCCGCGCTGACTGTCGTACTGTTTTTTGTATTATGTTGTAAGATATTCATTTTTTGTCTATGTGTTCTGGGTGTTTTACGTGTACAAAACATTTACGGCCAGTCTGTGAGTAATCAAAATATGTTCGTCCGTGTGCTCTTACATTATCTATATATATTTTGTCCAAGTCGAAAGATTCTGACCTGCGCAGGCAGACCTGGAGCATGAGATCGAGCAGCTGATGTAGGAATATTTTCTGTCTTTAGGATGATTCTGTCTGTTTGCTCAGTTACTGGAAAACAGAGAGAATCTCCCTTTGGATGGCACAATCTAAGTAGCATCCGCTGCGCTGTCTGCAGTATCTCTTTTTTCTCTAGCCTACTTAAAAGTAAGTTAAGTTCTAAATTATCATAATTAGGTGCAGCTGGCTTGCTGTTGGTGCTGATTTCTGTTGCGGTCTCTGAGGTGGTACTGGACGGATTGTGGCTTGGTGTTGGCCGCTGATTGGGGGACATTTTAAGACCTCTTTGGGATGTCACACGGTTACTTTTCGTTTTGTCACACGCCTCTTCAATGCTGTTTGCCATCACACGTTTTTCACTGATGTTGGTGGTGCTTGCTGGCGTGGTGTCGGCGATGGTGGTGATTTGTATGGGACTGACTGTATGTGTTATGCTGTCTTTGTTTGTGTTTGGAGTGGAGGTTGTTGCTAGACGCACATTGACATCGTTGCAAATGTCACATGTCTCTCCCTCAGATTTGTCCTCATCTAATTGGTCTACTGTTATAAGTCTGAGTCCTGTAGTTTTGAGTTTTGTATTGGTCTGTAGCCTGAGTGTTTCGATGTGTTTTGATTCAGGGACTGCATGCCTGTCTGTTCCTTGTTCCTTTTTCCCGGGGTGAAGAGTGCCTCCCGAGACAAATTTGACTGGTTTGATGTACTGTTCACATTTACGTGTGTCGTAGGGTTTTCCATGTGATGATGATTCTGGTTTGTGTTCATCCCGTGTATGTGTGGTGTGATGTACTTCGGCTGGGAGAAATTGTGAGGAAGTATGTCGGTTTTGTTTGTACATTTTCTTGTGCACATTATATGTAAGTTCATCTTCCAACTCATCTATCCTCTGCATTAATGTTATTTGGAAGTTTATCCAGTGGTGTAATTGTCTTTTAATTTGCTTTGCCACCTCGTAGTGGATGGAACCACAGATTGTCATGTCATCTATATATTCTATCGTATTAATGCAACTATCCTGTAACGTCGTTGAATGTGTTAGGGGCAGGATGGGTTCACTATCGACGTAATTCTCCGGCAGAAGATTCATTTGTCTTCTCCAGGAAATTGCTCTTTGGTAGCTTCTCTGTATTGTTGACGGTGATTTATATTTATGTGTTTTGGGTGATTGGCTTTGGGCGTTCGTGTTTCTTGCGTGTGTGCTGATTTTAGCTGCCATAGTCTATAATGTCCAGGAGCCGGTCATACAGCTGTTTATAGGTCTGACAATCATCTCCTTTTGTTTTATTGCAGACGCGGCCTCTGTATTTGCAGGGGATACAGACGCAAACCGCGGACCTGCACTCACTGCGCTTGTGTCCTTGGTTGCCGCACTTGGCACACGTGACGTCGGCTTTTCTGCAGGTTTTAGTCGTATGTCCTAGGTCGCAACACTTAAAACACTTGTTTACTACTGTATAGTCTTTCACAGAAAGTGATTCGAAGTCTATGTAGACTCTCTGTCTTCTTGTAAGGACTCTGTGCAGGTGTGGGCTGACCTCCAGTATCTGGTGACTGAAACCCCTTCCCCGATTGCTCACACTCGACTAAACGTGCATCCAGCTCAACATTTCAACATAAAGTCGGGCGATGTTTAATTGCAAGCCTCAATCTTTTTGCGCCGATTAATGACAATTGATGAAACACGCATCCATAATTACACACCAGAGTCAAAACAATGAACAAAGGCTGAGCGAGGGTGCACCGAAGAAGGCAAACGCCATTTAGTCAACTGGTAATGTGATGGCCACAGTTTTTTGTGATTCTCAAGGAATAATTCTCATAGATTACTTGGAAAAAGGCAGAGCCGTGACTGGGCCCTATTGTGCTTCATTTTTCGATCGTTTGAAACTTTTGTTGGCTGAAAAAAGACCAAGTTTGGCAATCAAAAAGGTGCTCTTTCAGCAGGACAATGCACCATCCAGCAAATGGCGCTTTAAATTGGTTCCTCATCCAGCCTTTCCATTAGGTCTACCCCCAGGTGACTTCTTCCCCTTCTTGAAACGTTGGCTTGCTGTGAAGAGATTTTCGGCAAATAAGGAAATGACAGTTCCAGTCAACGAGTATTTTGCCGAGTTCGACAGAACCGATATTTCAGATGGGATGAGAAAGCTGGAGGATCGCTCGGAAAAGAATATATCCCTCAAATAAGGTGAATTATTTAGGAAACAAACAAATTTTCTTGCTTTTTTACCAGACTTAACAAACCATCCCCAACCCCGCATTCTGTAATGAAACTCTGCTTTAAATTAAAAGTTAAAATAAATTATTTACTTACAAAAGGACAGAAAGGACTGGTAAGGTATTGGACCGAAATTTCTCATTCTGTGTCGCTTTTCGACTAACTGCTAAATGCTCAAATCCTCTCCCGCGACACGCAACATATAAAGGAATATTACCGTGTAACAGAGCTAAAAGCTGTGAAATTTAGCGAATGCGTATTATAATAAGCACCAACATTAAGACTGTTAGTCATTTTTAAGTTAGGCCGTAATTAGCAGTTATTTCACGGCGGACCACGCTAATCGGCGTAATTTATTTATCCAGTGTGTGCGTGCAAGCCGCGCGCGCGGACGAGGGAGATAAAAAAAAAAAGAAGAGCCGCAAAAATGGCCATCTGCTTTATATGCGACAAAATATTTCCCGTTGCGTATTAATGCCGTCATTAAAATTCCGCGACGGCCAAAGTCCACGGTGTGGTGACCAAAGCAGGGGCGATAATTCGGTCACCCGCTCCGCTAAGAAGCTGAATAATGCATCGAGGCCGCAGCTACGGGTGGGAGGGGCGCGAACTAGCATACGCGCGCTGCTCTGCTGGTTCCAGAGGATGCGCCCAGCAGCTGGGCAGAAATACCTCGCGGTTCCGGCACCCGCGATGCGTATTTACGGCTTTGTGTGTTTGCTATCTCTTTCTTTGTTCCTGCTGTCTTGTGTGTGTGTGTGTGTGTGTGTGTGTGTGTGTGCGTGTGTGTATGTGTGTGCATGTATATATGTATGTGTATTTGGACTCGTCTGCCTACTTTTCGTAAACAGAGAGATGGCAATATGTGTGAGTGTGTGTGTGTCTGTTTGTAATAAAGAGAAAAGTAGGGAGAGGAAGCTGTTTCTAGTCTTTTTGTTGTTGTTGTTGTTTCTTTACATTTTGGTGATTGTAGTAGCTTACAAAAGTCATGAGACAGCGAGATGCACGACACAGATGGCGGTAGCATCGCGTGCACATGGTACAAAAGGGGGGTGCATTGGCGCAGCTGTCATTTGTACTCGGGTAATTCATGTGAATGTGTTTCCGAAGTGATTGTGGCTGCACGACGGGAGTTAACAAACATGGAACTAGACGCATGGAACATTGAGTTTCCCAAATCGTTAGGGAATTCAATATTCCGATATCCAGGTGTCAAAACTGTGACGATGATGCCACATTTCACGCATTACCTCTCACCACAGACAAACACTGGCTGACAGCCTTACTTAATGTCTGAGAGCAGTGGCGTTTGCGTAGAGTTGGCAGTGCTAACAGACAAGCAACACTGTGTGAAATAACTGCAGAAATGAATGTGGGACGTACGACGGACGTATCCGTCAGATCAGTGCAGCGAAATTTCGTGTTGATAGACTACGGCAGCAGACCGACGCGAGAGCCTTTGTTAACAGCATAACATCGCCTGCTGCGCCTTTCCTGGGCTCGTGACCATATCGGTCGGACCCTAGACGACTGGGAAACTCTGGTCTAGTCAGATGAGTCCCAATTTCAGGTGATAAGCGGTGATGAGAGGGTGCGAGTTACGCGTAGACCCCACGAAGCCACGGACCCAAGTGGTCAATCACTGTGCCTCGCTGATGGTGGCTCCATAATGGTATGGGCTTTGTTTACATGGAATGGATCCTCTGGATATTTGGCTACTGGGAGACCAGCTGCAGACATTCATGGATTTGATGTTCACAGACAACGATGGAATTCTTTCTGCTGTGTTGTGTACAATGACCTGAAGTTTCCCAGTAGATTAACAGAATGTGCAGTACTGGGACTCGAAGCTTCGACATTGCCTTTCTTGGGCAGGTGCTCTACCGACTGATCTATCCAAGCAGGACTTACGACCCGTCCTCACAGCTTCTTTTGTTCCAGTACGTCTTCCCCTAGCTTCCAAACTTCACAGATGTTCTCTGGCATACTTTGCTGGACTAGCACTCGAGGAAGAAAGGATACAGTGGAGAAGTAGCTTAGCCACAACCGAGGCTCTTGTTCCTACATTGAATTTTCACTCTGTAGTTTGTGCTGTGATGGCAAGTCCTGAATTCTCGATAGAGATCCTGCCCGTGAAAGGCAAAGTTCCCAGGTTTGGTTCCTGGTCCACCTGTCACAATTTCAGTACTGTCTTGTTTTCTGCTCTGCTATAAAATATTGTTCATACAATGTTGGCTTAGTAGTAGGTGGGTCACTTGAGCGCACTTGCAGATAATTTAATGATGGTTTTATTTTCTTACAGACAGCTAGGCTGAGGACACTAGCCACCTAAGAAACTAACATTTTTTATAAACGGATGCATACCAACACACCCACAAAAATAAACATTTTCAAAAATTTCCAACCAAAATTCTGCAGCTATACAACGAACTCCAGATCATGAAATTCGTTACCATGATTTTTAGTTCTCTTCATTCCTATATACTTTACTTTAATATCACCATCTTTAAAAAATTGAAAGTCCCAATTAGTTATTATTTTATTGAACATTCCTGGCAAAATAATTTTAAATTTATTATCGAACTCGATAGAAAATTTCTCCCCATACTTGGTTTTAAAACGTTCACAATCAGTAATGCAATACCACTCATTTACCTCAAGCTCACTAATCTTCTTAAACAGATTAGAATTTCTTGCAATATTGAGCTTCCTCAGTAAAGTGTGCATTTATATAGAACAAAATTTTAATAATCTTCTAAATTTCTAATCTTTATAAATATGAGTAATGTGTGGGATGAATTTCAATTTGACATCTTTGTCGAAAGAAGTAATAATGAAAGAGAAAAACAACTTGAGTATAATATTTGTAAAGAATATCTTAAACGATCATAAATTGTACAACACTTGAGAAGTCAGGATTACACTAACGTGTTAGTGTATTAAAGAGAATTTATAGAGAAGAATACGAAAAGTACTTTGATAGCTATGAGGAAACTGATATAGAAATATGGTAGGAAATAGAAAACCCCAATTCGCTCTTTTCTATGACTGTATAGCAAATAGTGAACTCTAATTCGCCAGTTAATAATTTACCTACTAAATTACATTACAACCTATTCGTTACTTTTAAAAGTTTATCACTCTATAACCAAAAAGTTAGACAACATAGAATACAAAAAATTGCAACTAACTAATTTATTCTATTTGTATAAGGAATGTGGTATGTATTTTTTATTTACATTAGAAGATATAGATAAATTATTTAATTTTTAATATCCATAAGGCACTGTATCATAATTTTCTAGAACAACTCTTTTATCATACTGAAATTAAAATTCATTTTTTAAGCAGTTTGTTTACCAGATTTTTAGTATGAACATTTCTTGTTATCTGACTGTACTCTAGCTCTATATTTTCTTTTACTTCACTTCCTATCATAGGTTCACCATTCAACTTATGAATATTCTTGTAATTTAGAATGAAGCCTTCATTTCTGTCTTTTTATCATTTTTCTCATAATAATAACTTTTTGGGCCTGTTGAAGCCAAGCCTCTAATCCAATTACTTCCTAATTCATCTCTCCATTCACCCAACATAGAGCCTGGTTCCACATTATTTTTACGATCATCAATATATACTACGGAATCTGTATCAAAATATATAACAGATTTTCCTAATTTATCTAACATATCATATAATCTGAGTCTCGCATTTGATGTAGTGAATGCAGGTACGAATATATTCGTACCTGCATTGTACTTCATCTGAACCATCTGCTCTGTTATAAAATTTACATCTACGTTATCTAATCGATCATCCAGCAGTATCTCATAATAGCACTGTAAATTGGTTACATATTCTGTTTGACTCATATTTTGCCTTTGCCCAAATTTGCCCCATAATGAATGAAGACAAATCTTAGCAACAGGTCGTTTTCCTGGATTTGCGATCTAAGTCAATATCCAACTTCTCTTTAACTGTTTTGATATACTATTCATAAGTCTCGAAATTATGTGGACTTGTTTCGAGTTTGCTTTTGAGAAAGTCTTTTACATAATTTTTTAACAATTGTTGCTTTTGTTTCTGAAATCCCATACTTCACAGGCATCTAAATCTTTATTTCCTTTTCCCACAGCCAACTTTACTTCATCTGTCACCAAGTTCCAATAAAACTTCTTTCTTCATCACTGTGATTCCGTTTACTTATTTGTTCTTCTGCACATTTGACACACAAAGGAAACAACAGTTTTTCATTTTTATCCATCTGCATGCGTACAGGCAAAACAGGGTAATAAAATCCTCTAGGAGCCAATACTTTACATTTTGGTGTACATTCTACTCACACAACTCTTCAACTGACGACGGATGACGGAATGACGGTTGTGCATTCTTTCTTATGTTTACACTTGTCCTCTGTCAACGCTAGCACGTGGCTGGGTTCCAGTACCCCGAGTAACTGCACTAAGCGCTGGGAGCGTCCGTCAGTGTTGTGATATGTAATTAATAACGTTGTGTTTCAGTGAATGGTACACTGCATACATGTTTGAGTAGGTCTTTAGGAGAGGAAATGAATTACTGAATAAAAAATACCGGGTGCAATTTAAAAAGTCATACAGCTGTTCAAATCTTCGTAAAAAAAAAAGCTACAACGAAGGAAATCATGTTGATTGAAGTACCCCTGACAGTTAAAAAGCATTTGCTTGAAGTATTTTGTAATTTGTATCTAGATAAACGGTTATTTATGGTGGTGTAGATAAATGGGACACGCTCTATACGGATCGCGTCAACCCCTTCAGCATCAACTGCGTCCTAAAGATGGCGCATTGAAGCGCCGAAACTGATAGTTACAAAATAAATACAATCATAGGGATGGCTGTAGGCGTTTCATTTTCTCACCTTCTATCAATAGGATGGACATACAAAAAGTTTAGTCTGGCCACATGGGTCCTGAACACTTCCATGAACGTATAAACAATATGTGCCCAAAGCTCCTGTTCACAGCCGAGACAGAGAAAGAAGGAAAGCTGCCCTTTTCGATGTTTTGGTACAACGAAAGTCGGATGGATGTCTCGGCCAGTCAGTGAACCGCAAGTCGACGCACACTGATTTGGATCTTAGCGCTTATAAATTTCATCATCCAGTCCCGAAGAGAACAGCCTTAAATAAACTGGTACACAGAGGAAAAATTGTATCTGACGAGAACCACTTGGATTCCGAAGTTAATCACCTCAGGTATGTGTTCCGAATGAACGGCTATGGGTCATGTGAAGTGAATTCAGCATTTTCCAAGAAAAGGAAATGTGAAAATGTTCAGCACTCACGTGACGAGCCACCGATTTCATTCCTTCCCTTCTGCGGCCCTGCATCCAGCAAAATAGGCACAGTCCGGGGCAGACGAGGTATCAGATCTATTATTCGACCTCCTAAGAAGATAAAGCAGATGCTACGCCCTGATAAGGACGGTCTCGGACTCAGTATTGCTGGGATTTACAACATCCCTTGTGAGTACGGAAGCAATTATATCGGTCAGTCCATCCGCACCGTTTCTGACCGTTGTGCAGAAAATCGAGAACTGGAGAAATCTGGAGTTTGCTGAGCACAGCATCACAAACAAATACAAAATACTGTGCGACGAAAAAAAAATTGTGCGTGGCTGCTACTCACTGGGAGTCTGTAATTAAAGAGGCTCTAGGAATAAGAATGTGTGTGAAAATCGTCAACCATGACAGCAAAAATAATCTTAGCAGTGCGTGGAAGCGAGCTGTCGATGCAGAGAAGAGCCAGAGATATTCGTCGCAATGTTTACGATACAGTGCGAGCAGTGGCGACACCAACGCAGACGTTGACACCATCTGCTACAGCATGACGCAATGACCGGCCAATCTGAAGCCCTCTGTGTGCTACATAAGGCCACCACAGCAGAAGTTTTGACAGTCAGTTGCTCCTGACGAAGACGGTGGAGGTAATAGTCGAAAGCTCGTGGTTTTACCCTGAACTGAGGCGGCAAAAAGTCCGAGAATGTTTTCTCCTACAACACCTAGAACATTTTATACTGAAAATGACCGTCAGTTCGATCGAAAATGGAGGCAAATTAAGTTTTCTACGAGAAAAGGTACCACCACAGCTGTATCTTGACGATGTCTTTTTTTTTTTATCACACAACTAGTTTCGGCGGCACGTTACCGGCATCATCAGGCCCCAGCGCTGCCAAAGGATCATTAGGTTTCCTTGGCGCACTTTTTGTGGGCTCCTTGGTACTTGCGCACGTGGGCTAACGGAAGAGGAAAAAACATCGTAAAACTATGGACAAAACAAGCGGGCACCCACAAAAATAAGCGTCGAAACTACTTGCTTTTTTGACGCATATTTTTGTGGTTGCCCACGTATTTAGCCCACAGTATTACGATGCTTTTTTTTCCTTTTCAGCTAATCCACGTGTGCTCGTAACAAGGATCCCACAGTAAATGCCCCAAGCAAATTAAATACTCTTTTGGCAGCGGTGGGGCCCGAGGATGGCGGTAATGTGCCGCCGAAAGTAGTCGTGTGATAGAATAAAGACATTCTCAAGATACAGCTGTGTGGCACTCTTTCTAATATGTATTATCAGCTGAAGTCCCTCGTCCATGCAATAAGATGGGCATCTATGAAATCATTTCTTTTCTTAGCATTTCCTAGTGTTAGGTGAAAATGCCTTTCTTTATTTTTGTATATTTATGGGTTATAGTGCACAACCTGCACAGGATATAGATTTTATTTTTCTTGATTGCAAGGTACAATTCCCTGGAACTATTTCGAATTTTAAACACAGGAAACGTAAGCCTTTTTTGTGAACTGTCGCGAACCGTGAAAACGTAACAGAATTAATAGCGAAAATAACAGTTCAGTCACAGCAACTGAAACGTCGCAGTCAGCGTACCCTATCTGACGAAAAGTCAGCGAAAATATCTATGTAATGCAGAAGTGCTGAACAGTAGATATCACGAGAGACGTACTCGCCAATACAAAAGGAGGCGGGTAGTATTGTTCTGTCACTAGAGTTGCCGTAACAGCAGAATGGGGCGGTCATGTAAGCTCATTGGCTTCGGACGTCGACTGGTCGCTAGATGCCACCTGAGTAAAAAATCCGTCAACCCCTCAAAAGTAGTCAAATCGTCTATTGGTGACGCGACTTTGAAGTGGAAACACGAAGGAACAGTCTCGGCTAAATCCAGACGAAGCAGGCCTCATTTACTGATGGACAGGGACCGCCAAGCACTACCGTAAGTAGCTGCAAGAAATCACATTAAACCAGCGGACCAGCTAGCAAGAAGAGTGTGCGTAAGGAATTAAATGACTGTCGTACAGTGATATGGGTCTCCTCAATAAGCTGTACGTTTCTGTAGTCAGTACCAAGCGCCGCTTCAGCTGGTTTGAAGAGCGGTGGTAGTGGACCGAAATGACTTGGTTGATTGGCTGGATGGCTAATTCGGGGCAGGGGATCAAACAGCGAGGTCATCCGTCCCATCGGATGAGGAGACATTGGGGAAGGAATCAGCCGTGCCCTTTCAAAGGAACCATCCCCGCCCTTGCCTGAAGCGGTTTAGGGAAATCACGGAGTACCTATATCAGGATGGCCAGGCGCAGGTTTGAACCGTCGTCATCCCGAACGGGAGTAGAATGTGCTAACGACTGCGCCACCTCGCTCAGTGGGAGGATGTCTGGAAAGGGTGATCTGCAGCGGTGAATCGCTCCATACCCTTTGGCATTTCGATGGGAGAGTTGGGTTTTGGCCAATCCCTGGACAGTATTGCATACCACCATATGGAGTGTCAACAGTGAAGCATGGACGAGGAGGTGTTACGGTATGGAGATATTTTTCGTGGTTGTGGGGTGGTCCCCCTTATTGCGCTTAAGTAAGCGCTAAATGCGGAGGAATCTGGAAACGTGTACTCAGTGTAGTACAGGGACAGTACTGTGACGAAGATTGTTTGTATCAGCATGATAGTACATCTGTCATAAAGCACCATCTGTGAGACGACGGTCTGTGGAAAATAACATTCCTGAAATGGATTGGTCTGCCCAGAGACCCGACCTGGACCCAATGGAATACCTTTGGGATGCGTTAGAAGAGTGACTTCACGCGGGACCCCAGCGTCCAACACCATCGTCTTCTCTGGGTTTGGCTCTTGTGGGAAAATGAGCTGCTGTTCTTCCATCGACATTCGGATACCTCATTGAAGGTGTCCCCAGCAGAGTTCAAGCCGTTATACAGCTGAAGAGTGGAGACGTCCAGTATTAGCGCCTAATAAAAGGTGTCCGGCTACTTTTGATAAGATACTGTTACAGTCAGGACTTTAAGCTCGTGACAACATTTTAGGGTGTCCATTTTTACTCACAGATGGATTTTAATACTTTACCGTATGGCCCACGCTCTTAGACTGAGCGAGACGAAATGTTTGCCGTTACGAAGTGCAATACGCATTGACTAGGTTTGATCCGAGTGAATTGACGGAGTTTGACAAACGCTCGGCGCGGGATTAGCCGAGCCGTCTTAGGCGCTGCTGTCATGGACTGTGGTGCTGGTCCTGGCGGAGGTTCGAGTCCTCCCTCGGGCATGGGTGTGTGTGTTTGTCCTTAGGATAATTTAGGTTAAGTAGCGTGTAAGCTTAGGGACTGATGACCTTAGCAGTCAAGTCTCACAAGATTTCACACACATTTTTGAACAACGGCTCGCTCACAGAAAGATCCGTGCCTCAAGATTGGAAAATTGATAAAGTCACACCAATACCCAAAAAGGGAAATAGTAGTAATCCAGTGAATTACAGTCCCATATCACTAACGACGATTTGTCCTAGGTGTTTTGGAACATATACTGTGTTCGAACATTATGAGTTACCTCGAAGAAAACGATTTATGAACACATAGTCAGCACGGATTCAGAAAATGTCCTTCTTGTGAAACACAACTAGCTCTTTATACTCATGAAGTAATGAGTGCTATCGACAGGGGATGTGAAATTGATTCCATATTTTTAGATTTCCAAAGGGCTTTCGGTACTGTTCCTCACAACCGTCTTCTAATCAAACTGCGTGCCTGTGGAATATCGCCTTAGTTGTGCAACTGGATTCCTGATTTCCTGTCAGAAAGGTCACAGTTCGTAGTAATAGACGGAAAGTCATCGAGTAAAACAGAAGTAACATGCGGCGTTCCCCATGGAATTGTTATAGGCCCTCTATTGTTCCTGATCTATATTAACAACATAGGAGAGAATCTGAGTAGCCCTCTTCGATTGTTTGCTGGTGATGCTGTCATTTACCGTCTTGTAAAGACATCAGATGACCAAAATGAATCGAAAAATGGTTTAGATAAGAAATCTGTAGGGTGCGAAAAGTGGCAACGGACCGTGAATAAAGAAAAGTGTGAAGTTATTCACATGAGTACTAAAATAAATCCGCTAAATTTCGATTACGTGATAAGCCACACAAATCTGAAGGCTGTAAATTCAACTAACTACTTAGGGATTACAATTGCAAATAACCTAAATTGTACCGATCACGTACATAATATTGTGGGTAGAGCAAACCAAAGACTGCGATTAACTGGAAGAACACTTTGAAGGTGCATCAGGTCCCCTAAACTGACTGCTTACACCACACTTGTCCGCCAAACTCTGGAGTACTGCTGTGCGGTGTGGGATCCGCATCAGGTGGGACTGACGGATGATATTTAAAAAGTTCAAAGAAGGGCAGCTCGTTTTGTATTATCGCGAAATTAGGGAGATAGTGCCACAGACATGATACGAGATTTGGAGTGGCGGTCATTAAAACAAAGGCGTTTTTCGTTGCGACGGGCTCTTCTCATGAATTTCAATCACAAGTATTCTCCTCCGATTGCAAAAAAATTCCGTTGGTACCCACCTACATAGGGAGATATGATCATGACGATAAAATAAGAGAAAGCAGGGCTCACACAGAAAAATGTTAGTGCTCGTTTCTCCCACGCGCCGTTCGAGAGTGGAATGGTAGAGAGACAGCTTGAAGGTGGTTCATTGAACCCTCTCCATTGTGAATAACAGAATAATCACGGACGTTAACAAGCACAACGACATTTCAGATCCCCTTGCAGGTGTCCAGATTTATCTTTTGCGTGGGTTTTCTCAGTCGGTTTGGTAAATGAAGAGGTAGTTCTTTTCAAAAGGACACGGCGTAATTGCTTCCCCGTACTTCCTAAACCTGGACCTGTTTTTCGTCTTTAATAACCTCTCCGTCAAGGAAACTTTAAAGCGAACTCAGTATGCACTTATTTCAATCTTACACATTGCATATGAACCTTGCTCTTGCATATTTTCTACGTTCATCTTCCACTGTGTCTTTGGTTCGTCAGTGTGGCTGAAATACTAGGCGCATCCTGAAAGTAAGTTTCCCGATGTTGTGTCCTTTAAAGTAGATGTATTTAGCCATGAAAATTGCGCATGCGCGATAGATCTATGACGTGACAATCAAATTCCGACCGGATGGGTTCCGCCTGGTGCCAGTACCGTGACAGCAGTGCCCCCAAGCGGCACCATTTATTCGTTCTCCTGCCGCCTGCGAGGTTCGGTCGGTGATAAGCTTCCTTAAAGCACAAAACATAGCGCCCACCGAAATTCATGGTCAGCCCTGTCAGGTCTACAGGCAGAACATCGTGAGCAAACAGGTGGCGCGTAGCTGATGTAGGCGTTTTTCTGAAGGTTGTCAGAGTATCCGCCATGAATATCGCAATAGGCGACCGTCCCTCACCAAAGATCACCTGGTTGAGCTGGTGCGGCAGCGCATCATGGAGAACCGTCTCTTCACGATTACGGAGCTCAGCAGCCATTTCCCACGGACATTGCAATCCTTGTTGCACGAAACTGTCACTAAAGCACCTGCTTCCCAAGAAAGTTTGTGCTAGGTGGGTGCAGAGAAACCTGACACCCGAACACAAAACGAAACGCTTTCGTGCAGCACTGATATTTTTGCAGCGTCATCATGACGGCGACTCCCATCTTTTCTTCGACCTCAAGATGTGCTGTCGTCCGGCCAGCGTTTTGACAACGGCGTAGAGCTGACGACGACTGTCACACGCTGCTTCCATTCACAGACGGCAGACATCTACCACGCAGAAATACAAAAGCAGATCCCACGATATGACGAGTGACTCAGTTCTTTTGGTGACTATGCCCAAAAATAGCTCAAACATTGCTGCACCTGTTGCCATTAAAGTTTTGCATTGAACTACGTTGTCTTTGTTTGTAAAAACTGGGGAAACTTACACCACTGGCCATTCAAAAAAATACACCAAGAAGGAATGCAGATGATAAACAGGTATTCATTGGACAAATATATTATACTAGAACTGATATGTAATTACATTTTCACGCAATTTGGGTGCACAGATCCTGAGAAATCAGTACCCAGAACAACCACCTCTGGCCGTAATAACGGCGTTGATGCGCCTGGACATTGAGTCAAACAGAGCTTGGATGGCGTGTACAGGTATGGTACAGCTGCCCATGCAGCTTCAACACGATACCACAGTTCATCAAGAGTAGTGACTGGCGTATTGTGACGAGCCAGTTGCTCGGCCACCATTGACCACACGTTTGCAGTTGGTGAGAGATCTGGAGAACGTGCTGGCCAGGGCAGCAGTCGAACATTTTCTCTATCAGAAAGGCCCGTACAGGACCTGCAACGTGGGGTCGTGCATTATACTGCTGAAATGTAGGGTTTCGCAGGGATCGAATGAAGGGTAGAGCCACGGGTCGTAACACATCTGAAATGTAACGTCCACTGTTCAAAGTGCCGTCAATGCGAGCAAGAGGAGACCGAGACGTGTAACCAATGGCACCCAATACCACCACGCCAGGTGATACGCCCGTATGGTGATGACGAATACACGCTTCCAATGTGCGTTCACCTCGATGTCGCCAAACACGGATGCGACCATCATGATGCTGTACACCGAACCTGGATTCATCCGAAAAAATTACGTTTTGCCATTCGTGGACCCAGGTTCGTCGTCGAGCACACCATCGCCGGCGCTCCTGTCTGTGATGCAGCGTCAAGGGTAAGCGCAGCCACGGTCTCCGAGCTGATAGTCCATGCTGCTGCAAACGTCGTCGAACTCTTCGTGCAGATGGTTGTTGTCTTGCAAGTCCCCAAAAAAATGGCTCTGAGCACTATGGGACTTAACATCTATGGTCATCAGTCCCCTAGAACTTAGAACTACTTAAACCTAACTAACCTAAGGACAGCACACAACACCCAGTCATCACGAGGCAGAGAAAATCCCTGACCCCGCCGGGAATCGAACCCGGGCGTGGGAAGCGAGAACGCTACCGCCCGACCACGAGCCGCGGACTGCAAGTCCCCATCTGTTGACTCAGGGATCGAGACGTGGCTGCACGATCCGTTACAGCCATGCGGATAAGATGCCTGTCATCTAGACTGCTAGTGATATGAGGTCGTTAGGATCCAGCACGGCGTTCCGTATTACCCTCCTGAACCCACCGATTCCATATTCTGCTAACAGTCATTGGATCTCGACCAACGCGAGCAGCAATGTCGCGTTATGATAAACCGCAATCACAATAGGCTACAATCCGAACTTCATCAAAGTCGGAAACATGATGGTATGCATTTCTCCTCCTTACATGGGGCGTCACAACAACGTTTCACCAGGCAATGCCGGTCAACTGCTGTTTGTTTATGAGAAATCGTTTGGAAACTTTCCTCATGTTACCACGTTGTAGGTGTCGCCACCGGCGCCAACATTGTGCGAATGCTCTGAAAAGCTAATCATTTGCAATCTTCTTCCTGTCAGTGAAATTTCGCTTCTGTAGCACGTCATCTTCGTGGTGTAGCAATTGTAATGCCCAGTAGTGTACTTTCTGGATGTGCCTCGTATGAAGGCAGTCAAGTGAAAACCGACCAATGGCCACAGTGGGGCCATGGAATGGTTCTTTACAAACATAATCAGCGCACTTGTTAAGACACTTATTCTACTCGGAGACTAGATAATCAATTCCTCTTTTGTAGGACACGGTCGGCCACTGAGGGATCCACAGTCGCACCCACCTTGCGCTTCCCCGTCCACCTGAAACCGACGTCCACATATGTCTTCCTTCAGGTCGCCAAATACGCTTCGTCCGATTTTTGTTCCACGCCCGAGGAACATTGTTCCATGTTACCACCGGACCCCAGGTAATGAGCGGGCGAGGGATGCAGGCCATATTTGCTACACACCAGTCTGAAGGATAGTTAAATCGTAGGCGCTAGCCGTACCATACCATGGCCGTTAGACGAACACATTACAGTTGGACGAACACGCTACACTAGTCCACAAATAAAGAAGGTGATAATCCAACAAATGCGTGCACCTGCGATGTGGTACTGTGCTGTTCCCCTACTACAGTAGTGGCAGTATCGGAACAAAACTACAGTGGGGCCACCCATCGCTCAGACATCGTGTTTTGGCTGGTGTTCGATTTTCATTCGACTGCCCCTTATAAAACTGTCACGGAAATGTTTCATGCACCTTGAGATAGGAAAAGCAAATTGCATCATCCGCAGAAGTGCAAGTGATGTAACGTGGAGTGCCTGTCTTAAAATGGATGAAAGATTTTCCAGGCCAGCTTTATTTTGCGCACACTGTACAATAAATTATCCTGCCTAGAAACTCCGCGCATCTACATTTCATTTTTATTACGGTCCATATTACGTCATAATTCTACCGCAATCGGTGTCGTCTTACTACCACAAGCGAAAACTAGTAATACTCACTAAACTTTCAGTTCTCACATTCCAGAAACTTCATTGTGAAAATACTACTAATAGATACAGAGGGGTCCAAGAAAAGTGTATCCACAAACTAATGGACGGAGTTGTCTCATTTCTGTGAAAGTGTAGCTTAAAGTCCAACTTAATGATATCACTGTAGGTGTTCGAAATGGTCACCATTAATATCCACACAAACGATGCTGCCGAACTGCAGCACGAACTACTGACTGCAATGTGTTCAGTTGGATATTTGCACATGAATGTACGATGTATTCTCGAAGTTCATCCAATGTGCGTGGCTTTTGCCAATAAACGACGTCCATTAGTGTTCCCCACAGGTAAAAGTCCAGAGGAGTTAGGTCTGGGGATCGTGGTGGATACTCCACAGCACCTATATGGCCTATCCATCTTCCTGGTAGATTTTCGTCAGATACGCCCTAGCACGATTTTGGTAGTGGGCTGGGGCACTATCTTGTTGAAAGTAAACTCTTCCCTCTCTATACAAGTCTCGGATGGCAGGTAAAATGGATGTCTGAAGCTTCTGAAGGTACACCTCACCGGTAACTCTGCCGTCAAAGAAGAAAGGCCCAATCAAACCCCGGTAAGACAACCCACACCACATATTTACCCCTGGCAAATTCACTGCTTTGTCTACATGGACGTTCGGATTTTCGGCGGCCCAGTAGATGCAATTGTGGCGATTTACTGTATCATTGAGTTTGAACTGTGCCTCATCAGACCACACAATCATCTCTGCAAACTCTTC
Organism: Schistocerca cancellata; assembly: GCF_023864275.1. Classification (NCBI taxonomy): domain Eukaryota; kingdom Metazoa; phylum Arthropoda; class Insecta; order Orthoptera; family Acrididae; genus Schistocerca; species Schistocerca cancellata. The sequence goes on from NC_064634.1 coordinate 104,936,941, forward strand.
ATCGTTGCGCACCATCTTAGTACACCATTCGCAGTACTCTATTCTACGATCTAGGTCATCCTCGTTCATTACGTGTAGCAGTCGTGAGATGTAGCACTTTCAGTTTGCTGCCTTCTAAATTCGCTGAACACTTGAGCGACTCACTCCAGTTTCACGGCCACACTGTCTCACAGACTTCTGTGGTGAGCGAGTGAATAGTTGTAACACACGACGGGATTTAGCGGTACTTGTTGCTGTGACAGGTCGTCCAGATCGTTGTTTGTGTACATCTTTAACACAGCCTCCTGCTTCAAATTTGTCTCGAATGCGACGAATCGTTAAACGTGTCGGTGGCTCTGTTTGATACTCATTTCGCCATTGCCGTCGAACCTCATTAATGTTTTCGTACTTAAAATACCCTTTCAAAACTGACTTCCTTTCATCAAATGTAAGCCTTGCGCCAGCCATGTTTACTCGAGTAATTAGGTGCAACTAAGAACAAAACGCTGACTATCTGGCGACTGTCATCTGACAAAACAAAACAAAGCAATACAACGCTTGTGTGGCGATTGCCGGAACTACAAACTATTACCCTACCAAAGATGAGACAGCTCCGTCAATTAGTGTGCCAGTTATGGACTTTTAAACAGCGGTTACATTTTTTGGACCCCTCTGTATAAAAAAACCACTGCGAGCTGTATTCACTCTTCTGTTTACATACATCCCTGTACGTCCTACCGTTCTCCCAAACTGGTCTACTTTCGAAGACTCATCAGCTGCTTCTATCGCTTGTATGTTATTTTGTAAATAATTTTAGTCTTATGTTTAAGACTGCTTTCCTAGAACAGGTGAAGTTTATCTATAGTAGAGGAAGATAATGTAATGTCTTTTACAAAATGACGGTAGTTCAGATCTGATCCGTTAAGACATATTCCACTTCCATTCCACAAATTTAACGGTGTGAAAAGTTCCCATAAGGTTTTCGTAAATCAGTTTCTAAAGTTGTAACGGAATAAAGAAACCATGAAAGAGGAACCTGGTAAGATGATTTCCTGACTTCACTCCTCTTTCACGGACTTAAGATTTCAGAATATATACCACTTTCTAGGCGATGACAACTAGTTCGAAGTCAACACAAATCAATAATAATCTACCCAAGACCCTAACCTGTACAAGCTGCTTAAGGTAAAGTAGAGTTGATAAACTGAACTCTACTCTGCGTAATTATACAGCATAATGGAAAAATTTTGTTAACTTAGTCAAAAGTCTAGTGATATTTTTACCTTGTAGCCTGATGATAAACATTCTTTTGGTTGTTCTCTCCACTTTCTACTCTAGTTAATCAACAAATTATTAAATGCACTACTACATTTTGTGTTTAATGGTGTATTCTCTAATTTTCAATATTTTGGTAGTTGTTAGCAAGACAACTCCAACTCTTCAAACGTAATGTCCAAGTGTAGGAAATAGATTGTAACATAGGAATACATAAAACAAATTGGTTGTATGAGTTACTCCACGTTCATAAGTTTGACACAGAAGAGTGCAGCGTATGACAGGAAAGAGCCATAGAAATGAATTGGTAAGTGCAGTTATGATTTCAGTGCAGCTAATAATCTTGCATTTCATACACGATATGGAGTTAGTGAAGCTGAAGATATCTTATACGAGAGTATCAACTCCTAGAATGGAAAATACAATATATGTGTAACCGTATGTCCAGAAATCTCAAAATACGCCTCTGCTAACTCTGCTGATCTGCTTTTTACGTCTTCTTTGTTTCATTCGTCATGCGCTATTTTCATTCCAAAGCATCCGACTTTCTTCATTTCTTCTATTACGTGCTTCACAAATTAAATGTTGAATTTCTCCATAATATTGTTTCTGTTCGATTGCAATACTGTAGGTCCTCTTTGCTTTACTCTCTTCCAGAGGTCAGCAACATGCGATTCTGTTCAGCAGGTTTTATCTTTACTTTCGCCGATGATAACAGTAGGATCTGTGACTTAGCTGATATCCTTACACCATGAATTTTAATCTCACTCCTGAATCTTTTATTTTAGCCGTTGCTAATTCGGGGTGTATATCGAACAACAGGGGAGAAAGAGTGCGTCTTCGCCATAAGACAATTGTAATATACTTCTCTATTTATTTTTCGTTGTAAAAATACAGCAACCAGCCCCTTTTTAATGCGTTTTATTTATGCCAATATGCATTTCGGGTTTGCACCCATCTTCAGCTGGCAAATTACATGGATCTTCAGTTACTACAGTAGTACAATCTCGACAGCAGTTTGGATGCTGCAGCAGGCATTCTCCTCTCCTTGTTTTTTCTTGGCTTTTCTTCTTTCTTGCAACAACACAAACACTTTTTTTTATCACATATTTTACACAGGCGCACTGCGTTATCCGCCATGTTGTCGACTGGCGGATAACGCAGTGCGCCTGTGTAAAATATGTGATAAAAAGTGTTTGTGTTGTTGCAAGAAAGAAGAAAAGCCAAGAAAAAACAAGGAGAGGAGAATGCCTGCTGCAGCATCCAAACTGCTGTCGAGATTGTACTACTGTAGTAACTGAAGATCCATGTAATTTGCCAGCTGAAGATGGGTGCAAACCCGAAATGCATATTGGCATAAATAAAATGCATTAAAAAGTGGCTGGATGCTGTATTTTTACAACGAAATATCATTATCCACGGCCACGGAGCTCAACAGTGCAAATATAATGGACAAATTGTTACTTCTCTATTTGTCTTCAACTCCTACTATTACTATTAGATGCCTATCGAATATTACCTTTATTTTCGAATGCCTTACACCAATTTCTTCTGAGCCTTTGAAACTTCTTGCACCAGTATTTGGAATTTTAATTGCAGCAAGTAATCGAATCTACACGCCGACGACACATTCTACAGGTACCATACCCTGCGTATTACTACGTCTCTGTCTTCTCTGATGTTTACTTTCATAATCGTGCACTGAGGTGTGTTGATGAGTGAGAAGCTCACAGGTAAACATACCGCGAGCTGCTCAAATCTCCCAAAGCTATTTTAGTGTGAAACCCTGCAAGACAGTTACCGTGCACGTAATTCAGGCGTGAAGAACGTTTTGTTGACAGGAGTCAACGCATAAGCAAACAAAGTACCTCGATTTAGACGGCATCTCCATTTGCCTTACACCTATCGTCTGTTTGCTACGATTAACAGTCTGCCGAGGTTGACGTGTCGACAAATGTTCCGGGAAGTAAATTAGCGGGAGGTGCAGTAACCAGCAGAGCAGAGATAGATCGAAGTCCCTGGCTGTCAAAATCGGACTCAGCGAACACGACAAAAGAACATTTACGAATCTAGAGCCACAGTTACAGTATAGATAGCAATAATTTATTCAGTTTACAATAGTCAAAGAGAATACTTTACCTGGAAATACACGTCGAGTGACAGCTGCGAACACCCCCGTCTTCACCACTTTCCCGCAAGCAGTAAGTGACCTTGAAAAAGGAGCTGACTGTTATGGTCCGGCGTCTGGGAACGAGAATCTCGCTAACGTCGAGGTTGGTTGGCTGTTCACATGCTACTGTCGTCAACAACTATGGAAAGTGGTCGAACGATAGTTAATCCACGTTTTGGAGACAACGCACTGGACGTCCATGTCGCAACACAGAACGACTGGAACAACAAAGCCGGCGACCTGTGGGAGATACGTCGATCTCCTGTGCTATCCAAAACAGTCTCTTCCAGTGTAACAAGCTCTGAAAATTCTCTTCTTAGCGTCGGATTTTCGTAGAACAGAGCCAACCAAAGTGTGCAATGAATCAAAAGCCGAATTACTCCCGCATCCGAACCTCTGTTGTATAACCTTGCGGTTCTTCTCGCCTCCTTCAGTTCGCAACATGCGCACTCTTTGTCTGCCGGCCACTAACCGACTCATGTCCCACAGCAGCCTGCACGTTCGACCGCCAAGTCCACCTTTTCTATTCCTGCCTAGTCAGTTCCATTGCGGAGGGATTTCCCTCTTAGTTTTACGCGATTGCAGGCTAGCTATCCTTGTGCATGAACCATTATTACGAGGGTCGTTCAATGAGTAATGCCCCACATTTTTTTCCTCAGAAGATACGTATTGTTAAGAGTCAGAATCTGGTAACAATATAGAACAACATGTCTTTTCCATACCCTATTTCCCTACGTAGTCTCCATTACGTTCTAGGGCCTTACGCCAACGTTGTGGAACATCATGTATTCCCTGCTGGTAAAAGCTCTTGTCCTGTATTCGTAGCAATGTTTTCATTGCATGACTAGAATTCTCGTTATCTTCGAAGTGTGTTCCCCACACAGAATCTTTAGCAGCCCAAAGAGATGGAAGCCCGAGTTTGCCAGGTGGGGTGTTTGTAGGGTGGATGTGGTAATGATGTCCAACCCCATTTGGGGATGTGTTCTCATGTTCTCAGACTTGTGTGTGGGCGTGCATTATCGTGCTGGAGCAAGATTTCTGCTGGATTCTTGTCCGATCGAACACGTTCGAAACGTTTCCTGAGTTTATTCAGAGGCTTCATGTATGCCTCTGAATTGATGGTTGATCCTCTTGGCATCACATCCAAGAGAATGGTGCCATCACAATCCCGCAAGACTGTCACCATGACTTTTCTGGCTGAGGGGGTGGTCTTGAATTTCGTATTTTGTGGTGAAAGAGGATGACGCCACTCCATGGACTACCTTTTTGTTTCGGCGCAAAGTGTTGCACTCAGCTTTCGTCCCCTGTAACGATCCGCGATACAAAGGCCTCACCGTCGGTCTTAAAACGCTCCGATAATTCAGATGAAATGGCCATTCACTGAATTTTGTGGTACGCTGTGAGCATTCGTGGAACCCATCGTGAGCACCTCTTTGAATATCCGAGAGTCTGGATCATTGCAGATGCACTTCCAATGCTGACCGACAACCGTAGAGCCAATTGACGAGTTGTGATTCGCCGGTCGGCACGAATTATGGCAGCCGCACGATTCAGTATGTCTGGAGCAGTGGCTGTGACAGGACGTCCTGAGCGTGGCCGATCATAGAGTTCTGTTTCTACATTTCCTGAGGTTGTAACTTTCTTTACCCATCGCCGAACTGTACTCCTCTCAACTGCAGCTTCGCCATACACTGCACACAAACGTCTATGGATGTTCACCACGGTTTCATTTTCTGCACACAAGAATTCAATAATAGCACGCTGCTTGTAACGTTAGATGGATACGCTGTGTTAGGCGAATATTTACTATTTGCACGATATAAGACAGAAAATTGTCAGAGCCTGTGCTTAAATAAGTGTCGAAGTGATAAGGAATACCACACAGTCAGTGAGAAGATGGCAGCACTGCATTGATACCAATGGTCATCACTTTGAATACTTTCTGTAAATGGACATTAATGCCACCGTTTTGACCTTCGTTGACCTTCAAAGACCTTACTGTAACACATCATTGGACACGTATCAATAGCCGCTATCAGAAAATAAGTATCAAACTATAGCATCCCATTTAAAAACAAAGTTAACCTTCGTATTTCTGGCGCGATCCCACTTAGCAACAAAAAACCGTCATATTATGCCCACCGTTGTCCCAAACGACGTTTGTCTCACAAACGTTTCAGCTACCATCATACTTTCGGAGTTATTCTAGTTGGCAATAGTTAGTGACTCACCCTGTATAACTAGTTTTAAAAACACAAACAATTTTTAAATATTCTTGAATAGTTCTCGGGTATTGAATAGGGTGTAGTCCAGAAGACGCCTTTTAGACGATGCCATGTGGCTGAATACATGAGAACTGTTCAAAATTATCCTACGCTGGCAACACCTAAAATCACATAGTTTTACTCAGATAAAATTATCTAACTAAAATATTAACTATATCCACCAAATACCTTTAACGTATTATTCAGTGCTTAAGTGTGTAGTTCTCTTAATATTTACAACGTTGCAGAAAAGAAAAGCTCATGTTGCATAACAACAAGGGAGCAGAAAATGCCGTAAACTAATTCCGGCGCTCTCTAGTGCGCATTACCTCCTGGGTTTGCAAAATCAGTCAATAGCCCAAAAAATTGACCAGGAAACATCATGTGTTACTTACTAGATACACTGTGCTCTTAGTACAACACTGTCCCCGTACTTATTTTAACCCAGCGGCTTGGTAAAATTTATTTCGTCCTTTGAATTTGTTCAGGCTATGGTGCCCACCCAGATCCAAACAGCCTTACTGTCTATTGTTGTGCTGATTGTTTCACGAAGAACGAATGCGAGTGGGGTGACTGAACGGAATTTATCCACAGAATGCCCTACCGTGTCAGCAGAAACACACTGATTACTCGTGTCGAAAGTTATGTGAAATGTTTCTTGTGACTACCCTGTAACACGTTGTACTAGTAAGAAGGCACCTAAATGTGGAGTTCGGTTAGATAACGTACTTGGCCATAATTGAAGACTTCAAATAAAAAAGGCTGTAATTGTCATAAAAAGCAACTTTAGGGTTTTTATGTGAAATGGGATACACATGAGTAGCCCAATGACATGTAAAAGGATCAAACTACCACGAATGAAAATGTAATACTAGTTCAATCAATAGATGGTATGCGGTTTAACAGCCATTGCTATTAACATATGAAAGTCTCCATGTACCGCCTATACTTCTCAGTGTTAGATAAAATGGTGGAGGTTGCAGATGGTTGTAACAATTTGAGTGGAAAGAAACGACGAATTAAAGGAGAAGGTTATGTGACTGAAATGAGGAAGAAGCGAAAATATGAAGAGAATGACTACTTAAGTTCAAGTAATAAACGTATTCCTGCAGAAGCTCGTCCAGCACACGAGGTAAGACTCATTACTGATCGTTAACCTACACCATACCGGGATAGAATGTTCATTCTTGAATTACCAGACGTATTGGTCAAAAATAAGTACGAGGCGTGATACAGGAATCAAGAGAAATAAAGCCGGTTACCAGCAGTAACGTGAATACATCCAAGATATTAGATTTCAAGAATGCAGTAGATTATAATATAAACACGGTAAGTCCAAAGATATGTAAAGTTAAGTAACTATGGATGGACAAACGTAAGCCTCATGTAGTGAAGATCAGGAGACCTGGGAAGGTACCCGTATTTTGAGAAAAGATGTACGAGCAGGGGACGTCAAGAAAATGCAACTACCCGCCCTGGACGTTACAAGCCACATCTGTGAAGAAAAGCAGTAACGACTTGATTGAAACGATGCAGTACCTGACAAATAATGACTAAATAATCATTCTGACGAGTACTGAATTATCGGACTTAGTGCTTTTTATTAAATTTGCACCTTTTGTATATTTTTCATGGTATTACAATACAATGTTTGTAATTTGCTGTTGAAACTAGATTCATACTATGCTTAACTTTCAAATAAAAGACAGTGATGGTGCAGTTAAGACATTAATTGATTGGTATACTTAACTCATTTTCCTTAAATTGATAATTTTGGCACTTAGAACTTTTTTTACTCCAGGTCTTCAATTATTAAAACAGAAATCTTCTGAACTTACGCTGTGTAGTTACAGGTGTTTACCACTGCAATACAAATTGTACTCTCGGAAGATACGAGGGAGTTAAGCGATCCATCGACGTCTAGGTCGTTAGTCACGGAGCGAAACATCAGGCTTGAAGGAGGAAAGTGGGTCTGTACTTTTCAAATGAAACCATCCCAGCACTTTCCTTAAGTATTGTACGGATGCCACGGGAGACCAACATCAGGATGACAGTACAGGTATTTGAACCATTCACCTCCAAAATCCTTAACCACTGTGCACCTCGCTCGGTAAGTAACACTACAGCTTTCGACAGTGATCATGACACTAAAGTTGCAGGGAAGTTAAAGAACAGTGAAGTGGATTTTGCTAGAGCTGTACATCACCCAGTTCAGGTGTGGGATCGAACATTTGCTGAGCGCTTGGCAGACAGCATCAGTGGTCAGTGCACCTGAGACAGATGTTTATAAGTGACCTGCAGTAAAAGAATGCTTTCGTTAGTAGTGTAAAGCTTCGCTACGTAGAATAGTTTGTGGAGTGTGAAACGCATCGACCACGTTAACGACTCATCTTTGAATGTAAGGAAGGAAAGGGTCTAGCAGACCGCCCCATGTTATTTTGATTCGTGAAAGCTGTAGCTGCCCATAACGATAACACGAATAACGAAAAATGGTTCAAATGGCTCTGAGTACTATGGGAATTAACATCTACGGTCATCAGTCCCCTAGAACTTAGAACTACTTAAACCTAACTAACCTAAGGACATCACACAACACCCAGTCATCACGAGGCAGAGAAAATCCCTGACGCCGCCGGGAATCGAACCCGGGAACCCGGGTCTGGGAAGCGAGAACGCTACCGCACGACCACGAGCTGCGGACAACACGAATAACAAACGGCCGTTCATTCTTGTAGGTTTTCTCAAAAAAACGAGTGGTACAAAATACCGACAAAAATTGTCGCGCGGGAAGAGAGGGAGGACAGTGTGGAAGCCGAAACTGTGGACGGTGTAGTTTGGCACGTGAGCGGACTCTGCGATTAGCGCTGCTGGCGGTGAGCAACAGGTTCTGCCCGCCTGCCTCCTGGGGGGCGGTGATTGAAATAACGAGGGTGACGTGCAGCCCTTCAGTACCCGGGGCGCCGCTTGCATATGAACGCAGCACTCTGTGAACGGCTTGCAGAAAAATACGGACCAGAAAGTGATTGTACAGTAGCTGGCCGCAAGTCTCTGGAACCCGTATGTATCGTGGAATTAATCGATATGCGTCTCGTGAGGCGGATCCGCCAGTACGTAACGAGGCGGTGAGTATTGTGTTGGCAGTAGGGCAACAGAAACAGCAGTAACTCGAGGGTTCAGTGACTTCGAACGTCCGCTGGTCACTGGATGCTACCTCACAAAGGGTCCGCGCCTATTAGTCATCACCGATTTTGTCGCGATTTACAGTATTTTTTTATTTACACGTCAAGATCCGTAGGACCAAATTGAGGAGCAAATCTCCAAGGTCATGGAACATGTCAGTACATGAAATTACAACATAAACGTAATACCAAATAATAATAAATGTATATGGACCCGAAAAAAAGTCGGTCCATAAGTTCAAGTAAACGCAATCAACAATACAATAAGAATCAGCTTAATTTTTCAAGGAACTCCTAGACAGAATAGGAGTGACCTACGAGGAAACCCTTCAGTTTCGATTTGAAACCGCGGGGATTACTGCTAAGATATTTGAATTCGTGTGGTAGCTAACTGAAAATGGATGCAGCAGTATACTGCACACCTTTTTGGGCAAGAGTTAACGAAGTCCGATCCAAATGCAGGTTTGATTTCTGCCGAGTATTAACCGAGTGAAAGCTGCTTATTCTTGGGAATAAGCTAATATTATCAATAAGAAATGACAGTAAGGTATATATATATATTGAGAGGCCACTGTCAAAATACCAAGACCCGTGAACAGGGATCGAAAACAGATTCGTGAAATTACATCACTTATTGCCCGCACCGCCGTTTCTGAGCCAAAAATATCCTTTTAGAATGGGAAGAGTTACCACAAAATTTAATACGATACGACATAAGCGAATGAAAATAAGTAAAGTAGACTAATTTTTGTATCGAACGATCACTCATTTCTGATACCGTTCGAATAGTAAAAATGGCAGTATTAAGTCGTTTAACAAGATCCTGAACGTGGGCTTTCCAGGACAGCTTACTATCTGATACCTAGAAATTTGAACTGTTCAGTTTCACAAATCATATGCCCGTTCTGTGAAATTAAAACGTCAGGTTTTGTTGAATTGTGTGTTAGAAACTGTAAAAACAGAGTCTTACTGTGATTTAGCGTTAGTTTATTTTCTACAAGCCACGAACGTAGGTCATGTACTGCACTATTTGAAACAGAGCCAATGTTGAACACAACATGCTTTACTACCAAGCTAGTGTCATCAGCAAGCAGAAATATTATAGAGTTACCTGTAATACTTCAGTGCATATCATTTATATAAATAAGGAACAGGAGTGGCCCCAACACTGATTCCTGTGGCTTCCCCCCCCCCCCCCCCCCCTTTGACAGTACCCACTCAAACCCCACATCACAGCTGTTATCGACTATTGTGAGCTACTCCCCGTATTCAGTAATGGTCCACCTTCTGGAGCAATATTTGGTGGTCAACACAGTCAAATGCCTTAATTAAATCAAAAAACATGCCAAGCGTTCGAAACCTTTCATTTAGCCTATCCAGTACCTCACAGAGAAAAGAGAATATAGCATTTCCAGTAGTTAAACGACTTCTAAAGCAGAACTGTACATTTCAGAGCAAATCGTGTGATATAAAATGATCAGTTATCCTTACATACACAGCTCCTTCGGTAACTTTTGCAAACACTGATGGCATAGAAATAGGTTGGTTGGTTGGTTGGGGGAAGGAGACCAGACAGCGTGGTCATCGGTCTCATCGGATTAGGGGAAGGCCCGCATCTCGTGGTCGTGCGGTAGCGTTCTCGCTTCCCACGCCCGGGTTCCCGGGTTCGATTCCCGGCGGGGTCAGGGATTTTCTCTGCCTCGTGATGGCTGGGTGTTGTGTGATGTCATTAGGTTAGTTAGGTTTAAGTAGTTCTAAGTTCTAGGGGACTGATGACCATAGCTGTTAAGTCCCATAGTGCTCAGAGCCATTTGCATTTGGATTAGGGAAGGATTGGGAAGGAAGTCGGCCGTGCCCTTTCAGAGGAACCATCCCGGCATTTGCCTGGAGTGATTTTAGGGAAATCACGGAAAACCTAAATCAGGATGGCCGGACGCGGGATTGAACCGTCGTCCTCCCGAATGCGAGTCCAGTGTCTAACCACTGCGCCACCCCGCTCGGTAGAAATAGGTCTAAAATTATCTACGTTATCCCTGGCGTGGTCAGATCTGTCAGCGACAGAAGCGGGAGATCGAGATGCTCAAGTGTTTACAAAGAACAGCATTTTGGCGAGGGTCCAGTGAGGCCACAGCTATTTACTTTAACATAGTTTCCAGCCAGCGGTGGTAGCCCGAGGGTCGTGGGGTCGAGTTCTATGCGAAAGTCCTTTTATTCTTTTTTATATTCAATGTTTACGTTACGTACGGTACAAGTAAACCGAAATAGAGCGGCCCGGTTAGCTGTGCGGTCTAACGCATTGCTTTCCGGGCGGGAAGGCGTGCCTGTCCCCGGCACGAATCCGCCCAGCGAAATAGTGTCGAGGTCCGGTGTGCCGGCCAGCCTGTGGGTGGTTTTTAAGGCGGTTTTCCATCTGCCTCAGCGAATGCGGACTGGTTCCCCCTATTCCGCCTCAGTTACACTACGTCGGCGATTGCTGCGCAAACACTGTCTCCACGTACGCCTACACCGTGAAACGTCCCCTTAGAAAAATTATACATGACTGTGTTTAAACTGACACACTATATTTTTAGCGCAACGCAATCTGACTTTCAAAAATCCCTACAAAAGAATGGCCCTGACTAACATTAACCTATACCTTTCACAAATCACTTACCTCACAAAAATCTTCATTACTTGAACTACTGCAATACAGCGAGCGCCACTACTGCCAGCTAAATAAAAGATTCAAACTACGGAAGGCACTAACTACTGATAGGAATAGTTAGCAAATGAAATATTTTGATAGGGAACAAACAATGTATTTACCTTAATAGTGCTGAAAAATCATAATATACATAACAGTTCATGATATCCAGTCTTACAAATTTCACAACTCCGCCATCTCTCTCCTCACATCCACCACTGCTGGCGGCTCACCTCCAACTGCGCAACGCTACGCGCTGTTCACGTCCAGCTGCCCAACACTACAATGGCAGACAACAATGCAAACTAGCCACAGACTGCACACGTGCTGTGATTTTCATACAGAGCGCTACGTAACGTTGCCAATAGGAAAACGTAAACAGCCTACTTACAACCGTAATTACTCTACCGTGCAAACATTGGGGTTACACTCGCCTGGGGGCAGGGGGGGCAACTGGGGACCGAACAGCACAATAACCCTGAACCTTGGGTTCGGTGTGGGGCAGCGGTAGGGTGAGTGGACTGCTGTATCCTGTTGTGGGGTGGTATACCACTGCAGGCTACGGCGGGGACGAAGCCTCTCCGTCGTTTCTACGTCCCCTGTTCCATACAATACAAACCAAAATAACGCTCAGTATATTGTATTTATTAATATTTTCATAAAGTGCGTGTAAAGGAAAGGCAAAGGAAAATTTGGGATTGCCAATAAATTTTATAGGAAGGGTCGGTAAAACGAACACTAGGACTTCGCATATAAAATTAGATACTGATATTATTTTACTGTTGGAATGATGTTCATCGTAAAATAAAAGGGGGAAGGACTGATTTTTTTGGCATCACGCAGATATTACAAACGCGGAATTTCTACAATTACCTGGATGTTTTGACGTTTTTGTAGAAAAACTAACTCAGTTTAAGTTTCACTATGTTCGCACAGTTTGGCAGCAAACAACGCAGACAGCGTGATTTCGCCAAATTTCGTGAGGATTGCTGATGATTTACAATGGGACGTATTCTGATACAGTGTTCTCGGGATGCAATGCCTTCTCTCTCTTTCGATGAGATAAAAGTAGTTTTGAGACTTTTTGATCAAATTCTTTAACTAACGGTAAAAGCTCTAGAAAATTTGTAACCCAGTTCTAATTTGACAAAAAAATGGTTCAAATGGCTCTGAGCACGCTGGGACTTAACTACTGAAGTCATCAGTCCCCTAGAACTTAGAACTACTTAAACCTAGCTAACCTAAGGACAGCACACACATCCATGCCCGAGGCAGGATTCGAACCTGCGACCGTAGCGGTCACGCGGTTCCAAACTGAACCCCTTACAACCGCACGGCCACACCAGCCGGCCTCTAATTTGACAATGCAGTAAATTTTTTTTAACTTGATTGGTATGTCAGACACGAAATCACAGTGCATGTTAGTGATGTTTGTATTCGCTATCGGGTTTTACAAGGTGAACTGCTCGTCATATGCTCGTCCTTCCATTTAGGGCAGATTACAACTGCATAAATCTTTATATGGGTTTGATGCGACTCGCCACGAATTCTTCTCCTGTGTCAACCTTTTCACCTCATTTATTTTCTGGATGTATTCGAGTCTGTTTTCCTCCACAGTTTTTACTCTCTACAGCTCCCACTATTACCATGCACGTCTTCACTGATGTCTTTACACATGTTCTATCTTCCTGCCCCTTCTCTTGTCACTACTATCTTCGCCGATTCTGCGGAGAACCTCTTCCTTACCTTACCAATCCACGTAATTTTCAACATTCTTTCGTAGCCCATCTCAGATGCTTCTTTTCCCTTCAGTTCCGATTTTCCCATATTCCATGTTACATTATCATACAATGCTGTTCTCCAAACGTGTATTCTCAGAAATTTCTTCATCAAATTACGGTCAGTTTGACGTTAGTACCGCTTTGAGATAGTCTGCTTCTTATGCCCTCCCTGTCTCGTCTGTCGTGTGTTCAAATGGTTCAAATGGCTCTGAGCACTATGGGACTTAACATCTATGGTCATCAGTCCCCTAGAACTTAGAACTACTTAAACCTAACTAACCTAAGGACAGCACACAACACCCAGTCATCACGAAGCAGAGAAAATCCCTGACCCCGCCGGGAATCGAACCCGGGAACCCGGACGTGGGAAACGAGAACGCTACCGCACGACCACGACCTGCGGACACTGTCGTGCGTTATTTTGCTTCCAAGGTAGTAGGAGTACTCCACTTCGACAACTTAGTGATCGCAAATAGTGATGTTAAGTTTATTGTAAATCTCATTTCAGTTACTTCCAATTACATCTGTCTTTCTGAGATTCGATTCTGTCCACAGTGTGCGCTAGCTGGACGGTCCATTCCATTCAACAGGTCTCACAAGGTCTTTGGATTAGTCGGGGGAAAGCAACGCATAGAAAGAAACTCGTACATGGGGGCTGAAAAATCAGTATACAAGCTGCTAGCTCGGGGAACAAAGTCAATCATTACTAGGAAATGCTTATGAGCGATACCACAGATGAACTTCAAAGTGACTACTGAGTGACACGTTGATGCTGGAGCAGTGTGGCAACCTAGACGTATGCACTCGTCTGAAGGAGAACAACTAAGTTTCCAATAAGTGTCCAGCGACAGCTATTATCATATGTTTCCTGGTTGTCAGAGAACATCAGGCACTACAGACTTTGTATTTAGTAGCAGCGAGTAGTATTTGATTCTTTCAGTGTGTCAGAATATATAGAGGAGCAAGTGCTGTCTCGAACTTATCTCTTATTCTCGTTAAAGTATTTGACTGCCTGTTGTTGGGACGAGTTGCAAGCAGAACCGTCGACTCTCATAGCGGAAGGTATAATTCAGGAACTGTGAGTTGCTGAAAAGGTCCCACATACAGTGTGGAGTACGGTGTTCTCACATATTTGCAAAGATATACAATCACTGTAAGTCACCTCTCCAAATACGAATAAACTGTTGGGAAATTGTATTCTTCTTAAATTGAATCCTTCGAGTGATTGTACGCTTATTCACTTTCTACGAATTACAGTTTCTCAGTTCCAGAATCACCTGTGCTAAGCGTCCTAGGAGGCTCTACATGGAACTCCGTTAAAGGTGACTTGTTAGACCTCAGCCACGATAAACATTGTGTCGTCAGCGTTCAGCTTGTCGTTCGCATCCGACACCTTCTGCGAAGCTGGTGTTAGGTTCCGCGACAGGACGTAAAAATCACTTTCACTGAGGATAGCAACCCCATTAGTGATTCTTATCACTGATATGCTTTGACCTTCACATTTAGTCCGACTCCTCAATGTTTCATTTATTTCTGACATTGCTTCTTAGATGTTTTCTTAGATGTTCTCATTGGAGAGCGTCGGAGACTGACTATGTCCCTGTCTTACACCGTTCTTAAAGCGGAGTCATCGTTCGTGGCCTTCCACTCTTATTCCTCCTATTGGTTCTTGTAATTACTGTGTATTATCCATCTTTCCCTTGCAAGAAGCCGATGTGAGTTGAGCGTGGGAAAAGCTATGCCTCTGTGATCCCTCTCGACAGCCAGATCGCCCCCCCCCCCCCCTCTCCCTCGTCCCCCAACACCTCTGACGTGATGTGACAAACTGTGCACAGTTGAACGACTGGGAAGTGACTGGCCCTCACAAATGAGTCGTGGGTGTGGACCTTGCAGAAATTCATGATAATTAAAGGAACTAAGGAGTTCATCTACGAATAACTACTGAAGTCAAATCTGCGCCCACTTTCACCAATATTTATTGTTGTAAAATGCAAGAGGAAAACTAACTAAAAACATTCCCCTTAAACGAAACAAATGTCTTCTCCAACCAATAGATAAGGGAGATTTTGACAACAGACTCTGTACAATACCTTCAGTTAAGACAAGAGTGAGAAACGAAGTCTATGGAAAGAGAAGCATCTGGTATTAATTCGTCCTCTACCGAAAGGAATTAAACACACGTTTCCGGTCCGGACATGATGGTGGCGTAGGTTACTGTATGGTAAAGGGAAAATCATACAGGAAGCCAACTACTTGAGTCAAGACTGAGCCATCAAGTACAACGTAATTCGGAACAACACCTTGTACTGGTACTCCGGGAACAAATTTTTATTTATGGTTGACATGACATGTTTAATGATACAGGGTACTTTTGCGGCTCAATTTATGTAAAAATCAACACCTATGTCTTCCAGGCACTGTTAATAATGTATATGCTTTATAGATTTTTTGTTGATATCAGGTAATGCAGCACACTTTCTACACAAATCAGAAATATTTTGAATATTTTGAACCTGCCCAGGTTTATTAAATAATTACAAAGAATTTGAAGCAATTTTTTTCCAAAATGCTTCCTCAAATTTTGGTACCATTTAATGAAGGAGGCCAAATGTTTACCAGATGTGTATGACGTGATTTCTGAGGTACTAGCCGGCCGCGGTGGTCTAGCGGTTCTAGGCGCTCAGTCCGGAACCACGCGACTGCTACGGTCGCAGGTTCGAATCCTGCCTCGGGCATGGATGTGTGTGATGTCCTTAGGTTAGTTCGGTTTAAGTAGTTCTAAGTTCTAGGGGACTGATGACCGCAGATGTTAAGTCCCATAGTGCTCAGAGCCATTTTTTTTTTGAGGTACTAGACTATTTAATTCCACCTATTATGTATATTACAGGGATAAAAAATATCACATCTTACATTTCAATTTTTATAATTTTTCCTATTAAAAATGTTATTTTTCTATAATTTAGTTTATTCAGCAGTAAAGCTTAGGTCTACTACATAAGTATAGACTGTTGCAAGTTAGAGAAAAAAATCAGAGCAATTCTTCATAAACTTTACGAAATATTTGTACCTGAATTCTGAAAATACAACTTGTGGGAAATTGTTAATGAAGATATGAGTCCAATTAAACTGTGCCTCAGAACAATCATGAAGCATAGCCTTTATCCTATAGCATTTCTTCATCTTCAAACTTCCCCTTGGCTTTCCTTTTAGTACGTCTTGCTTCTTTGCTTACTTGAAGAGTGTGAGGTGACAGACGAGTTGTGGCGCCCTGGAAATATTCTATGCTCGGAGTTGGCGTGGCCACATGGGCCGCGCGGCGATCAGGGGCCCGGTAGCAAACAAGTGGTGCCGAATGTTAGCTGGACAAGAGAGGTAGGGAATTTCTCGGTGATGCGGTGTCGATGAAAGAAACTTCTCCTTCGGGAGAGCCAAAGATTGCGGACTTTGTGAAACCATAATGGTAGACATTTCACAGTTCATATAGAAATTAATAATAGCCAGATGAATCATGATACCTTAAAAAGAAACATTTACATTACCATTATTTGCACGACGATTCTGATGATGTAATCAGATTTTCAATATCTTTATCAATTTAAAGTTCAGTATCTGACTATAAATTACATAACTAACACCCAGTAACGAATTTCCAAAATCTAAATGGTTCTTCCGATTTTGTCGAGCGATGTTTCTTGAGATAGCTATTAATGTAAACCTAAATTGGTATAAATTACAGGCATGTAACTTTAATACGTGAATTATTGGAGGCCAAAGTGGCCGATTACTATCGATCGCTTCAGGCCGTAAGTACTCCACAGTGACATGACGAAACGGTAGCAGCATGCTTATAAATATATTTATTCATGTCTTTGTTTATATCCGATATATACTGTTCATGAAGAAATTGGTTAAATATTTACCGTGTTTTAGAAAGTACAGAGACATTAGGCTACTGGCCAGTGGCACAGTGGTTAGACACTGGACTCGCATTCGGGAGGACGACGGTTCAATCCCGCGTCCGGCCATCCTGGTTTAGGTTTTCCGTGATTTCCTTAAATCGCTCCAGGCAAATGCCGGGATGGTTCCTTTCAAAGGGCACGGCCGACTTCCTTCCCCGTCCTTTCCTAATCCGATGAGACTGATGACCTAGTTGTCTGGTCTCCTTCCCCTAAACAACCAACCAACCAACCTTTAACATATGTTTATTTAATTTGTTTATGTATCTAAAATAATGTGTGTTAGAGAGTGTTTATGATCCAGCCAGAGGAATATTTATTTAATTTCAACTTATTTAAATGTAAATCCAGGATTTCGAATGAGTTTCATTATGTTTGTGTGGGTGCGTTGGTTTGAAGACATGGCGCGAGCGCACTAGCTAATCACAGCACTCGTGAATGGGGAGACTTGATGGCAGCGGGACAAGGACTTCTGAGCAAGACGCCACAGGTCACAGGGACAGTTTGGGACAGTGCGGTGCGAGGGACAGTCGCACAGGACACCGAGAGGCTTGACGCGACGGCCCGACTCATGCACGGTCACAGACTTCGAGAGTGCAGCGGTTTGCGCATGGTCGCGTGAGGTAGAGTGCCGACTTGTGAATTTGTGAGATTTCCGTGGTTTCTATAATGAAGACGTAGTATTCGTTTAGAAGTGAATATATCGCGAACTATGTTGTCGTTCATAGCCAATTACGTGCAGTAGCAATCTATTGTTTCCCTGTTCTTCAACTTATATTTTATTTAATTGCTGGACCATCGACACCAATAAGTGTTTTGCATTCTCAAAAGTACTTCTGCTATCGTACTCATCATTTAAAGTCGTTAAAATAGCACCTGCAGATTTTACTTAATTGCAACCTTTCATTTGTAAATGTGTACGTCACGTTAAAAATTGGCTATTGCCGAGTGATGGGAACCTTCGACCCTTCGATTCGTATGCATATTCATCTTGTAAACTATAGACTCAACAGTATTTGGCTTGTAATGCGGAAACTACGTATCCTAGCCCCTAGAAATGAAACCAGCCAAAAGTTTTAATATTTCAGCTCTGAGTCAGAGGGTATGTAATTTACGATCACCACATTTCATTTATTTTTCGAAGCCTACAAGAGTGAATCTTCCAGATTCGTGCACCCGTTGTCTGTCACATGCAAGCAATTGATCGTCCATATTAGAGCCACATTTTATGCCTAATTTCTCAGGACTTCCAACCTTTCTATCACTCCATCATTGAAACACATCACTGCATCTAGTACACCAACTTTTAATGTCTTTAGTCCCACAGAAATATTCTTGGGTAATCCTTCCTAAATGCAATGGTTGAAACTTTCATTTGGATTCTCAGTGCCCCCACGAAGACGTTTACTAAGCAAAACAGGGTCACTCAGGTCTCTAAAAATTGGTTTTGTTTCATTCATAACAGGCCCAGGAAGAGAATGCTTATGGTAGTATATTTGACCAATTTTTTTTCTTTTTGGTAACCACACCAAGAATCCCCTCCTTTAGGGCAAAGTCCGTGAAGAGGATGGTCATCTGTGGACAACTTATGAAAGCAGGTGGCCCATAGAGCTTTTCGCATTGCTGTAACATCATTCAGAGGTGCAGTTCGTCTAATGGCCAGTCCATAATAACTCTCAAGAAGGCCTATTTCGGTTTCTGTCAATCTGCCTCGGCCAGACTGAGATTTTCCATCAGATAGCAACTTTCCTTTCATTTCGCTTCGTGGCTTCCTCAATCTAGCACCCATCCTCTCTCGCACATGCCCACAACATCCCAGTTTTGTGACAAAGATATCACCATAAACATTGAATTCATTAATTTTATTGAAAGCTTTAGAGTCCCCATCACCTAGGTACTTCGTATATCTAATGTTACGTACGGGCACCGACCTCTGAAATATTTGTAGAGCTCCATCACACTCCATACCTTCACTGTAACCGTCATAATTTTTTCCTTCAGTGTTACCATGGCAGATGTGACAGTACTTAGATAAGCACTCAACATCAACAACTTTTCCAGTCTCCAGAGAAGATGCACTTACAACACCATTCAAGGATTGATGTCCTCGACGTTGTCATGTCCTATCACGTGCGACAGCAATATCCCTGGTTCAACTAATATTTACTGTTTCTTCTACGGCATGTTTCATTGATCCTTCAGACACAACCGTCAAGGCACCTACAAGTATTTTTATGTAGTTGCTGAACCTACTGGGATGAGGAGGAAGGCCCATCAAACCACAAAATGTTTGAGCAGCCTTTTTTCCTTTTCCTGTTGCACGTATTGCATACACTAACTTCAAATTCACATCATACGAGGTAGATTTATTGCGGGATCTACATAGAACTAATTTTGACGCTAAACCCTTTCTGCTACTTTGTTGTTCAGTTATTTAGTTATTTCCAGACAGCCTACACCATCACATTGTCTACATTTAGCCACTTCCTTTATCAAAGAAGATACGATACCCACATCAAGAACCACAAATCCACTACAAACAGCGTCATTGTTAACACAAAAAATTGTATAACCAGGAGGCGTGCCATGCGGGAGTTTCTTCCCTGAAGAACTGATACACAGGTTACTTTCAACAGTGTGGCTTGCTTTGTTTGTGAATTGGTTACCACGGAATTTCCTTTTATTGAATTTCTTGATGCGTGGCATAGTTCGCATTAATTGCACACTAAAGGATACGTACGTCCAAAAATGTATGTAACACTTGGGCAACAAACATTCAATAACACGTGAACAAACTGCTTCAGCGAAACAAAAGTAAATACTAGCAAAGGTAATCATTTACAGACACTAGAAACCTGCACTGTAACCAACATATACAATGCATAATATGTACTATGTATACTATGTCGTATAATCGCTGGAAACAGAAAGTTGACAGTTCTTTTGGAAATAGTGGTTTCTGTAAGAGAAATAGAGGGTGCTTGGCGGCATACATGACCTTAACTTTAAAATTTGGTATTAATAGGTAGTTTTCATTTGATACCCTATAAGTTATATGTCATTGTAATCAGGAAAGACTAAAGAATTCAATAAAGTCGTAAAATAATTCGATTTTTCCGCCATTTATAAGTACCCTGTATCCTTAAACGAATTGCAATTTTGTGTGCAAAAGAATGCGCAAACATAATAATTACCTCACTGTGATGTATGTGAAAACCAGTATCGATATTGCAGGATAATCTTTGTTTTGAGGACAATGAAATAATAGAAACAGATTTTCAGAATTATTTTACTGTGGTTCGAATCTTCATATGAGAAAGACGTGAATGGAGACTTATGTGTCGTGTAATGTATTTCTGGTAAATATATGCTGTTAGTTATAACGAAACCGCTTATTCCAGTAACGGTAGAATCCCTGCATGAGTGGAAATTAGTTATACGTTTTTCAGAGATTAATAACGTGCGCTACTACGCAAGTTGTAATTTGTATTGTTGGCAGCCATTTGCAAGACTGCAGATTCTTGTTCAGATTATTCCAATATTAAGGGGCGTAGAGAAAAATGGAGAGGGTATACAATTAATTCTTGAGTAAACGTACTAAAGAAAAGTTAATTTCATTTATTTTGCAAAGAGTCGTAACGATAACATTCTTATGGTTTCCACTACACGGCTATCTTTTGTTCAAGCGACGAGATTTTCACAGTTAAGAAAGTTGTAAGCTTAGAATTAATAATAAGTGCACCATGCATTAATAATAAGTGCACCATGCAAAATGTGTTTCTCCACGAATCCACGAAAATATAAATCATTATTCAAGTGAAAAGACATTCTATTACAACCCTAAATGTTAAAGATTAAACTGCTTCACGCCGAACTGTGCCTCATTTATTTCACGTACAGGCATTCCAAAGGGGATTTATTTACCTGGCACATGAGTATAGATAACCTTAACAATATCAAAAATAATAATGCTCGACCGTGATAAGAAGCTGTTGTGAATATGTTGTGTGTAGCCTTATGTGATCTTACGATGTATTATTAACAGCACAAGTATACACACGCATATACACACTCAACAGACGAAAAAATTACTACAACCTCCTCAACTTCAGAACAACGATCCCAACAGTGGCTGCACAGGGTCAGCCTCCAATCACGCATGCAGCAGGAACTCATCGTGGTGCTGCGGTACACGAAACTGGACTCCAACCTAAGTAGTTGCAGAGGCCGGAGCTACAGTCGACTGCAGTTGAAGAGGCCGTAGGAGACGAGCTTCCGAAAGGGCGACCAAGACGAGTACTACGAATGACGCTGCTCAGAGCTCTACACGGAACATCCACGATGCCCTGCTCCACCTGCAACGGCAGGGGAAGGAGGTTTCTTTCTGCTGGGTGCCGGGGCACGTGGGTATTAGGGGAAACGAACTGGCGGATGTGGCTGCCAAAGATGCATGTTCCCTCCCTCACGTTGTTGAATGTGCCGTCCCCCTCCATGCTGTTACCTCTCTTTTGCGTTTTCGTGTTATGCGTCAATGGGAAGAGGAGTGGCTGGCAGTCGGTGAAAATAAGCTGCGTTTGGTCAAGGCCACCACACGGCCATGGCGTACGTCCTACCAGTCATGCAGGCGGGATGAGGTTTTCCTCACTCGCCTCCGCATCGGACACAGTCCCTTAACGCACGGTTTTTTACTCCGGCGGGAGGACCCCCCAATCTGCAGTGCTTCTGGCGTCCAGATTACTGTCCGCCACATTCTACTTGACTGTCCTTTTTTCTCTGACCAGAGGGCGGTGGTTTCCTTGCCACCGGATTTGCCCTCTATTTTGCAAGACGACGCAACGACTGTGGTTAAGGTCTTACGGTTTTATGTCCTGTCCAATTTGTTGCCTCGGATTTTAGGGAGAGGATTTTAATGCGCTGCTGGGTGACTGGCTCACCCAGGTTTTAGGTAAGAGGGCCGCCAGTCACGATTACCTACTTGTTTCACTTCGATTTCTGTTCTCTTTTCCTTGTGTTTCCTTTCCTTTTTTAGTGCGTTTCTTTTCCATTTGTTTTGCCTCTGTATGTGAGGATTTGGAACTGCCTCAGGCCGGTGTCTTTTAGCCGTTCTCCTTGTTCGCTGTCCGTCTTCGTCCCTTCACAGCATGTGTTCCTGTTTCTATGCGTTTGGGCGCTGATGACCACGCTATTTAGGGCCCGAAAACCTCAAACCACACACACACACACACACACACACAAGCCAATCATTAAGGCTGTTAGACGAACTCACAGAGGGATGCTGCGAATCAGGCTATGACATGTCTCCGCCGAAAAGCTTAATTTGCGCTAGCCAACTGTTACCAGTTTGGTACCGACTCCCACTCCCGAGAACTGTTGTAGCTCATACCAATGCGAGCAAAACCATGCTTCGTTCCCCTGGAGAGAAAGTGCCGGATTCCCATTCAGCCTACGAAAGGAAGTGCCGGATTCCCATTAAGCCTACATTCTTAGGCACCTACCACACACTGTGTGCCCCATTCGTGACGACTTGAGATGCTTCAGCATCATCCAAGTCCTGGCAACACAAAGACACTGCAGCGTCTCTTCAAAATACTGGGAGTTTATCACTTCCACTGACCTGGGAACGTTATATCGTAAAACGCCCCCCCCCCCCACCCCTGTAACCTGTTTTTCGTTGTTGTTGTTGTTGTTGTTGTTGTTGTTTCTTTTTCGGCCTGTCCTGTGGATAGCAAACGCTACAGGAACAATCTGGATAAACAGAATAGACCGTAAAGAGATGAACAGTTCCCCTACAGTTCCAGCGATTCCTTTGTTCCACACTGCCGCGGGCAGACCGTCTGGCAGACAACTGCTCAGTTTCTACGAAAAAAATCTACCTTCCACAGTAACGCCGTGCACGCAGTGCTCAGTGGACCTGTGCCCGACTGCTGTCCGTGACCAGTGGGTCGCGGAAGCTACCCTCTGCAGTGGCAGAGCTCGTGCGATTGATGAAAGTCGGTCCTCAGGAGCTGCACCTGCGGCTGCCCTGTCCCCTCGTCAGACCTCCCAATGCCGCCAAAACCCGCCGATACTCTATTTACCAGACTAGTACAAAATGCGAACCCAATACCAAATCAATCGGAATGACATAAGTTGAGGGCCTTTGCCACCACTACAATCATCTGTCTCCCAATTTGAATATAAAACCTTGCGTCACATAATCAGGGAAAAGAAAAACCAATTTAATTACTGTGTAATCAAGGAGGGAATAATAGTTAACAAAAATGAAACGAGGGAATGGCTCTATCCTAATGCATTTCACCCAATAGCATACACGTATTTACCCGGATAATTTCGGACGTCTTGCACCATTTTACATTTTCGAACGTTTCCTCCGGGTCGACATATCCTATTATCGTGTCTTAATTTCTCTTGCTTTCATTTTCAAGTGAACCGTCAGGCCTGGCTCTTTGGAGCGAACTTACACCCACCTAACAATTTCTTTTTTCATTCATTTCCATTATTCGAATTGTGCATTAGTTCTCCCACTTATCAGTCCTTCATAAATTAGGAATTGTGTGGATGAAATTTTTCCGACAGTCTGGAGGTATGTCTCCACACTCAAATGATTCTACACTACTGACTATAAAAATTGCCACACCAAGAAGAAATGGAGATGACAAACGGGTATTGATTGGTCAAATATATTATACTAGAACTGATATGTGATTACATTTTCACGCAATTCGGGTGCATAGATCCTGAGAAATCAGTACCCAGAATAATGACCTCTTGCCGTAATAACAGCCTTGATACGCCTGGGCATTGAGTCAAACAGAGCTTGGATGGCGTGTAAAGGTACAGCTGCCCATGCAGCTTCAACACGATACCACAGTTCATCAAGAGTAGTGACTGGCGTATTGTGACGAGCCAGTTGCTCGGCCACCTTCGATCAGACTTTTTCAAATGGTGAGAGATGTGGAGAATGTGTTGGCAAGGGCAGCAGTCGAACATTTTCTGTATCCAGAAAGGCCCGTACAGGACCTGGAACATGCGGTGGTGCATTATCCTGCTGAAATGTAGGGTTTCGCAGGGATCGAATGAAGGGTAGAGCCACGGGTCGTAACACATCTGAAATGTAACGTCCACTGTTCAAAGTGCCGTCAATGCGACAAGGGGTGACCGAGACGTGTAACCAATGGCACCCCATACCATCACGTCGGGTGATACGCCATTGCCAGCCAGGGTGGCCGAGCGGTTCTAGGCGGTACAGTCTGGAACCGCGCGACCGCTACGGTCGCAGGTTCGAATCCTGCCTCGGGCATGGATGTTTGTGGTGTCCTTAGGTTAGTTAGGTTTAAGTAGTTCTAGGTTCTAGGGGACTGATGACCTCAGATGTTAAGTCCCATAGTGCTCGGAGCCATTTGAACCATTTTGGATACGCCATTATGGCGACGATGAATACAGCTTCCAGCGTGCGTTCACCGCGATGTCGCCAAACTTGGATGCGACCATCATTATGCTGTAAACAGAACCTAGATTCATCAGAAAAAATGACGTTTTGCCATTCGTGCACCCAAGGTCGTCGTTGAGTACACCATCGCAGGCGCTCCTGTCTGTGATGCAGCGTCAAGGGTAACCACAGCCATGGTCTCCGAACTGATAGTCCATGCTGCTGCAAACGTCGTCGAACTGTTCGTAGAGATGGTTGTTGTCTTGCAAACATCCCCATCTGTTGACTGAGTGATCGAGACGTGGCTGCACGATCCGTTACAGCCATGCGGATAAGATGCCTGTCATCTCGACTGCTGTTGATATGAGGCTGTTGGGATCCAGCACGGCGGTCCGTATTACCCTCCTGAACCCGCCGATTCCATGTTCTGCTAACAGTCATTGGATCTCGACCAACGCGAGCAGCAATGTCGCGATACGTTAAACCGCAATCGCGATAGGCTACAATCCGACCTTTATCGAAGTCGGAAACGTGATGGTACGCATTTCTCCTCCTAACACGAGGCATCACAACAACGTTTCACCAGGCAACACCGGTCGACTGCTGTTTGTGTATGAGAAATCGGTTGTAAACTTTCCTCATGTCAGCACGTTGTAGGTGTCGCTCTGAAAAGCTAATCATTTGCATATCACAGCATCTTCTCCCTGTCGGTTAAATTTCGCGTCTGTAGCACGTCATCTTCGTGGTGTAGCAATTTTAATGACCAGTAGTGTACAAACCAACCACAGCAGACCAGAATGAAATTTTCACTCTGCAGAAGAGTGTGCCCTTATGGGAAACGCGGGACCTATGCTCCACTATAGCTCTTGCACGCGGAAGGCAAAAGTCTTCAATTCTAGTCTCGGCTCGGTATACAGTTGTAATGGTCAGGAAGTTTCAACCTCAGTAGTCGTTTAACTGCTACTTGCGTCAACGACATCAGAAATTCGGAACAGAAATTCCATCCATTTGCAGCATCAAAATTCCAACCTGTGCAAAGCTGGGGGTACGGGTATCACAGCACGGGAGAGGGGGTGCACTTTGCCCCACCCCCACCCCTGCCTTTGCGGTCCCTATCTGTACCTGCCCTGCGGCAGCTTCATCCACTCAGCCCTGGCACGGCGTCCGTGTCGGAATTGACGCAATTCCAGCGCTGTGACCCCAGCGGCAATCCGGAGGCCCCACGGTACGTGCTCCACGCCTCTGCCATCCGCCCTCTCCAGGACGGCGAGTCTTCCGCTGGCAACCCGAGCGGCGAGAGCACGAACCGGCGCATCCAGCAATCCAGCAACGCGGTCCCCCTGTTTCCTATACTGCGAGACAGCTCTGCTGCTACAAAGAGACAGGAGAAGAGAAGGTCTTACGTGTTCCACTTCCATAATCCGAAAAGTCGCTAAAATTCTGCAGACGCCTCCCCCCCCTTCCCTACTGCTGTGTCGTTAATGCCAGGAAGACAGTCATAAACTACCTCGCGACACAGTTTTCAGGCTGTAGCATTGGTTCTGCCATTTGGGGCAAGCTGCCAGGAACTCTACTGCGACCTACCTCAGTCTCGACCCTGGAAGGCAATCAACATCCATCCTACTTGCAGGGGATCAAAATTAATTTGATTAAAGAGTACTGGTGATACGACAATACTTAAAAAAAGATTAAAGTTTAACATTGGGATATATTCTACCAGAATGTACAGTTTGGGACAAATAGAAGTGGCCCAGACGTGTGAATAAGACTTGTGGCAGCATTAACGGAGGGAGAAAGACCTATAGTTACTTCCAACACGATAGAGCAACTGCGCAAACAGCCGGCCGAACCTTGGAGCACATTTACACACTCTTCACGTCTGACAGAGTTGTTAGCAGAGGTCAGTCTAGTCGCAGCCACAGCTGGCCATCCAGGTCACTTGATCTGTCAGTGTGCGATTACTTTGTGTGGGAACCCTCAAGTGCAAGATGTATCGAAACACCCATCATAGTCTTCAAGACTATGCAGCCGAATGTTTCGGGTGACACTGCAGCAGTTCTAGCAGTCCAGCTTCAATACGCCTACAGCAACTTGCTGACGAGAGCCCAAAAGTGCCAGGAGATGAATGGTGGTCACTTTCAACATCTACTACAGTCAGGTTAGCACTGTATTTCCTTTCCTCAGCTGCGTTTCTTTGTAACCTGAAACTCTGTTCTCTGGGCCCTTTCTATCAGCCCCACGCTCTATAAGTAGGCGTTCACTCGCCTCGGAATGGATAAAAACATGTCCTGTTTGGTTTTTAAGAGTATCTTACACTATTCTTACTGCAAAATAATACCAAGTTTAGGTAACGACGATGGAGGTGGATAGAGATCATACACCTTTCTCTCCAAATTACACCACAAAGACGAATAAAATTGAGTTCTAGTGACCGCTGTGGCCATGGAGATGCTACAGTTAGTCCTTACGCTCACAAAACCAGTCCTTCACGATACGAGCTGTGTGAACAGAGGTACTTTCGTCTTGGACTTCACTCACGGGATTAAACTACAGACGCCCGCATCTCGTGGTCGTGCGGTAGCGTTCTCGCTTCCCACACCCGGGTTCCTGGGTTCGATTCCCGGCGGGGTCAGGGATTTTCTCTGCCTCGTGATGGCTGGGTGTTGTGTGCTGTCCTTAGGTTAGTTAGGTTTAAGTAGTTCTAAGTTCTGGGGGACTGATGACCATAGATGTTAAGTCCCATAGTGCTCAGAGCCATTTGAACCATTAAACTACAGACGTACATAGATTGCAGTCTACGAATGCTGCAATCAAAATAGTTGATTTTCGATAGAACTTAAAGGCGTACCGAATTTTCGAATACCGGATAGCAGTGATGGGAAAAATTGACCTGTTTTGGGAAGTCGCTTGCTTCTCGTTCAGTCGGTTCTTTCGTAGAGTGAAATAACCGGATTAACTCGTTTCTGCTGCCACTGCTGAACATTTTTCACTCACTCTCCGGATTTGAGTGGTTTCACTGACTGTGAGACAACGGAATGTTATTAAGAGGAGCTGCTTGGTTTGAAGGAGAACACCTAGAGCGTTGGGATACCTTCCTCGGAGACAGCTGACGGGTAGGACCAGCCAGGTAATGGCAACCCAACAAGCTGGAGAGTTCCCTCAGAAATCACTGGTAAGGCAGCCACAGCTCGTTATAGAAATGTCCATTTAGGGTGGCAACAGAAAATTGCTCCTACCCTGACAGTATGTCATTGTCTTGCTGGGACAGAGTTTTCAAATGCGACCCAGCGGAGTCATTCAGCCTCACTTTTGTCGGTGTCCTGGAGCAGTGAAAGCGTGCAGGTCCATCACAGAGGATCTTGTGGACAAGCGCTAGCCGCTGTCGACACAACACGGCGAATTGCTTGGCCCACAAAGTAGGCAACGAGCCCTCATACCCCACTGTTTCTCCTCACTGGCAAAATTTCTCTCTCTCTCTCTCTCTCTCTTGCCCGTCTCAGTCTTACAGCGGCTTCATTGCTTATGTGTCTGTAACTTTTATCTTAACTGATGGCCGATAACTTGTAAACCTGATATTCAACAGTATTGCACTCTTTCCTTCCGATTTTAGACCTTAACATACATTTTCTGTCTTTCGTAAATGTTGTGTACAGAATACATCCCACTTAAGGAGTCGAATTTGGGCTCTTTGCATTTTCTCGACTATCATACTGTCCTTCATGTTCATATAGAACTGAAATATGGAAACACCACAAACACAATACATTACGATGTGTAATACTGTGGTGGAAGGCCGTTGGCATTCAAAACAGCTTCCAGTCGTTTCGAAATGCATAAATATTGGTCATGTACGGTTTTTAAAGGAATCTTACACCATTCTTCTGCAAAATGGTGCGAAATTCAGGTAACGACAATGGAGGTGGGCAGTGATCATACACCTTCCTCTCCAAAGTAGACCACAAAGGCTCAATAATACTGAGTTCTGGTGACTACTGTGGCCAGGGAAATGCGACAATTGATCCTCATGCTCATGGTTTTTGAACAACTCCTCGCCTTGCAATTCGCTACTTACGGAGCTAACTTCGTGTCTTTTTTTTTCGTACGAGTGCGACATTGAGGCTCTCGGTGACTTTTTCATCACAATCCTCTTCAGCGACCGTTTGTCACGATCAGTCAACGCATACGTTCGTCCCCGTTGTGATTTAGCTGATAATACTTTTTCTCTTTCCCTGTATGTGGCATAAATTTTCGATACGGTGCCCCTAGAAACAACAAATTTTCGGCTGCCTTGGTTACGGAAGCACCCACCGAAGCAGAACGCACAATTTGCCCACGATCAAATTGACTTGGGTGCTAATGAATTCACAACTACACAGAATGCCGTTATGACCAAACTTGACTCTTGCGAAAACTGAGACATTTCGCAGGTGCCGTTCGTGGTCTAATACAACAGCGCAATCTGCAGATATGGCTAGCATCTGCATGTACCTTGAACCACGCGTTTTTCACACGTAACTTCCATATTTTTCTCCAACAACTGTACATCCCCACAATAAGCTTGAAACGTCCCCTTTGAACAATTATACATGACTGTGCTTAAACTGACACACAATATTTTTTTTTTAGCGCAACGCAGTCTGACTTTCTGAAATCCCTACAAAGGAATGGCCCTGACTAACATTAACCTGTACCTTTCACAAATCACTTACCTCACAAAAATCTTCGTTACTCAAGCTACTGCAATACAGCGAGCGCCACTACTGCCAGCTAAATAAAAGATTCAAACTACAGAAGGCACTAATTACTGATAGGCATAGTTAGCAATTGAAAGATGTTAATAGAGAACAAACAATGTATTTACCTTAACATCATAATATATATGCCATCCAGTCTTATAGATTTCAAATCTCCTCCATTTCTCTCCCCACATCCACCACTGCTGACGGCTCACCTCCTACTGCGCAACGCTACGCGCTGTTCACATCCAGCTGTCCAACACTACAATGGCAGACAACAATGCAAACTAGCCACAGACTGCACACAGCACAGCCAGTGATTTTCGTACAGAGCGCTACGTAACGATGCCAATAAGAAAACATAAACAGCCTACTTACATAGCCCCATGCTCCCCACAAAAAATTTTACAAATTGTTTTGGGCAGTGGCCAATAATGATTTGATAAAATTTTTCATAATTACAATAACAAAGATATCAAATGCACACACTTATTGACACAATGTTGGTCAAAAGCTAAAATTCACAGTCCATAAAGACAGTCCTGATCATTCATCACAGTAAAACTGCCATTTCTTTTCTCAAAGTCTGAGCAGTAAATGACAATGCACACGGAAGTACCGTTGGATGTATTCTTGTCTATTTTTCACTCCTTTCGTCACGATGCACAAATTTCCATCGTATCTGCTTCGCCGCTTGACAGGTATCATGTTGGCTAAGCTGCGCGCAAATACATCGTTGTTCACTGGGGATCACTAATTTGTCTGAGATAATGGTGGCATTATGGCTCAGTAATATCTGGCGGCGTGGTTCCGATCGCGGATGACTGGGAGTGTATGGACACTCCCCGTTTGGGTCATTTGGAGTTAACCGGTGGGATATCATTCGGAACAAGGCGCCATGGACCTCGACATAGACTCCAGTTTCCCCACGATGATGCCTTACTGATTTCATTTCGCAGTGTCCTTGCCGCAATACTGCAATTTCATTTCTGTCCAATTGAGATTGCTTTCGCAACTTGACTGTTATGCTTTGAACACTATCGAAATTTCATCTCTGTGCCTATTTTCAACCCATTCATTATTATGTTTCACAAATTAGTTTCACTGCATGCCATAGAACAAGTGAAGACAACCGTATTACATGTCTGACTAGACAGGAAACGTGATATCAACGCCGCTCACACTGGTCAGCCAAAACAGAGACGACCTGGGCACTTTGACAACGGGAAAACAGTTATTGTCTGGTGACTGAGAACGAACTTCTCAGAAACTGTTCGGTTGTTCGTTTGTTACGATAGTGATCATCTGTGAAATATGGCTAACAGACAGTGAAACTGCGAGTGCATGACAAGGTGTCTGATCTCCGCGCTTTATCGCAGAACTTGGATGTCGAAAACTTACCCACTCAGTATCTCAGATATGCTCAATAATGTTCATGTCTAGGGAGTAGTGGCCAGAGGAAGTGTTTAAACGCAGAAGAATATTTCTGTAGGCTCTCTGTAGCAATTCTGTACGTATGAAGTGTTGATTGTCCCGCTTGAATTTCCCAAGTGCGCTGGAATGCACACTGGACTTGAATGGGTGCAGGTGGTCAGACAGGATGCTTACGTATGTGTCACCTGTCAGAGTCGTATCTAGACGCATCACTGGTCTCATGTCACTCCAGCTACACGCGCCCCACACCATTACAGAGCCTACAACAGCTTGAACAGCCCCCAGTGACATGCAGGTTCCATAGATTCATGAAATTGTCGTCATACTCGTACACATGTATCAGCTCGACACAATTTGACACGAGACTCGTCTGACCAGGCAACTTGTTTCCAGTCACCAACAGTCCAATGTCGGTGTTGACGGGCCCGGGCGAGGGGTGAAGCTTTGTGTCGTGCAGTCATCAAGGGTACAAGAGTGGGTTTTCAGCTCCGAAAGCCCATATCGATTATGTTTCGTTGGAAGTTTCGGATGCTGACATTTGTTGATGGTCCAGCATTGAAATCTGCAACAATTTAAGGTAGGGTTGCAGTTCCTTCACGTTGAGCGATTCTGTTCAGTCGTCATTGCTTGCATTCTTGCAGGATCTTTTTCCGACCGCAGCGGTGTCAGGGATTTGATGTTTTACCAGATTCCTGATATTCACGGTACACTCGTGAAATGATCGTACGGGAAAATCCCCACTTCATCGCTACCTCGGGGATGCTGTGTCCCATCGCTCGTGCGCTGACTATGACACCACGTTCAGACTCAATTAAATCTTGATAACCTGCCACTGTAGCAGCGAGTAACCGATCTCACTACTGCGCCAGACACTTGTTATCTTACACGATGTGCGTTTACGGCCGCAGCGCCGTATTCTGCCTGTTTACTTTTCTCCGTATTTGAATACGCATGCCTATACCAGTTTCTTTGGCACTTCAGTGTATTTGAGACTTTCACCTTGGCTCCGACAGGACGTCTGCTAGTAACTGAAGGAACTACGAAATCTGTGGGTCCAAGTGAATATTATTGCTGACCCTCTGCACAACTTCGTGCTTGGTGTTCCCCGATGGCATGATGTATTCCAGCTGGCTAATCGCTGTTCGCCGCCAAAATGTAGGTGGAACACAGAACATTAAATGCATGACATAGAAACGAGCACATTGGAGGTAGAAGTCAGATCAAGATACACTTTCAGCATCACGTCAGTGGGTTTAATAGTCAAAAATAGACAGTGCACATTGTCGAAGTTTTTATTAACATTACAGTTAGATTATAGCAAAATAAAGCCATTGTGCTTCAAAGGTATAAATGCCAATTGCATGGGCGTAAACAATATAGAAAAGAACTGTTTCATGCTACAGACCTTGCACGTCGACTTTGTGGGTTCGCCGGAGCTCGCTGTGACGGTACTTCACATAAATGGACATTTGAAGAAAGCGAAAAGAAGTTTTAGTTATGCGACGTGTGAACCATAAAGTATCTAAGGACTAAATACGTCTGCGCGATGTATAACAAATAGTAAAGATTGTAAATTGTTATAAAAACACAAATATCGATGTAATTAACAAAACACAGGTTTTTTATATAATCTCTGTGTAACATAGGCCATGAAGATCAGAGACAATGCTTTGATTGAGAGCTCTCCTGTTTGTTTCGTTTAGAGGTAGGCCGCCATTACAGCGCTGGATAATAATTCATGTCAGTTTTTCTGTATTTTTGCAAAACATTATACACTCCTGGAAATTGAAATAAGAACACCCTGAATTCATTGTCCCTGGAAGGGGAAACTTTATTGACACATTCCTGGGGTCAGATACATCACATGATCACACTGACAGAACCACAGGCACATAGACACAGGCAACAGAGCATGCACAATGTCGGCACTAGTACACTGTATATCCACCTTTCGCAGCAATGCAGGCTGCTATTCTCCCATGGAGACGATCGTAGAGATGCTGGATGTAGTCCTGTGGAACGGCTTCCCATGCCATTTCCACCTGGCGCCTCAGTTGGACCAGCGTTCGTGCTGGACGTGCAGACCGCGTGAGACGACGCTTCATCCAGTCCCAAACATGCTCAATGGGGGACAGATCCGGAGATCTTGCTGGCCAGGGTAGTTGACTTACACCTTCTAGAGCACGTTGGGTGGCATGGGATACATGCGGACGTGCATTGTCCTGTTGGAACAGCAAGTACCCTTGCCGGTCTAGGAATGGTAGAACGATGGGACCGATGACGGTTTGGATGTACCGTGCACTATTCAGTGTCCCCTCGACGATCACCAGTGGTGTACGGCCAGTGTAGGAGATCGCTCCCCACACCATGATGCCGGGTGTTGGCCCTGTGTGCCTCGGTCGTATGCAGTCCTGATTGTGGCGCTCACCTGCACAGCGCCAGACACGCATACGACCATCATTGGCACCAAGGCAGAAGCGACTCTCATCGCTGAAGACGACACGTCTCCATTCGTCCCTCCATTCACGCCTGTCGCGACACCACTGGAGGCGGGCTGCACGATGTTGGGGCGTGAGCGGAAGACGGCCTAACGGTGTGCTGGACCGTAGCCCAGCTTCATGGAGACGGTTGCGAATGGTCTTCGCTGATACCCCAAGAGCAACAGTGTCCCTAATTTGCTGGGAAGTGGCGGTGCGGTCCCCTACGGCACTGCGTAGGATCCTACGGTCTTGGCGTGCATCCGTGCGTCGCTGCGGTCCGGTCCCAGGTCGACGGGCACGTGCACCTTCCGCCGACCACTGGCGACAACATCGATGTACTGTGGAGACCTCACGCCCCACGTGTTGAGCAATTCGGCGGTACGTCCACCCGGCCTCCCGCATGCCCACTATACGCCCTCGCTCAAAGTCCGTCAACTGCACATACGGTTCACGTCCACGCTGTCGCGGCATGCTACCAGTGTTAAAGACTGCGATGGAGCTCCGTATGCCACGGCAAACTGGCTGACACTGACGGCGGCGGTGCACAAATGGTGCGCAGCTAGCGCCATTCGACGGCCAACACCGCGGTTCCTGGTGTGTCCGCTGTGCCGTGCGTGTGATCATTGCTTGTACAGCCCTCTCGCAGTGTCCGGAGCAAGTATGGTGGGTCTGACACACCGGTGTCAATGTGTTCTTTTTTCCATTTCCAGGAGTGTAGAAATCGTTATTAGAAAATGTATATTATTGACTCATGATAGTAACCATTAATTATAACTAACAAAGTTTTCTACAGCACTTCGTAGTGCAGGGAGCTCATCTCCCCTAGCATGATTTAGTCGGCCATTACGCTGACGGTATTACTTAATTAAAAGTTTATTTCATAACATCAAATGTAAATGCGAGAGACTTCTCAGTTTTGATCTTACATTAATTTCAAAGATAAAAAGAGTAGTGACAGATTTCATTTACTAAAATCCACACCACTGAATGAGTTCAGTATGTTTCATTTTGGCCGCCTAACGGCAGATGAGATTCTCTCCAGTTTTGCCTTGCAAATGATGAACAAGAAATATTGAAAATCATTCCATTCAATAAGCTCCGCAATATGTCGGTTAAGCTTTGTGACATTTGGTACATAAATAACAAGTAGCCCCAGAGACCCATATTAATAATTACAGTTCCTGTAAGAATACGCATATTTTCTTTTCTAAATAGCAGCGCTCACGCAAACTATTTATTAGAAGGCGGTGAGTCGCACGTTGTGTTTAAAAAATGTTATATCGTACGTACTTCGGGGCAGCCGATGTCCGTACGAGTGTTATCACGGTATAAGTTAATTAAGTATCATGCTAGCACACAGTATTTAAAACCACCCAACCAAAACCATAAAATATAATTATAAAAATAAAAAAATATAATTATCCCGTGATAAAGTGGCCCCATCGATATATATATATATATATATATATATATATATATATATATATATATATATATATATATATATACCGTGATATCGCTTACCCACATACATAATCTTGAGGGTGCACCGTAGCCATAAAATGTTTAGTCTTACAAAAACAAAATAAGGTAATTGTTCTTCACTTGCCTTCACGAAAAAGCGATGAACTATTGAAACAATGAGATGGAAGTTAAAATTTCTGACATGTAAAACATAACTGTTTGTTTCAGGTGTCTTTGTGGAAAGACCACCAAGCAACACATTCCCCCGTTCCATGCCTTTCTCTGGCCATGTCCTCAGGATAACAGCCGCACTATACTTTAAGTGGTACCTCGTTTTTTTCAGCTTGTTTTCATGTTTCCTTACAGGTGACAAGCTACAATTTTATTCGTCAATTGTTTTAGAACACCCGCTTGCCAGTATTGAGCAATAATGCTAGTAAAGAATGATCCGAGACAGGCAACAGATTTCGTGATTTAAGATTTTACTGAAATTGTTTTCACATAATCTGGATTGTTATCGTTTTGTTTGTTAAGACAATGGCTTTGAAGGACGTGGGAGCTCCTTTTGTAGACTGAAGGGGTGTTACCGTATTAATAGCTAGTAAAGAACAGGATCCACTAATGCGATGCATGGAGCAAAACCTCTTCGCCGGCAAAAATTTTCGCAGTTTTCAAACCTATCGTACGTTACGCCTCTAGATCAGTGGGTTCGTCCACATACATTTGAACACACATTTGAACTAATTTCTGGTGCTTTTAAGTTAGCTGTGATACGAAGAGAGCTAAGGCAGTCTCAACGTGGTCTTATAGTACTGGTATATTTTACTTTAATACAGCACAGACCTTCATGACACAGACAGTGTCCATAAACGATTATAAATGAAAGGTAATCATGTTTTTTAAAAAGATATGTCGAGACTCTCCAGAAAACATAGGCTACATTCGGCACTTCCTATACAGCCACAGAAAGTATGGGAAGTCGGCGGCCTTGTTACAGGCTAAATGTTCAACAGAAACGTAGTCAATCTGTATTTTCCGTTTGGCATCAGGAAAAATAAAAAAAATTAACAGAAAGAATAACCACCTAATAGCAATCTTGACTGATGTGTAGTTAGCTGATATCTTGAAAACCCATTGCCATAAATTTGTAATTCGCGGTCCGTCTTTCTTCCTGTCCTGCCCAGCTGGCTGCTTCAACACTGCTACCACTCTAGAGCTTGGATGCGAGGTACGGTCGCTACAGAACCATTTGTGGCACGAGGAGCGCCTCTCCGAGATTCGGTGAGGAGGCGCGAAACAGATTGGAGTCAGTGACCTGGTCAGCTATCAGCATGGGTTCACAATCCGGAAGCGGGTGCCGTGACTGTGGATGCAGCGATCGGAAAACTTCAGGCGTCGAAAGTGGTGAATGCGGGGCATCAGTTGGGGCAGCGGCCGAGGTTGCCGAGACGGGTTGTCCTCAGAGGTGCGGGCAGAGGAGGAGGAGTCGTGGCGACGCAACACGGACTTCCACCGATAGCTGCGGTACGTACTGTCCGACTACGATATTATTGCACTTGGCCTCTCATTGCCGCTATCGGGACCATTCGGTAACTTACGGCAAACAAGTAAAGTGGTGATTAAGAAAAACGTATCACATTGTGAATGGTTTGAAGACACTATCGAGTGGTTCAGCGTGTCCTCGTGAAATATCACGATAAAGAAATGGTTCAAATGGCTGTGAGCACTGTGGGACTTAACTGTTGAGGTCACCAGTCCCCTAGAACTTAGACCTACTTAAACCTAACTAACCTAAGGACATCACACACATCCATGCCCGAGGCAGGATTCAAACCTGCGACCGTAGTGGTCTCGCGCTTCCAGACCGTAGCGCCTAGAAGCGCTCGGCCACCCCGGCCGGCATGACGATAAAAACACGATAACCCGACCGAAGCGCCGTCTCTCCCAGGTGCAATAATATTGTGGCCGAGTGAAACCTGCGGAAGGGCCATGCCCAGCACTGGGGAATTGGCCCGACTTGTCTCAGAATGCATAGCAGTCCGAGGTTGTCTCAATGGGTGCAGTTGAAGTTGCGGAGTTAGGAAGTGGACTAGCAGAGTTGGTCGACAGCAACTTGGTGCGCGCAGGAGCCGAGTTCAGCGCTACACTAACGGTCATCGCAAGCTATGGGCACTGTGGGCTGCACGTAGCTGTGCTGAAAGTCCGTATCTTTCTACAGAAGCACAACACCAAGTGAGACAATCTGAAGTTCTCCTTCCTGAAGTATTTATCAGTGTAGCCAAGACACTAAAATGTTGTATTAATATTCTATGTTATCATTGTGGGAGTACATTAGGGACACTACACAGTAGGACCATAGTGACATCTCCATCGTTCAAGGTGGTGTACAGCTTGATATGTTGACACCACATTCTTGTAGAGTCCATACTCTTACATCATCGCAGAATTAGTGCAAAAACCAAATATAGTGCTCCATGATCACGAGGATGGATAGGACATGCGGATATTGCAGTAATTGCTGGTAATTAGGTGGAGGACATTAAGTCTTATGCTAGTCATCATTCAGAATTACATTAGTGCATCAACTGGTTTGAATAATTATTGGCACTCATTGGCTAGTTACTAAACATTTGTGTACTATGTATGGAGTACTACAGAACATTATTCATAAGTCATCTCGTTACAGTAATCATTGGCATAGCATTTATGCATAAGTCATCTCATTACAGTAATTATTGGCATAGAATTTATGGAATATAAGAGAACATTATTAATAAGTCATCTCATTGCAGTAATTATTAGCATAGCATTTATGCATAAGTCATCTCATTACAGTAATTATTGGCATCATATTTATGCATAAGTTTTCTCATTACAGTAATTATTGGCATAGAATTTATACATAAGTCATCTCATTACAGTAATCATTGGTATAGCATTTCTGCATAAGTCATCTCATTACAGTAATTATTGGCACAGCATTTATGCATAAGTCATCTCCTTACAGTATTCATTGGCATAGTATTTAAGCATTATTACAAAACATCATTCAGTATTACTCAGAAGTCATCATTCAAAACAAGAGTTATTGCGTGTGGCATCAAGCTGTTAGTGTTTATATATGATATCATGCAAGTGACATAAGACATATTTAACATGTAACTTACTGTAACTATTACTCAATGTCTGTAGTCCAATAATACATAGATATAATAGATTCAATACATCAGAGAAATTTTCTTTATATTTAGAACTAGAAATATATCTTCAACTGGTAGCATTATTTCGTCATATACTGGTAATAGTTGGGACTGGTAATAAGTTTTTTTTGTGCTAGCAATGTATTGCGTTGGGATCGATAATTAATTGCTGGGGCATGAAAATATTTACTTTTGACTTATTGCTTGAAATAAAGATTGTTAACATCATTCGTCATAAGTCAGCTGTAGCAAGGTTATGAGACAAGTAGAGTATGTGTCATCACATTCATAAATGATAGACAAAACTGGGTAAAAAAATGCAAATACTAGAACAGGTTTAATAACTAACTGATGATAGCATATTAATATCATGAAAAGCTTCTCCTGGAGAACATACAAAATGGGTTATTGACCTGAAAGAAAAATGTATATTATGATGAAAAGTAGTAAACCTCGAATTAACAGATAATGAAACGTGGATTGAATATGTATATACTCTAGCGGTCTTTCCCAAAACATCCAGTCATTATACTATGCGACATAAGACATACTGTCAATAGGAACTGCAACAAATACTTAAATAACTACATAGCATTTCTTAACTAATACAAAATACATAAACTTCATCATTACCATCATCTGCAAAGAAAAACTTCATTATTCATATCACCATATTCTTCATATAACTATTCATCATCATTTATTATCATCTGGAAAAAACAGACACTTTATTATTCATTATTCGTATTGCCATTTACTTCATACAACTATTCATAGTATAGAGATCCTTACTTCTAGCATATTTCACCACTAAAATTAACATGTGTAGTTCTGTCTGACAGCTTGCATCAATCGCCTCGTACTCTGAAAGAAAAATAGTTAGTCAAGACTGCTATCATACAGTGTGTATAGTATATTCTTGTTAATGCTTGTTAATTCTGATCCATTTATTCTTCATGACAAGGTATTGCATTTTCTTTCGTTCAGTCCGATGGTGAAATTTCCATTTCATAGTAAACCACTGTTGTTTGTTTAATTCATTTCATATTAACAGAATCTTCCGTCGGTTCTTGGTAGAACAACATTATAATAATAAATGAAAAGCACCAGTTTGCTTTTGTTCTACAATATTCATTTCTTCTTTTATCCACGTGTATCTTGAGACGTCTACGGCTTTGTTTGCTGCGGCGGATGTTCCTCTTGACTTTATGGAGACGTATTTCGGCGTAATTGTAGAACAAAAGCAAACTGGTGCTTTTCATTTTTTATTCTTTTCGTTTACACGTTATTGCTTTCTGAAAATAACGAATATGGATTAATATCTTGTATTTAAATCACTTACCCATTAAATAAAAACTTGTTTCTAGTGATATGACTAAGCAGACAGCATAGCATCACAGAAATCGTATTAGGTCAAAAACAAAGACAGTTTTTTAAGTGCGAGAATGTACACACAGTATCATAATGTAGTAGCAAAAAATGTAGAATAGTCCAGATATTGAGATATTATAAGGAAAAATGTCAAAGTCAACTGGTATTTGTTATATCTTAAAGATTTCATAGTGCATACAGACAAAATTCTACTTACGATAGGAAACCAATCATACATACACAAAAATGGAAAATGTGCAGGGTCTGATGTATAACGACAAGAAAAGCGACCTGCTAACCTTACCTTGCCGGGCATTTGCCAAGAAAATATATGATCATCATCAGTAAGTGTTCATATAAATATCCGGAAATGGCATTACAGTGTGATAAATCATAAAGTATGTTCATTCAATAAAGGGTTTAATATTGGAAATATGGTGATTGCCCTTGCTTTTTCTGGTTCTCAAAGTTTCGACGTGTACTACATTGGGGTGAGGAATGCTGCGAATTCTATATGGACCTGCGCACAGAAGCTCAAATTTACTGCATCTACTTTTTCCTCTGTTGGATAAATAGTGTGTGCGTACTAATATCTTCTGTCCAATGTGAAGTCACGGCGCGTACAAACCAGTTTTTGCTGTCTTCTCCGGCGCTCTGCGGCACGTTTGATGTTGTTGAGCGGAATGTCAATTATTTCATGGTGGTGTAGTGACGAGATGAAGGAAAAGATACTAATTCTTTAATTTTGTTAGGTGGTTCAACATTTTTCAATGCAACAGTCGGAGATAGCATAGTAGATTCATTTGGTATGGAGTTAATTACATCCTAGAATGAGAGTATGTGTGTGTCCCAATCAATATGTCTTTTATGGCAGTATATTCTACATAGCTTACCAATTTCTTTCATTAGTCGTTCACAAGTGTTCGAAGAAGCTTGATACTTGGATATATAGATCGGAGAAATGTTTCTAGCTCGTAACATACGTTTCCATATCTCAGATCGAAATTGTGGTCCATTGTCGGAAATTACTTTCAATACATGCCCTATATGAAATAAAACATGTTTTACAAATGCATTCGAAATAGATTTAGCAGTAGCTTTGCGTAACGGAGTGAAGGTAACAAATTTCGAAGTGAGTTCAACAGCGGCAAAGATGTAACAAAAACCTCTACTAGATCCCGGGAATCGGGCCAAAAATGTGTACAGCGGCCATATGTCTCAATTTAACGGGTACAATGGGATGTAATGGAGGAATATGTGAAGTCGTGTCTCATTCAGCTTTCTGGCAGATTTTACATGACGCTAAAACTCATCGAATACGTTTCTCCATGTTGGCAAAATAACAGTTCTGTCTCAGTACAAGAAAACGTTTTCTGGCTCCATAATGTGCGTAACTTAAATGAGTATACCAAATTACTTTGTTAACAAGTTCGTCAGGAATGCATAACAACCAGTTGTTGCTGTCAGGGAGAGAGCGGCGAAACAGATTATTATTGCGTACAGTATAATGGTTTCTAATGGTAACGTTATTCTTATCTTGCCAAAAGTGTTTAATTTCTTTCCATACGTTGTATTTGTTCTGCTCTTGTGCTGTGTCTCGTAATGACGACAATATTTTGTGTACCGGGAATGTGAACAATTGTAATTTAAATTCCTGTAAATAAAGTTTCCATCTGCTTAATCTATCATGTGTAAATTTAGCGGAAAGTAAAAACTGTATAGCTCTATGATCTGTGTAAACAGTAGTATGTCTTCCATAAAGAAAATGCCTAAATCTCGTAAATGCCCATACAACACATAATGTTTCAAGTTCTGTAACGGAATAATTGCGTTCAGCAGGGGACAAATGCGACTTGCAAAAGCGATGTTTTTAATTACTGTAATACCATCTTCTTCAATTTACTGAAAAATGTGTACGGCTTAAAGCGGTGTTAGAACTGTCGGTGGCAATGGAGAAAATTCTGGTATGATCTGGGTGTGATAAAAGTGGTGCGTTCAACAAAGCTTGTTTCAGATTAACAAATTCAGACTGCGCTTGGCTATCCCAGGGAAATGTTTTTCTTGAATAACTGGTTTTTCATGCAAAAGTGTGTCTCGGATGTAGTCAAAAGTAATAACATTTCCGTGAACAAGATTCTGTGTGTCAAAAGTTTTGCTTACGTTGCTGGAAAATGCAACCTGTACTGTACCTAGTCAAATTCTTTCTGACGTGCTGTTATTTGCGGGAGGATACTGTGGCATTTCTACTATTTGTACTGTTCTGTTATTTCCTCCTGACGTATTACGTTCGGGATGATACCGACTGTCTGGTTCATTCATGATAATCTGTTGTTGCGGATGATTCTGCTGCTTATAAGAGCGACTGTTACGCTGAAAACTGTCCTCATTACCTTCACGTCTGTCATAATAATCATTACTATACGGCGCGTTGCGATAGGAATTGAAATGATGTGTTTTCTGTACATACTGATTTCCTTGTTGCTGTGCGTTACTACTTGGTGGATCCGACGCTATACGTGTAGGCGGCGAAACATTAAAGCTTGGTTGACCTTGCACATTACATTGTTGGTTAGGTATGTTAACCTACTGGTTTCGTTGATGTTGTGGGGAAAAGCCTCTATTGTTGCCATACTGTCTTTGCTGTTGCTGATAACTATGAGGATACTGATAATAAAAATTTTATCTCTTATTAAAGTTCTGGTGGTTGTCATTCCTCAACCGTCTATCACCTTTACTATTGAAATAGCGTGGCTGATCGTAATTGCTGTATGCTTGTTGGCCTTGGTTATGATGTGAAAAAGTTTTGTTTATGAAGGAATAGTCTTGATTGCTGAACTTCCAAAAGCTGTAACAGATCTCTAAATGCCGAAATATTTTCTTTCTGCCGTCCTGTTAAAAAAGATACTCTTAACGATCGTGGTAATTTAGAAATACATAATTGGATAAGTGCTGATTCACTGTATGGCTCACTTAAGTATTGATTTTGTTGGACCATGTGTTCAAAAAATTGCGTGACAGTGGGAAAATTTGAGTAGCTAATTAACTGGTCCTTGATTCCGCGCTGTGTCGTCTTCGACCAATACGCTGACAAAAAAGCATTCTGAAATTCTTCTACCGAATAACATTGTCTCGCGATCGGTCTCATACGAGTTGCCGGTTCGTCTTCCGAAAAACTGCAAATAAATTCAGGTTTGTGTGTTACAGGCCAAAGTGGTGGAAATGCAAAACTAAATTGTTGTATCCAATCCACAGGGTGAATCTGTGTACTGTCATTTTTAAATACCTTAAATTTCCTAACGGATAGAAAGTGCTTGTAATCAAAATTATCGTCTCTGAATGCCTGAGCAGGTTCAGGATTGTATGATAATCTGTTTGTCTGTGACT
Source organism: Schistocerca cancellata (assembly GCF_023864275.1). Taxonomy (NCBI): domain Eukaryota; kingdom Metazoa; phylum Arthropoda; class Insecta; order Orthoptera; family Acrididae; genus Schistocerca; species Schistocerca cancellata. Next base: position 104,979,726 of record NC_064634.1, read on the forward strand.
GTTCGGAATCTAAGTCGCGTTCTTTCTGTAAATTACTTAAATTATACTGGATGTGTGAGTGTGCGACATGTTCGGAATGTGCCGTATGCTGTGTCGTGTAAGAGACTGAAAATTTTTCATCTCCGTCACTTCTTACTGTAAAGATGACAATTTTCTGCGTAATGTATTACTGGACGAACCTATCTCACTGACTGACTGCTGTAAATTTTGGAATTCGGGTGTCTGATTAAACGAAACTGGTGACGTATCGTCTGATTTGGTGTCATTGTTACTTTCGATAACGTCAATACGACTGGCCAATTCATCATATTTTTCAGTCAGTGCTTTTACCTGATCGTCTTTTTTAGTGTCACAAGCATTAATTTGTTTTTGCATTTTACGTCTTCTTTAATGGCATGAGGATCTTGTATTAATTCGAATTGTTCAAGTCTGCTGGTCATTGTCTGAAAGTCTACTGCGTGTGTGTCTGTTTTTGTTTTAAGATCGGAGATTTCATCATGCTATTCGGTACTCAACTGTTTGATACTATTGATTTCGTCTGATACTGTAGTAATGTTGTTGTCTATGTATGTTTTTGCTTCCGAAAATAACTTACGCTTATCTTCCTGTCTCTGTGCAGTAATTGTTTCCATGACTTATTTCTTTATTTTATTCTGTTCCTGTATAAATTTACGGTAACGCGTTTCACTGTTCTGTAGGTGGTGATTAAAACGTTCGTCAATTAGGCTGTTCTGTTGTTCGAATTTCTTTTCCACTTTCGCATCCAGTGTGCGTCAAAATTCTGCTAACATTAATTTACACTCGTCGCGTAACTGTGTTGCGTTTTCTGAACATTGTTTAGCAACTGCACTACTTTCACCTCTAAGTAATTTTGTTGTGGCTGCATGTGTATTACATATTTCTTGTGCAACGAATCTAATTTCTTCACTACTATTCCTAGCACTATGCTTAATTTCCTCACGTAACCGTCTTTTAGTTTCGTTATATTGCTCGGCAACGGCTATAATCTGTTCAGTAAGCTGTGGCTATAATCTGTTCAGTAAGCTGTTCAGTAGAGGTGTCAAGTTTTTCATTAATCTGTTTGAGATTTTGATTAAGTTGTTTGCAATTGTTGTCTTGTTTTTCATTCGACTGTTTGAGATTTTCATTAAGTTGTTTGTTCGATTCATTAAGGTTGTCATGTTTTTCATTCAACTGTTTTCAATTTTCATTAAGTTGTTTGAAATGGTTGTCGAATTTTTCATTTTTTTCGTTGATTTGTAGTAATAATGACATAACTTGATCCAAGCCAAAATTAGCGACTCTACTTTCTGTGCTGTGGGATGGTGTATCTGAATGTGTCACGTTTTGTGTAACCATTTGGTCATTGTCTGATTCACGAAAACCTTTGTTAATTGGAAGTGCACTGTTAGTCACTACGTCGGAATCAAATAAATATGACGTACTTTGAGTACATTGTTCACCTTCGTTAGATACATTTGTCTGTTCAATGTGTAAATTTTGCATATCAGGTGTGTTAAACTGGGCAGCGTTCATAGTAATGGAACGTGCCGCGTCATCAATTGTCGTTAAATTAAGTGTGGACATGATTGAATTTGTTTGCTCATCATTTAGATTAGAATCATTACCGACGGTCGGCACGCACTGATTGCCTGTAACTGGAGGATTATCATTAAGACACTGAGTGTCGCTAGTATTATCAGTCAAATTATTCAAGTCGGCTTTCTGACTCATTACGGATCGCGATGTAGTGTTAGCAGTTTTCCGCAGCATTTTCACAAGTTAAATATAAGCACAAAATCAAACAAAGACAAAGCAAAAATGGAACAAATACAGTGACAATAAAGAGCAATAAATAGCCGATGATCTGTGAAAGAAAGAGTGACAAATTAGTAAATGCGTTGCGCCAGATGCAAACTACATTTAACAATAGTGTAAATAAGAGCAGATATACGACTACTTTTCAGAAATTCACAAAAATACGATCCTGACCGGTTGTCGACAAGTGTAACCTCCCCAAAAAATAATATATAATAATAGCATTCATTCACATTCAGCGTAACTATCCAACAGATATATTCCGTAACATACCAATAATAAAAATGTGACCAACCTCCTAATTAAATTGTGGCTCACCTATACTCACCTATAACCTTTCAATAATTGACTGTGAATTTAAACTGGTAGATTTTGGACGTCAGCAGTGCTGCGTCATGGCCCTGAAAGATCATACTGAATAAAGTGAAAATTCTTACCTCGATAAGGTCGCCAGATAACGCATATACGTATATCTGCTCCTATAATTTTTTTTTTTTTTTTTTTTTTTTTTTTAGCACAGCGCAGTGAAATGCTGGCCGATAGATTTGTCATGTATAAAAAGAAACAACTGATTTTTCTTTACAATAATGGGGATGACCACGGATTGGAGAAATTAGTAAATTCTTTAAATTGACATGAATGATTGTCAAAAGTTAATTTTTATAGGAAAGATTATTATTAAGAGATTTTTTAAAAGCATATACATGGGACTTGATATAACAATACTTCAAATGCTCGAGGCTGCTTTTACCTTATACTACAACTGTAACGTCCCCTTTGAAAAATTATACAAGACTGTGCTTAAACTAACACACGATTTTTTTTTTTTTTTTTTTTTTTAGCGCAACGCAATCTGACTTTCAGAAATCCCTACAAAGGAATGACCCTGACTAACATTAACCTGTACCTTTCACAAATCACTTAACTCACCAAAAATCTTCGTTACTCGAACTACTGCAATACAGCGAGCGCCACTACTGCCAGCTAAATAAAAGATTCAAACTACGGAAGTCACTAACTACTGATAGGGATAGTTAGCAAATGAAAGATTTTAATAGAGAACAAACAATCTATTTATCTTAATAGTCATAATATATAGCAGTTCATAATATCCAGTATAACAAATTTCTAAATTCCGCCATCTCTCTCCCCACATCCACCACTGCTGGCGGCTCACCTCCAACGGCGCAACGCTACGCGCTGTTCACATCCAGCTGCCGCTGCCCAACACTACAATGGCAGACAACAATGCAAACTAGCCACAGACTGCACACAGCACAGCCAGTGATATTCATACAGAGCGCTACGTGGCGTTACCAATAAGAAAACATAAACAGCCTACTTACACAACGTTCAGGCACCGCAATCGTTCCCCCACGACCGGCCGGGCCAACTTCATACACTCGACTGCTAGCAACTACTACTACAGCTGCTACACAGTTCCTACTGCTGACAACACTGCTCTGCGGTCTGAGATTCTCTTATAGCTTACATATCGCAGGCAGCGCGTGAGCAATCCATCGAAATTACATCTGCTCGAGTGCGCTAGCAATAAATTCCTTAATCATGGACCTCTTACAAGGTGAAAAATTGTTGATGGGACAGCTCGTAGATCTAGATTTAGTTCAGTGCTATGGTTAGTAAGCAGTAATTAAGCCGGAGATTTCTCTTTTATGTTTTGCTTGTTCTCTTCTATTCCATATTGTGTTGAAGCTACTCTATGTTGTTCTCATCCCGTTTCAGGTTTCTTTGACAGCCACCAACACACTGAAATTACTTATCTTGCTAAACAAAGACACTCTGATATCAAATTTCCTGGGAGATTGAAACTGTGGTTCGGACCGGCACTCGAACCTGACACTTTTCCCTTTCCTGGGCTAGTTCTCTGCCAGCTGAGCTATCCGAGCACGACAAATACCCGTTGTCACAGCTCTACTTCCGCTAGTACCTTGTCTCGTGCATTCCGAACTCAGTGAAGTTCACCCCATTTTTCGAGGACTGCCAGTCCGGTAACTTAGATAACAGAACTTCCGCAGCTATGGATGGCTATTGGCGTAGCATGGCTCAATATGTGATGATGATGATGGTTAGTTTGTGGGGCGCTCAACTGCGGGGTTATCAGCGCCCGTACAATTTCCCAACCTTTGCTCAGTCCAATTTCGCCACTTTCCTGGATGATGATGAAACGATGAGGACAACACAAACACCCAGTCATCTCGAGGCAGGTGAAAATCCCTGACCCCGCCGGGAATCGAACCCGGGACCCCGGCTCAATATGTCTGCAGGGGACTTCAAACTACTTGTTGAGTCCATGCCACGTCGAGTTTCCTCAAAATGCTGTGCAATAGGAGCTCACCTCTTTGTAATACAACCTCTTACATTTTCGCCTCATTGGAATTATGAGGACACGATTCGATCAGTTACAACATGCACAGAGGAATTTAAAGTCAGCTTCAATATGTTATTCCACGCCGTGAGACTTGCAGGATGACTGCCGGACAACGCTTTACAGTAGCGGTTACCAGCAGGACACCTCGACTGCTTCCGCCTCTGGTCTGACGCCCTCAGGACTTGCCTCTGCCGGTGTTCTGTTGTGTTTGTCTCGCCGTCTGTACTCGGCGCGCCGGTACCACCAACAGCGCACATGCCTTTCTCCCTCCAGCCACTTCCGCTGCTTGAACACTGGCAAAGCAAACTTTCACGCCACCCCTCCGGCGAGACATCGTGGCGTACCACTCCGCCAATTACTGTTCCCCGCTACGAGCACTGCAGCTAATTAGCTTGCCAAAACCTCGCGTGGAACACTGCCTGCGTCTCATATTCTGCACTGTTGCGGAATTATGACTCACTGCACAGTTTATTACTATGAAGGTGGCGGCTGTGTTGTCCTTTGTTCGGTGGCGGGCAACGAAAGTGGACGACCCAAGCCTAATTATATGGTGGTACTGGAAAAAAGCCGATATCATTGCAGCGTACCATCGCTATTATTGCCGACTTAACAATGCCAGAGTTACGAGAAGTGGCAGCTCAGTGAAGAGGACCTGCTATATAAAGAGGAATACGAATTGTGAATAGTTTGACTTAAGCTTGTTTGAGGACGTGCTGTCTGCTGAACCGTTTGAAACAACACCAGATAAAACCTTACCCTAGCAAGAAATTGATAAAGACCATTACTTAAAGGGAAAATGTTTTTATACTGCACATTTGTTCCCACTACCAGTATTTTTAGTTTTTCCATTCAGTAACTCCTCTATCAAGACAGCTCATCATAAATTCTGTTTCCGTCACACCATACATCTCAAGTCTTTCTGTTTACACTCACGAACGTGGTTTATATTACTTAGTGCATTTTACATTTAACAAATGCCAATTTGTCATCAACTTTTTCATTTGTTTCCTTGCATTTTTTAAAGTTGTATGTATAAGCATATTCTTCTTTCTGTCGTGTGTGTGTCAGGTGCTTCATTTTCGTGTATTACAATTTTCGTCATTTGTTTAAATTCCATTCTTGAAAATTTAAATCTGTCCGCAACTATTTTTCCGTCCCTGAGTACACGTGTTAATAGTAGTATTGCACTTCCGTATGTGCTTAACACACATCCTGCCATATAAGTGACTTCTGCACATTGTCTTGTGTTTCGTAATTATTGACACACATTAAAATTCCATGTGTAGCTATTTAGATGGGAAGATACCACTTATTCGTTTTTGCGTGCAAGTGTTAAACGTGCTATTGCGTGTTTCTAACGTGCAACGAGTCGTCCATTCTATTTTACCTCTGCGCGATATTTTCGTATTTGGAGGCTCTGGTTTCCGTAGAGGGGGTATGCTCACAAAATGACTTATCGACGTTTTCGAGAGAAACACATTTTTGATTTTGTAATATTAGATCTTTGTATCACAGGGACGTTGTGGCACCTGGATGCAGATACACAGCCCTACTCGCTATGCCTTCAAGCCCGGAATCTGACATTAGTGCCACTGACCATCTTGCCGTATAAAGTTTTCGCTTGAACGAGCACTCTTACGTTGATCGGTGATACGAAAAAACATTGTCCAGCTTCTTAATAGCTTGTTGGTCCACCTATGTAACGAAATACAGCAGCGATTCTGTGTGGAGTGGATTCGACAAATATTATGGGGTTTTTGAACGTTCAAATGGTTCAAATGGCTCTGAGCACTATGGGACTTAACATCTATGGTCATCAGTCCCCTAGAACTTAGAACTACTTAAACCTAACTAACCTAAGGACGTCACACAACACCCAGTCATCACGAGGCAGAGAAAATCCCTGACCCCGCCGGGAATCGAACCCGGGCACGGGAGGCGAGAACGCTACCGCACGACCACGAGCTGCGGACGGTTATTGAACGTTTGATCTATATACGAAACAGGTGATGATCATTTATTTTAAATAAGTAACATGGGCTCCCTCGTACAAATCTAGAATTATATGATATTACTTTTCTTATTATCTCTTTCGTAGCTTCGCTGTCTTATTTTAGATATGATGCTGGTCTCGGGTTCTATTTCTGAATGAAGAAGCATTAATTGCTGAAAGGGCTGAGTTATTCAGGTGGATTCCAATCATTATTCAACGAAACAAAGTTTCTAAAATTTGAAACAAATATATTCACTAATATTTGCTCACGCTGACCTATTAGCAAAATATATTTTGGCCTTCTGCAGTATTAAAAAAAACACGTTGGTTCCATTTAAAATAATTCCTTCGCCAGAACCTCCATTTCACGACTCCTTCCCGCCAAGACTGCACATCAGAAAGAACAGAAATATACTATGAAATCAAGTAGTATACAGCTTTGTAAGTAATAGTCACTGGCACACTTTTAAAATATATGAAATTTTGCACACTTGACCTTCAAGACAAGAGGATGATCACTACCTGGGTAAGAGTTCGAATCTGACTTGAAACATACAATGATCAGCCAGAACATAATGACAACTGATATACTATCGATATAAACCAGTGCAGGCCATAGAAGCGTCACCTGGCGAGGAATGACTGCTAGTCAGATACACGTACGATGCATGTAGTATCGGTGAGCGTGCTGTGTGTGTAGAATGGAGAAGGCGCGCGATCCATCTGAGTTTGACCGAGGGCAGATTGTGATAGCCCGGAGGTTTGGCCCGAGCGTATCGGAAAGTGCACGACTTGGCGGGTGTTCGAGGAGTGCTGTCGTGGGTGTCTTCAACACGTGGCGAAGCCAACGTGAAAGCACATCTAAATGCCGTGTGGTTGGACGTTGTAGGCTGCGCACACTTGTAAAACAGGACAGGTGGAGAACTGCGGCGGAACTAACATCAGACTTTAATGCTGGGCAAAGTGTGTCTAAGTACACAGTGCACTGAACACTCCTAACGATGAACCTCCGCAGTTGACGACCCATGCATGCACGGTATCGGCAACTACGACTGAAATGGGCACGTGACTATCGGCGCTGGATGTTGGCGCACTGTATGCATGGTCTGATGAATCCCAAGATAATCTTGCCGATGGGAGAGCGCGAATCCATCGTCTTCCTGGGGAACAGGTCCTTGACGCAAGCTGGCGGCGTCGCCATTATGGTCTGGGGATCATCCACGTGGGCATCCATGGGTCCAATGGTGCTCGTGCAAGGCACTATAATGGCCAAGGAGTCTTGTACAATGTTTGAAGACCATTTACACCCCTTCATGATAGTTATGCTTCCCGATGGCAGACGCATTTTTCAAAAAGACAATGCGCTATGTCACAAGGCCAAGACTTTGATGGAGTGGTTCAAAGAACACAGTAACGAGTTCCAATTGACGTGCTGGTCCCTCTGCTTACCAGATCGGAACTCAATCGAACACAGTTGGGATGTTCCCCGGAATTTAAGGGAGTTAGAGGACTTGTCTGTGCACATGTGGTGCCAACTCCCTCCAGCGAACTACCAAGGCCCCATTGCTTCCACGCCACGACGCACCACCGCTGTTATCCGTACCAAAGGTTCTGGCTATCACGTAGGTGGACATGTTGCTCGCACTGATCAATATATATTGTGTGTGTAACATATATGATGGAAAGATTGTGCCAGTAATTTCTAAACGTTTTCAATTTACTTCAAATTTGCAAACAATCTCCTAATGAACATTATACAAAGGAGAAACGTTGTTACCAAACATTTAGAGAATTGCTGACCAACTTCCATCAAAGTTCTTCGCCGATTTACATCTAATTTATACATTCAGATGAAAGAGTGATGAAAACTAATGAAAAATTAAATGCCTAACATGTAAGACGTCCGGATTTTACCGACCTTATTTGAGCTTCATCCATAACGACGGGATGGTACAGCATGAGATCCTCAGAAAATCATAATTATATCAACAAAAGGCAATTACTGTTGATCTTATGTAAATGAAACTAACAAAACATTCTCTACCAAAACATGGACTGGCATGAGAAAACAGGTTAAAGTGATATACATTTCGGAAACGAACCGAGCAGGTGGTTAATGATTCGTAAAACTCCCATTTAGCAAGAGAACAGAGAGCTCCAGCACAGAAAGGAATAAGGCCTGAACAATACACTATTCCCTTTAATTTAAATAAGGCCCGGGATCCTTGGTAAGTGGCTACAAACCATTAACAGGGCTAGGCTGTGACCCAGCAAGAAAAATAAAAATGTTAATTCACCTCTAGCGAGACAGTGATTGGCTGAAGCCATACTTGGCGACACAGACGCGACACTATGGGGAGGTCTCCATTATATAAAAGCTTTTTGAGAGCTAAAATCTCTCTCATCTCACGGCAGACCGCACAAGGGTGTCGAAATAAGCGACGGCGTTGAGAGCTTTGCTTTCTGTGAAGTGAGGACAATATGCTTCACATATCATGGCGACAGATAGCAAAGCGGTAGTTATTTATTCCTGCAGGAATTTTTCGCGGGCAAAGAAATTGTGCATGTCGCTCCAACCCACAGCGAGTGTGCAATAGCCTTTATTTCGACTAGGGAAACATTAACGTTCTACGGAATGCAGGAAAGTTGTGACAGTGAATTCAGTAAAACCCAAAGTAGGGAATTAGGGATTCATAGCCAGTACAGAGACAAAACTATTGCAGATGCTGCTTGGTAAAGTGCCATCGTGCAGTAGGCCACAGTAAATGTTGAGTCTCGATGTTGATGACTCCAGCTTGCTTACGCTTTGATCATTGAATATCAAAAGCTAGGATACTAACCTACTGCCACGTTGAGTACATGAGAGTTTTTATTCATTGGCTCAAAAAGTAGGATTATTCTCCACCAACTCAGGACATTGACCAGCTATAACAACGGAGATTTAAATGAGCTCATGAGGTTTTCTAATATTCATTCTTTCCTGTGATAAAGAAGTTTCATCTGTAGAGATAACGATTTCAATAATCGTCATTTCAATAGGTCCAAGAATTAAATATTTTCTTATTCATTATCAAAAGCAATTGAACATGATTGTTGTTAATCATTTGACCCCTGAAAGCAACAGTTAATAAATTATATGTAGAATAAAAAAGGGAATAGCTGTTTTGTCTTTCTAGAGTAGACTCCAAACATTCATGCATTCTAGTTATGTGACAGTATTTTTTCTAATGATATTTGTTACGACCCACATCTGATTTTAGCTGCCTTACAGGGCCAGGTTCACATTTATTTAGAATGTCTCTTTGTCACCCTGGGCTTGAGAAGAAAGTTCAGATGTTTTGTCCATTCGGGCGGTAAGTGATAGGCTAAGGTTGCACACGTTACTACACTCACTGTACAGATACAAATGTCGGACATACGAGAAAATGGCTACTCTGCTAGGATGCGAAGTTATAGCATTATAATATATGGAGGATTTGCTTTTGATGGGTACAAAACACATAAACCTCCCACACAATAAGCTGACGCAAATTGGAGCAAAAAGAAAAATGTAAATGTAAATGTGACTCATCAATGTAGTAAGTGTAGAAAGAACTATATACATGTATTTCTTATTTGCTGGCGCACCACATCGCTGAATAGGGTTGTGTTGAACTGTGACTCAACTCCAGTAACCAAAAGGCTATATAAAAGACGAGGAAAAGTGTTCAGATATTGAATATAGCACCGTGGATGATATTTTGGGGTAGAATGAAGTCTTATGATCAGATGTTAACGCGTTATCAGATTAGGAAAATTCGCGAAGAGCAACGCTTAGTGGAACGGTCAAGAATGATGGAAAATAATCTACATCTACATCTACATTTATACTCCGCAAACCACCCAACGGTGTGTGGCGGAGGGCACTTTACGTGCCACTGTCATTACCTCCCTTTCCTGTTACAGTCGCGTATAGTTCGCGGGAAGAACGACTGTTGGAAAGCCTCCGTGGGTGCTCGAATCTCTCTGATTTTACATTCGTGATCTCCTCGGGAGGTATAAGTAGGGGGAAGCAATATATTCGAGACCTCATCCAGAAACGCACCCTGTCGAAACCTGGCCAGCAAGCTACACCGCGATGCAGAGCGCCTCTTGCAGTCTGCCACTTGAGTTTGCTACACATCTCAGTAACGTTATCACGCTTACCATATAACCCTGTGACGAAACTCGCCGCTCTTCTTTGGATCTTCTCTATCTCCTCTGTCAACCCAACCTGGTACTGATCCCACACTGATGAGCAATACTCAAGTATAGGTCGAACGAGTGTTTTGTAAGCCACCTCCTTTGTTGATCGACGACATTTTATAAGGCCTCTCCCAATGAATCTCAATCTGGCACTCGTCTTACCAACAATTAATTTTATATGATCATTCCACTTCAAACCGTTCCGTACGCATACTCCCAGATATTTTACAGAAGTAACTGCTACCAGTGTCTGCTCTGCTATCATATAATCATACAATAAAGGTTCCTTCTTTCTATGTATTCGCAATACATTACATTTGTCTATGTTAAGGGTCAGTTGCCACTCCCTGCACCAAGTGCCTATCGGCTGCAGATCTTCCTGCATTACGCTGCAATTTTCTAATGCAATTTTCTAATCGATTAAGACAAAGAGAGATCATGGAAGATCTTGATAGGATCGAGTTAGACATGCAACAGTTATATCAGAGTGAACAACACGAGTCAGGAAAGGTAGAAATACCGAATGAGACCGATAATGCAACACATGATGTTCAACATGTTCCAAAGAAATGCCATGAAAACGGCGTTGCTAATGAATCAGACGCCGAGTCTGTAGATAGTGATTTACAGTATATTAAACGAAACGTAATTAGTAAGGCTTGCAATTGCATGAAAGAACAAGTGTTAGTGTTCCTAGACTATGTTCGGAAGTGAACGAAACTGTTCACGAAAAACGAGGTAGGGAACGGTTGCAACAGATGGCGACTAGGGAAAATAGTGTAGATGAAAACGCCAAAATATTTGGAATGTTACAGCGTTTATTACAACAATCTCAGGAATCAGACAAGCGTACAGAAGGGCACATAACACAAGGGCAAAAAGAATTAGAAGGGCGCATAACACTGAGGCTGAAAGAAACTAACAAGGAAATACAAAAAACGCATTATAATACTCAAGGCCAATTAGACAAAATGCGAACCGAAGCTAAGGAAGCGCAAATCACGCTTCAAACGCTCGTTACAGGGCACAAACAGTTGAGAACAGACATTAACAGTGTCCAAAGAGACATGGTTACGTTCCGTGAAGATACGCAACAAAGTGTCAAAAAGGTTAAACAACAGGTCGAAACTTTTGCCATCAAATCGACGACGAAGGCGAAATACGTTATTGCTGAGACGACGTCTCACAAAAGAACGACAAAAGCAGCATTAAAGAAATTCGATGCACGTATTTTAAAAATACAAAAGAGAAACGAACACCAATCTCAACGGCTGAGACCGGAAGTTTTACGTTCGATCGAAAGTCATGGTGACGTAGAAAGCGTTAGTGAGGAGTCGCAGACGACGACAGAATCCACTTTAGTTTCGGTAGATACTACTGTGAATACTGCAAAATCAGCTGTTGCCGATAATACGACAGAAAGCGTACCAGAAATTACGAGTGACGTAAGACGGAAGGGCACATGTGGACGCCAGTCTGAAACCGCAAACCGCGAACGGGAAATTAGTCCAAACCAGCGTATGCCAGAAATTAACGTTAACCGTAGGGAACAGGTTGGATTGCGACCACTTGTTCTACAAAGAATAACAGGTCAATCTGGAATACAAGAGCGTGGTTCGTAGCAAGATTCAGTTCGTCAAGCACAAAGCGTGACATACGCTGATCAAACCATAGGGACACGTTTAGCAGCGCCACAACCTGTATTACGAGCAGGGCCGGCCTTAGCCATCCAGGTGCCCCGGGCGAGTCGTCCAGTTGGCGCCCTTTATTGTACAAATAGCGAACCTGGCAGTGCTTTGCAACACGGTATTTGACTGTTTTCTAGAAATCGTCTTAAGTGGTTAATGGCGTCATCTTATGATCATAACATGGTTTTTTCCATCGTAAATTTGAGTATTTTATTTTTTTAAATGGAAATGAAATCCAAATAATCTGAAAGCCCGCTAAGACGCTCCATGTGAGTCTTGTGTAGCCTGTGACGTCAGTCCAGCATGCTGCTGTCGCTGCCGTAACAGTCAGTATAGCAGTGATATATTCTTTGGGCATTCACGTTTTGGGAAATTGTCTAAAAATATTGCGTAGTACTGCACTGTACATCTACAAAAACTCCGACTCTTACTGACAATTACTGACATGCGGGTGCAAATCGTAGCGCTGCCAACATATGCAGTCTAACAAACATTGTGTGGCGCTGTATTATTTCAGTACGTTAGGGGAGAATTCTCTATGAATGAAGTGCACGCATTGCATGATCTATTAATTAATGTACATGAGTCATTAAGTCACAAATATTCGATATAAATACATTCGTATTAATTAAATCATAATGTAATGTGTATTTCACAGTCTGTATTTTCTTTTATTTGGAGCGACCGGTAGTTTCTGTTGTGAACGAGAGATGGTGCGGCTGCATGGGCTCTTCCTTGTTGCAGTTCTTGAAACAAATAAGAGAGGCGCTTTGGTAGAGCCCGTGCTAGCCCGCGTCAAACATGGATGGTTGCAGACAATACGAAGATTGCATTCAGCATGATTTCTCTTCTGCTACCCCGAATTCATCGCGCATTCGTGAGATTAGTGACGTATGTTGAATGAGACTGAATAATATTTTAGTTTCGCGAAATGGGTGATTGTAAATTATAATTTTTTTTTTTACATGCGTTTAGTACGTTGCGCCCCTTGGGCCCCGGCGCCCTGGGCGACCGCCCGGGTCGCCCCACCCTAAAGCCGGCGCTGATTACGAGTACCGACGGGTTACAGTATGGAGTCTAACGAGCCAGAATTGCTTACACGTCGAGATACAGAGCCGGTAGCGGCCGTTATGCACGCATACTGCGCAATGAGACCTGCAAGTGTGTCTACGGCACAAATGTCACAGAATGAACCGAACTGACGCAAACCAAGGACAGAATGCCAGTCTTCAAAACTCATCAGATACATCTCAGAGAGAAGCGAGAGGTTTTGATGATAACCACTTTCTTACAGTGCCGAAATACCAGCACTATAAGGAAGATGCAAATATTGTGATTTGTTGACTAATTACAGTAGGAATACCGACACATTGGCCATTGAAACATAAGTTAGATTTTATTTGCGCACATATGGAGGGAGGTGTTGCTGAAACTATGCAGAAGATAGCAGAAACTTGCGATTCGTATGATTCGTTTAGAGCTGCCTTCATAGCAAGATATTGGTCTCCTGAGATTCAGATGAGAATAACATATGGACTATTACAAAAGGTCTCACGAGAAAATTTGAGTGAGAAAACTGCAGTCAGATTCTTTGAGAATATGGCTAAAAGGAACCAATACTTAGGTAACCCATATAGTGACGGAGAATTTGTAGATACGCTGTTTAGGTTTTTATGTTGGTAACGCCACGTAGCGCTCTGTATGAAAATCACTGACTGTGCTGTGAGCAGTCTGTGGCTGGTTTGCATTGTTGGAATATTCTAGTGTTGGGCAGTTAGATGTGAACAGCTCGTAGCGTTGCGCAGTTGGAGGTGAGACGCCAGCAGTGGTGGAAGTGGGGAGAGAGATGGAGTTTTGAGAGCGGATGATCTGGACGTGTGTCCACCAGAAAGATTAAATTTGTAAAACTGGATGTCATGAACTGAGCCGGCCGTGGTGGCCGAGCGGTTCTAGGCGCTACAGTCTGGAACCGCGCCACTGCTACGGTCGCAGGTTCGAATCCTAGCTCGGGCATGGATGTGTGTGATGTCCTTAAGTTAGTTAGGTTTAAGTAGTTCTAAGTTCTAGGGGACTAATGACCACAGAAGTTAAGTCCCATAGTGCTCAGAGCCATTTGAACCATGTCATGAACTAATATATATATTATGACTTTTGAATACTATTAAGGTAGATACATTGTATGTTCTCTATCAAAATCTTTCATTTGCTAAGTATGCCTATCAGTAATTAGTGCCTTCAGTAGTTAGAATCTTTTATTTAGCTGGCAGTAGTGGCGCCCGCTGTATTGAAGTAGTTCGAGTAACGAAGATTTTTATGAGGTAACTGATTCATGAAAGGTATAGGTTAATGTTAGTCAGGGCCATTCTTTTGTAGGGATTATTGAAAGTCAGATTGCGTTGCGCTAAAAATACTGTGTGTCAGTTTACTGTTGATCAGAATAAATAAAGAGCGAAATGTCTGAGTACGTTCATTTCTGCTCAGCTGTTTGAAAATCAAATAACGTAAGGGGGTTATCAGCACAGTAATTCATTAATTTTTCTAAGGGGACGTTTCAAATTGATTGAGATGTGCAAACCGAAACTGCCAATGAAGTATCAACAAGCCTTGATAGGACAGGGGGGCGACAGTGTAGAAACTTTCAAAGGTGTTTTGAGACAAGTAGAATTCATGTATGAAAACGACACTCAAAGACGTCGCGATTCAGGTCAGAATAATTCTGAAAGAGCACGTAACGATGATAGGCCAGTATTGGAATTGAATTTAGGACGAAATGGGAATAATTACGGAAATGGGAGTAGTGGAAACAGTGTAATGGATATGATTTTAATAGTCGTTAGAACAGGCAGAATTTAGACGAAAACAGGAATAGAAACTGGAAAACAAGGGATAACCAACAGACTGACTTTAATCAGCGATCTCCAGGTCCATGAAGGGAAAGCCGATGGGGAGGTGATGCGAGAACGCAGCCACAGGCAAGTACTTCGGGTAATTACCGGAGAAACGAACCACAGAAGGAGGTTGAGTTACCACCACCAAATCCTGGGAAGCGCGAGGATTGACTGACGTTAGGTATTGCAGGAGTTCAAGCAGATATCACACTTTCTGCAGAAAGGGATGACAAGGCGTCCGCAGAAATAAATAGGTTAAGGTGTGACGTACAAGAGTCGGAATTGGGAACAAGAACGACAGAAAGATCATCAAAGGTATCGGCACAGATACTACGAATAGGGAGGAAGTCAAAACTAAAGTTTTGGGTGGGGATGAACTCCCAGCATTAAAAGATGAACTCCCAGCATTACCTAGTAATGAACAACTTGATTATGACGAAGCATTAATGTATATGGTGCAGACGTTTCATTCTGCACAGACGAAAAATGATTTTCAGCAGGATAATACATATCCTGCTCTAAACTGTGACGCTACGATTGATCAAGACTGTAGCATTAACTGACAAAATACAGTTAACACAGGTCATAGAAAAAAGAAGGAAGCACGGATAAGTACACCTGTTCCAAAGTTCTACACGCTACAGGATCTACTAAAATCCTTCCACAAAACTTTGTAAGAAAAGCATGAAGAGTCTGAGGCATTGTGGATTGCGGGAATCGCACAAAATCGGAAGAACAAGTTGATAACGGAGAGGAAGGTGACAGGGAAAACACCCATCGGGATTGGAAACCGAACGAGATTATAAAGTATGGGAACAGTCTGATAAGTCAGATGCAAATGTACACTTTTTTGGCACATACGAGGATATAGTGTAACGTCCCCTTAGAAAAATTTATGAATGGCTGTGCTGATAAACCCCTACGTTATTTGATTTTCAAACAGCTGAGCAGAACTGAACGTACTCAGACATTTCGCTCTTTACTTATTCTGATCAACACTAAACTGACACACAATATTATTAGCGCAACGCAATCTGACTTTCAAAAACCCCTACAAAAGAATGGCCCTGACTAACAATAACCTATACCTTTCATGAATCAGTTACCTCACAAAAATCTTCGTTACTCGAACTACTGCAATACAGCTAGCGCCACTACTGCCAGCTAAATAAAAGATTCAAATTACTGAAGGGACTAACTACTGATAGGCATAGTTAGCAAATGAAAGATTTTGATAGAGAGCAAGCAATGTATTTACCTTAATAGTGTTCAAAAGTCATAATATATATATATATATATATATATAAGTCCATGATATCCAATATTACAAATTTACTCTTTCTGATGGACACACGTCCAGATCGTCCGCTCTCAAAATTCCGCCATCTCTCTCCCCACATCCACCACTGCTGGCGGCTCACCTCCAACTGCGCAACGCTACGCGCTGTTAACAGCCTACTGCCCAACACTACAATAGCATATACTCCAACAATGCAAACCAATCACAGCCTTCACACAACACAGTCAGTGATTTTCATATAGAGCGCTACATGGCGTTACCAACATAAAAATCTGAACAGCCTACTTACAATAGTACGGCAGTATTACCGCGACTATGTAATCATCACACCAGACACAGAAAACAGCGTCGTAATAAATGACAACACAGCTGAAAAACTAAATCTGCAACTCTCAGTAGCAGGTAACAAATATGGTAACGAGTTGAATCAGGGTGCGAGTACAGACCCACTTAACGTAGAATCTGACGACTCCCCAGAATCTAAGTGTGAAGTACTGCCATACTTAAAGAATACTTGCCAGGCTCTAAAATCACACGATTACACAGATGTGTGACGAGGAGACAAACTTAAAGGAAGTAGAAAGTCGTGAAAATGAGGATTTAAAACGTAGATAGCTTACTTTAGAAGCTGATCTACAAGCAGAGAGCCTAAGGTTGGACAATTTAAAAAAGGGAAGTACTTCTCCCTAAAATCTCGATGAAGACCAAATTGGTATACATTACATAAGAGGAGTTCCTTTTTAACACTACATAACAACAGCGTTTTCAAACATTTCAAACAAACAGAACAAAGACCCAGAAGTGTTAAGGGTCGAACATAAGTGGAAAGACAAGAACTCGGTTGAAATTCGTCAGCATTATTCTGTTCTACAGACGAGATCCAAGTACAAGTTTACGGACAGTATGTGTTCCTGATGAACTCGTGAACAAGTATATATGGTACACTCACTTAAGTAATGGGCACTTTGGGGCGAAGAAATGTTTTATGAAACTTAAAGAGACCACACGTTTCCCCCAGTTGGAAAGACGTATTCGGCAAGTACTCAAAAAAATGCAAGGATTACCAACCTGCCAAACACGTTACTTTTCAGAATAGACCACCATTGTCACACATAATACCGGAAATGCTAAAACATCTTGCAGCAATAGATTTGATGGGACTGTTAAAAAGGATAAGGAATGGGAACAAGTTTATCTTTGTAGTTTTAGAGTTAACATGAAAGTATGTCACTTTGACGCCTTTAAAACGAGCAACTGGTGTTATGATCAGTAAGGCACTACAACGGAATTTCCTCAAGCCGGAAGGACAGGTAGAAAGGTTAATTTCAGATAATGGGCCCCAATATAGATCTAACCCTTGGTTGGCGACTTGAAAAAGACATAAACTTAAAATCATCTTCCTATTCAGGTACAAACCAAACGCCAATTGTGCAGAACGAACGATGAAGGATATTGGAACATGGTGTCATCTGTACCGTAGTTCATGACATACCACATGGGCTGACAAATAACGTCAGTTACAGACTATTATTAACGAAATGCCGCACAGTACGACATGATTACCACCAGTCACAGTGCTCAAAAATAAATAACCACTGGATAGGGTAAGCGAAGTAGTACAGTCCCCCTCCCCCATCCAGAAGACCCTCACATCAGCAGATAATAAAACTAGCACTCAAAAGCACTGAATGAGCAGCTCAAAAAAGGAAGCTCATAGCAGACAAAGGTGCGTCCACATGGGTATTAACTGGGGAACAGTCAGTTCTTGTTACAACTCACTTATTATCTAATGAAGGAAAACAGGTTTGCTATAAATTTTATTCAGTTTATAAGGGACCCATGTTACTTAGTAAAGTGGTTCCTGCAAAAGCGGTAGAATTAGTGAACCCAAGAACCGGAAAAAAATATAGGTCTACATCACGTCAGCCACCTTAAGGCTTATAATGAGTGATAATTATTGCAGTGTTCATATGGCAATTAGCCATGAAAAATAAAATATAAATAGATCACGGATGATACAGCAAAAGGATGTAGACATGCTTCACGTAGCAGCAGATCTCAAGAGGCACACAGGACGAGCTACAAACATGTAAATATTCAAATATAGGTATAATAATACTAATCATTTAAATCATCAAAGTAGGTGAAAAATAAAAGAAAACTAATTGCATGATGTATTAATTAACTAACCTGCACATCATCAATTCATGGTCACTCAAGAAGTATAGGAACCTTTATAAAATGAAGTGTCTTAATGCGTCAGAGAGATATTATAATTTCACCTGTAAAGTACTGAAAGAAAACTATTTAAGCGTTCATTTTTTATTATTCATGTAAATGTTCAAATGCAAAGCTCATAGTAAATTTAGATAAAGAAACATGTAAGTAGTAACATTAAGCAAAAGTCATTGTAAAGAAATGAAACAAAGAAGATACATAACACAAGGGTAACTACAACCATCTGGGGAAGAAAGCCGAGCTGACGACAGAGACAGGAAGTCTATAGGTAGCTACAGTCGGAGTGTGAGGGTTTATGAGATTGCACAATATGGCATTAGCGATAACCCGAAGATAGAAGTAAGGAATTTATTGTCTCATACTTCACAATAGTGCCAAGACCAAGCCAGGTGTCTTTTGAAGAATATTGTCCCACACCTCATCCCAATAGTAAGTGGACAGGAAAACCCAGTAGCAGCGATGGACACAAAGGCTGCACATCGGTGAGGAAGGCCAAGCAAACCCATTAGCAGCGATGCACAATAGCAAACCATCTGTAACAGCTCATTAGTACGACTGCCTGGAAAAATAAACTCAGAATATTTCTCCCAATATACCAGATAGAGAAGCTGATAACTGAAAACAGATATACCACTTTCTACATTGTCTATTCAGACTTGACCATATCTCATAAGAACATTACTGGTAGTCCTTCAGAATAACTTTTGCTGAATAACATATCCTACTCCTATACCCGAGAAGTTCCAAGAAACAAGAAATGAAGACACAGAAAGTAACAAAGATAAGAAATGATCCCAAAATGAGGGCACAAGACAGCAAGATTCCTTTATAAAACTTATACCTTAAACCAGTATGACATTTGGCAAAACCAACAGAAAGCAACATTCAACAAAAGCATGGCAGTTATTTCATTGTAACTATCAAACCAATCAAAGGTGGTCAATCTATAAACCAGAGTATGCATAATGGTGACATCAAAATGCAGCAACCATTGAGGGGCTACACACATCAACCTCGCTGGCAACGACACCAATAAAGTACTATGCCACTTATGTTGTCACATCATGCCATTGCCTTGGACGAGCAGCTTGTCGTCAAAACAATGCAACATGGAACAGACCATGTAATGAAATTTATGGTTGAACACTCAGAACTGTAAATGTCTATAATCTTAATTATCTTGCAGAGTCTACAACTGACTAGCAGCATCAACCACCACTGATAGACAGCAGGATTGGGAACCAAATCCAAGCCAAATTTTAAAGTGTAAAATGTGTTAAGAAAGAAAGTGATGCATGTGACAAATTCATTGTAATATTTTTAAAGAGTACACAAGGAAATCACTTCAGCAAGGAGTTAAGATGCCTGTAAATATTCAGTCACACCTGTAGCACTGAGAATTTGTACTTTGTGTTTCTTTTCTATTCTGTAAGTCCATTTGTAAATGTTAAAGTTCATTCGTAAGTATACCATGTTGTGTATTTCAAGTGAAATTAGTAACTGCTCATTCCATCTAAATATGTTAACGAGAATTTGTGTATTGTAGATGTTTTAGAAACATATGTTTTTAAAGACAAATAATGTCAATGAATATTAAGTTTTTGTTAATGTGTATGGAAATATGCATAAATATTAACTATTTTAAATACATAATGTCCACTTAAGTACATAAAGGTCTGCTTTTGATGACGATTTTCATTTGTGATGAAGCATTAAGTGTTGAGAGTAGATATAACAGAAATGAACACTTACTTAACTTAACTCATCTCTCACAATCATCAGCATCATGAATGTTTGAGAATTGTGGAATACCTGAAGTTATTGTAAAGAGAGAATCTAAAGGGTGGGTGAACCATTTCAATAGAATTTAACCACAAGTACTAGAGAAAAGTTTTGTTAGATTAGTCAAATAACTATCTATAAAGGACTGTATAGCCACATAATAATCATTTAATTAGAATATGCCTTGTAAATCAATACATTTCAAATTAAAATATAATGTTAAAATTACATCATCAAGCATAAGCTAGATGAGTAGCTCAACAATGATTAAATTATTTGAGTTTATAACTTTGCACTGGAATGAGCAATGCCTCGACCATTGATCACAGCAGCACAATATTAATTCAGAAGGGACAGCATGTGTAAGGCATCCGGATTTTACGGACCTTACAAGAGCTTGATCCATAACGACAGGATGATACAGTATGAGGTCCTCAGAAAATAATATCAACAAAAGGCAATTGCAGTTAATCTCATGTACTAAAAACTAACAAAACCACCTCTACAAGTATATGGACTGGCATGAACAAACAAGTTAAAGTGAAATGCATTTTGGAGATGAACTGAGCAGGTGATAAATGATATTGTAGAACTCCCATTTAGCAAGAGAATGGCGAGCTTCAGTGCAGAAAGGGATAAGGCCGGAACAATACATTATTGGTTTTAATGTAAATAAGGCTGGGACCGAGGGTAAGTGGCTGCACGTCATTAACAGGGCTAGGCTGCGACCCAGCAAGACAAATAAAAATGTGTAATCACCTCTAGTGAGACGGAGATTGGCTGAAGCCATACTTGGCGATCCAGATGCGACACGGTGGGGAGATCCCCATTATATAAAAGGATTTTGAGACCTAAAATTTCTATCTCTGTCTCCCATCTCGCAGCAGACAGCAGAAGTGTGTGGAAATAAGCGAGGGCGCTGAGAGTTTTGCTTTCTGCGAAGTGAGGACGATACGCTTCAAGTATCGTGGCGACAGATAGCAAAGTGGTAATTGATTATTCCTGTAGGAATTTTTTGTGGGCAAAGAAATTGTGCATGTTGATCCAACCCACAGCGAGTGTGCAATAGGGAAAACTAGGGAAAAATTGACATTCTACGGAATGCAGGAAAGTTGTGACTCAGTGAATTCAGTCAAGGCCAGAATTAGCGTTTGATATTCAGCACGGATACAATATCGTTGCAGATACCACTTGGTAAAGTACCATCATGCATTAGGTCACAGTAAATGTCGAGTATAGGTGTTAGTGACTCCAACTTCCTTACACTTTGACCAATGAATATCAAAAGCTAAGATACTAATCTACCCTCACAATGAGTACATGAGAATTTTTTTGTCGGTTCAAAAAATAAATTTATTCTCCACCAACTCACTGCATTGACCAGCTATGAAAACGAAGATTTAAGTGAGCTGCTGAGGATTTTTAATAATCATTCTTTCCTGTGATACAAATTTTTCATTTGTAGCAATAACGATTCTAATAATCGTCATGTCAATATGTCCCAGAATTAAATATTTTGTAATAGATTATCAAAAATAATTGAACATGAATGTTGTTTATCACTTGAGCCCTGAAAGTAACAATTGATAAATTATATGTAGAATAAAAAATGGTGTAGCTCTTTTATCTTTCTAGAATAGATCCCAAACTACACTGTTATTAATTGATGCATTCTACTTAGGCGACAGCAGCATTTCTAATGATTTTTGTTATGATCCACACCTGATATTTGCTACCTTACAGGGCCAGGGTCATATTTATTTAGAATGTCTCTTTGTCACCATGGGCTTGACAAGACAGTTCAGATGTTTCGTGCATCTACGCAGTAAGTGGTAAGCTAAGTTTGCACGCATTAGTACACTCACTGTGCAGTTACAAAGGTCGGACGTACGGCAAACGAACGAAATACATTGTGGTAAACTGATTAATTCATAGGCGAGTATAAAATACAGCGTCAAAACCCGCCTTTGAGATAGTACCATCAGACGTGAATGGATGCGAGAGTAAAGTTTGACAGAAACATGACTGCAAAAGCTTATTTATTGATTACTAGCGCTTATTATATATGCAATGAAACAAGGCTGGCTGTGAAGAACCTATAACTGAGTGTAACAGAGACCACCATTATCACGGGGTATGCCGCAGGTGTGAAGACATATTCATTCCTCGTATTCCGTAAGAGAACAAGCATTTTAAATATGCCCTTCGATTTCAAGCGATTGCAGTTTCCCATCCGACTTGCACAGAGCCAATGACTTTCTGTGGCTACCATTAAACACCTGTGCAAGGCTGGGCAGTGCAGCTAATAGATAATGAAACGAACTGACAGAAATTTAAATGAAATGGTTCTACATTAATTTAAGTACATAAAATATAATGAAGAGAATCGCTGCAAATACTGTTCATACGTTTTATGATGATGTAGCCTAAGACCCAAAGTGATTTTGATCAACATGATATTGGCCTTGTGGACCTACGAACTTGTAGTGAGAACTGTGAAGCGCAAAATAACCCTATAGATTAGATATCCATAAAACTTCCCGGCCTCTATTAATGTCCGGCACGCTCTGCTACTCCAGGAAGGTCGGCGTCTATGAGGTTGGAACTTCAGTACTGCTAACACGGTCGCCGAGACGAAACGCAATCTTATATCCCACGTTAGATGCATACACCCACCTTCTCTCAGAGTGAATAGACTGTCCCTTCCCACAAGATGTACAATTGCAGTTAACGAGATGAAAAGAGCCTTGTATAGTGAACGATCTAATGGAGTGCCGTCACGTTGCTTTCGAAATATCTACATCTACACTCCTGGAAATTGAAATAAGAACACCGTGAATTCATTGTCCCAGGAAGGGGAAACTTTATTGACACATTCCTGGGGTCAGATACATCACATGATCACACTGACAGAACCACAGTCACATAGACACAGGCAACAGAGCATGCACAATGTCGGCACTAGTACAGTTATATCCACCTTTCGCAGCAATGCAGGCTGCTATTCTCCCATGGAGACGATCGTAGAGATGCTGGATGTAGTCCTGTGGAACGGCTTGCCATGCCATTTCCACCTGGCGCCTCAGTTGGACCAGCGTTCGTGCTGGACGTGCAGACCGCGTGAGACGACGCTTCATCCAGTCCTAAACATGCTCAATGGGGGACAGATCCGGAGATCTTGCTGGCCAGGGTAGTTGACTTACACCTTCTACAGCACGTTGGGTGGCACGGGATACATGCGGACGTGCATTGTCCTGTTGGAACAGCAAGTTCCCTTGCCGGTCTAGGAATGGTAGAACGATGGGTTCGATGACGGTTTGGATGTACCGTGCACTATTCAGTGTCCCCTCGACGATCACCAGTGGTGTACGGCCAGTGTAGGAGATGGCTCCCCACACCATGATGCCGGGTGTTGGCCCTGTGTGCCTCGGTCGTATGCAGTCCTGATTGTGGCGCTCACCTGCACGGCGCCAAACGCATACGACCATCATTGGCACCAAGGCAGAAGCGACTCTCATCGCTGAAGACGACACGTCTCCATTCGTCCCTCCATTCACGCCTGTCGCGACACCACTGGAGGCGGGCTGCACGATGTTGGGGCCTGAGCGGAAGACGGCCTAACGGTGTGCGGGACCGTAGCCCAGCTTCATGGAGACGGTTGTGAATGGTCCTCGCCGATACCCCAGGAGCAACAGTGTCCCTAATTTGCTGAGAAGTGGCGGTGCGGTCCCCTACGGCACTGCGTAGGATCCTACGGTCTTGGCGTGCATCCGTGCGTCGCTGCGGTCCGGTCCCAGGTCGACGGGCACGTGCACCTTCCGCCGACCACTGGCGACAACATCGATGTACTGTGGAGACCTCACGCCCCACGTGTTGAGCAATTCGGCGGTACGTCCACCCGGCCTCCCGCATGCCCACTATACGCCCTCGCTCAAAGTCCGTCAACTGCACATACGGTTCACGTCCACGCTGTCGCGGCATGCTACCAGTGTTAAAGACTGCGATGGAGCTCCGTATGCCACGGCAAACTGGCTGACACTGACGGCGGCGGTGCACAAATGCTGCGCAGCTAGCGCCATTCGACGGCCAACACCGCGGTTCCTGGTGTGTCCGCTGTGCCGTGCGTGTGATCATTGCTTGTACAGCCCTCTCGCAGTGTCCGGAGCAAGTATGGTGGGTCTGACACACCGGTGTCAATGTGTTCTTTTTTCCATTTCCAGGAGTGTACAATACGTACTCCGCAAACTACAGTGCGATCGTATGTACTCAAGTGTAGTCACACACTTCACTGGAAACAATTTACTTAGCTTATCACAGCTTGGATTCCACAGTAAGAA
Organism: Schistocerca cancellata; assembly: GCF_023864275.1. NCBI lineage: Eukaryota > Metazoa > Arthropoda > Insecta > Orthoptera > Acrididae > Schistocerca > Schistocerca cancellata. The sequence continues at coordinate 105,004,383 of NC_064634.1, forward strand.
TACTATTTATAGATTCTCTCATGAAATAGTAGAAGCCTTAAATAATAGTATATCGCCAGTTGGCATTTTCTGTGATCTTTTCAAGACGTTTGATAGTGTATATCACGACACTCCTTTAGAAAAACTCACGTTGTGTGGAACTGATGGCTTTACACACGGCTGGTTTGAATTATGCTCAACATACAGAATGCAAAACGTTGTGGTGAATAATTCAGACAATGTCGGAAACGTAGAACATCTTAGTGACTGGAGAAAAAATAAAATCACAAAGGGATTCCCACTGACCTCAACTTTCGTCTAACTCCTATTCCTTATATATGTGGCTGACCTTCCACTACTTTTTTTTTTTGATCATCAGTCTTCTGGCTGATATGATGCGGCTCGCCGCGAATTCCTCTCCTGTGCCAACCTCTTCATCTCAGAACAGCACTTGCAACCTACGTCCTCAATTATTTGCTGAATGTATTCCATCCTCTGTCTTCCTCAACAGCTTTTACCCTCTACAGCTTCATCTAGTACCATGAAAGTATTTCCCTGATGTCGTAACAGAAGTCCTATCTAACTCTCCCTTCTCATTTCGGTGTTTTTCACCTATTCTTTTCCTCTGCGATTCTCTGCAGAACCTCCTCATTCCTTACCCTATCGATCCACCTAATTTTCTACATTCGTCAGTGGCACTACATCTCAAATGCTTCGATTCTCTTCTGTTTCAGTTTTTCCATAGCTCATATTATACTGCCATACACTGCTGTGCTCCAAACGTACCATTTTTGCCAGTGGCAGTCTACTTTTATTGTCCTCCTTGCTCCGTCCATTATTGGTTATTTTGCTGCCTTAACGTTATCTACTTCTTGACCATCAATCCTGATGTTAAGTTGCTCACTGTTCTCGTTTCTGCTACTTCTCATTATGTTCGTCTTTCTTCGGTTTATTCTCAGTCCATATTCTGTACTCATTAGACTGTACATACCATTCAGCATATCGGTCAGTTCTTCTTCACTTTCACTGAGGATAGCAATGTCGTCAGCGAATCGTATCATTGATATCCTTTCACCTTGAATTGTAACACTACTCCTGAAACATTTTCAATTACAGGCCACATGTCATGTCGATACACGTATGTGTCTTTAATGCAGTGGTTCCCATTGCCTTCTGTATACTCATGCCGTTGATCATCGCTGATTCTTCCGCCTTTAGGAGTAGTTTCTAACCCTAAAGACAAGAAAGGGTCCTGAACTTCCGTCCTGTCCTCCGCCCTCTCTGACAGGGCCGTTGGCAGAATGAGGGTGCCTTCTTATGCTGGAAGTCTCTCTACGCCAATGCTGATTATTAATCAGAATTTAAGAGGTGGCAGGTTTCGAACTAGTAATCAAAGACGCTATGCCCAGACCAAGTGTCATTTTACAAAAAAAAAAAAAAAAAACGTACTTTGTGCAGACAATACAAGTGCTATAATAGAGCCCATCAGAGATAAAGCTACAGGTGAGTTGGTAAGCGATATTTTCCAAAGAATTATTAAGTGTTCCTCTGAAAATGAACTCATACATACGTATGTATTCACATGTACGTCAGTAATACTTTTCATCATGGTCAGTTTTATTGTTTTAAGCTGTAGACAATCTGCTCGTTGTATTTGTGTTTTTTCCCATTTTCTGTTGCAGATCTGAAGATAGTCGCTGCTGACCGAAACCGGTAATACGAGAACGTACAAGTTGGTGAGCACAGACGTGAAATAAAAGAAATTCATTCCGCATTTTCGCATCACTGGTCCGTTAGCGACCGTGTCGCAGCTTGTGAGAAGAGACATCTCTATAGCACCGTCTGGTAGTACGGAGCGGAAATGGGTGACTTGCAGTGACCGAGTCGTTAGTGCAGCTTCAGAGTTTGTCTGGCCCTCCTGTATCGAATGGGCACTGGGCAGAAGAGGGGCGACTGTCGCCGTGAAATCAGGCCAGCCCGGTGCAGTCCGGTGGGTATCGACGTGTGCAGCGTGTGTGCACCGTGTGTGCAGCGTGTGAGTGTGTGTGTGAGTGTGTGTAGTGTGTGTGTGTGTACCGGCTGAATGGCTGCCAGCAGCCGCCGCGGCCGCGGTTGACAGATGCGCCGCGGCGGCTCCGCCATCAGGCTGCAGGCCGGCGGGTCCCAGACGATAAGCCGCCAGATACCGCCCCCGCCGCCCCCGCCGCCCCCACCGCATTGTGCCGCGGCGGCGCGCTGCAATGCGTCTCGGCCAGAGCTACAATGGGCGCGGACGCGCAGTCGATACCAGACAATGAGCCGGAAATTAGCGGCCGCGAGACACTGCGACAGGTGCCACGCCCCCTCACTGCCGTCACTCTTACTGCCCGCTTCCGGTCGGCGGCTCTCGCATCTTCTCCACCATCCTAGCGACTAATCCGTATCTAGTATACTTTATGAGGGTCATTTTCGCCTATCACTTTCAATTAAAGATAGCACTTTTTAATTGCAGGCCCCGCAGATCACTTGGTTGCAATTTGTTTGGGCACCGCATGTGGCCAGTAATAGGAACAGGTAGACTCGTTGACGGTTATGAACAGAATAAGTAATTATTATATTACTTGACTTACTTTCTTCATTCGATGTGCTTGTCGTTGCTGCTCATTATTTAGTGACATTCATCTGCTCACAGCGTTTCGGTACTACGAAATGATTGTTATAGGAAAGCTTTTGACAATGTTGATTGGAATACTCTCTTTCAAATTATGAAGTTGTCAGGGGAGCGAAAGGCTATTTACAATTTTTACAGAAACCAGATGGCAGTTATAAGAGTCGAGGGGCATGAAAGGGAAGCAGTGGTTGGGAAGGGAGTCAGACAGGGTTGTAGCCTATCCCCGATGTTATGCAATCTGTATATTGAGCAAGCAACAAAGTAAACAAAAGAAAAGTTCGGTGTAGGTATTAAAATCCATGGAGAAGAAATAAAATCTTTGAGGTTCACCGGTGACATTGTAATTCTGTCAGAGACAGCAAAGGACTTGGAAGAGCAGTTGAACGGAATGGACAGTGTCTTGAAAAGAGGGTATAAGATGAACATCAACAAAAGGAAAACGAGGATAATGGAATGTAGTAGAATTAAGTCGGGTGATGCTGAGGGAATTAGATTAGGAAATGAGACACTTAAAGTAGTAAAGGAGTTTTGCTATTTGGGGAGCAAAATAACTGATGAAGGTCGAAGTAGAGAGGATATAAAATGTAGACTGGCAATGGCAAGGAAAGCGTTTCTGAAGAAGAGGAATTTGTTAACATCGAGCATAGATTTAAGTGTCAGGAAGTCGTTTCTAAAAGTATTTGTATGGAGTGTAGCCATGTATGGAAGTGAAACATGGACGATAAATAGTTCAGACAAGAAGAGAATAGAAGCTTTCGAAATGTGGTGCTACAGAAGAATGCTGTAGATTAGATGGGTAGATCACATAACTAATGAGGAGGTATTGAATAGAATTGGGGAGAAGACGAGCTTGTGGCGCAACTTGACAAGTAGAAGGGATCGGTTGGTAGGACATGTTCTGAGACATCGAGGGATCACTAATCTAGTATTGGAGGGCAGCGTGGAGGGTAAAAGTCGTAGAGGAAGACCAAGAGATCAATACACTAAGCAGATTCAGAAGAATGTAGGCTGCACTAGGTACTGGGAGATGAAGAAGATTGCACAGGATTGAGTAGCATGGAGAGCTGCATCAAACCAGTCTCAGGACTGAAGACCACTACAACAGGAACCACCAAATACATTCTAAGACAAAAAAATGGCGGACCACGAAGGAACTAACCGTCCCTCTGTCATGGAAGACGGTAGACGTGACGTACGTATACAGTGAAAGAAATGATCTTAATCCCAGGAAAACTGAATGATTTGATTCAATTTTCTAATTATGAGAGCATTGAAGGGCGATCTGTTTTAGTTGCTGAAAACCATTAAAAAGCCAAGATCGCATATTTTGAATCAGGACACCCGGTTTCAACAGTCTTGGCTGTCATCTTCAGATCTTAAGCATTTTCTGTAGTTAAATGAACATGTTTTAGTATAAATGAAATGTTTAAGACCTGAAGATGACGGCTGAGACTGTTGAAACCGGGTGTGTTGAATAACACGTTGGTACAACTTTCGACATCAAAAGACCAGCCGATTGGCATGGTTGAAAGTGTTGTTGGATATCCTTCCGAGGGATACCGTGCCAAATTCTATCCAACTGGCTCGTTAGATCGTCAAATTCCCGAGATCATTGGAGGACACTTGAAAGTATCTAAGCAGAATTGTATCCTTTTATTATGTGAAAGTACCAGTGATAAGATTGTTCTAAATTAATTATTCAGAAAACCTGCATCTGACTGCGTCTGTGAACTTGTTTCTGGCACTCCTCCATTTTGCCAGAAATGCAACTTGTATTTGACACAGCAATAAAATTTAAGAGAATAATGCCGTTTGTGCAATGGCATTAAGATGGTACTGGAAATTTAACTTTTGGCCCTGGTGTTTACTTGGTTCTTTCATTGGTGGGTAACTGTACTCTACTACTCATTTTCATATTCAGTTTAAGCAAAGGATATGGATTATGATTCAGGCTGTTAGAAACACAATGTTGATCTCAATATATATATTGTAAAAATTTTAAGTCATACACAAAACCTACCGTAGCACGATTCACTCTTACAAAAATTTTACCAAACGCTTACTGTGTCAAAAACCTTGGACATACAAATCCTATCTCTGAATATTATCTAACAAAACCAATCATTATTTATCTTCTCTCATTTACGTGCTAAGGTTTGTTCTGGGGCAGCGAGCGCGACCTACCTTACAGCTGTCACCACACGTCTGCTTCCTCCGGGCACCTACCTGCGACTCCTGCCTGAAAGCTGTCTGCACACGTGTGCTTTCTCTGCGCACCTACCTGCCACCCCTCGGATTTTTACTGCACATGCCCAGCTCTCTTAACCATCAAAGAACCTCCTACTCAAAGATATTATACTCGTTCCACCTTGCGGTTGGCAACTACCAACTATTTTCTGGAGCTACCCCGATCAGACCTTAGCACATACCTTTCACACTGCCCATAATGTCTCGAACGTTCTCAATTGCTGAAAGGTCCGGAGATTTTTCTGCTCCACGTAGGATTGGAAAGCACTAAGAGAAGCAAAATGAACTCTCACCTTCTACGAGCGGGTGTTCTCTTGGTGAAATGTAAGCCCAGAACAAATTGCCATGAATGGCAACATAACGTCACATAGGATGTCCTCCATGTACCACTGCGTGGTAAGTGTTCCGTAGATGACAACCAAAGAGGCCTCCTAATATGAAAAGGAATGGCCGTATGGTGGACTAGAGTCAACTTGGCATTCCACCGCCTTCTGGGCCGCCCAGACACGTCTTCGGCCTGGAACCTCATTAACTAGGGTATAATTGTCTTCAGGGACGAGTAGCGCTTCGAAGTGAACCTCGATGACCAGCGGAAAAGTGTGGTTGGACACGACCACGACCCGACAGCCAGGAGAAATGGTCTAAGGTGCCGTTTCTTTTCATAGCAGGTCCCCTTCGGTTGTCATCCGTGGCACTCCTATAGCACAGCGGTACGTCAATGTTATTCTACACCACATTTTGTTGCTGCTCGTGACAAACCATCCTGGGCTGATATCTCACCAAGATAATGCCCTCTTGCACATGGCGAGAGTTTCTACTGCCTATCTTCGTCCCTGCAAAATTCTTCCTTGACCAACAACATCGCCGGATCTCTCTTCAACTGAGAACATCTGGAGCATCATAGGCCGGACGCTCCAAATATCCCAGAGTTTGACGATCTAACGCTTCAGTTGAAGAGAACGTGATACGCTATCACTCAGGAGGACATGAAACAATGCTTTCAGTCAATGGCAAGCCGAGTAACTGCTTGCATAAGGGCCAGAGGTGGACCAACGCGTTAACAACTTGATCAATTTGTGAAGCTCTTTCTCATAAACGATTCATCCAGTTCTTCTGCAAGTGTAAACATTCGTTTGTACATTTACACATCTTCCGATTTCCGCCCCTCTCGAATAATTTATTAGAGTGTATTGTTCTACCTAACTTGCTTTTTGATTCGATGTCTTTGTTGTTGCTCCTCAGTACATGGTGGTATTCGTCTGTTCACAGGAGGGTTGATTTTGGTTTCAAAATAAGTATTCCTTACTGAGTTGTAGGCTCCATAAAACATTTATTCCCATCTTGACATGGCATACTTTTCCAATAAAACGAAATTTCTCAATATAATACCGCACATGCAGTCGAACATGTAATAGTACAGCACAGACTACAGGCTGATACTTATAACACGAGCCAAAAAACTACCCAGATACAAAGTGATCAGCGATGTTCATTTAGCGTCGCAACTCAAAGCTATTACAATTACATATCTAGTGTATACATCGAAGTATTTCATGACGTTTATATCGCAAATATTCATCACGCTGGAGTCTAAAATTTATTTAGTTATAATTCCAGACTTGAATATTTTGAAAATTTTCGCTCAATGTTAAAGTGACCATAGCTTTCTACGTTTCTACAGATTTTATTATTATGCATATTAGTATATTTGTACATAAGTGAAATAGTTTTTTATAGTTTATTTACAATTTATATGATTTTTGAAGTATTTTTGTGTGTCGAATAATCTGATTATCCGAGTGTAATGGCTACTATAAATATTTGTGTATACCTAGTTTTCTGGTTCCTGGTTGAAACACGATCATGGACGGGTGTCCCGTTAGAGACTGAAACTTCAATAGTGGCAACTATTTACCTAGGGAAGAGTTGCGTAAATTGTACCACTTCTGAGATTTTATGTATTGTAGTATGATCAATAAGTTACGAAATTATTTATACAACACCATCCTCAACTGTAGCATGTTGTTCTTAGTTTACGATTTAAATGATAGAAATTCTGAGATAAATAAACATACTACACTCCATGGTCTAAACAACTGCAAGTGGTACAAATCCGGAATAAAGTTTCCTAGTTTGTGACAGTGGGTGCATAATCTGTGCCAACCTTATTAACTACGTCCATCAGCCTGAAGATATATCTTCCTCTAGGTTAAAGGAAATGTTCCATATTTCAGTTTTTACATTACTATTTGCAGCCGTTGCGTTTTAGCTTTTTCACCCCTCATCCCAGGGTTACACATTCCATTAATTCATATTTTGAATTTCACGCATATGATCATTTTCTCCATTCGATCTTCCCGCGTAACTCGCAATACCATTGCTCTGTTTTATGGATGCACTTCTGTGGTGGTTTCTTCGCAGTCTCCAGAACACGTCCTGTTCACAGGTCATGCTGTAGCTCTAGATTTCTTCTTCTTTGCTTCAAATAACTATTTTTTTCTGTACATGAGCTTCTTGGCAGTTCACAGACTTCTTCGATAAGCTTTGAAGTTTTCCCTGGAATTCATCTTTTTTTTTTTGCTGATTTCGTAATATTTCACGGCTATCTGTAACCCACTTTTTTCCGGCTACGGCTTCTTCTGCGCTGAAATTATGGGTCAATCCGTTTCTTTCTGAAATGTTGAAAGCAAGCTTTTTTGCGTCGTGTATGCATAAAAGGAACTTAGGACTTCAGTGTAAAAATATGCTCTTCCAATTCGTTTTTAACTTCGTTGTGAGAAATTTTAGATGCAGTAAAAATTTTTGCCATCACGGTTTGTATTTTTATTTTCAGTGTGCCTCTTAACTGCTGGCTAAGGTACATTTTATATGCATCCACGTTGATTTAATCCATGATCCCCATTTAGATACGCCGTTTGAGCTTAATGTTCCCATCTGTGGTCCTCTTTTCATAACGATTTTCTGCTACCATGCTATAATATCGTAATATTATTTAATTAGTAACTTACGACAAAGAACGCATTAGAAAATTCACCACATCCTTTTCAAACATTATGTTGCATTACTAATTCCAAACGCATTTTTAGAGCTCACTACACAATCAAGAGTCTCAAATTGTACAACATCGGAAACTTATATCGGTACATTATAGGCAACATCGCCATATTCTCTTCAGCAATTCCCTAAAAATGAATCACAACAAATACAGATTCATGAATGTCCGAAAATTACTTCATTGTATTCATCAATAAATAAAGCTATTTTGCCACTTACCTTATAACAGTGATTACCTTCGCGACGTAAACAAAAAGTTTGGTGAAAGTTACAACAAAGATCAACACTGTCTACAGCCGATCTGTTCCTCTACACAGAGAACTCACAGTTGACAACAGGGCTCCAAGAAGCGCGTAGTGTACGCTGCTCTCTCTGAATTTCGAATAGCTCAAGATGTAGGAATTTTAATGTAGTGATACAGAGTAAAGGTAGTATAAAATAGTCAAGTCTCGAGTACAACGGGTACAAAGCAGGCATTTTTCTGTGTTTTACTGTCCTTCAATACCGTGTCCTGCAGAGTGTATAATCTACCTCCAGCGACCTGGAAGTCGTAACATACATTCAGCAGCGCCTGTTTAGCAGTCCGAATGGGCGAACTATTTTCCGACGTGTCTTTTTTTACATTTTAGAAGCGAATACCAGGAGCTGCTTCTTTTGTCTTGGGCCTAGTTTACGCGTGGGCGAATAGAAGCCAACTCAGGTGAACGAGCATCTACCGGCAATTCACCAGTGCTCGCTACCATTCGCTTCAGTCTGTGAACAAACGTTTACGCCAGGACAGTGGTCAGCAAACTCATTAGTCAACAGAGCCAGATGCCAATAGTACAGTGACTGATGTATCTTAGGAGAGCCCAATTTTTTCAGCTTATACCATATACGTAAACACATTGTTTTTACTATAATTATGGTACTCATCAGCCAGTCATCGTTAAAAATGTTCTCCATGTGACTGAGGAACGTTCACTGAGGCCGATCCTTCCCTCTATCCCACATACATACCCTTCTTGTATACTTGTTTCGTCTATTTCCTTTCGTGCATCGTCTCTGTGTCCAGACCTTCTCAACATATATTTCTCAATACTCCGCAACGTTCCCCAAAATTAACAAACAATGTGAGTTTTTAAGTGTTAAGCGATAGGTAAGTTCAATAAAACATGACAACGTACTTAATAACGGTATAACTTATTGAAAAAATTGAAATCTTGCAGTAACCAGAAAAATGAATCATGACAATGACTGACAAACACTATTGTAAACAATTGCCTTGCATCTCCTTGGAAAGTTTGGGTACGTCAAATGTGTATGTTGCTGATTTTAATTTAAAGTATGATGGTACACCGAAGTGACAAAAGTCATGGGATAGCGATGTGCACATATACAGACGACGTTAGTATCTGGTACACAAGGTATAAAAGGGCAGTGCATTGGTGGAGCTGACGTTTGTATTCAGGTGATTCTTGTGAAAAGGTTTCCGACGTGACTATGGCCGCACGACAGGACTTAATAACTTTGAACGCGGAATGGTAACTGGAGCTAGACGGATGGGACATTTAATTTCCGAAATTATTAGGGAATTCAATATTCGGGTAACCACTTCGTCAAGAGTGTGCCGAGAATACCATATTTCAGGCATTACCTCTCACCACGGATCACGCAGTGGATGACGGCCTTCACTTCACGACTGAGAACAGCGGCGTTTGCGTAGAGTTGTCAACGCTAACAGAGAAGCAACGCTCTGTGATATAACCGCAGAATCAGTGTGGGACATACGACGAACTTATCCCTTAGGACAGGCTTGATAAAATGTGGCGTTAATGGATTATGGTAGCAGACGAGCTACTCGAGGGCCTTTGCTAACAGCTGTTCGTCAGGATAGAAGTCAGGAGCGGAGGGCGTTGTAAAATGACAATTAATTGAGTGGAATGGACCCAATTTATTCTGGTAATGATGGTACAGGGGTGCCTACATAGGGCTGAGCAGCCCCAAGAGGGGTTGCCGTCTGTTCATCAGTGAGGCAGAGGCTAGAGGAGCGACTACTCGGGGCCGAGGTCAGAAGCTAAGAGAGCGCGGAGCTGTTTCCAAGCCGCCCTCGCCGCTCCCGGCCGCGTCCCCACGTGATCACACGATTAGTCTCTGATTGGAGGGTTGATTCCGCCAACGCGCCTTGCTAGTAGCGTACCCCCGTCAGCGCAACCAACCCGTGGGACTTGAGTCTAACCGAGGAGCACGTGGCAGGAATGTGCCGACCATGGTCTTCCGGCCAGCACCTTCCACCACAGTATGCCTAAGCCGGCTACGCCGAACATTGTGCATTGAAAATTTACTTAATAAAATTTTGTCGGCAATGATCCCTCTTGGGGGGGTCTCATCCCTGCACATCCTTTCCCCTTCCGAAGAAGGCTCCCTGAATGAAAATGAATGAGCCTATTCTAGTTGATTATTCCATTTAAAAAAAATATATGATCAATATGTGCAAACGTTACAAAGTGGCCTGAAGGGCCTGAAGGAAGGCTCTTGAATAACAAACTTGTGGTGCGACGGCAGTGAGGCGGCGCCATGCTGTGAGTGTGTGTCGGCGGTATCAGTGGTGGTGGGTACCCAGGCGATGATGAGGGGCACCGTAGTACAGCACACTGAAACACTCCACCCTCGTGGGGGTGAGAGAATGCTCCCAGGCCTAACAGTTCCAAGGGGGTTTTTCCCCGTAATATTACTTTGAGTTCTTAAATCTAGGATTACAATGGTAATTGCCCAAGTGGGTGAATGAGAACATTACAAAATGACAAAAATTTAAAGAGAAAACAAAATGACTTACATGAGGGTTAAAACTCGACAGTTAAATATTGATTCCATAGACTTTACATTGAAATACAAATCCATTACAAAATTAGTTCATTGACCTGACACCTAGACTACAACTTAATTCTAAGGGGGGGTCATGCCTGATCACATGCACCAAGGTTGGCAGGTAGTTTCAGGTGTGATATTCACCTTCAGGTTGTGGGGGTGGTACTACTTCTCGGAAGGAAGTGAAACATTTGCAAAACCCTCTTTTACAGAGTATCCAGGATACTATAATCAGAATCATTACAATGATTATTGCCGAACCAGCGCTGGGTAATACAACGGTGGTTAATCGCTTTGTTTGGTGCCAATCAGCAATATGTGAGGCCACTCGGTCAAGAGCAACTTGGTTATGTTCCTGGGTAAGGAGATGATTGATCGATTGGAGTAGATCTGAATCATTGGTAATCGGTAAATTCTTTAGCTTCTCATGGTGATGGAGTTTAAAAGAGAGTTCAGGAAGGTATAAGGTAAATGTGGGAATGGTGACATGAAAGGCGGAGTGCAATTGAGCTGATATCCTCATAGAAGCAGCGTATACGTCACATCTTGAACTATTATACACTAGGCCACTATTATTCAGTGTTACCCGGTACGATTGAGTCTCGGACATTGAACGGTGACACACCAGGGTGGCGGTGACAGTCTGTGGGACAGCGAACAGAAAACTGTTGCCAACAGGCTGAATTATTGGTTGACGAAGTGAGACTAGAACACGAGGACATGGAGGTGTAGTAGTTTCAGCTAAAAACAGTGACATCTCGCACTCAGTAGTGTTAGTGTGTAAAATTAGCGTGGAGCATAAGTAATGTGTTGTGTGGAAGCAACTAGATAGTTCATCGCGGGAGAGAGTGGCGTGAGTTTGTCGATCCCGACTAACTATTAAAAATTCCTGAGTCTGCCAAACAACATGGTGGTGAAGGGTAGCCCAAGAGACTGGAAAAGTGTATATCTGATAGCACTCGTATTCGCAATTTGCGCAAACGTGATTGGCAACCGCATTCGCATCCGAATACCGTCCGAATTACGGGTAAGTCGTACCTCCAACGCAGCATAGTAAAAGGGGAGGTTGCTTTCCCGCACGGCATAAAGCATTTGTTTAGGGGCCAAAATTTGCGACGACACATTGTGTAGCATGTGCAAGAAGGGCTCTGACGGTAACAGATGTGGACTGAGCTTTCCTTGCAGTCCGAGTTGAATGGCCGAGTGTAACATGTGCACGTGTAACTGTGCTGTGTGTATATTAAATAAAAGAATCTGCGTGGTCTTCACAATGTCCAATGTGATAGTCAGATTACGTAATCCCGAGCGAAGATGAGTCCACTCTTGGTTAAAGGATTGTTCAAGTGCACCATAGTGTCGTGTTAATCTGTCGGCTACAACTTGTATTTGTCTAGTTGTGGCTAACAGGTTATTCTCAAGATGTGTCAGGCGCACCTGTTGATGTACCAACACTTCGTGATTAACTTGTGTTTCCGAAAGCGCTTGTTGTGTGTCCAAATCCCAGCGTTTTGCGTCTGTTTCGTCAGGAGTCCCAAAGACAGATTTTAATAATGTACCTCCAACGGGCAACCAGGCTCGTTTGAAACGAGGCAGTGGTACTGCATCCCTAATACTGTTCAATTGACTTCGAAGGGTTGAAATAATTCTAGTCACTTCCCACAAAGATCGGAGAAACTCATGTTCCTTCGTCTGCGTCAAGAAGGTTTCATATTTTGACAATTGCTGAGCTGTATCATATAAAGCACGGTCTTCCTCTTCTAATAATGTTAAGTTGACATCAGCTAACACAATAGCATAATGTGGAGTATGCACCAGATTATGACGACGTCCAAAAAGCACGCCAGACGTGGAAGGGTAGACGTGAAATGGAGGCGCCTTAACGGCGACGACGACAACCATTGAGATTAACATGCTGCCCATCGCGGATGATAAATTAACAGCCATTTTAACGGAGGTTGCTTTCAGCTTCCAATGTTGATAACGGTCGACTGCGAGAGAAAGTATTAGTGACCCTAGAAGTAAAAATTTCCTGGCTTACATGATGAGTAATTCAGAGATGACAGAGGGGGTACAACGTTGTAGCAATAATTACCTGGTAAGTAGCGACGATGGACCCGTTCAGTCACGCTTACTGCTGAAGAAGACCACGAAGTAGAACCACGGCAGGCAACCAACAGTTTGGCAGCCGTGGGGGTAGCAAGGCGGCAAGACAATGGTGTAATTCAACACTGAGTATCCGCTGATCAATCACGCGTCAGCAAAAAAGACGCTGAACGCAGAGGCAGTACTACGCAGCGCAGACTAAGCGTAACTCGCTGGAAAAAATTTTTCAACCTGCTACGGGACGAAGGCCAAGTGTCGTTAATTAATTTGAGATTTTGTACGAAGAAAGTTCTTTTTTTTTTTTTTTAAATGAATAAAATGAGAAGGAATCCTGTGATCGCGGTGTAAACCTGCACAGCCTAGGTACCTCCCACGCATTGGCCACTACGCAGGGGCACCCACCCCGCTAAGGCTCGACACGGCGAGACAGGTGAAGTACTTCATAAATTTCAGAAATAATATTGAGTGGTTTTTCAGCTGTAGAAAACCCGAATGAGGGTAGGACGATTCGAGTTAACTCAGTAATAATAGGATCTTTACTTACAGAAGTGGTCAATAGAGAGATTAACTGTACTGAAGTCGGAAATGAATGTTAGCGAGAGCGAGTCTGTTGCTCGCGAATACAGAGGCTGAGCGTGAAGCAGTGGAGGCGGCGCAGCGCAGCTTTATCAGCGCTGAGCCGGCAGAGTGCTGAGCTCAGGTAACAGCGTCGGAGAGCGCTAGTGGCTCTGCGTCCGAGACTAAGACATTGTAAGTGCAACTTAAAAGTAACAGTCTATTGCAAAGCAATAATAAACGAATAGCTGATGTCACAAAGACGTTTGATTCCATTTTAACAGAACAACTTAAGTGTTCAACAGGTAAATTGATTACGTCGTTGATTAAAAGAACTGCTACTGAACATAACGTACATACGTACGTACTTCCCTTTCCCCTTCCGAAGAGCGGAGGGCATAAACGATAAAAGCCTTGTTCATGTACTTAGTATATGACAATAGAGGTTTGGTAACATCAACAAGTTACACCAAGGTAGTGTGGATATGAACAGTGTGAGTGTGTTGTAAGTGTTGTGTAAATGTGTGACTAATGGTAGCTGATGGCGGATACGAATTGAAGGCCAATAGGTGCTATCAGAGATACTTCCAGTCGAGAAACAATGAAAGTTAAAAGGGAATACCGAATGTGACACAAAAATAACGTATAACCATAAAGTGTACTAACATTAATCATGACTATAAATTGATAACAATAAAACATGACATTGAAGTAATAATAATTGACAAGAAATAAAATAAAGAGAATATTTCCCGAACATAACTTCCGAATCGGATACGAAATCCGTCAGGGGATGTTGTTTTTTTAGTCGGTTGACGAAGTGCATAAGGGACTACGTCAGTAGAATCCGACAGTGTGTGTATATAACAACATTGTTCTTGAAAGTGCAGTTTGCACTGTCAGATGGTGAAAAGCAACTAATCCGTTCAGCAACGGAAAAGGCTGCCATCTGGGGAACGGTATCTGAATCTTTGGCAGAATCCGATGATTTTGCAATGGAATTGCCATCTAGAAGAAAGTGGCGTTGTATAAAATGTAATAAAAGAGCGTCTGAGGCTCAGTTCATTTGTGGTTGAGTGCTAAAGGCGTAGTGTGAGCGCAAATTATCTCACGGTAATTAATGTATAAATTGTTTTGTGGTCAACCGAGGAGCCTAGGATTCGGTGACGTGTAAGTACAAGTTCGCGGTGCGTATGAGCTACCTGCGAGTGACTCGACTATTAAGTTCAGCAGTGCATTAGTGCAATCTGCAGACTTGGATTGATGATTATATAATTTGCAGGGCAATGGAGCAACCTGCGGACAGTGCTAAGGCAACCTGTCTAATAATTGAGGGGTAGGCAGTGCATTGGAGCTATCTGCGATACCGTGGTTCAGCGGGCCTAAGGGCGTCCGTCTGACTTAATAAGAATTAGTGTAGGCACATGGGTTTCCTGCGATGCACGGAATAAAAGTATCAGCGGCGTTATCAGCGACCTGCTGTACTAGGAAAATGTCGACTGTTCACGTCAGCGGTTATGTGAGACGGCGTGTAGCCGCGAGAGACCGGCCGCTACTGCAGCGACAAATATCACGCGCTCAGCGTGTACCAGAAATAACGATGAATTAGAAATTGCTAATTATCTAGAATAAGAGTTTTTTTTTTAAAAAAAGGCTGTTAGTTATATAAAATGATGGTAAATGCATTGTAGTCCGTCATACACGGAAGATAGGGCAGTAATCTGCGGTTTGTTTTTGTAACTACTCGGACGCGCCGCGTGTTGAGACGCTGGAGGCGGCAGCGCACGTGGTGATAAGATACGTCATCGCGCGGAGCGCTGTTACTGGCTGAGAAAAAATAATGGCCGCTGGCCACTTGGCGAGGAGAAGGGACAGCGCTGAAGAGAGGAGGGGAGGCAACAGCTGATGTGTTGCCCCGCCAACAGCTGGTCCCGTAAACAAAGCGTACGAGGCGTATGCATTTCAAGTCCTGACTTAATCTGTTCCGATTACTTACGATTAGCTGCAGCAAATACAGAATTACGACATATAGTACAATACACTAGACGTCAACGTAACAAGTATTAAGAAAAGCTCGGAGTAAAAATACTCCACATGTACTGGTTTGCCAAACAGATGGCAATAGAGCACATTGAAGAATATTATTCGGAGTTAGCAGCCGCGGTTCTGCCAACACCAAGCGTAATGGTTGCATTTGAAGCAAGTCAGTTGCGTGATGTCTAATGAGTGGCATTGCTTGCAAAACATAAAACATAATCATACATATGAAAATGAGCAAAATTACATGACATGACTGGAAATTGACAAATGAGAATGGCTGGGAACTCCGTGGTGGCCAGGCACGTCTTGCTTCCAAGTCCCTGGAGAAAATGACTTAAGCTAAGCTGCAATAAAACATAACATAAACTCTAATTAGGCGTGATTAATCACGCGACCTCAACCCATAAGGGTGTCGATTCCGCAAAGGGTATCTACAACCCTGTGGAGGTAATCTCCTCCGTTTTCTCTTTCGTCTTTGTTCCACTTGAGGTGGAGGTGACACAGGCGGATCGGGGGCTGCGACCTGTTGTGGTGACACAGCCCTACCGTGGTAAGGTTGCAGGCGGTCAAAGTGCACTATCACCGTACGATCGGTTAATTGCAGTTCTGCATTGACTGGTGAGGTCAACCGTACAATCCGATACGGGCCTTCAAAGCGGGGAGAGAACTTTTTAATTCGTCCCTTTTTGATTGCCGGGTTTCGTAGTAACACTAAATCACCTGTTTGATAAGTCGGTAAAACGGCATTTTTGTTCTGCCTGTGCAACTGTTTGTTGGTAGCTTTGATATTATTCCTCTTTACCTTATACCAGATCGCTTTTAGTCGGCGGGCTAAACCTTTTACTTCCTTTATTTCTACACCTTGAGGTGGTTTGTCTATCTCGAACGGCGAATTCATCGGCCGTCCAAACACAGCTTCGTAAGGGGTATACCCCGTGGATTCATGTATTCGGGTGTTGTATGCAGAAGAAATATACGGTACATATCTGTCCCAATCAGCATGCGTTTTTGCAACATAATAGGATAACATTTTACAAATTGTACGGTGTACGCGTTCAACGCGACCGTTGGCTTTAGGATGGAAGGGAGTTGTACGCCATTTTTTGATTCTTAACAATTTACAAACTTGTACAAATAAAGCAGACATGAAATTGGTTCCTTGATCCGTTAAAATGGCATCAGGACTTCCAAAAGGTAGTATCACACGATTTACAAACTCTCTCGCCACAGTTTCAGCTGTCATGTCGGGGAGGGGAATCAAAATTAGATAACGTGAAAAGTGATCAATAACAGACAAAATGTATTTGTTACCTTGTTGCGACTGTGGAAAAGGACCTTGGAAATCTAAAGCAAGAATTTCGAAGGGTGAAGATGCCTGAGGAAGTGTTTGCAGCGGCACTCGCGGATGCCTATTTTGTGCTCGTTGTGCACACGGCAGGCAAGATCTTACATACCTGTCCACGTCACGTTGTCGGTATTGCCACCAATAACGTGTCGCAATTCGAGCGTTCGTAGCGCGTTTTCCGCTGTGACATGCTTGGATTGTATCATGGCATTGCCGTATTATACGTTGCTGCAAGCATTCCGGTATTACCAAACGATTTCCATGGGGAGTTCTTCGATACAAAAGGTCGTCTATTACTTCAAATTCTGGCAAGGTGGCGTATCTTTGACATTGAACGTCCACCTGCTGTGCTTCTTTTAACTCTTCAATTGATACCTCATCTGATTGAATGACACGCACTTTTCTACTTAACGCATCAGCATTTTGATGCAACCGACCAGGCTTGTGCCGAACTTCAAAATCATATTCTGACAGTTTCATGGCCCAGCGCATAAGTTTGCTGCTACGGTCTTTAAGATTCAATAACCACTGCAGAGCAGAGTGATCGGTAAGAACTGTAAACTTGCGACCATAAAGGTAACATCTAAAATAATTAATTCCAAAAAGAAGGGCAAGCAATTCCTTTTCTGTAGTACTGTAATTAGTTTCTGCTTTATTCAGTTGACGAGAGGCATACCCAACGGGTTTTTCCTCACCATCTTGCACTTGGCTTAGGACACATCCTACAGCAAAATCAGATGCGTCACAAGATAAAATAAAAGGTTCAGCGAAGTCTGGGTAAACAAGTAGAGGTGAACTAGTTAAAATAGTTTTCACTGTTTGAAAGGCGGTCGAACATTCATCCGTCCAAACAAAAGGAGTATCCTTTTTCAACAATTTAGTAAGTGATTTGGTAATAGTAGCATAATCTTTAACAAAACGGCAGTAATAATTTGCAAGACCAAGGAAGGATTGTAATTCCTTTAAATTTGTTGGAATAGAAAAAGTGTCTACTGCTTCAGTTAATCGTGGATCTGGCTTGACTCCGCTGGAACTGATGACATGACCTACATACTGCACTTGTGATTGAGCAAAAGAACATTTTTCTAATTTTAAGCTTAAATTAGCATTTTGCAAGCGCAACAGCACACTGCGTAGATGTTCAGCATGTTCAGCAATGGATTTTGAAAATATAATTATATCATCAAGATACACAAGGCACATAGTAGGTTTCAACCCACGTAACAGCAGATCTGCAAATCGCTGAAAGGTTGCTGGCGCGTTGCGAAGCCCGAAAGGCATCCTTAAGAATTCATATAAGCCACCAGGAACTACAAAAGCTGTCTTAGCTCGATCTTGAGGAGCAATTGGAATTTGATGATACCCACTGCGCATGTCTAATGTTGTGAAGTACCGGCAATTGCCCAGACGATCGAGTGTTTCATCGATCCGGGGTAATGGATAATGATCTGGAGTAGTAACTTTGTTTACTGCTCGCATGTCTACACAGAGGCGATAGGATTTTTCTCCGTCTATAGATTTCTTTGGAACGACTACAATTGGGCTAGACCACGCACTAGAAGAGGGTTGTATTATTCCTGCTTCTAGTTGCTGTTGTATAGTTTCCTCTACCACTGACTGAAGATGGTAGGGAATTCGGTACCCTTTTTGAGCTATTGGCCTAGCATTTCCGGTTGGAATCTCATGTTGGATTAGATCTGTTGCTGGTAAATATTTCCTGTCTTCAAACAACCATGAATACTCATTCAATACTTCATTTATTAGCTTTTGTTCATGCAATGGGAGGTGACTAAGCTTAGCTTTAAACTTATCTGTCAGATGTGACGTGATTGTCAAAAGGTGTTGAGAGGCGGCAGCAGTCTTTTTCTTTTTCAGAGAAGGGGTTCTCTTTGACAACTCATCTTCTGTGATAACCTGTAAGCTGGCTAATACTGTACCACGCGGTATTAAAGCTTGCTTATGACTAAAATTGTCTAAACACACGGGTACGCAATTTTCTTTCTGTACTTGCTGCGCTTTGCACAGGCTACGTTTTACGTGGACCTGCATCTGGTCAAGAGTTTCATTCTGGCAGAGTGGATCTACCAAGAAATGAACCTCTTCGGATTCACGTATCCCGACAGGCACCCAAAGGATCTTTCCTGTGCCTACTGGTATCTCCACGGGATTATCGGCTTTTAGCATCGTTACGGGAGACTCCGAAACTTGGGAAACGGATCCTTTTTTCCCAGCTCCGCTCGCCCGCAACGTGCAGTCACGTCCAAAACGGTGCACGTTGTCGCCGAATTGGACGGTATTTAACCTATAGTCAATAACCCCCTGGAAATGACGCAGAAAGTCACTTCCCAGGATGATGTAATCCGTGCGCCTGTTCCGTACAACCTCCATCGTAAAAGCATATTCTGTGGAGTCCAACATGAACTCAACGCAACAGCTGCCATCAGGTTTCACTATGCCGGGACCAATACCACTGATATGGTACCGCGGCGGTTGCAATGATCTTTTATCCTTCTTCGATAAAAATGCCAAGCTGATCTGTGCGCCTGTGTCAATTAGCACGCGTATTGGTTTGCGGCCTCTAACACCATCGACAACCACGCTTGCCACCTGCGTGATTCCCTTATAAGCTAGGGGGGTCACTATTTTTAACGGGGGCCGGGAGGGGTGGCACTTCCTGCCCCGCGGCCGTTTCCCGAATTCTGTGGTTGGTTTGCATTTCGCCTGGAATTTGCAGGCGGTTGTGGCCTACTATTTGGACAATGCACGCTTTGGTGACCCATGTTCCTGCACTGATGACAATATGGCACGCGACATTGCTCGGCCACATGTCCTTGTCTGTTACAGCGCCCACACTTACTATCGTTCGAAAAAATACGTCGGGGCTCGCTTTGCCGCGCGGAGACGGTCACAAATCGGCTCGCCTCCTCTCTCAAGAGTGCTAATCGCACGGCTTCGTGTAAGGTGCGGGGGGAAGCTACCTTGATTTCACCCCCTATTTGAGGGTTTATGCCACGAATAAACACGTCTATCGCACGACATTCTGATTCCTCCAACAGAACTTCGTTACGAGCAGAACTGGCACTTAGTGCGTACGTGCGGCATGCGACGCTTCTAATCCTGTCCGCGAATGCTTCTAAATCTTCACCCGTTTTTTGCTTAAGGGTGGAAAGCAAGTCGCGATAGTAACTAGTACCACGTTTGTCTGTATACCTTTCAATCAACCCTGTTGCAAGGGACTGGAAGGTAGGGGCATTTTTCAAGCTCTCGACCGACTGCACGTAGTTCCGCGCTTCGCCGGTGAGTTTCATTTTCATCACGTTTAAGAGAAATTCATCTGGCCAACCGCAAAGCTTTCCGATGTCCTGGATATTCTGCACAAGCGTTTGAATATCCTCGTGCGGCTTTCCAGCGAACGCCGGAATAAACGCTACTGCTGGGAAGCTCTGCACCAAAGTAGAGGTGGCTACTGCCACAGGTGATTCTGCACTAGTGAGTGGTGGAATCACCTGCTTCGGCTGTTCTTCCACTAACACTGGCTTAGCAACATTAGATTGCGGAGAAGCCATTTTAAGATCATCTATCTGTTGCTTAAGCTCCGCGTTAGTTAGAATTAATTGATTTAACTGGGACTGCAGCGCCAAGAGGGGATCTTCATCCGCTCCGGCTGCTCCTGCCTCCGATTGCTGCCTGGTGATCGGCATGTTACAATAGTGTGGGCATCTACAACACCGTAGCGTCGCTAGCGACTTACATTAGTTGTGGCGTGCAGACGACGGACAGCGGCGGTGTCGACGAGCGGCGGCAGGCGCGTTGATCACGCGCGGGCGCAGCAGGCGGCGGGCCACAGCACGGACAGCTGCGACGGCGGGGCGGCGCGAGGGCCGCACCCCGGACCCTGGCGCAGGCGGTGACCCGTGGCAGCTACGGACAGCGGCGGCGGCGGTGGCGTCGGCGAGCGGGACTGCATCGCGGACCCTCCTCGGCTCGCGTCCGGCGGCGAACTGCGTCACGCTTGTGGCGCGCTAGTGCGCGGCCACGCACATTCTGCAACGCAGGCGAGCGGCTAGCACGCGCATGGCGCGCTGCAGCCTCGCCACGTTCGGTCTAGTTTCCTTTACTTGCTCAGACTCGGCCCCTTGTAGCACTCATAACTGATGAGTTAATTTTACAACCATAAGGTGGGTCGCATCCCACTTCTGACACCATTTGTTCGTCAGGATAGAAGTCAGGAGCGGAGGGCGTTGTAAAATGACAATTAATTGAGTGGAATGGACCCAATTTATTCTGGTAATGATGGTACAGGGGTGCCTACATAGGGCTGAGCAGCCCCAAGAGGGGTTGCCGTCTGTTCATCAGTGAGGCAGAGGCTAGAGGAGCGACTACTCGGGGCCGAGGTCAGAAGCTAAGAGAGCGCGGAGCTGTTTCCAAGCCGCCCTCGCCGCTCCCGGCCGCGTCCCCACGTGATCACACGATTAGTCTCTGATTGGAGGGTTGATTCCGCCAACGCGCCTTGCTAGTAGCGTACCCCCGTCAGCGCAACCAACCCGTGGGACTTGAGTCTAACCGAGGAGCACGTGGCAGGAATGTGCCGACCATGGTCTTCCGGCCAGCACCTTCCACCACAGTATGCCTAAGCCGGCTACGCCGAACATTGTGCATTGAAAATTTACTTAATAAAATTTTGTCGGCAATGATCCCTCTTGGGGGGGTCTCATCCCTGCACACAGCACGACATCGCCTGCAGCGCTTCTCCTGATCTCGTGACCATATCGGTTTGACCCTAGACGACTGGGAAACATTGGCCTGGTCAGATGAGTCCAGGTTTCAGTTCGTAAGAGCTGATGGTAGGGTTCGAGTGTGGCGTAGACCTCACGAAGCCATGGACCGAAGTTGTCAACAAGGCACTATGGATAATGGTGTGGATTGCGTTTACATGGAATGGACTGGCCCCTCTGGTCCAGCTGCAACAATAATTGGCTGGAAATCATTATGAGTGGCTACTTGGAGACCATTTTTAGTGATTCATTTTGCCGCCCAGATCGCCCGACATGAATCCCATATACTACTTATGTGACATAATCCAGAGGTCGGTTCGTGCACGAAATCCTGCAGGGGCAAAACTTTAGCAATTATAGACAGCTATAGAGGCAGCATGGATCAGTATTTCTGCAGGGGCATCCAAACATGCCACATGATATTAGAAGGTATCCCACAACTTTTGCTACCTCAGTGTAGATTACTATCAATGAAACCACTTCTCAATTTATTCTTAACCTTGTTGCTTGAAAATGATTGTTCTACATGTAAACCCAAATAAGGTAAGAAAAGTAAACACTAATTTTGTTCAGATGATTGGTTGAGTCGTGAATACTGTTCCAGATGTCCAGATATTAAAAATCAGCATTTGTTCATCCTGCAGGCCTTTCAAAGCAGACAGCTTGTGCTTTGAACTAAATACAATTATTTTCTGCAGTATTCCTATGTAGGCCAAAGAAAGACCTTCAAATTTCGAGCTTCACAAATTCTTTGTTTATTAAATTATCAAGAATGTGTATTTAGAAGTTGCTAATAATATTAAATGGAAAAAATTTAATGTTGTTGCTGTAGAATGAAGAGGTTTTCTTGTAACAAATTCTAACGTCTCTTTACTGTTTCTGATTTTCTGAAACTTGTTCAGAAAAATGGTTTAAATGGCTCTGAGTACTATGGGGCTTAATTTCTGAGGCCATCAGCCCCCTAGAATTTAGAACTACTTAAACCTAACTTGCCTAAGGACATCGCACACATCCATGCCCGAGGCAGGATTCGAACCTGAGACCGTAGCGGTAGCGCGGTTCCAGACTGTAGCTCCTAGAACTGCTCGGCCACCACGGCCCTGCTGTTCAGAAAACGTTCCCTCAACTTTACATGTGTTGTTGTGAAACAGCAGATATCAATAGCAGAATTATCTGTTTGTCGTTGTTTCAAGAGAAGTGCAAAGAGAACCGATTAATGTGGCGCAGTGGTTACACAGTCGACTCTCGTTCGGGAGGACAACGGTTCAAATCCCCTTCTGGCCATCAAAATTTACATTCATCTTGACTTCCCTAAACTACTAGAGGCAAATACCGGGATGAATCCTCCACGCTATCGACGGAATGTTAAGCTCTAAACTTCTTTCCTTCCCTGGAAGTCGAATCAAAGTTTCTCTTTAAAATACTGATCAAAAAGATCTTTTGTTTTCGAATAAAATAACTAATTCTAACATCGAAAAGATTGTGTTGCTTTTCCCTGGTAGTTTTCGATTAAACTTGTTTAGACAAGACATAAAGTCTACAATTTTTGGGGCCACTGAATAAAAGGAAATGATCGTATGGTATTGTTGGTCGGGAGGCCCCGTCCGGGGAAGTTCGGCCGCCAGGTGCAGGTCTTATTGCAGATGATGCCACGTTGGGCGACTTGCGGATGATGAGAACACAACACCCAGTCCTCAAGGTACCACTTTCTTGGTTTTTTGTTTTTCTTTTTTTTTCTTTTTGTTTTTGCTCTCAGCTAAGCAGGCAGACTTTGGAGCCACTGGTTGACCGTTACTTGTGGATAGTGAACTTCCTTCAGAGGAAAAAATGTATTAATTTCTAATAAATGAATACCACCAGTTTGCTTTTGTTCAACAATATAACTTTTATTGTAAACCGGTTTTCGGCTTACAAGGCCATCTTCAGACATTTACTGAGTATTATCACCAAAGAAGTTAAATGTTAACAGACAACATTGGAAGAGAAGTAACACATCTAGACTGATGTAGAAACATAGAGTAAGTAACATCTTTGCAATGAAAAAGTAAAAACTGAACTGTACATGAATAACAATTGAGTATACAGGAAAATCTTTAGCACAAAATGGAATAGCATGCCTCATAACAGTTCTACATCTACATCTACATCTACATTTATACTCCGCAAGCCACCCAACGGTGTGTGGCGGAGGGCACTTTACGTGCCACTGTCATTACCTCCCTTTCCTGTTCCAGTCGCGTATGGTTCGCGGGAAGAACGACTGTCTGAAAGCCTCTGTGCGCGCTCTAATCTCTCTAATTTTACATTCGTGATCTCCTCGGGAGGTATAAGTTGGGGGAAGCAATATATTCGATACCTCATCCAGAAACGCACCCTCTCGAAACCTGGCGAGCAAGCTACACCGCGAAGCAGAGCGCCTCTCTTGCAGAGTCCGCCACTTGAGTTTGTTAAACATCTGCGTAACGCTATCACGGTTACCAAATAACCCTGTGACGAAACGCGCCGCTCTTCTTTGAATCTTCTCTATCTCCTCCGTCAACCCGATCTGGTACGGATCCCACACTGATGAGCAATACTCAAGTATAGGTCGAACGAGTGTTTTGTAAGCCACCTCCTTTGTTGATGGACTACATTTTCTAAGGACTCTCCCAATGAATCTCAACCTGGTACCCGCCTTACCAACAATTAATTTTATATGATCATTCCACTTCAAATCGTTCCGCACGCATACTCCCAGATATTTTACAGAAGTAACTGCTACCAGTGTTTGTTCCGCTATCATATAATCATACAATAAAGGATCCTTCTTTCTATGTATTCGCAATACATTACATTTGTCTATGTTAAGGGTCAGTTGCCACTCCCTGCACCAAGTGCCTATCCGCTGCAGATCTTCCTGCATTTCGCTACAATTTTCTAATGCTGCAACTTCTCTGTATACTACAGCATCATCCGCGAAAAGCCGCATGGAACTTCCGACACTATCTACTAGGTCATTTATATATATTGTGAAAAGCAATGGTCCCATAACACTCCCCTGTGGCACACCAGAGGTTACTTTAACGTCTGTAGACGTCTCTCCGTTGATAACAACATGCTGCGTTCTGTTTGCTAAAAACTCTTCAATCCAGCCACACAGCTGGTCTGATATTCCGTAGGCTCTTACTTTGTTTATCAGGCGACAGTGCGGAACTGTATCGAACGCCTTCCGGAAGTCAAGAAAAATAGCATCTACCTGGGAGCCTGTATCTAATATTTTCTGGGTCTCATGAACAAATAAAGCGAGTTGGGTCTCACACGATCGCTGTTTCCGGAATCCATGTTGATTCCTACATAGTAGATTCTGAGTTTCCAAAAACGACATGATATTCGAGCAAAAAACATGTTCTAAAATTCTACAACAGATCGATGTCAGAGATATAGGTCTAGTTTCTATTAATAAACAATTTAGTGCTAAAGATTTTCGTGTCTACTCAATTGTTAATCATGTACAGTTCAATTTTTACTTTTTCATTGCAAAGATGTTACTTACTGTATGTTTCCACATCAGTCTAGATGTGTTACTTCTCTTCCAATGTTGTCTGCTAACATTTAACTTCTTTGGTGATAATACTCAGTAAATGTCTGAAGATGGCCTTGTAAGCCGAAAACCGGTTTACAATAAAAGTAATAATGTAGATCAAAAGCAAACTGTTGCTTTTCATTTATTATAATGTTGTTCTACCAAGAACCGATGGAAGATTCTGTATCAATTTCTGCTAATAACGCAGAGAAATGTTTCAGATATTTCCTCTTGATAACCAACGTACCTTGTTATGCAGCAGAAGACCTGCATGCGGATTTTAACTACAATTCTGATCTTTCAAAAATGGGCCATGAAGTTTCAGTCGCGATGTCGGTCCACGCCCTCACGTGATATTTTGTGGAAAAGCCACGTCTCCAGGGAAGAAAGAGCCATATATGGCTCGCGAGCCGGCGTTTGTCGATCACTGTACTGCAGCGAACATGGCTTACGAATGCTGCCTTTTCGGTATTTTGCCGCTAATAATCGACACAGAGAATACTATTATACATAGAGACACTGCGTGAAATTTCGGTGTTCCGAGGAGATTATTTTGCACGACGAGCGCACAATTATTGAGAAAGTAAGCAAAATTGCGTAGCAAGAAGAGAATTTTCGTGTCGCTGGCGTGAAATTAGTGGAACTAGTGTGCATAACAGTGCATTGCAGTTCCAGCTTTTCTCCGCATTATTCCGAAATTTTGCACACATCGTATCTCGGCAACAAAAGTGACACGAGACGAGAAACGACAGGTTTTAGTTCACATCACTGACAACTGAGTGTGAGGAGCTTGGCATACGTCTCTTATCTCGCAAACTGTTTACGCGAGGGCAGTTGTAACAGTTCTGTAGTAGGCAACTTGATGATTCCCCACGGCAAGATGAATGTCGCTTCAGCTTGCTACTGGCGACTGTGCAGGATTCATTCGAGAAGAGCGGCAGATTCGGAGCCGTTACTCTCTTCATGTACAAGGTAAGTTTACTGTAATTTTTAATATTACTGATTATTACTACATCTATATTTATACTGTACTTGTATCTTACACTACAATGCCCTTGAAATAAGCCTGCATGTCTGAAAGAACAGACACTGTTTTGACGATTCCTGCTGTCGTAAATATTACGAATTTTCGTAATATTTACAATGGCTGTAATCGTCACAGCAATGGATGTTCCTTGAGACACGCATGCATGTCGGAAGGAGTTAGTAATGGTTCAAATGGCTCTGAGCACTAAGGGACTTAAATTCTGAGGTCATCAGTCCCCTAGAACTTAGAACTACTTAAACCTAACTAACCTAACGACATCACACACATCCATGTCCGAGGTAGGATTCGAACCGGCGACCATAGCGGCCGCGCGGTTCCAGACTGCAGCGCTCGGCCATCCCGGCCGGCGGAGTTAGTAATGTACGATACAGACAGTGTATAAACACAGACATCCTAACAATCAAAGATACAAGTGCCTCGATGAGCTACATTGACAATTCATAAATGCTGCCCTCTACCTGCGCGCGAATTACAAGGGCGAGAATAAGCGATATGGACAATGTGACATAGAAGTACTCAAATTGCAGGATAGTGACTCAGGCATTATGTTTCTTAAAAACACGTACGAGTAAAGAGAACGTGCACAGATCATCGTCAACGATAACAGAAGAAAACAAATGATCAATTATGCTATTCAGTGTGCTGCAGCGTGCGAAAAAAAGGAAGGAAAATTCTGCTATAAAGAAAGTTCATACTGATCCCTGTTCTAGGCGAAATGTATACCTACATTACACAAGGCCATTTATGGTTCTGTGTTTTCGTAAACGGTGTTTCTTCCATTGTACCTAACAGTTGTTTCTTTTTAAACTGTATTAATTTTCATAAATCATATTTTTGCACTTCGTGTTTTCTAGTAAAGCTGTTTTTTTTTTTTTTTTTCTCTAACTTCAGTATTAATTTTGCTTGATGGAGGTTCGAATGTGGCATAATATTACAGTGAGTAAAATATATTGTTGGGGCGTAAAAGAGGGACCATAACAAAAACGGTTTTAGAATAGTAAGAAAAGAGACGTAACGCAAAAAACTGTATTATAATGTGGTGGTAGGGGACAGAAGTGGCCGTATACGTATTCTTTGGAGCATTCCTAAGATGGTTAACGGAATACAGATGTAGATGGGATATACAGAGTGGACCAGGTAAAGAAAGTTCAGTCGAAACTTTTCTTCTTTCGTAGATGATATATCGTCATGACCACCGGCATCGCCTGCTTAAGAACAACGACTTAAATAGTCTTTAGACTGCATAGCTGTCCCACTGACATTTTTGGACCTGATTTCATTTCCGAATGTATAACGATGAGAAAAACTGTTCATAAGGTCAGCAAAGAGTAGGGAACGTCAAATCTGAGAGAAATTTCCGGATAACTAGGTGTCAGAACTACAGCGTTGTGGCTATAAAACGACAGCCGATACACGATACGCGCGTCTCTGTTAATACCGCGTGGTTATTATTAAATTGCAGCTACTCACACAGGTTCAGTGTTGGCTGCAATTATTGTACGGCAGCGAAGTTCGGTAGATTTGTTAATGCGTTAATGTTGAATCGATTTGCACCGGGAAGGAAAAGTTCCCATTCTGAGCACCGGGTGCAAATCTAGCGCTGTGAAAATGCAAGAAAGACATATAGAAATGTTTCCATATGTAAATGGATAAGGAACAGGACGTGGGAAGAAAATGTCAAACAGGTGAAAGAAAGCATAATGTTGATTTTATTACCAACGGCTGTTTACACAGTTTGTTCAATATGAGCACCGGAGACGTCGATGAGATGCCGTATAGCGCCATATTTCCACCTGGTGGCCAAAATTAGAACTAATTTTTTAAAGCGTAAATCGATTCCACATTAATGCGTTAGCATATCTACCAAGTTTTGCTGCCATACGATAATTACAACCTACACTGCATCTCCGTGAATAGCTACACTCAATAGTTAATAACCAAATTTTACGAAGATAATGGTTTCAACTAACGAGTCAAAACTAGACAAACTTTAAATCCATGTCCGTGGCTTGTGACGTTAGACGAGAATTTTTGTCATGTATATTGGGTGAGGATTCACTATTAAACAGACTCATCTAAAAGTACTGTAATGTCTTTAATTTGTTAACAAAAAAAGCTGGACCACGGATGCATACTTGCAATACTGTAAAGTGCCACGTTATTGGTACTGAAATCTAAATGCCAGGTGTTTTAATTTAGGCTGATGAACAGAACTTTTATTCTAACGAGTACAGTAGATGAATAAGGGCGAATCAAGGCAACGTTGCAACAGAAAACAGAAATTCAGTTTTCAACGTTCCTTTTCTCAAAACACGACTTTATAGCAGAAGCTTGAATTTGCTGACTCCACCGTCACTATAACAGCGATGTTCTCGAAGAAATTACCGTTGCACCCCAAAAAATTCCTGGCAACTGATCGGAATTGACCACATCTCCACAACTGCGCATTTACTGAAAACTTTTGCTCGATCCGACGTTCGCTATCTTATTCCGACCTTAGTATCAGATTTTTTTAACCTTGTCTAATTGTAGTTTACTGGTAAGCCATTACTTATTATCACGGATAATGTCTTGATTACTATTATCCTATGTGAAAGAGCACCATAATATGAAAAGTGCCTGATCAGGGCTTGCTTATTGTAGTTTTATTTTGAATTTATTTAAAATATCTCTGAATTCAATTTTGGGATTTTGATGCCGTGATAATTTCTTCTTTAAAATACACGAGTGTCACATATTACACTGTCACATTGCACAATGCGATTTAAAATACCGAGATTGACTGTCCCATCTCCTACAGGCTGAGACAATGTGTGTCGGCCTTAGTGGATGGGCGAGCATACTATTAATTATTAATTTGGGCTAATCAGTTTCTTTACAACAAAGTAGCGCATGAGCACTGGAATCTAAAGCAGTCCTAACAGGATCTGCTCAACAAATAGTAATTGTTAGTTAATCACAGTTTTAACGTTATAAAAGTGGAGGAGGGATGATTGCCATTTACGACGTTAAGCTTTCTACATTCTTCACTTCGATTCGCCTCGTTTCGGAACCGATATCTTGTTTTCGACCTACTCAGTCTCACAAGTACACTGTCCACTGATTTACCAATAGGTACGAAAGTAGCGGTACGTTACACGTTTTTCTAATCTACCAACACAATGTACATTTCTTTCTTTTTCCTAAATCTGACTGTGTTACTGGAGTTTAAATTATCACATGGTGAAAATGAACTTACGTAATTACTTTTGTATTAGCTTTCAGGTGTGTGTCTCCAGTCCTGGTAAATTCTGAAATTCCGTGCAAGAACAGCATGAAAGTTAGAGGAGCCTATGCAATGTGGCGCAGTATTTCGTAGTGTACCACTGTTGCAAATACGTACCTCTGACCAAGGAAAGAAAATACTAAAATACACTATATTTTACATTATTCGAGATGATAATCACAACTTTATACTAATAGCAGTGTTAAGTGAGAACGTAGCAGCCATTACAACCATTGCGCTCAATAACAGTCTCAAAATACTTAACCAAATTTTCCCACTGTATTGCAAAAATTATGCAGACTAGCTGTCAGTCGCCCCAAGTAAAAAACCCATCCAACGATATGGCGGCTCGTGCGTGAAATTGTGAAGACTCGCATTGTGTTACCCTCAGTCGCAGAGGTCTTTGGTCGTCCGATTCTTATCAAGAGAAGCCGTAAACTTGAGAGTGATTAACAGAGCAAAACCTGGTTAACTCTGAAATCACATCAAGACTCAGATCCAGCGGGGGTTGTTGGCAGGTGGCCCGGAAAACTGGGGCCGATCTGATTTACTGGCCTTCTGCAGGAAACAGGATCCCCAATTATCGGGCCTCCGAGAGTACACGAGATCGCGGATTTCCGATTTCCGTTAAACGAAAGGGATTTATCCGATCCGATACACTTTTGCGCTCAACGAATCATTTCCAAAACTTTTAAATAGCTGCCGTGCATTACGAAAGTTTACAGAATGTTATTTAGGATCCACTGATGTACAAACACACATCTGTTGTTAGCGCGGAGGGACAGAAAGAAATCATTTCTGCAGAAGCAATTACAAGCTTTCAAAACATTTACTCTCCCACTATTTGTAACAGCAGCGAACCAACAGACAAGTCGCTATCCGCAGTTTGCTGGTGAAATATAAACAAACTGACGGCTAATCTCTTTAATCTGTGGGCAAAAAAGCAGTCCTTTCACAAAGTATGTGATGACTAGAGTCTTTTATTCTTAGTTGTATGACCGCTTAATTACACAAAGTGTCTTCGTGGCGACAGGTCAAACCTTTGAAGATGAGAGATGGGTACAAGAAGAGCAAAATGAAGTAAGACGCATTGTATGGAAACTTCCCAGTAGTAAACTATGAGTCAAAGCTGTTGCTAAAACGCTGAAAGTGTTGTAGTCGAGATTAAGGAGGTAAAAAAGTTGTCATTGTGCATGCAGTGCAGAGCTTCGAAATTTTATCTCAATCCATACAAAGAAATTCGATTAAATGAGTGGTGTAACTCTATCTCTCTTAATGGAGGCAAAAGTGCCACCATCTCGTTATTGACTTTCATTCCTGTTGCTCTTTCTTGGTGAAGACTTTGGTGTCCGTAAGCTCTTACATGTCATTAGAGTTGTCGATCCTTCCACTAATAACTTTATGATTTTATTAGCTTTCATTGCCCCTAGGTAATCCTTTTTAGTTTTCTTACCGAGCATCAGCCTACCACAAAGTCTACTACGATGCCTATTATGTCCTCAGCCTTCCCTTATTCATTGTTCTCCTTGGACATGGCTACTGCTCATAGTCGGCATTCAAGTATTCAGAGGTATTCTTTGTAGACAAGGTAAAGCTGACAGCTTCACAAATGGTTGATTCGAACACCTCAGTAGATCACAGGAAACGATCCTATTGAAAAGAGTGCGCCATCCTGTTCCTCTCTAATTTGAGCAAACTACACAACTATTTAGCTACCAAGTTAGTTTTCATACAGGCATACAAAGGTTTCAGCGTTTTTTGTTTCTCTCTCTATACGAAATGGTTTCTTTCCTTCTTTTATAAAATCAACGATGGTAAAGTAGTACTAGGCAAAGAGAAAATTTGTGTTGGTTGAGCGATGATTTTGGTGTCACTGAAATATTTTCTTCTATTATATATTGCAAGGAACTTCAAATCCAGCAAAGTTTTCCGATTAACACTCTGACCTATGCACAGTTGTGGAGCTAATGCCGTAAAACGAGAGCCAATCAGTGACAGCGACAGTCAGAAACTGGCACTAACTTGATTCCAGTTAACAACTGTTATGCTAAAGAGCGCAGTTACTAATTTAATTAGCTGAAGATAATCGTTTCAGCTGAAGGGTTGAAGCAGGCAAACTTCAATTTCGTAGACACGGTTAGTTACCTCGTACGTGAATTTTCTTCTGTGCTTACTGGATGAAGAGCGACTATTAAATCAGCTACGCTAAGAGTACCGTAATGTCATTAATTTGTTAGGAACAGCGCTGCAGTAAGACTGTCGACATATGGTACCGTTAGGGTCTGTCGTACTAACAGCAGCGTGAACTATCGAACAAAACACACACAGTCAGTGAAAACTCATCGAAATATATTCAAACTGCGCGGCCACAAAATGCAAAAAAACCAGTAAAAGAAATGACCGATAGCAGCATATCAGAAACGTAAATGTTCAGTGAATAGCATGCCGGAGCCCCGATAACGTAGTAAAATTAAGTGTTCACCTATTAGCACGAACAAATGTAAGGAAACGTTGTGTAAAATCTGCAGCACAATGTATTAATAGCAAACCACACCAAATAATTTACTAAAAAAAACCTCACGAAATATGTCCGATGTCAACAGGTCGTTTTAAATATAAAACTCATAACAAAAACACATTTAGTACGCAAATAAAATCCAAATACAGCTTAGCACCTCGGAACAGGACATGGAAAGCGTGGAAAAAGGGCATATGGCCCTACCTCCCCAGAATAGGTACGACAGTGGTTATATTCTAAACCAAAATTCAATTCCGACATTTCCCTAAGATTAGTTTGTTGCTGATGACACCCTGTATTGATTTAGACTTGCGGCTGGTCTCCTTTGGGACCCACAGAGCATACATATTGTGTAAAAAGCGTGAAGTATTAATCGACCACTTTATTATTGCACCTGTTAGTGAGGGCGTTCCGGTACGCTTCTCATGAGTTGTCATCGTGATTTTTCGTGAGGACACGCTAAACCGCTTGATAGCATCACTCAACTGTCTTAAAATAATTCACAGTGCGATGCGTTTTTCTTAGTCCCACTGTACTTGTTTACAGTAACCTCACACCGTGTTACCCATAGCGGCGACGGTAGCCCAACTGCAGTATCGCCTTGGTCAGGTGAAACGTCCCCTTTGAACAATTATACATGACTGTGCTTAAACTGACACACAATATTTTTAACGCAACGCAATCTGACTTTCAAAAATCCCTACAAAAGAATGGCCCTGACTAACATTAACCTATACGTTTCACAAATCACTTACCTCACAAAAATCTTCGTTACTCGAACTACTGCAATACAGCGAGCGCCACTACTGCCAGCTAAATAAAAGATTAAAACTACTGAAGGCACTAACTACTGATAGGCATAGTTAGCAAATGAAAGATTTTGATAGAGGACAAACAATGTATTTACCTCAATAGTGTTCAAAAGTCATGATGTATATAGCAGTTCATGACATCCAGTCTTACAAATTTCACAACTCCGCCATCTCTCTCCCCACATCCACCACTGCTGGCGGCTCACTTCCAACTGCGCAACGCTACGCGCTGTTCACATCCAGCTGC
This sequence comes from Schistocerca cancellata, assembly GCF_023864275.1. Taxonomy (NCBI): domain Eukaryota; kingdom Metazoa; phylum Arthropoda; class Insecta; order Orthoptera; family Acrididae; genus Schistocerca; species Schistocerca cancellata. Next base: position 105,037,430 of record NC_064634.1, read on the forward strand.
CCAACACTACAATGGCTGACAACAATGAAAACTGGCCACAGACTGCACACAGCACAGTCAGTGATTTTCATACAGAGCGCTACGTAATGTTGCCAATAAGAAAACAAAAACAGCCTACTTACATAGCCCCCATGCTCCCCACAACAAATTTTACATATTGTTTTGGGCAGTGGCCAATAATGATTTCATAAAATTTTTCATAATTACAATAACGAAGATATCAAATGCACACACTTATTGATACAATGTTGGTCAAAAGCTAAAATTTTCTCACTGTCCATAAAGACAGTCCTGATCATTCATCACAGTAAAATTGCAGTGTTTTTCTCGAAGTCTGAGCACTAAAAGAAAATGCACATGGAGGAAGTAGTGGATTTCCATGCAGTCTTGAAGAAGTAGTGTTGTCCTTCCAACAGAAAGATAATGCTGACTCTTGACATGCAGACAGGTAATGGTCCACACCAGAGCAAACCCACAGCAGAGTCATTTGAATTTATGAAGAATATTGGTAGGTAGGTCATCACAGAATTGACCCACTGTAGTCCTGGTAGAGATTATGGTATTGGTGGGCCACCAGAGGTGCAGATCCACTGCAGTCCTTGTAGAAATAATGGTATTGGTAAGTCATCAAAGATGCAGACCCACTGTAGTCCTTGTAGAGACGGCCAGCAGCCATCTGTTGCGACTGTGCATGTGCACAACCACCATCGAAGAGTCTTGGAGAGAATATAGCAAGTCCATAAACCACCACTTGTGTACTCACAAAACTTTTTGGAATATCCTTAGAACCAGCAATGCTGTTAACCAGTCCCTTGCTGAATTATCAACACACATGCAAACACTATCAGTCCCTACTTCTCGCATATTGTCCATATACTACGACCAACAGAAACGTGTTCAGTGAAATGTAACTTACAAGTTACTTAATTTGATGAACTGGTGTCAATTACAATTTTATAACATAAGAATACAATAACAAACGTATAAAATACATCATTAAAGAACATAACAATACAGATAACATTTGTAGTAATAGGGGCTTTACAAAAGAATAGAAATAAACACATACATCAGTGTTACAGGAATTATGATATAAGTAAATACATAAAAGATCAGAATAACTTTTGAAACATCAACTTCACACATGAGCATTAAAACAAAACAGAATAAATAATGTCTAAACATCTTCACAAAGTAAATAACATATTACCAGAAAAATTCTACAATGTAACCCTAATCAGATAAACACATAAAGACGCGAAGAACACAAATACCCAAGGGTACACAAACACATAGTGGGATAACACAAGGAAAGGACAGGGTTTGTTTTACTGCAGTATTTTCCAAACAAAACTTTCTTTACTTCTCGGAGATCTCCTTTCGTTCTTCATTATTTCCAGAAAGTCCTATCTATACCTGCTTTCTGTACTTCTTTCATATAACTTCTCAATGCATTTCTTCCAATTCATCGCAACTCATTCTCTTATATAGTCTGCACCCTCTTAAGCTAACTTAAATCTACTGAGCTCAGATATATATACCAAGGGATGAGGCAATGCAGCAGCACATAACAAATTGATACAAACAGCAATGACAAAAAATGCAAATTGCAAGGCAAGCAGCAATAAATATAAATTAGCAAAGCAATTGCAATATTACAACTAATATAAGGCAATGTGCAGCAAACAAGAAAAATAAATCAGTAGTAAAACTGGCTTAACAGAGTAATACAAAGTGAAATTCAGTAACACTACGCCTGGCAAACAGCAGCAGCAAATCCAATAACTTATATCTGATCATGACAAACCCACAAGCAAAAAAATAGTACACTAAAGACAACAATGCAGATAAGGAAAATGTCTATTCACATCTTAATGTCTATGTAATTAAAGTGGTGCACCACAACTTATTCTACAAAAAATATTACCAAGTACTTGAAAAGAAAATTATGTATGCAGTTACTGTTATTAGTCCATTCTTATTGTTCTTTACTTTCAAAGTGCTCCATTTTCGAAGAATGTGGATCATAAAATTATTATGTAATAGACCTTTTGACAGAAAGTGTTCACATTAGCAAATGCATTTAATTTTATTTTATGAAACCAATGTTACAAGACAGCTGGAAACCAGATATCAAATGAAATAAGCAACTATGTACAAAGTAAAGCATAAAAATATCATTCAATAGTCATGTGGCATTTCATAAGTTAGTAGAAATTCTCTCAACTCTCGTAGAAAGACGCTTGTCATAATCAGGTGTGCAGATGTAAGTATTTTTCCAAGTAATGAGCGTGTTGTATTGCTTTCTAGAAAGGAATGTCAATAGCAAGGTTAATGGCCTCTCCTTTTTTGTTGTGCCCCTGAAAGGCACGGCTTTTTTTTTTTCGAGGCGACTGTCGCATAGCTTTGCACCCACAGCGCATTACGTCAAGGTCACTTGGCTTACTTCCCGAAATATTTACGATAGCAGTTTGTACTACAGTGACAGTGTCATATAAAAAGTTTCACAGGTCAAGAATTTGCGTTACAAATGTGTAGAAACAAAATCCTATTAATATAACGGTGTCCAAAAACTTTTCGTCTGCATTGTAAAACATTCACGCATTTACATACATTTCATAACTCTTAAAGTACGATTCTTGGTTTCCAACAACCTTTTTCATAAACCAGAGTCCCTAACCACTATTCATTATTCCTTACCTTATTCGTCGACACTTCTTCGATATTTCATCATAACAGATACGTAGCATAATCAAATAACTCATATAGCATCAGATTATTGATCATAAACATACCACAACAGCATAATACACATAGTCATCATAATAATAACATCATAACACCTCAGTCAACTCTCAAAATCATCGTAGCTTTCTGCAATAATTTCAAAACCTAAAAATAATTCTCTGATCATGTCAAAAGGTCATCTGCCTCAAACGTACTTTAAAAATCGTGATCCCATACCAAACATATCATTCAAAGCTCTCATAATATCACAATGGGTCCGAAAAAATATGTACAGTTCACAAAGTACAGACAAAATACAATTTTGTAAGTCTGAAGTTATCCAACGGTGTAATTACGTAAACATCTGTCACTGCCGCAGTAAAAAAGTTTGTCTCTCTCAGTTAAATGATCAGATAGCTGTGTAATTATGTGTTAGAGAAATATGGTATCGATGTGTAAAGTTGTATAAGCAAATACCATATTAGCTAGGGCCCTTGTGCTTGCCAAACACATGGTACACAAAGTAAGCGTGTACCCACCTGAGGATTAATGTAATTATACCCTCAGGTGTTACAGATTACAGCAATGGAATGAAATGTATCACGGAAAACTTTCTTTGTAATTCAAAAATCTTTAAAAATAAATGGTTTAAGTACAAAATTAAGAACTCAAATGCGTGTCCTGTAGCGCTAAATGTGCGTCTTGCTGTAAGATAATTCTGTGGAAGTGTCGTAGTTATGGTCCTCTGTAAGCAAAGTTCTGCTGAAGTCAATGTACTTACCTCATCATAAACGAAAGTGAAATGCTTTGCGTATAGATATCGTAGTTATTATGTACCTTACCGTGATCAAGAAAGTACTATAATGTAACGTATTCTTGTGCTACGAAAGAGGCTGTCTCATTGTAGCTATACCACAAAAGTTACTACTAAAACATGTTTTACTTTCCAGAATAATTCAGAAAAACTGTGCAGATGTAAAACAGAATCACCGCAAAAGCAACATTATAAATTGTTGCTCATTAGTAGTGTCGTGATAAAATCGTGTAGCTGTCACATAAACTAACCACTGTGCCATCTGCTCGTGGTCGTGTGGTAGCGTTCTCGCGTCCCACGCCCGGGTTCCCGGATTCGATTCCCGGCGGGGCCAGTGATTTTCTCTGCCTCGTGATGACTGGGTGTTGTGTGCTGTCCTTAGGTTAGTTAGGTTTAAGTAGTTCTAAGTTCTAGGGGACTGATGACCATAGATGTTAAGTCCCATAGTGCTCAGAGCCATTTGAACCACTGTATCATCTGGTATCTCACAGAAAGTACTTTAAATCCAGAATATATTTTCAAGTAAACCAAAATGTTGCATTAAAATCACATTAGCAGTACCTGTATATGTTCTAAGTATATGAGCCTTATAGTCGTTACGTGATCGTGCAACTAACAAGCAAGAATGTACAAATAACAACACCGTGTCGTCTGTTCACTATAACAATGCTTTCGTAATTTCTGTTTAAATAAGTTCTCTTGGTTCTTGACTGGATATTTAACTTCAAACATTGTTGCATGGTAACAGTTTCTAAGTCTGACAATGCATACTAGAAATGTGAAGTGAAAAGTTTTATGGCAAAGACAAAGTTAAAAAGCAGATTATCTTTCAATAAACTGTTTTACATGTGAAATGTGGTGTAAACCTTTACTCTTCCTAGTACGCAGAGTTTCAGCTTCTACGCAGTTATCATGTTGTATACTTCGGTAAAGAATACTGGAATTTTTCTCGACGTTAGCGTCTATGTTATTTTTCTCTGAGCCAGCCGGCGCACACGGTTGCCTGCGGTGCGAGTCATTGTCTGCTATCTCTTTGTTGGCGTGCGTCGTAATTGGGATTAGAAGACCTAACTTCTACAAATTCACCTTGACAAGAAGGCCCTGCCCTGTTTGAAGCTAGCCTGTTCTGATGGAATTCAGGTCTGTCGTTTTGTCGGTAGTTTACATAGTTTCTTGTTTGTCGGTCATGTGGTGGAGATTTTCTCCCGGAATCGTAACTGCGTGGTGGACCGTTGCGTCTGACGTTATTCTGTCTCCCTTGATAATAATTATTTTGGTTCCCATATCGTCTTTTTCTATGGTTGTCTCTGTCACATTCATTACTACGAAAATGCGATCTTTCTCTGTAACTATTACTCTGCCAGTGGTTGTCATATGGGTGGTGTCTGTTTTGGTCACGATTTACGTTGTAAGAATAGCCTTATCGTGTCCAGTTATTATTTCTGTCATCACGGAATTGCGACGGATGTGACCTGTAATTGCTGTGTTCCTGTTTTCGCGTCCCGCGATTGTCAGTGTCGATTTCCAATTCTTGTAACAGTCCCTGAAAAGCTTCAATGTCGTCTTTGCAACGTCCTGCTAAAATAATATGTCGTAAATGTTCAGGCAGTTTGATTAAGCAAATGCGGATGAGTTCTGAGGGGCTGTATGGTTTTGATAGATACTGATTCTTATGCAACATGTCTTCAAAATATTTCATAAGACTGGAAAATTCAGATTGTTCGAAACGTTTCATCATTATGATGCTATGTTTTACTCGGTCTTGTGTAGCTTGAGACCAATACGCTAAGAGGAAGGCATGATAAAATTCTCCTTCACTGTGACAATCGTGAATGACCGATCACATTCTTACAGCTGGTTCATTCTCCAAGTCGCCACACATAAATTCTAACCTGTGCTCCAATGACCAGTTGGGAGGAAAACAATGAGAGAATTGATGAAGCCATGCTTGTGGATGAATGTCGTTGTCAGAATTCTTAAATGTTTTGAATTTACGTGTAGTAATGAACAGCTTATAGTCAAAATCATCGTGTCGGCGAGTCGCACGTCACTCATTGTTTCGGCGGTTCCATCTCAAAATCCAATGCGCCTTGCCAATTTCTTTCATAATTTCCGAAGTGTCCTGTGTTATTATTTTGTGGTTGTTCCGTATTTCTATGCCCCTCTTCCCGTACTGGAGCGCGAGTGTCCTCTGAAATTTGTAATTTTTGTATTACTTGTGCCAACTGATCTTGTACTTCCCGGATTTCTCTTTTGTGTTGCGTATTAATTTGATTCTGATTTTGTTTGAATTTCTTAATTTGTTCATACTCTTCTGTGTCAGTGAAGGCTACAGGTCTTGTGTCACTCAGATCGTCATCCACCTTTGTACACTCCTGGAAATGGAAAAAAGAACACATTGACACCGGTGTGTCAGACCCACCATACTTGCTCCGGACACTGCGAGAGGGCTGTACAAGCAATGATCACACGCACGGCACAGCGGACACACCAGGAACCGCGGTGTTGGCCGTCGAATGGCGCTAGCTGCGCAGCATTTGTGCACCGCCGCCGTCAGTGTCAGCCAGTTTGCCGTGGCATACGGAGCTCCATCGCAGTCTTTAACACTGGTAGCATGCCGCGACAGCGTGGACGTGAACCGTATGTGCAGTTGACGAACTTTGAGCGAGGGCGTATAGTGGGCATGCGGGAGGCCGGGTGGAAGTACCGCCGAATTGCTCAACACGTGGGGCGTGAGGTCTCCACAGTACATCGATGTTGTCGCCAGTGGTCGGCGGAAGGTGCACGTGCCCGTCGACCTGGGACCGGACCGCAGCGACGCACGGATGCACGCCAAGACCGTAGGATCCTACGCAGTGCCGTAGGGGACCGCACCGCCACTTCCCAGCAAATTAGGGACACTGTTGCTCCTGGGGTATCGGCGAGGACCATTCGCAACCGTCCCCATGAAGCTGGGCTACGGTCCCGCACACCGTTAGGCCGTGTTCCGCTCACGCCCCAACATCGTGTAGCCCGCCTCCAGTGGTGTCGCGACAGGCGTGGGTGGAGGGACGAATGGAGACGTGTCGTCTTCAGCGATGAGAGTCGCTTCTGCCTTGGTGCCAATGATGGTCGTATGCGTGTTTGGCGCCGTGCAGGTGAGCGCCACAATCAGGACTGCATACGACCGAGGCACACAGGGCCAACACCCGGCATCATGGTGTGGGGAGCGATCTCCTACACTGGCCGTACACCACTGGTGATCGTCGAGGGGACACTGAATAGTGCACGGTACATCCAAACCGTCATCGAACCCATCGTTCTACCATTCCTAGACCGGCAAGGGAACTTGCTGTTCCAACAGGACGATGCACGTCCGCATGTATCCCGTGCCACCCAACGTGCTCTAGAAGGTGTAAGTCAACTACCCTGGCCAGCAAGATCTCCGGATCTGTCCCCCATTGAGCATGTTTGGGACTGGATGAAGCGTCGTCTCACGCGGTCTGCACGTCCAGCACGAACGCTGGTTCAACTGAGGCGCCAGGTGGAAATGGCATGGCAAGCCGTTCCACAGGACTACATCCAGCATCTCTACGATCGTCCCCATGGGAGAATAGCAGCCTGCATTGCTGCGAAAGGTGGATATACACTGTACTAGTGCCGACATTGTGCATGTTGTGTTGTCTGTGTCTATGTGCCTGTGGTTCTGTCAGTGTGATCATGTGATGTATCTGACCCCAGGAATGTGTCAATAAAGTTTCCCCTTCCTGGGACAATGAATTCACGGTGTTCTTATTTCAATTTCCAGGAGTGTAGATAAGTTAGTGAACTGATGCGAAAGTTTGGCTACTTTCTCCGATAGTGAACTTATATCCTCAGTGTGTTTTTATGAACCTAGTTTCAGAGTGTCCATTTGTGTTGAAATCTTATCTACTGTGTCCTTTAAGTTTTCCTGAGTTTTTGTAAGTTGCGTAACCGAATCGGTAGATGCAACTGAGTCAATTTTAGCTTGCAAGGTGTTGTGATTTTCGTGAACAATATTTTGCAGTTCCTTTATGGCTCCTTCGTGATTCTGTAATGCATTTTCATGACGCGAAATAATTGGTTGGAAATGCTCACAAATTTGTGTTTTTGCGTCATTACAGAATTTATGACATTTCGATTCGATTTTATGTAACTCAGTAGTTAAATCTTCACGCGTTTGTTCCATTGCGTCTAACTGTTGCTGTGTTTGTCTCTGGTGTTGTTCCATTGTGTCTAACTTTTGAAGATTTTGTTCCATTGTGTCTAACTTTTGAAGATTTTGCTGTGTTTGTCTCTGATTTTGTTCCATTTGTTGCATTAATTGCAATAATAATGTATTAGTGTCTGGAATCTGTTTCTCTATGCATTTTGGCAGTGCAATTTCAGAGGCAACATTCACATTTTGATAAGGAGAAATTGTGTCTTGACTCATTTGAGAAAACGGTGAAGACCCAAAACCTGAGTCTACAGTATTTGCAATATTGTGTTCTGTCATTTCGGATTCCTGAGGCGAGCTGTTGCCGACCGATCGATAGATAATGCTTCCCTGTTCTCTATTTGTTTCACTGTCTACATCATTATTTGCCGCCCTCTCCATTTTCCTATGCACATTTACCAAATTATACTTTGAATGTCTGTTAATTCATTACACAGTGGTGCTGATAAGCTACGCTCGTCATCACTATTATTTCCCAGTTTACTTTGGACTCTAGTGTTACGTTTTTCACACGCCATTATTGTCACAATATTTCACACGATAACACAGAAAAGCACAATTTGAAGAGCAAAAATAAGAGATCACAGTAACATAGCGCTGGAAATAATATCTAGTTAATTGCAAGTGCAACTGCGAAATACTTGGTGCAAATCTACATGCATGTCACAGCTGTTTTACTGTACAACAATGAAAGATTGCAACTACAAATGCGATTCTCTCTACAAGTACGTGCTAGCAATAAACAAAAGCTACACTAATTACACAAACTACAAGAAAAAATCAGAAGATTCCAGCGAATTATCCTGGCAGGGTCGCCATATGAAATGTCCCCTTTGAACAATTATACATGACTGTGCTTAAACTGACACACAATATTATTAGCGCAACGCAATCTGACTTTAAAAAATCCCTACAAAAGAATGGCCCTGACTAACATTAACCTATACGTTTCACAAATCACTTACCTCACAAAAATCTTCGTTACTCGAACTACTGCAATACAGCGAGCACCACTACTGCCAGCTAAATAAAAGATTCAAACTACTGAAGGCACTAACTACTGATAGGCGTAGTTAGCAAATGAAAGAATTTGATAGAGAACAAACAATGTATTTACCTCAATAGTGTTCAAAAGTCATTATGTATATAGCATTTCATGACATCCAGTCTTACAAATTTCACAACTCCGCCATCTCTCTCCCCACATCCACCACTGCTGGCGGCTCACCTCCAACTGCGCAACACTACGCGCTGTTCTCATCCAGCTGCCCAACATTACAATGGCTGAGAACAATGCAAACTGGCCACAGACTGCACACAGCACAGCCAGTGATTTTCATACAGAGCGCTACGTAACGTTGCCAATAAGAAAACATAAACAGCCTACTTACACGGGTAATGCATGTCTAATGTAAACAAAAACAAAATTGATGCCAACACAGTCGCAACATACATAAAATTTGTGCGTATGTATTTCAAAAACGAAATAAAAGCCAGTGTATGTGGCACAACTGTGGTGAAACGGGGAAAAAAATTCTTGCATGAAGGCAGGACACCTTTTATTACTTTTTCACTCGAAAGACTGCGTATTTTAAATTTTACCAGTGCACAGAGTGCAGGAATGAAGGTTTTTTCTAGAAAGTACAATAGATCAGTAGAGGTGACCTAATATAATTGTGAAAAAGAAAGCAAATATTAAGACTTAAACACTCCTATATTCTTAAATCACATTTTTAGAGCAGATGCGGATCAGTGCACACTGACAAATGCAGTGGAACAAAACAGCCACAGCGGAACAGAGCAGCAGCTAACTCATACGAAACACTATTAGCCACACAAAACACTTTCACTCACCAGGAAAACTTCTGCACAGTCTTTGCTGACTGACTGTTGTAATATGGAAACTAACTCCACAATGGTGTACTACCATTCTGTGGAAATCTGGAAACACGACAACACACGAGTCGAGCAGGTTTTGTCAGTCCTTTCTACCCCCATCCCTACCCTAATGGGATATGGTGGTCCTTACACCCACAGTTCTGTCTCCCAGACAATATGTAACCAGTGTATCAAATTTGGTATAAATCGATCTATTACTTCAAGAGAAGATGTAGAACATACTCGTACAGTATATACAAACATGCATGCGAGGGCTGTTTGGAAAGTAAGTTTCGATCAGTCGCAAAATGAAAACCCCAGTGAAAATTAAAAAAAAAATTATTCGCAACAGTTAGGCACACCCTCCGGCTACATTTCTAAATAGCCGCCGCTCCGACGTAGACATTTGTCATGATATTGTACGAACTTCCCAGTACCCTCGTCACAGAAAGCAGCCTCCTGTACTTTGCGCCACTTCTCTACGCTGGTCTGCCTTTCGTTGTTTGTGCTAAAATGTTGTCTTCGTAGCCAGTGCATCATGTTATCAGAGATAAACAACGGAGGGAGCCTATTAAGGGCTGTATTGTGGGTGATAAAACACTTGCCATCGAAAACGCTGTGGGAGCGTCTTCATTGCCCCTGCAGAATGCCGCTGAAAATTGTCTTGAAGGAAGAAATGCATGACATTTATGTTATGTGGGATGCATAGCTTCAGGCGAAATCTCTCTCGAGATCCACATACTTGGCGGTAGACACCTGTTGTTTTAGACATTTGCCGCGCAGGATTAGCCGAGTGGCCTAGGGCGCTGCAGTCATGGACTGTGCGGCTGATCCCGGCGGAGGTTCAAGTCCTCCTTCGGGCATGGGTGTGTGTGTTTGTCCTTAGGATAATTTAGGTTAAGTAGTGTGTAAGCTTAGGGACTGATGACCTTAGCAGATAAGTCCCATAAGATTTCACACACTTTTTTTTAGACGTTTTTACGTGTTCACTTTGCGCTCTGAACTAAAAAGAGCGACGTGAAGCGATCGACAGGCACACTAAAGACACTGCGCAACACACCTGTGCGAAGTTCCATCGGATTTTCACAGTAGCTTCAATTTCGCGCCCAATTTGACTTACCTTTCTGAATACGCATCGTGCATACTACACGCGCAAACTATGTCGACACTCGGCGCGGTGGCTGATGGGAGCGACTGCAAATGGGAAATGCCTTCATCTTCGTTCTCACCAGACACTGCTCCGAGTATCAACTTACACTGCAGGTGCAGAACACACACACACACACACACACACACACATATATATATATATATATATATAGGGTGGTACATTGATCGTGACTGGGCCAAATATCTCACGAAATAAGCGTCAAACGAAAAAACTACATAGAACGAAACTTGTCTGCCTTGAAGGGAGAATCCAGATGGCGCTATGGTTGGCCCGCTAGATGGCGCTATCATAGGCCAAACGGACATCAACTGCGTTTTTTTTTAAATCGGGAAATATGAATTTTTAGTTGGACCACTTTTCTCGCTTTGTGATAGATGGCGCTGTAATAGTCACAAACGTATGGCTCACAATTTTAGACGAATAGTTGGTAATAGGTAGGTTTTTTAAATTAAAATACAGAACGTAGGTACGTTTGAACATTTTATTTCGGTTGCTCCAATGTGATACATGTACCTTTGTGAACTTATAATTTCTGAGAACGTATGCTGTTAGAGCGTGATTACCTGTAAGTACCACATTAATGCAATAAATGCTCAGAATGATGCCCGTCAACCTCAATGCATTTGGCAATACGTGACGACATTCCTCTCAACAGCGAGTAGTTCGCCTTCCGTAATGTTCGCACATGCATTGACAATGCGCTGACGCATATTGTCAGGCGTTGTCGGTGGATCACGATAGCAAATATCGTTCAACTTTTCCCACAGAAAGAAATCTGGGGACGTCAGATCCGGTGAACGTGCGGGCCATGGTATGGTGCTTCGACGACCAATCCACCCGTCATGAAATGTGCTACTCAATACTGTTTCAACCGCACGCGAGCTATGTGCCGGACATCCATCATATTGGAAGTACATCGCCATTCTGTTATGTAGTGAAACACCTTGTAGTAACATCGTTAGAAGATTTCGTAGGAAATCAGCATACATTGCACCATTGAGATTGCCGTCGATAAAATGAGGCCAATTATCCTTCCTCCCATAATGCCGCACCATACATTAACCCGGCAAGGTCACTGATGTTCCACTTGTCGCAGCCATCATGGATTTTCAGTTGCCCAATAGTGCATATTATGCCGGTTTACGGTACCGCTGTTGGTGAATGACGTCTCCTCGCTAAATAGAACGCGTGCAAAAAATCTGTCATCGTCCCATAATTTCTCTTGTGCCCAGTGACAGAACTGTACACGATGTTCAAAGTCGTCGCCATGCAATTCCCGGTGCATAGAAATATGGTACGGGTGCAATCGATGTTGATGTCGCATTTTCAACACCGAATTTTTGAGATTCCCGATTTTCAGGCAATTTGTCTTCTACTGATGTGCGGATTATCCGCGACAGCAGCTAAAACACCTACTTGGGCATTATCATTTGTTGCAGGTCGTGGTTGACGTTTCACATGTGGCTGAAAACTTCCTGTTTCCTTAAATAACCTAGCTATCCGGCGAACGGTCCGGACACTTGGATGATGTCGTCCAGGATACCGAGCAGCATACATAGCACACGCCCGTTAGGCATTTTGATCACAACAGCCATACATCAACACGATATTGACCTTTTCCGCAATTGGTAAACGGTCCATTTTAACACGGGTAATGTATCACGAAGTAAATACCGTCCGAACTGGCGGAATGTTACGTGATACCACGTACCTATACGTTTGTGACTATTACAGCGCCACCTATCACAAAGCGAAAAAAGTGGTCAAACTAAAACATTCATATTTCTTTACGTACTACACGAATATGTAATTAAAAATGGGGGTTCCTATTTTAAAAACGCAGTTGATATCCGTTTGACCTATGGCAGTGCCATCTAGCGGGCCAACCATAGCGCCATCTGGTTTCCCCCTTCAAGCTAGACAAGTTTCGTTCTTTGCAGTTTTTTCGTTTGACGCTTATTTCGTGAGAAATTTGGCCCGGTCACGATCAATGGACCACCCTATACACCGTGATTCAAAAGTAATTATACACACTTTGTGTGTGTAATGTATGCATTGAAAGGAGCGTAAAATGTGTATACCTGCTTAGTTGTGTGGTAATGTGGTCACCTCCCATGCAAGCGGGCACGGATTCGATTCCCGGCCGGGTTGGAGATTTTCTCCGCTCGTGGAGTGCGTGTTGTGTTGTCCTCATCATTATTTCAACCTCATCACCGGAGCGCAAGTCGCCCAATGTGGCTTCGACTGAAATAAGACCTGCACTTGGTGGTCGAACTTCCCAGAATGGGGCCTCCCGGCCAACGATGACATACGCTCATTTCATTTCATTTCATTAGAGTAAAATCTTTAATAAAGTTTAGTCTGAAACCGCTTTACTTCCGACTTACGATGCATAATGTCATTTGTGGTCTCCATTACAGCATTGGCCAGTACAGACTTTTGGAGTGTCGTTTCCGCCTGCATATCGACAGATGCTTTGTCGACGGCAACCCTGCACGCTTCCGTCGGGAAGCAGGGGAGTATCTTAAAGTTGCTTATACCTTGGTAAGTGAATAGTTTGTGCAGGACCAGTTGCTTTCCCCGCCAGATCTCTGGACCTTTATCCATGTACTTCTACCTATAGGCCTTTCTCTGGCAACTCGTGTGTGGTGCTGTAGCTGAGTATGTATCAGCAGCGAACTCTAAACAGCTGTGCAGCTGCTTAGAATGGCGTGAATCGAGCCTGCAGCATTCTGAGAGCGCTAAGAAGTCGAGTACGTCACTGTCTTTGTCTACATGGACATTTTGACCTTGTCCTTGGGTAAACGTACAGTACTCACTTGAACTGCATTTCGGATCTCTTCGTGCAGTAGCCTTCTGAGAACAATTAATATTGTGTTGTTTGCTTTGTCTGCACGACTGTTACGGCCTCATGGTCGAATCCTGCCTCGGCATGGATGTGTGTGATGTCCTTAGGTTAGTTATGTTTAAGTAGTTCTAAGTCCTAGGGGACTGATGACCTCAGATGTTAAGTTCAAGAATGGCTCTGAGCACTATGGGACTTAACATCTGGGGTCATCAGTCCCCTAGAACTTAGAACTACTTAAACCTTACTAACCTAAGGACATCACACAGATCCATGCCCGACGCAGGATTCGAACCTGCGACCGTAATCGTTGCGCGATTCCGGACTGAAGCGCCTAGAACCGCTCGGTCACAGCTGCCGGCTCAGATGTTAAGTCCCACAGTGCTCAGAGCCATTTGAACCATTTTTTGTTTGCATTGTGCTTCTGATCCCTACCTACTGTATAACTCCGAAATAAAGAAATTTCATTCAAAAATTTCTATAACTTTTTGCCCTTATTTTGATGCGTACAATACACCTACGAAGTGTAAGCCGTTACTTTTGAATCACCCTGTGTACACAGGGTGAATCACCTAAAACTAGTACATCAAATTTTGTGGAAATGGAAAGCGCCACTGTTGCGCAGTTTTCACGGAATGGACAGGTAGTAAGACGCTCGCATTGTTCTCCAGTACACAGATTGTAATACTACTTAGAAAGAGTATTGTTTGTGCTGACATACACTTTTTTAAATGGAACAATGTCTATTGACATTAACAAACTACAAGTAGATTGTTCAAATGGCTCTGAGCACTATGGGGCTCAACTTCTGAGGTCATCAGTCCCCTAGAACTTAGAACTACTTAAACCTAACTAACCTAAGGACATCACACACATCCATGCCCGAGGCAGGACTCGAACCTGCGACCGTAGTGGTCTCGCGGTTCCACACTGTAGCGCCTAGAACCGCTCGACCACTACGGCCGGAAAACTACGAGTAGAGAAAATTAGAACGTCAGTGGTGTTTGTTGTAGGATTGTAGTGCGAGTCGTTTACGAGATGCCGTATTTTGAAAAGTTCCCACGTTATCTGTGGCAGTGTACACTAAAGAACAACACAAGTACCGGTACATACACTAGTTACGTTGATTCTTACCATACCATCACAGATTGTGTTCAAAATGACCACTGGCAGCGGCAGTACACACATTCAGTCTGGTATGGAACGACTGCTGTTGACGTGCTGGCATTTTACCGTTGTTCGAACAGTGTATAGTAATACGTTGTTGCGTATCATCGGGTATTGTTGGTATGTACTTGTAGACAGCGTCTTTCAGCTTTCCCCACAGAAAAAAGTCTACAGGCGTCAAATCCGGGGAACGTGCCGGCAAGGTACAGGATCTCTGCGTACACTACAACGATTTGGACACAATTCGTGAAGATTTGCTGTAGTACTTCGTGCACTATGGGTTGGACAGTTGTCATGTTGGTACCACAAGTTGCTTCTAGTCTATAGAGGATCGTCTTCTGGCATCCGTGGAAGATGGTCTGTTAGCAGACTACGAGACTTGTGCGCGTCAGTTTTTCCGTCTATAAAAAACGGGGCTGCGAGCTGATGGTTCACTATCCCACACAGCACACTTACACTGCATCGACGCTGCCGTTCCATCTGTTGATGCCAACGGAGATTGTCAGCAGACCAACAATGCCTGTTTCGGCTGTTTACCTGCCCATGATTCGTAAATGATGCTTCATCACTAAACACGATACATGACACACTGGAATATCCAGCTTAATGCCCATGCATAGAAGTTAATATGATTCTTGTAATCATTTTCATGCAGTTTTGACGGAGTAAGATGTGATACGGATGGAATCCATGTCGATGGAGAATGCGTGAGACACCAGCCTGATTCATGCCATTTCCTCGAGCGATTGCGCGGGAGCCAACGGGCGGATCAGCTGCGACAGCACAAAGGACTTTAATTACCCCTTCCTCTGCAGTCACGTGTTTCCTTCTGTTACGTTGTCTAGCCGCTACACTACCACTTTCACGTAACTGGTTGGAGAGGTTGATAAATAATTCCGAGAAGGCTGACGCCTGTTGGGATATCTTGCACATATACCGTACAACGATAAACTGCTTTATTCCTTGCTCTCCATACGCCAAGAGAATTCCGGATTTCTGTTTATTGGGAAATGCCACCACCCTCTCACGAACTACTGCTTGGACTGTCGCACACAAAGTGACTAGCAAATTGCAATGCACTCGAGGCGCACACAATCAGACTGTAAGCGAACGTAACAACAACGTACCTAGCAACTACGCGGCTTGAACAGCGCAAACAAGTGTCGCTGTAGAAACATTCCAAAACACGGTATCTCGCAAGCGAGTCGCACTAGACTCCTGCAACATATACCACTGACATTCTAATTTAGCCTAATTTTAGTTTGTTACTGTCAATAGGCATAGTTGCATTTTAAAAAGTGTCTGTTTGCACGAAAAATACTCTTTGTAAGTGTTATTACAATTCATGAATTGGCTAACAATAAGAGTCTCTGACTACCAATCCATTCTGTGAAAAACACACGTGAGCAGCACTTTTCATTTCCGCAATATCTGAGGTGCAAGTTTTAGATGATTCACCCAGTATATAGGTTTCAGGTTACATCAGTGATATCATACTGCTCTGTATGCTGTTGTATCTAAAATGTTACGAAGACGTCGCAGCTAGGAGGAACGTACATCGTCTACTTCCTGCGTTGCACACCGCGATCAAAGAACGTACAAGCAACATAGCAGAACGGTGTGAAATTTAAAATTTTCCCGGTGAAATAGATGTTCGAAGAGATTTCGGGATGCCGCGCGGGATTAGCCGAGCGGTCTCAGGCGCTAGCGTCATGGACTGTGCAGCTGGTCCCGGCGGATGTTCGAGTCCTCCCTCGGGCATGGGTGTGTGTGTTTGTCCTTAGGATAATTTATGTTAAGTTGTGTGTAGGCTTAGGGACTGATGACCTTGGCAGTTAAGTCGCATAAGATTTCACACACTTTTTTTTTTAAGATTTCTGGATGGTGGCCGATCGTCGACAACCATAATATTTTGATCAGACTGACGGTGTCGCCATGGGCAGTCCCTTATCTCCTGGTGGCTAACTTTTTTATAATGGTTAATACAGTTTCTATACCATCATAGCTACATTCATCAGAACATTCGATTTACTATGGAATCAGAGAGAAATGATTGTGTCCCATCCCTGGATGTTTTGGTCAGAAGGAAGAGTGACGGCTGTTTACAGTATTCTGAATATCGTACGCTCACTCAAACAGAATAGTACTTACACTCTTCAAGTTACCCTCACCTATCCCAAACCACGAGTGTGCTTAAAACAATTGTGCATAGAGGCGACACAGTGTCCGATGCAGATAGTTTGGCTAATGAGCTTGCACGTTTATAGACAGTGTGCAGAGGCAATCGATACTCTGCCCGGCAAATTAACAGGGCAAATTAACAGCTAAAACCAAGACACGGGACGTGGATAAGGAGAAAAACGCCCCAGCAAGATCTCCAGCTTTTCTTCCTCTTGCTGGAAATATTTCCTTCAAAATAGCCAGAATCCTCTGTAATTTTCAAATGAAAATGAATTTCCGCCGACAGTCTAAGAAGTCGGACCTTTTGGGATCACTGAAAGATAATTTGTTATTGCGGAAGGCAAGAATTGCATATACAGCAGTATTAACACGCATAGTGGAAAAACGCTGTACAGAACGTAAAAGTTGCACTCGTCTTTTGCAACCCAGTAAGTCTGCAATTGCAAAACATGGTATCTCTAACGGAGCTTCAATGGACTACTAACTGACTAAACTTTCTATTCTGCCTTACGGCAGGTCTTGTCATGGGGCAAGCCTCGTCAGAGAGATCCACTGCAGGAGCGTCTAGGGAAGTGATTCCAGTGGTGGTTTTCCTTTGCTTTCCACTGATGATGAAATGATAATGAGGATAGCACAACGCACACTCCCTGAGCGGAGAAAATCTCCAACCTAGCCGGGAATCGAACACGGGTCCCTTGGCGTGACAGACCGCCGCGCTGACCACTCAGCTATCGGGGTGGACAATGGACTACGACAAAGCATTAATTTTTTCCACAATAACATCGTTTTGGGACTAAGTTCTAAAAGAATCCGTTGAAATACTCATCGCGGGATTTCCAAAGAACTGTGATAGCAGCTACTAGATGTATAATACTAGGAATCCCGTCATTTCCGAGATTTTCTCCAGGCGAAGACGCCAGACTACTCCGATGGCCTCGGCGAGCGGCAACGCCGAAGACAGCTGATTTTCGCATTTCCACCAGCGAGGGCGCTGCCGTCAGGAGGTGTGGTTCTTCTGTCACCGTGACTCTGACGCAGGCGCGCCAATACTATCAACGCGTTGTATAAGGCGGAGCGGAGAAGTCTTCGTCAGTCTCTGATCGCTCACGTCAAGATAACTGGAAGCTGGCCAGTCGAAATATCGAGGAGTGAAATCTACGACGACCGGCTTCAATCACGAAATCTCTTCGAACATAGCAGGATGGGGTCTGGCATCCTCTGTATTGCCAGCAACGCTCTAGCTTACATCGGATGTAAGTATCCGACACCTGTACGATTACTTCTAGACGCAATTACAGTTTTGAATTATAACTTGAGGAGACTGTACTAGACACCGGCGATAAAATCCGTCAGGGTTGGAGACCGCGTTACATTATACACCAAACATTCTGTTGCAAATGCAAAAGGGCTTCATCAAGTCACGTAATACAACTGGGGCTGTTCCATTGGGACTGATGCCACAACATTCAACCTCGTGAAATACTTAAAAAATAAATAAATAGGCGCTACTGTTGATGTTCCTCATATGTAAATAGTTCAGCATACGCAATATCATTTTTAAAGCTACATTCCATCTCGCCCATCGATTTCTCGGTCAGTTTTGACGTGATATCGATGTTCGCGAGCATATCAGTCTCAGAAACGATCACCATTTTAAAGAGAAAAGGAAGTAACATACCAATTAACTGAATTCGTTAAGTCCATTAATGCGAACAGGGATATCATTTGGTAACTGATGCTGTCAAACAAAAATTAATCCTATGGAAAAATCGGCTTCAAGTACATGATGTGGAATATTTGCTGAAATTCAAGGCATTCGTTTCTGTATTAGGCATGACTGATTACGTTTCAGTAATTGAAACGTTTCGTCGTGACTTCTCAAAGAAATATTTGGGGTTTTCACCGCTGAAGTCTGATATCGATTTATATGTCACACCGTTCGCGGTCCGTCCAGTCCGGAAATTTGCAAGACTTTTGTTAAACTTTACCCCAAGAGCAATGTGCTCGACTGCATAGACCAATGTTTGGCTCAACATGTGAGTCCAAACACTATTTCAGATTATGAAATTGCCAAAGTCCACCAACATTCGGATTTAAGAGATTTTAACGTCTGTAGCTCCATGTGTTTGTTTGTATCACCAACCATAGTTCCAGATACACTGAACACCCAAAACATTATTACCACTGCCAACCGCGACTTTGAAAGCCGTCTGGTGGTTTTCTCGGGCACGAGACGAGGTAACGAAAGTATGTAAGTTCACCAGACACGGCTGGGGGATCAACCTAGCGAACATATGGGCAGCAAATGGGAAACCCATTGCCATAAGTGACTCTGACAAAAGGTAGGTTATTATTACGCAGAGCGTGTGAAAGAGTGTTTCGAAAACGGCGGGGGATCAACCTAGCGAACATATGGGCAGCAAATGGGAAACCCATTGCGATAAGTGACTCTGACAAAAGGTAGATTATTATTACGCAGAGCGTGTGAAAGAGTGTCTCGAAAACGGCGAAGATCGTTGAATGTTCACGTGCTACTGTCGTGAGCGGATAGAAACTACCACTAGGCGCTGGATGGTTAGACGTCCACGATTATTCACAAAACTTTGGGTTCATAGGCTTGAATCCTACGTAAAGTAGGATAGGTGGTGATCTGTAGCATCTCTGTCAAAAAAGCACATTGCTGGTGCAGCCACAAATGTTTCGGAGCACACCATTCATCATACATTTTCGAACATGGAGCTCCACAACAGACCGCCTCTACGTTGTCACATATTGACCCAATGACATCGTCAATTACGACGGCAGTGAGCATGGGACTATCGGGATTCAATCGGCGATCAACGGAAACGTGTCAGCTCTTCGGGTGAATCACATTTTTGCTACACTAGGCAGACGGTAGTCTCCACAAGCTGTAACCTCCCCCTCACTTATCGACCTTAATGACCGTAAAAAATGAAACCGCGTGTACCTAATGGGAATTTTGGAAAAGCAATCGTCACCGAAGTTAATCTGTCGGTAAAGAGGGAGGAAAGAGTTACATCTAAATGAAAGGAAAAGTGCTAATGGAACTGGTGGAAATTAATTTTGAAAAGGGGTAAAGTTAATAAAGAAAGTAAATGTGTGGCTGTTACGTTAACAATTAACTAGCGGTAATTAGATATTTGAGATTTGGGGGAAATTACGGTCGCCAGTCCTAAGGACAATTACTATATTAATTGAAAAAGAAAGGTTATTACACATATAATTAGCACTAGAAGTGTGGCAACTGAAGGTTGACACGTGTAGTGTAAAAACTGAAAGTTTGTCAGAAGCAATAAATTTCGCTACGCTCTGACTTAATTTAGCAAAAGAATTAATAAAACAGGAAGATCGAAAGTTAATTTAGTGACTGAAGTTAATAGTGAGCTTTCTTTCTGAAGCACATCGAAATTCAGTCAAATACGGTTAGTCTTGGGCTACCTCAACAATCATTTCAAAAGCTACTTGAATCTACGCAATTTAGAAATAAGGGATTTAACTTTGAACTTCAATTAAATGATTCTGAACAATAGTAAAATTTAGTACGTACCAAGCTGAGCTGCAGTCACAGGTAAGCTAAAATACGGTAACAAAGCTCGCACTCTTAATTCGTGCTTGTGTAATCTAAATATTGTAGCCAGCTATGAATGCCTTAACTGAGCTTTGAAATTAAAGCAGTGAAAACGAATTAGCTATATTACTTTAATGCTGGCGTTTGAATTTCAACGACACTCGGGTTCATTTCGGAAAAGGAAGGGACTCTGCTTGGTAATGCAATTGGGACAATGAGCAACAAACGTTCATGCTAAGTTGCTGTAATTATAGTGACGAAAATGGAACAGTTTGAAAAGCTGAGGTCTGCCATACAGTTCTAAGACTTTACGTGCTTCCAGTCTTCCTTGTTGGTTGACTGAAGGTTTGAAGCCGTCGATCGAGGAGGTGGCGACAGTCACTCATTGCCGGCCGTCGCTGTTGCAGAAGCTGGATGTCGGCGCGCCTTCCTCTCGACACGGTCACCAGGCGAAACGGGCTCTTGACGTGCGCCAGCTAATGCTTCCCGTCCGCGACACCGTGTCAGAAACTATCATCGCAAGTCGAGCGCAATTACATGCTGCCAAACCCCGAAAGCGCGGCAACTCGCGGGAGCGTCACACAACACACCTGCTCCACTCACTACTCCAGCCAGACTCTGCCCGCGCTCCATGCGACAGAGTTAACACTACCAAAGATCCTACACACTTTGATTCTTCACACGACCTATCGATGTAATCGTTCGATAGCGTACTTTTCCCTAAGCAAGACCCAGCGTAAAAATACAAATAATATTCACGAAACAAACCAATTATACATCGACATAAATGTATAAATCTATATATACAAACAGTAAAACAATTACAATATACAAAGAGACAGAAATGTCATATCTTGAGGTCACAAAGCAAGGAAAAAAAATAATAGTACAATAGATGGAAATAGGAGGATATGCATTTCCGGCGTTACAAAGCGCCGCCACGACATGAACCGCGGCTCGAAACGTTCAGTGCACCAGGAAAGCAGGTTGGTGAGAGACATTCTCCTGCGCTTGTATCGTACTTGTGGTAGCAATCGAAGACACGCTGAAAGCTGCAGCCCTTCATGCCCGAAGTCTTCTCCGACGGCGATGCCCTGTTTCAGCAGTATAATTATCCACGTCTCGGAGCCAGATCCGTGCTACAGTGGTTTAAGGAGCATTATTGTGAACTCACGTTGATGCCTCGGCAACCAAAATTCGCCTGATATAAATCCAATCGACCCATTCTGGATCGTTTTTGGAATCAGTCACTGGGTACCTGGTACGCAAATCAGCGGCTCGTTTTTTACGCGTATTACGTGGCCTGGCATAGAAATCTAATGCCAGATACCTCCGCAAACCTACCAACAAACTGTCAGATCCCTCTTACACAGAATCAGTGATGTATTTCTCACCAAAGATGGACAAACAAGCTATCAGCCAGGTGGCCATAGCGTTTAGGTTCATGTTTGTATATTATATATTCTAAAGCAAAAATTGTATAAATTTGTAAACAACACAACTTAATGTTTAATGCTTATTTGTAAAGCTTTCTGTAGTTCTGCTCAGTGCATTAACGCTATACAATAACTTACTGAATTAAGTGATAAAGTTGTTGTTTTCGAAGAAAAAACACTAGTGATATAATCCTGCTTGTATAAGTATGGTGCGATATTCGCCTCTTAGAAGTAGTCGCAATGTGTTAGAAATATGTCTTCCTAAGTTTCTAGTGTGTGTAGCCTTCGTAGTATAGCCGTCTCACTCGCACACCTGCTTGCATTAGTGTAGTGGTGGGGAAGCTGGAGCACTGAGCACACTCGTCTACGACTGCACTTTCGGAGCGCAAATCGTGGCGAGGCCTCTTCTACATCTTCATGGTGAGTATGGTGTGGACACTCCCATCTCCAAAGACGACAATACCCGTGTTCACAGGGCTGCACACGTATGTCCATGGGTGGAAGTACACTTGGGCACCCTATCGCATCTCTACTGACCCCCTAAATCAACCTGTGCCACAGAGAGTATCTGTCATGAAGTGCCTGAAGTTTATTCGCAGTTGACAATACTACCAATTATGAACTGTATATGGGAGTGACGACTTGAACCCCAATTTCCCGCTTTACACAAGCGATCGCCTCAACCACTTCAGCTATCCATGCACGACTGACGTCCAAACCTAAACTTCCATATGTCATCGCTCTAGCATCACAGCTTGTACACACGTTACGTATTTTCCTTTCACGGGAGGATATTTTAACTGAAAGTCGGTGCCCGCTATCAGCGCATACAAATGGTTCAAATGGCTCTGAGGACTATGGGACTTAACAACATCTATGGTCATCAGTCCCCTAGAACTTAGAACTACTTAAACCTAACTAACCTAAGGACATGACACACATCCATGCCCGAGGCAGGATTCGAACCTGCGAAGGTAGCAGGCGCGCGGCTCCGGACTGAGCGCCTAGAACCGCTAGACCACCGCGGCCGGCTCAGCGGATACATGAACGAAGCAATTTTCCTTCGGACAGGTATGCATGTCTGAAGGAACATTCCATCTTTCTTCTTAATGGCACAGGCACTGCGATATCCAAATAGCCTGGCACTATTTGTACCAATACATTAAATGTATTCGCAATTGCGAATATATGCATCCGTCAGCTATAGAATGGACTGACGACTTGCATGTGTGTCAAAAGGAATTCTGAAATGTATCCAGAATAACACAAGCAGGGCAGTACCGCATTTATCTGCCGACACTGGGCAAGCGACTTTCAAGTAGAATATCTCACCTGTACCACAAATGCAGGAATAGGCCTACACACAATGGTTGTAGGGGTACAGGTTTTGGACGTATGGTTGACGATGTCTGGAAGCTTGGATCTGTCTTTCAGTCGTGCACAGATAGCTAAATCTTGAGGCGATCGCTGGCGACAAGCGAGAAATCCCGGTTCGAGTTCCGGTTAGGCACAAATTTTCATTGTGATCATTCCATTATACAGCTGACGGTTGTCCATATTCGCAATTTGTTGCAATTTTTTTCATAACGGCTGTAGTCGCCGCTATGCCTGACATGCTTGCATGTCCAAAGGCACTTTGGATCGTGTTCAGAATAACACAGGACCTGAAAGTATTTGTAACAGCGGGTGAAATGAAACAGTCAACACTGAAAGTCTCCTATTGGTTTTCTCCAACTTCGTCGATGTACAAAACTGGTACGATCTCGTTGATAACCCCCTGAAAATATTCCCCTTTCGTACGAACTTTTGACTCATGAATCAGTACTAATGAGATGTGACTTCTATGTATGACATATTCAGAAGCAGAAATGATTTTCATAGCAGAACAATAACCACAAGCCATCTTGAACATGTTTTTAAGTCGTGTGTGATTACAGTCAATACAGCGAAACCTATTAACACAACATGAAAATACATTGTATCCCCTGTTACAGAGAGAGTGTTTTCAATGGAAATACCGGCTGCACGTTGAGCGTGTCTGCTCCGCCACAAGCTGTGTAGGAACATCCACTGTCCTCGGCATATGCAACAGTGTGGTGTGGTTTCACAAGCTCCTTTACTCTCGGTCCGTTTTTCTTCTAGGAGATTGCGGCTCGCGGGCCTGTTAGGTATACAGTGCCATCTGCGCTTTATAAAGACCTCCTTGTGCAACGCGTTACTCCATCTATGCAAGAACGCAACTGTGTCCAAGACACTGTTTTGCATCAAGATGGGGCGGCACCACATGTCCCTTGCCAGCTGAAACATTTGCTTCGATAAATCTTCGCTAACGACCGCTTCATCTCTAGGCAATTTCCAGACGTGTGCTTTCGTTGAGGGGTATCTGAAAGATAGTGTGTATCAATGATGTATCCGGACTCTTCCTAACAATAGCATACGAGGACATATCGTTTTAATCACACCAGATAGGCTGCGAGAAACTGTTGAGGATGCCATGTTATAGATGCACCATGCTGCTGAGTCGGGAGATATAAAAGCACTCCGTCTTGAAGCCACGAGTGGCCTACCGGGACCATCCGACCGCCGTGTCATCCTCAGTGGAGGATGCGGAGAGGAGGGGCGTGGGGTCAGCACATCGCTCTCCTGGTCGTTATGATGGTATTCTTGACCGAAGCCGTTACTATTCGGTCGAGTAGCTCCTCAACTGGCATCACGTGGCTGAGTGCACCCCGAAAAAATGGCAACAGCGCATGGCGGCCTGGATGGTCACCCATCCAAGTGCCGACCACGCCCGACAGCGCTTAACTTCGGTGATCGCACGGGAACCGGTGTACCCACGGCGGCAAGGCCGTTGCCATGAGTCAGGAGATATACTGAACACATATTGTAGCTTGTAACTATACTAAAATATACGTGCCACAAGGATCATTATCATGTATTTGATAGTTCCACTCCTTTTTATGGACCCAAACCACATTATGATTGCTTATAGCGCCGTATTTTCGCCTGGTGGCAGAAAGAGGAAATATTATTTCTTGAGCACACTCCTCGGGCTCACCAGCTAACCATTTCAGACAATGTGCTTCTGCTTGATCTCACCTGGGATTTTCTCATTTTGTGGCATACACACGGTAGCTACATCTGAAGCCACGCATTATGTATGCAGTAGATGCCACACTTTAGCGGCTGCAGCTTCATCCACTTCATATCTTTCGAATCTTAGCAGTTAGAGGGCAAACGTAGGAGCCAATTTTGTATGCAGTGCACGGTTGTCTTTCTTTTCCCATTGTGATTGAATTTGTCTCCTTAAAGTATGTTTTGCACATGGATTAGGTAAACAAAACAGTTCTGTTCAAATTTATGCTCTGTACATTGCGATAGTAATTAAACTTATATATTTGTTTCCATGATTATTGTGGTGGCTGTTTTTGAAACCACTGTGGCTCTAAGGGCAACATGAGTATCTGTGACAGGACGTTGCACTTTCAGTTCCACACGATGTACTCTCGCAGAATAAAGGAAGAGGAAATTCCGGCATGCTTTTTGGAAGGGATTTCTTCTCATGCCGATTAAGGCTGGCAGAAGAGAGAGTGGAGATGATGTGTTAGCTGAAAACAGTAATCTCGAATTTCGAACGAAAAAATCAGTGTTGTCTTGCATCACTTCAGAGTGTGAGAGCAAAGAACCATCTCCAAAAGAAAAAAAAATGTAAAACGGTTGTTCTAGTTGAAAACCATACAAAATAAACAAAGCATCTACCAATATATGACACGTACGGCACTGTTAGCACTGTATCACAAAGAAGGGACCTCACGGAAGCAGCTGGAAGTATGCTTTCTCTCAAGTAGCCGAACTGCGGAGAGCAGCTCCGTTTTGCTTTACCATCGAAAATAACGACATTTCATGCGCAGTGACTCCATTTGAAACAACCCCGTATGTGACCATTTAAAGGATGTAACACTTGACTTTCACGTTGTCCTGTCTCAATGTATGTCTAATAACCCAACAAAAACAAGACAGTTCCAAGAAATTTAATTTTTAGTACTTCGAGTCTGAAAGAGTTAATGGACATATCTACGGTGTCTCAGCATTCTGCGATATATTTAGCCTCCAATTCAGCAGTCGGAACACCGTCAGTTTAATTACAACCACCCGGTATGAAGGGGTACAGACTACCTTTTTTCATGTACCATTGGGGACATGACTTTTGCAACCTGGGCAGCAAAATAACTGATGATGGCCGAAGTAGAAAGGATATAAAGTGTAGAATGGCAATGCCAAGAAAAGAATTTCTCAAGAAGAGAACTTTGTGAACATAGATTATAGATTTAAGTGTCAGGAAGTCATTCTTAAAAATATTTGTTTGGAGCATAGCCATGTATGGAAGTGAAACATGGACGATAAACGGTTTACGTAAAAAGAAAATGAAAGCTTTCCAAATGTGGGGCTACAGAATAATGCTCAAGATTAGATGGGTCTACATCTACATCGATACACCGCAAGCCACCGCACGGTGCGTGGCGGAGGGTACCTGTACCACTACGTGTCATTTCCTTTCCTGTTGCATTTGCAAATTGAGCGAGGGAAATCGACTGTCTGTATGCATCCGTTCGAGCCCTAATTTCTAGTATCTTTGTGCTCATTACGCGCATTATATGCTGGCGTCAGTAGAATCATTCGGCAATAAGCTTCAAAAGCCGATTCTCTAAATTTCCTCAATAGTGTTTCTCGAAAAGAACGCCCCCTTCCCTCCAGGGATTCCCACTGGAGTTCCCGAAGCATCTCCATAAGACTTACGTTTTGTTCTAACCTACAAATGTAGTAGCCCGCCTCTGTGTTGCTTCGATGTCTTCCTTCAATCCGACCTGGTACGGATCCCAAACCCTCGAGCAGTACTCAAATCACGCCGTGTCCTATGTGCGGTCTCCTTTACAGATGAACTACTCTTTCCAAAAATTCTCCCAATAAACCGAAGTAGACCATTCGTCTTCCCTACCATAGTTCCGACATGCTAGTTCCACCTCATATCACTAGTTAATAAGGAAGTACTGGATAGAACTGGGGAGAGCAGAAATTTGTGGCACAACTTGACCAGAAGTAGGGATCGGTTGACCGGGCACATTCTGAAACACCATGGGGTCACCAGTTTAGTATTGGAGGAAGCGTGGGGTGTAAAAATCGTTGAGGGAGACCAAGAGATGAATAGAGTAAGCAGATTCAGAACGATGTAGGTTGGTGTAGTTATTTGGAGATGAAGAGGTTCACAATGGATAGAATAGCCTCGAGAGCTGCATTATCCAGTCTCTGGACTGAAGACCGCAACAACAACAACCATTGGGGAATGGGAAAAGAAGGGAGGAGGGAGAAGCAATGATACTGGTACACATGTACCCTCCATCACACACCGTTCAGTGGCTTGTAGAGTACTGATGGAGATGCAAAAGTAGGAAGAATGTATGGGAAGCGTCTCTGCGTTCTCTTCGGGTCAATGAAACGTTCTCGCACGCCCACTGAAGAGGAGGCCTCTTCAGAAGCTGTGAGCCTGTGACCCGATTACCGCAGCACTCGGCGCACGGAAATTAAAAACATACTCATAAGTCAATCAAGGGAAAGCCGCAAGGGCTGCACTTTCATTCCGGGCCGCAGTCAGACGCGCTTCTGAGGCGCCGGCGAGCCGGAAGTACCGCCCGCCACTCACCCCCTACCCCCACTCCCACCCCCAACAACCCCATCTCTTGCGGCCGCCGCGGCTGCGCGCTTCTTGCCTCGAATTAATTACGCAGAGATGGCGGCCTGCGAGCGAGAGAGCGCCAGCCGACAGGGAAATTCAATTTCCAGCAGAACCGCTACGCCGCGCCGCGCCAGCAAGTAGGCGGGTCGCTGCCGCTGCTTCTGCTCTGCCTACTGCCACCCCACCCTATCTTAGCCTGGTCTAGCCTAGCCACCAGCTGCCCCCCCCCCCCCCTCGTGTCTGGATGGGAGCCCCCCCCC
Source organism: Schistocerca cancellata (assembly GCF_023864275.1). NCBI lineage: Eukaryota > Metazoa > Arthropoda > Insecta > Orthoptera > Acrididae > Schistocerca > Schistocerca cancellata. The sequence continues at coordinate 105,065,448 of NC_064634.1, forward strand.
CCTCTTTCTTCACGGCGCTGCCTCTGTTAGGGGTATTATCTCGGCGTCTCCTCGGCAGTGCAGTGAGCACCACAGCACGCGTGCTTGCTCCCTTTCGTGCTAAGCCTTCCGCATTCGCGCGCGATTCCGACGCCTTGGAGGCGACGACGGTGCACTTCCTGTTGGGAGCATAGAAGTGCTGTAACTACGGACAGTGTGAAATACAAAAGGTAGTTCTCTTTCTCTCTCCCACCCTCGCTTCCCGGGGTATTTGGGTGAGACAGAGACAAAGGAAGTGGAGAAAAATGAGAGAGTGAGGGGATGAAGGAGACAATACACGACAACAAGTAGATGTTTACTGGTGTAGGAGTGCTGCTGCGATATAGCGGCAGCCCTGCTTCACTCGTACGCTGCTCTACCATCCGCACGATAATAGCGAGCGTCGAGTGAAGGAGGGACCCTAGGGCGAGAGACCAGTAAAGAGCCTTCCATCGTAACTGGAGAAAGAAAAAATTGCACACACTACAGGAGTGTTTCTCATACTTTACTCTATTCGCCCTCTGAGAGGCAGCACACAGAAACTATGTGTCAAAATAAGTCGTGGTGAGCACTTGTTAGCACCTTCACATGAGCACTAGAGAAGTTTCGTTACATTTCAGTTACGTGATAAATAATACAAATTTAAAAGTTGTTGATTCCACTAGATACCAAATGACTGCGGTTGTGAAAAACTTAAATTAGAACCATCTCAAAGAAAATGTTGTATGGAAGAGTAACCAAATGCTGCTTTTTATTGATATAACACTTAAAAGGTGAGACAAAACTAATAAAGATGGAGCCTATACTACGCTTGTTGGTCTTCTTTTGGAGTTTTGCTGCACAGTGTGGGTTACTTACAAGACAGAACTGTACTGTAACTACAGCATAGTGATACATACTTCACATACGAGGAGATATGCTACGGGCAGGAGTGAGACAGCTTTTGGAAAGTAGTTAAAATAAATCAAATGTTCAAATGTATGTGAAATATTATGGGACTTAACTGCTAAGGTCATCAGTCTCTAAGCTTACACACTACTTAACCTAAATTATCCTAATGACAAACGCACACACCCATGCCCGAGGGAGGACTCGAACCTCCCCTGGGACCAGCCGCACAGACCATGACTGCAGTGCCCAAGACCGCTCGGCTAATCCCGCGCTGCTAAAATAAGTCATAATTCCTTTTATTTACATATAAATTATCCATTTTTGGACCAGATATAAATTAGCAGTACTTCCCATTTCTAGAATTATTTTAACACCTTGTAGGGAAGCAGCATACTCATGCCTTATAAAATTAACATCAGTCTTTCCGTTGTGTGCCAGCCTAGTCCGCTGTAACTAGCTCTGACGTCATAAATGTTGCGCAATACTTTAAAAATCAAGTAAATAACCTGAAACGGTTCTAGAATGTCAGGAGTAATACTAAATTAATATGTGATGAATGTCAGTTCGATAACTTTAACCATTTTCGAAACTTGGACGTTTTTCTGTAAAAATCATTGGCGCAACAGAAAAGAGCTAGAAACTTAAAAGTTAATATTTAGATTCCTTTTTCATAATAATTTAGTAGAAGCAGTATTCTGGATCTCACAAATTAAAATTTTAGTTGAAATTCATGATTTTCTGGTTTTTGTCTTAAAAATTAAGGAAGCAAGAGAGATTATGTAGGCGAATAAATAAAGCTAGGATGTTTAAATTTAAGTAGAAGGGAGATCCGCTATAATCATAAAGATGTAAGAAGTTTCAACAGAACAACTATAAAACTATAGCTATAGCGTATCTCCAAAGAGCAAGTTCAGAGCTCGTCTACTGCATGTAGTGTAATTAAATTAATTCTCACGCCCAAAATATTTGATTTAGCCACGTCAGACTTTTATTACGATTACTTACCTGTGTGCTGATTGCACATTTAAATTGAGAGCTTCATCGGCCATCAGCAAAGGAAGCAATGATTTATTCGATAACCTAAAGTGGTGCATTACTAGCCCAGCGGCTAGTCGGGAGAGCAAATTTGATCAGGCGTTCCCTTAGCCGTCCGCACCGCGGCTTTATGTGTAAGAACGCTGAGCGAGAGAGGAAGGCCCCATTTCTCTCCAGACGCAGTGCCGGGAGTCGCGTCGCATCGGTATCATTGCTATAAACAGCTTCGGATGCCGTAATAAGTTACTCGGGATACGCGTAACCATGAAATCGTTTTCGAGTGAAGCGTTAATTCTGGGATGACTTTAATGATCTATCTTCAGTTTGCGTGGGTCGTATTTTCACGTGTCGCCGCGGGACAGACATTCTACCATTATTTAGCGTGGCGTTTGATGAACATTATCATCAAATTACGGCGAGCATTCACTTAAACATTTAAGTCGAACAGTTATAGTTGCATCAGCGCATTAGACTCTGCACTGCTCTGGTAGTTGGATTGTGTGGATCCTTTTTACTCAGAATATAGTGAACATTTTAGAGAGAATGGTTTTTGATTGTGAATCCCAGACAATCTCCTAATTCCTCAGAGCTATAAGCTGTAGCTATAAATGTATTTCTCAGATGAAGTGGCTTCACGTTTTGTTAATCACTTTCTGGTTGCCAATACTGTAGTTAGAGAGCCAGTGTTGAGAACGGCAAACGACAGCATTAAATAAATAGTAGGAACATTTTATAACCAACTACTCCACCCGCCGCCCCACAACCTTACTCTGAAGTGTCTAAACGAAAACAACTATCTTCCCATTATGAACATCGTTCGGAAACAGTGACACTCATGTAATAATATTAATTTCAGGATGTGTTCATGAGAGCACGACGGGACTTTGAGTCAAACCGTACAATGTGTAACCCGACAAGCTGATCAGGAAACCGGGCACACCAGAACAGCTTGAAGATGATATCAGCAGAGAGTCGGAACGTCGAGTGAGTAAGAAGATACTTAATAGGAACATGATGTATCCTAACACCCTAGATTCTACCAGCAAGCTATATATTTCCGCGTGGACATTCAAGGCAGTGGTGTAGTGCAGGTCGTTAACAGGACAGTGCGTTGTTGTTATGCAACTTGTGCCCACCTCACTGCAACTGCGAGGTGACAGCATCTCTGAGCGCCGAGTGTTGCTTGTGTGTGACTACAGGAAGGCCGGACAAGACCAGCCACGTAAGAGCAACGACTCTGCCAGATGGCGCTTAAGCTCACGACCATAATCTTGAATAATATTCCACCAGAATCTGAAATGTTTCCTATCAGATGTAGCTTTCTGTGGTGTCTTACAGAATTTTAATTGGGTATGTGTTTACTTTCTATTAGCCAGATCAAGTTTCGAGACAGAGTCCTGCCTGAGGAGTTAGTACCAGGCGAGACGCATTCATTACTTTCGCAGGGCCTCCCCTGTGTACACATTAGAAACTTCCTTTTCAGGTCATATCAAAATCTGGTATTGAAAAAGCTATCTGTGTTGAAGAAATCTTGGTACACTTGCATCAGTCTCGCCAGCTTTCAGTGACTGAGGTGACACCACATCTGTGATGTATAGAGGTACGAGTCTCGATCGATGGAGGGACTGGAGGTTTAGATTCGTGAGTAATCTGGAACAGTCTCCACACGTCCTCATGAGGACAAATGATACGCTGTTTGAAGGACAATAGATAGTTCACGGTTCGAGAGTTGACTCAGACGATTGGAATGGAGCCTCGGTTGACTAAGTTACCTTCCCAATACTTCCAAGCAATAACGTGATAAGGAGAGAATAATTTAGCTCAATTGGCACCATAATGTCCCATAGTCATTGTAGGCAGCCAGAAAATCAGGGGTAATTCTGCGCTGCCTCGTTCTTTCCACAGTCTAGACCAATACCTGCACTCGTTGCCATGAAAACATGAAGATGCACAACTGTATATCTATTTACAGGTGCGTCCCAGCCACATCATGTTCAGAGTCCGTCTCCCCAAACGCCCTCCATCCCTTTCTCCTGTTGGTCAAGAAGCAAAATTCACACCAGTCACTGCTGCACCCTCACAGTATCATCTACATCTACAGGTTGTCCCAGAAATGTTGCGACAGACTTTGAGGGACTCTAGAGGATGTATTGAGGAACAAACAGAGGATAGGAACGTATGTGCGGGAACGTCGTCCAACGATGCTAAAGAACATTGAAGTTACAGGCCCAGGCGCCTGCCACTAGGACACCCCTTTGGCAGCAAACGTGGCTCTGTACGCTGAAGGACCGTATGTCTAACTACATTGTTCGTTATTAAGTGATAGCGACTGATGCCACAAACGCCACTGGAGAAGATGGAGCCAGATAATGCGTAGAGAGGCCACGTCTTCTAGGAATGTGATGTTCTGTAACCTTGTTGGATGATGGTTTCGCACATACGTTCCCATCTACAGTTTATTTTTCTCTTCTGTACCGAAAAACATTGGAGATTTTAAAGGGTCCCATGAGACAAATAAACTACAAACGGAAAAGAGTGTCCAAAACCGTCATCTACCATAGGAACAGAACATCGCATTCAAAGGAGACATGGATTTTCTACGCAGTAGCTAATTCTATCTTATTCACTGGCGATTATGCCAATCAGTTGCGATCACTGAATAACAAAGAACATTGTCAGATGTTCTGCATATGGTCCGTCAGCGTACAAAGTCACGTTTGATGCTGAATAGGTAGCCTAGCGGCAGGCGCCAGATCCTATAACTTCGACAGTCCATAGCGCCATTGGATGACGTTTCTGTACACGTGTTCCTGTCCTCAATTGGTCTTCAAGACACCCTCTGCAACCCCTCGAAGTTTGTCACAACATTTATGGGACCCCCCCGTATACTCCAGAAACTGCTATGAAGTGTGTGGCACAGGGTACATCCCATTGTACCACTTATTAGGGCTGTTACCCATTCCATTCACATATGGATAATGGGAGAAATGATTGATTAAATGTCTCTTTGTGTGCTGTAATTAGTGTAATCTTGTTTTCACAATACTCATAGGAGTGATGCATAGCAGGTTGTAACATATTCCTAGATTCATCACTTAAAGTTGATTCTAGAAATTTTTTGAGTAGATTTCTGAGGAATAGTTCTCGTCTGTCTTCAGGCGTCTACCAATTCAATTCTTTCAGCATCTTCGTAATACTTTCCAATAAATCGAACAATCCTGTGCCCTTTCATGGTACCCTTCTTTGTATCCGTTTAATGTCCCAGTTAGTCCTATTTCTTAAAGGTTTCACACACTTGAGTAATATTCTAGGATGGGTCACATGAGTATTTTGTATGCAGTTTCCATTCTAGACCAGTTGCATTTCCTTAGTATTCCAGAAACGAACTGCAGCCTGGCACTTGATTTACTAACAACTGAGACTATGTGATCGTTCCATTTCATATCGCTAGTGTTACACCAAGGTATTTGTTCGAATGTACCAGTTCCAACTGTAACTCAATGATACTAGGGTCATCAGATACTATGTTTTTCTTGTTTTGTGAAGCGCTCAATTTTACATTTCTGAACATTAAATGCGAGCTGCCAATCTTTGCAACGCTTTGAATTCTTGTCAAGATCTAACTGAATATTTGTGCAGCTTCTTGCAGACAGTACTTTATAGAGAATTGCGTCGTCTCTGAAAAGTCTGACTTTAAGTATTGTCCGCAAGGTCATTGACACGCAAAATGAACAATAAGAGTCCCAACGCATTTCTATGGGGCACAGTGGAAGTTACCTGTCCAAGATTACTTGCTGCGTCCTTCCCACAAAAGAATCCTCAGTCCAGTCCCAAATTTCGTTTGTTTTCGAAATCCATGCTGGTTGGCATAGTCAAGGTCATTCTGTTCAACATACCTCATTACATTTGAGCCGTAATATGTTCTAACATTCTAGGCCTACAAGGGACGTTCAAAAAGAAACTTGCCGGAGTCATAATTACAGAAACAAGTACCTGCATGTTAGAAGTATTGACCCTGGCTGTTGAGACACTTGTGCCACTGTGACACATGACGGTGAATGGCTGTCTCACAAAATTCCCGGGGCTGTGATGTGAACCAGTTCCGCTCGTACAGCTGGACGTCGTTGCCTACACGAGTGCAGGAAAGGTTATGCTGACGTTCTTCTTTGACCAAGATGGCCCCCCTTCTAATTCACTTCCTGCAGCACGGGACAACAGTGAATGCCCAGCGTTAGTCGCAACCTTGACCACCCTTCGCCAAGCGATCAAATCAAAAGAACCAGGCAATCTCACGCGTGGGGTCATTCTGCTCCACAACAATGCAAAGCTTTATACGGCCAACCCAGTCGCGGCACTCCAGCAGAAATTCAATTGAAGCTTCTCGGCCATCCTCCATACAGTCCGGATCTCTCTCCCTGTGATTTCGCCAATTTTGGTCGCCATAAAAAGGCTCTGAGGGGCAAACCATTCACTTTGGACGACGACGTCCAGCTGTACGTGTGGAACTGGTTCACATCGCAGATCCGTGAAATTTGTGAGTCAGACATTCACCGCCTTGTGTCCCAGAGGGACAAGTATCTCAACAGCCAGAGTCAATACTTCTAACATACAGGTACTGGTTTCTGTAATTATGCCTCCGGCTCGTTTCTTTTTGAACGCCCTAATACAACTAATGGATGTCGTGGATACTGCATGGTAGTTTTGTGGATCACTTCTGCTACTCTTCTTGTAGGCGGTTGTGAACCGTGCTTTCTTACAACTACAGGGCATGGTTTTTTTGGTCGATACATGTATGTTTGATTATAGTTAAAAGAGATGCTTATTCAGATGCAAATTCAGTATAGAATCTGCCACGGAGGCCGTCAATTTCATCATGTTTTACATGTTTTAACGATTTCAGATTTTTCTCAAGGCCACTGACACTTTGACCTGACGCGCTTTTCTTTTCAGTGCTAAGAGAATTTGTGGTATCGATAGCTACGATGCCACAACGTAGGCCCGATCTGCTAAGTTGCCACTACGAGAGACACCGACGACAGCGTCCTCAAGCCGGTGCTGTCGAGGTCTAAGAGCTCCGCGACTGCTTGAGCCCATTTCATCAGGTGCAAACAGCCAGGACACTTCGCTTCAACTCGGCATCACCTTGAAAATTATGCAATATGTTTGCATATGTTTATCCACCCCCCCATGAACCATGGACCTTGCCGTTGGTGGGGAGGCTTGCGTGCCTCAGCGATACAGATGGCCGTACCGTAGGTGCAACCACAACGGAGGGGTATCTGTTGAGAGGCCAGACAAACATGTGGTTCCTGAAGAGGGGCAGCAGCCTTTTCAGTAGTTGCAGGGGCAACAGTCTGGATGATTGACTGATCTGGCCTTGTAACATTATCCAAAACGGCCTTGCTGTGCTGGTACTGCGAACGGCTGAAAGCAAGGGGAAACTACAGCCGTAATTTTTCCCGAGGACATGCAGCTCTACTGTATGATTAAATGATGATGGCGTCCTCTTGGGTAAAATATTCCGGAGGTAAAATAGTCCCCCATTCGGATCTCCGGGCGGGGACTACTCAAGAGGACGTCGTTATCAGGAGAAAGAGAACTGGCGTTCTACGGATCGGAGCGTGGAATGTCAGATCCCTTAATCGGGGAGGTAGGTTAGAAAATTTAAAAAGGGAAATGGATAGGTTAAAGTTAGATATAGTGGGAATTAGTGAAGTTCGGTGGCAGGAGGAACAAGACTTTTGGTCAGGTGATTACAGGGTTATAAATACAAAATCAAATAGGGGTAATGCAGGAGTAGGTTTAATAATGAATAAAAAAATAGGAGTGCGGGTTAGCTACTACAAACAGCATAGTGAACGCATTATTGTGGCCAAGATAGACATAAAGCCCATGCCTACTACAGTAGTACAAGTTTATATGCCAACTACCTCTGCAGATGATGAAGAAATAGATGAAATGTATGACGAGATAAAAGAAATTATTCAGGCAGTGAAGGGAGACGAAAATTTAATAGTCATGGGTGACTGGAATTCGTCAGTAGGAAAAGGGAGAGAAGGAAACATAGTAGGTGAATATGGATTGGGGGGAAGGAATGAAAGAGGAAGCCGCCTTGTATAATTTTGCACAGAGCATAACTTAATCATAGCCAACACTTGGTTCAAGAATCATAAAATAAGGTTGTATACCTGGAAGAATCCTGGAGATACTAAAAGGTATCAGATAGATTATATAATGGTAAGACAGAGATTTAGGAACCAGGTTTTAAACTGTAAGACATTTCCTGGGGCAGATGTGGATTCTGACCACAACCTATTGGTTATGAACTGCAGATTGAAACTGAAGAAACTGCAAAAAGGTGGGAATTTAAGGAGATGGGATCTGGATAAACTGAAAGAACCAGAGGTTGTAGAGAGTTTCAGGGAGAGCAAAAGGGAACAATTGACAGGAATGGGGGAAAGAAATACAGTAGAAGAATAATGGGTAGCTCTGAGGGATGAAGTAGTACAGGCAGCAGAGGACGAAGTAGGTAAAAAGACGAGGGCTAATAGAAATCCTTGGGTAACAGAAGAAATATTGAATTTAATTGATGAAAGGAGAAAATATAAAAATGCAGTAAATGAAGCAGGCAAAAAGGAATACAAACGTCTCAAAAATGAGATCGACTGGAAGTGCAAAATGGCTAAGCAGGGATGGCTAGAGGACAAATGTAAGGATGTGGAGGCTTGTCTCACTAGGGGTAAGATAGATACTGCCTACAGGAAAATTAAAGAGACCTTTGGAGAGAAGAGAACCACTTGTATGAATATCAAGAGCTCAGATGGCAACCCAGTTCTAAGCAAAGAAGGGAAGGCAGAAAGGTGGAAGGAGTATATAGAGGGTTTATACAAGGGCGATGTACTTGAGGACAATATTATGGAAATGGAAGAGGATGTAGATGAAGACGAAATGGGAGATAAGATACTGCGTGAAGAGTTCGACAGAGCACTGAAAGACCTGAGTCGAAACAAGGCCCCGGGAGCAGACAACATTCCATTTGAACTGCTGATGGCCTCCGGAGAGCCAGTCATGACAAAACTCTACCATCTGGTGAGCAAGATGTATGAGACAGGCGAAATACCCTCAGACTTCAAGAAGAATATAATAATTCCAATCCCAAAGAAAGCAGGTGTTGACAGATGTGAAAATTACCGAACTATCAGTTTAATAAGTCACAGATGCAAAATACTAACGCGAATTCTTTACAGACGAATGGAAAAACTGGTCGAAGCCGACCTCGGGGAAGATCAGTTAGGATTCCGTAGAAATGTTGGAACACGTGAGGCAATACTGACCTTACGACTTATCTTCGAAGAAAGATTAAGAAAAGGCAAACCTACGTTTCTAGCATTTGTAGACTTAGAGAAAGCTTTTGACAATGTTAACTGGAATACTCTCTTTCAAATTCTGAAGGTGGCAGGGGTAAAATACAGGGAGCGAAAGGCTATTTACAGTTTGTACAGAAACCAGATGGCAGTTATAAGAGTCGAGGGGCATGAAAGGGAAGCAGTGGTTGGGAAAGGAGTAAGACAGGGTTGTAGCCTCTCCCCGATGTTATTTAATCTGTATATTGAGCAAGCAGTAAAGGAAACAAAAGAAAAATTCGGAGTAGGTATTAAAATTCATGGAGAAGAAGTAAAAACTTTGAGGTTCGCTGATGACATTGTAATTCTGTCAGAGACAGCAAAGGACTTGGATGAGCAGTTGAACGGAATGGACAGTGTCTTGAAAGGAGGATATAAGATGAACATCAACAAAAGTAAAACGAGGATAATGGAATGTAGTCAAATTAAGTCGGGTGATGCTGTGGGAATTAGATTAGGAAATGAGACACTTAAAGTAGTAAAGGAGTTTTGCTATTTAGGGAGTAAAATAACCGATGATGGTCGAAGTAGAGAGGATATAAAATGTAGGCTGGCAATGGCAAGGAAAGCGTTTCACAAGAAGAGGAATTTGTTAACATCGAGTATAGATTTAAGTGTCAGGAAGTCGTTTCTGAAAGTATTTGTATGGGGTGTAGCCATGTATGGAAGTGAAACATGGACGATAACTAGTTTGGACAAGAAGAGAATAGAAGCTTTCGAAATGTGGTGCTACAGAAGAATGCTGAAGATAAGGTGGGTAGATCACGTAACTAATGAGGAGGTATTGAATAGGATTGGGGAGAAGAGCAGTTTGTGTCACAACTTGACTAGAAGAAGGGATCGGTTGGTAGGACATGTTTTGAGGCATCAAGGGATCACAAATTTAGCATTGGAGGACAGTGTGGAGGGTAAAAATCGTAGAGGGAGACCAAGAGATGAATACACTAAGCAGATTCAGAAGGATGTAGGTTGCAGTAGATACTGGGAGATGAAGAAGCTTGCACAGGATAGAGTAGCATGGAGAGCTGCATCAAACCAGTCTCAGGACTGAAGACCACAACAACAACAAACATGTTTATCCACTAGTAAAGGTGCTTTAACTGTATTGGCAGTACCGACGTAATTTTCCTTATCCCGTTCCTAACCACGCGCCGCCTCCCAAGCGGTATACAAAGGAATTAATGTGGGTTTTCGTTTGTAAAGGAAAATTTGAAAACTGTGTTAAGTATTTCTGCTTTTGTTTTACTAGACTTAATTTCAGCTCCAGTCTCGTCAGTGAGTAACTGGACACTAACTGTGGTACTACTAGCAGCCTTTGCAAGGGACAGTATTTCTTTGGGTTCTTGGAAAGATCCTTCGAGAATATTGTGCTACGTTAGGCACTGAAGGCATCACGCGTTGCCCTCTTGACAGCCAATCGTGTGTCATTTAACATCTCCATGTCTATAGCCCTCTGTTTTGTGTTACACCTGTTATGTACCTGTTTCTTCAGGAGCTCCTTTACAGCAACTGTTTACCGTGGATGATCCCTCCCATCAAGAACTGTTCTGTTAGGTACATATATATCTAGTCCGTGGTCAACTGTTCTTTTAAAGTTGAGCCATAGTTCCTCTGCGTGTTCTGTCTTGAGCTAAGAACTTCAAGATCGTCATTATGGTACGACACTACTGCTTTTTCATTCAATTTACTGAATAGATAAATATTTCTACTTGCTTTAATTACTATTTGTACTTCGATAATGATTACTGCTACAACTGTCTCATGTTCACTGAAACGAATTTTGATGCGGACACATTCAGAGAGGTTAGGTCTATTTGTTGCCATTAGAGGTAATGTTTTTCAGTCATTAGTGGGATTTCGAATCGTATGTTCTAGGTAGTTCTCATAACAGGTGTTTATTAACGTTTCGCATGATATATTGTCACGACTCCCACTAGCATATGTAAGGAGTCGTCCAAAAATTCTTAAAGATATACATTTTTTCACGTAAATGTATAATGTAATTAGGAAACGATTTAGTTTTGAACGATACTGTCGTTGAAAGTTACTAAAAAGCATACATTAAGTTCCACCAATACAGAAAATTGCACCCACCTAATTTATGTAAATTACACCACATTCAACAGTTTACAACACATGAAATGTATTTGCAGTTATGAATGTGGACAATCATCAGCTGTATAACAGAATGACGACTATGAAAATTTGTACCAGACCGGGACTTGGACCCGAATTTCCCGCTTATCAAGAGCGATTGTGTTACTATTAGGCTACCCAAGCACGCTTCACGTCTACACCCGAACTTCCATACGTTGTCAACCATGTGTCTACAACCTGCGCTCGTATATCCAATATGTACATCCCAGTACAGGGGAGCCATTATAATTGAAAGTGGCTTGTCTGATGATGCATATTACATATGCATGCATGCCTGTTCGAAGGAACATTGCAGGCACTTCTGAACAACACAGGCACTGCAATATCGAATTTATAACACATTTAACCACAAGCGGTAGAGATTACATAAAACAATACAAGTGAATAAAATAGCTGAAAGAATCACGTTCAGTATACACAAAGGAAACAAAAGATCACACAGAATGACATTTTCACTCTGCAGCGGAGTGCGCGCTGATTTGAACCTTCTTGACAGATTAAAACTGTGTGCCGGACCGAGATTAGAACTCGGGACCCTTGTCTTTCGAGGACAAGTGTTCTACCATCTTTTTTTTTATTGTTCTCATTTTGTTCGATTTTGATTGTTGCATTTGTTCGCTGCGGATGTCCCACGATACCCGTTCAAGATCAGTGTTGAGCCGCTGACTCAGTTTTTTATTACAAAGGGCAGCTAACCCCCTAACCGAACACGCTGAGCTACCGTGACGGCGTCCTACTGAGCTACCCAAGCACGACTCAGGACCCCTCCTGACAATTTTACTTCCGCCAGTACCTCGTCTCCTACCTTCCAAACTTCACAGACGTTCTCTGCGAACTTTGCAAGACTAGCACTACTGGAAGACATGGCTCAGCCCCAGCCTGGGGGATGTTTCCAGAATGAAATTTTCACTCTGCAGCTGAGTGCGCGTTGATTTGAAACCCGTGAGGACGGGTCGTGAGTTGTGCTTGGGTAGCTCAGATGGTAGAGGACTTTCCCGCGAAAGGCAAAGGTCCCGAGTTCTAGTTTCGGTCCAGCACACAGTTTTGATCTGCCAGGGAGTTTTAAAAGATCAAGCAGTTCGTAATTAGATAGTTGGAACCACTGAAGTCTACGTGTCGTCGGGAACGACACATATCTCCTAGCTCAGTCGTTTGTAGGTTGCTGTGCGAACAGAAACAGCCCACACCAAACCACCAGAGCCAGAGTGTGTGCAAACAATGGGCTTCAGCCGCCACACAGAAGGACCAGTGAGTGGCCCTGGCTGTAAACTTGTCGGTCGCCGTTTAATTCTCTGCAGCAGCTGCGACAGGTGGTCCTTTGACCTCCTTTGTGACACGTGTTGCTTACGTTGTTGGGTGAACTGCCAGCTTGACAAGTTGGATGATGGCTTTGAAAGCAAGCCTGGCTCTCGTAGCTTTGTCAAGACTTCACCGATTAGAAAATGGCCAATAGTAAAGTATGAGAACTCACCTGGGCTATCAGGAAGTTGGGTAATGATTTGGGAATTGAAACGAGCTGCAGTCTGAGCTAGAAATGTGTATAATTTTTCAAATGCGAATACTTGTTTACTCACTACTCGATTTAAATGTGTCCTAATAGATCTTTAAACTGCTTCCCATTGTCCACGAATATGCGGTGCATGAGGCTGGATAAAATGCCACTGTATACCATTCTGGGACTAGTTGTTACGAATTTGTGTTGCTTGTAATTGTGAGCTGAACGTTTTGTGCAGTTCACGCAGCTCATTCCTTGCTCCCACGAACATCTTCCATTATCACTGAAGACATTTATGCTAACGCCTCGTCATGAAATCAGTCTCCGATGAGCATCAGTGGACTGCAATGGAAGTTTGGAAAGGCAAGTCAGTGTCAGGCTCGACGTGTACTACCTTAATTGCCATGATTATGATTTATGACCAAGGCGATCTACACTTTTGCCTCAATTTTGCTCATCTTTTCTGCGTTCCTGACGTATAGTAGTCCTTTACAGTCAGGGCTTCAACTAAGAACAGATCTTCTTTGTTCTGCTTGAGCCGAAGACAGTTGTCGCATCAGCTGAGATGCAGTATTTTCCTTCAGGCGGTAGCGAGGAAGGTATTTGTGAATTACTTCCCTGGTTAGCATCTTCCGTTGGGTGTCTAGTACTTCTGTTTAAGGGCTGTAACACGACTTGAGCTCTTGAATACAACAACCGAAAGTACTTTCCCATCATTATTAATTTAATCATATGATGGAAATTAGTGGTAAGTTTCTACGGGACCAAAGTGCTGAGGTCATCGGTCCCTAGTCTTACACTTAACTAACATAGGCTAAGTACAACACACACACCCATGCCCGAGGGAGGACTCGAAACTCCGACTCCGAGGGGGGGGGGGGGGAGCGGAGCGAGCCATGGCAAGGCGCCCTAGACCGCACGGCTACCCCGCGCGGCAATCGTATGATCTTTAGGAGGAGGCATCACAGGGTGTTCTTTGTCTGTTCCCTTAGCCCACCAACCCTTAACAACTGTTCCTCGTCCAGAAACAGATGAAGTGAGTTACATTGGCTCTTTTTTAAGAATTAATCGGCCATATTGTAGTTATTCAATCTCCTGGTGATATATTGCTGTTGCACCTTACGAATGGCTACCTTCTATGCTCAGTGGAGTTCTCGTTTGGTCATGTCTCCACTATGCCTCTCGGGGAGTTGCCGCCAGAATACCTTAGTACATACGCCACAGCTACTTGAAATTTTTATAATGAAGAGTCCTGTTAGGTTATTTCAGTCATACGCTACTTGCAACGAGTAAGCAAACATGTCCACTCTCTTTCTGGTTCTGGGATGTAAATTGATTCAGCTATATAATTCGTGTTGCTAACGAGCCATGCTCATTGGGGGTTGTTTGAGCCAACAATTAATTACCTGTCCACCACAGCTTACTGCATGCAACGTATTGTGGTGCGACTTCTCTTGAAATGTCATCAGCTGGGTTATTCCTAGAGGACTCGTGATCCCAGTCTTCTACCACAAGGAGTTGATGGATTACAAATGCGAACGTTTCCCATGACGCTGGTTTTTCGGCCAATCATGCTGACACCGCAGTAGACTCTGTTCAGATGTAGGTTTTTCCGATAAGTAACTGTGGTCCAGTTTTCTTCTTCTCCATAAATCTGACCAGAAGTGATACACATACTTCTAGTCTTGACAGTGATATTTGCTTGATAGATCCGACTCTGGATTTTGAACTCAAAACCTTGAGCGAGAATGTATTTTGTTGAGCGATGCTTTTAAGATAAATGCAGACACCATACGCTCGCTCGCAGGCATCTGATGGTCCCCATAGCTCCAGACACTTTACTCCACTGCTAATCACTCTCCGTTGGACATGCGCGCTGTTCAGTGATAGTAGGTGATTATTCACGCGTTTCCTGTGCGTCTTCAGATCATCTGCTAACAGGTGATCGGTTCGATTTCTCTGTGCCAAAGTGGCTGCAGAAACGTCTTGGTCGCTACCACTCGTCCCGGAAGTCCCATCGGATGGAATACGGAAGCAGTTCGAGAAAGCACTCGCCGGTTAGCCCAGCTTCCGTTGCTGCTCTCTGTGTCACTGGCCAAGAACGGAAAGATACCGCTAAGGGGATACCACAACAGATCAAAAGTCTTAACTGTTTCATGCTGTTCGTTGGTCACATTCCATAGTGCTCAGGTGGAATGTTTTCCAGATATCCTGAGTTGTTGGCACACCACTTACGAAGAAGGAATCCATCACTGTGAAGCTGTTTAAACAACTCTTTTTTCTTAGTGAGTGCCTCGTTAAATGAAACAAGTTTACTGTTACCAGTCGCTGTTTATTTATCTCCACGACGCGTTTCAAAGGTCTAAGCCTCCATCATCAGGTGGTTCTACATGTGTTAATATGACATTTGTGTGTGTGTTGTGTTACGATTTTTTGTGGAAATTATGCCACTGTCTAGTGGAGAAGCAAGACACTATTTCAGGACATGATTTTGACTTTCTTTTGACAAAAAATTAACGTCTATCTAATGGTAAATATAAAAATAAGTAAAATAAAGCACCTCCGGTGGTCACAGGTTCCTTTCAGTGTCGTAACAAATGGTTCAAATGGCTCTGAGCACTATGCGACTTAACTTCTGAGGTCATCAGTCGCCTAGAACATAGAACTAATTAAACCTAACTAACCTAAGGACATCACACACATCAATGCCCGAGGCAGGATTCGAACCTGCGACCGTAGCGGTCGCTCAGCTCCAGACTGCAGCGCCTAGAACCGCATGGCCACTCCGGCCGGCAGTGTCATAACACATCACATGTATAATGTCATATTTTGTAAATTTATACAATCAAATGGCTCAAATGGCTCTGAGCACTATGGGACCCAACATCTTAGGTCATAAGTCCCCTAGAACTTAGAACTACTTAAACCTAACTAACCTAAGGACATCACACACACCCATGCCCGAGGCAGTATTCGAACCTGCGACCGTAACAGTGCCGCGGTTCCGGTCTGCAGCGCCAGAACCGCACGGCCACCACGGCCGGCTTATACAATCAGCTGAAGTGTTACATACTTTAAGTATAATAATCATATTGGCTACAGTGGCAAAAATATACACAAATAACAATTTTGTTTGAGATTCATAGATAGATATGAAAGGCTGGAAGTAGAGGGGGAGGAAGAGAAAGAGAAAGTGAGAGGGAGAGAGAGGATGGAAACAATGATTGTATGAGAGCAAACTTTACAAGGCAACTTTACGTGTAATAACTGCCTAAAGGTTGTGGTAATACATTGGTTAATGCTTAAAAATATGCAGATGGATGTGCAATTTCTGCCGGTAGTTGACGTACATACAGTTTCAAGCTGACAAAGAGTACAAGCTGTTGGTGTGATGATATATCTGTAAAGGAGGTCAATGTCTTAATTTTTTGTGAAAAGAAACCTAAAACCAAGTTCTGAAATAGTGTTTTGTTTCTCCACTAGACAGTGCCACAATTTGCTCCAAAAAATCGTAGCCCAACACACACACAAATGTCATATTAACAAATGTAACGCCGGCCGGTTGGCCGTGCGGTTCTAGGTGCTTCAGTCTGGAACCGCGTGACCGCTGCGGTCGCAGGCTCGAATCCTGCCTCCGGCATGGATGTGTGTGATGTCCTTAGGTTAGTTAGGTTTAAGTAGTTCTAAGTTCTAGGGGACTGATGACCACAGATGTCAAGTCCCATAGTGCTCAGAGCCATTTGAACCATTTTTGAACAAATTTAAATCCACCTGATGATGGCGCAAAAATGGCTCTGAGCACTATGGGACTTAACTTCTGAGGTCATCAGTCCCCTAGAACTTAGAACTACTTAAACCTAACTAACCTAAGGACATCACACACATCCATGCCCAGGGCAGGATTCGAACCTGCGACCGTAGCGGTCGCGTAGTTCCAGACTGTAGCGCCTAGAACCGCCCGGCCACACCGGCCGGCTGCAAGTGCGCAAATGTTGTATTATAGGTAACTGCTGACAAGCTATTAGACTCGGTTGGTTCGATGAGAGTCAAACGACATAGATTTAGTATAGGTCTTTTTCTGTCTTTCGTACCTCAAACAGTTTATACATCTGTATAATGTGAAGGGTGAAGGCATATCGGTGTGTTCCGAACCGTAGAAGAATACAATATAAGTCATCTTGTACTGTTGGTCCAGTCATCGAGAATTGCTTAACAAGGCGAAAACCCCCATTAATGTACGAGTAAAAAAAAAATGCCCCATCTTCGGAAGCGGTAACACTCGTCAAATATCTGGGTGTGACTATTCGAAATGAAATGGAATGATCAGATTACACAAGTAACGGGCAAGGTAAACTCTAGATTGCGGTTTATTGGTAGAATCCTGGAGCGATGCAGTCCTTCACAAAGGAAATTGCTTACAATACGTTAGTTCGTCCAGTCTTAGAGTATTGTACGTCAGTATGGGGCCCTTACCAGTTGGGTCTATTTCAAGAGATTGAGAAGGTCCAAAGAAGGGCAGTAAGATTCGTCACTGGTACATTTAGTCATCGCGAGAGCGTTTAAAATCTCATAGAAACTTTGAAGTGGGATACACTTGCAGATAGACGACGCACTAAACGGAAAGGGCTGTTCACTTAATTCCGGAATCCGATCTTCGCCGAGGATGTAGAGCATATATTATTACCACCAACTTTCAAATCGCGCAGTGATCACCATTCAAAGATAACGGAAATTAGAGCTCGTACTGAGGCGTTCAGACAGTCGTTTATCCCTCGCACTATCCATGAGTGGAACAGCGGGGGGGAAATACGACTTTGGCGTGAATTGTGCCCTCCGCCACACACCGCTTGGTGGCTAGCTGAGTATATATATGCAGATGTAGATGTAGAAGTCATTTTGGGAAGCGTTCGATACTGTCTTCATTGAGGTGTTAAACACTATTCGAAATCTAGTAACACTGCTTGATCCCTTAAGCACTACGTGGTGTAACCTGACTACGTGCTATTTTCGGTAATGTGCTTACCAATCCAGTATGGTTTAAATTCGTGTTCTGTCATAAAACTGATGTACAGTTCCTTCAATTCTCAATGTTGCTCTAGCATTTTCTCTAAGGTTGCAAGCAGCATGTACCATTATTTATGGGATCTCCCAGTTCTACATGAGTGACAGCAATAATCTTCAATTTGCATTCCCGCGAACAATTTTCGCCAAACGTTCTCTACCTAATCTGTCATCCTTCGTGGATACAGAAACAGATTTCTTTTTGCCATCAGAACCGTTAGAACTGAGTGTTTAGGCTGTTTATGAGTGTGCAACACATGATAGTACTAGTCGCGCACTGGACTTGACTGAACGGGGAGATGTCTTGCCTGACACAATCCAAACGAACGTGGCGGCCTCCAAGTTTGCACTCATTAGTTGACCGGTTTTCAATACGTCAAAGGGGACTGATGCTCCAAGCAGCAGGTCAGTATCATCAGATTTATTGAATGATGGATCTGATAGCGTCATGTGCTTACGTAGCTGGTAGGGATGTTGTTGGGAGTGCGCCTATTACATGTGGCAGCAATTTGCATGTACCATTAAAGAGACCTTTGGAGAGAAGAGAACCACTTGTATGAATATCAAGAGCTCAGATGGCAACCCAGTTCTAAGCAAAGAAGGGAAGGCAGAAAGGTGGAAGGAGTATATAGAGGGTTTATACAAGGGCGATGTACTTGAGGACAATATTATGGAAATGGAAGTGGATGTAGATGAAGACGAAATGGGAGATAAGATACTGCGTGAAAAGTTTGACAGATCACCGAAAGACCTGAGTCGAAACAAGGCCCCGGGAGTAGACAACATTCCATTTGAACTACTGATGGCCTCGGGAGAGCCAGTCATGAAAAACTCTACCATCTGGTGAGCACGATGTATGAGACAGGCGAAATACCCTCAGACTTCAAGAAGAATATAATAATTCCAATCCCAAAGAAAGCAGGTGTTGACAGATGTGAAAATTACCGAACTATCAGTTTAATAAGTCACAGCTGCAAAATACTAACGCGAATTCTTTACAGACGAATGGAAAAACTGGTAGAAGCCGACCTCGGGGAAGATCAGTTTGGATTCCGTAGAAATGTTGGAACACGTGAGGCAATACTGACCTTACGACTTATCTTAGAAGAAACATTAAGAAAAGGCAAACCTACATTTCTAGCATTTGTAGACTTAGAGAAAGCTTTTGACAATGTTAACTGGAATACTCTCTTTCAAATTCTGAAGGTGGCAGGGGTAAAATACAGGGAGCGAAAGGCTATTTACAGTTTGTACAGAAACCAGATGGCAGTTATAAGAGTCGAGGGGCATGAAAGGGAAGCAGTGGTTGGGAAAGGAGTAAGACAGGGTTGTAGCCTCTCCCCGATGTTATTCAATCTGTATATTGAGCAAGCAGTAAAGGAAACAAAAGAAAAATTCGGAGTAGGTATTAAAATTCATGGAGAAGAAGTAAAAACTTTGAGGTTCGCCGATGACATTGTAATTCTGTCAGAGACAGCAAAGGACTTGGAAGAGCAGTTGAACGGAATGGACAGTGTCTTGAAAGGAGGATATAAGATGAACATCAACAAAAGCAAAACGAGGATAATGGAATGTAGTCAAATTAAGTCGGGTGATGCTGAGGGAATTAGATTAGGAAATGAGACACTTAAAGTAGTAGAGGAGTTTTGCTATTTAGGGAGTAAAATAACCGATGATGGTCGAAGTAGAGAGGATATAAAATGTAGACTGGCAATGGAAAGGAAAGCGTTTCTCAAGAAGAGGAGTCTTGTTAACATCGAGTATAGATTTAAGTGTCAGGAAGTCGTTTCTGAAAGTATTTGTATGGAGTGTAGCCATGTATGGAAGTGAAACATGGACGATAACTAGTTTGGACAAGAAGAGAATAGAAGCTTTCGAAAAGTGGTGCTACAGAAGAATGCTGAGGATAAGGTGGGTAGATCACGTAACTAATGAGGAGGTATTGAATAGGATTGGGGAGAAGAGAAGTTTGTGGCACAACTTGACTAGAAGAAGGGATCGGTTGGTAGGACATGTTTTGAGGCATCAAGGGATCACAAATTTAGCATTGGAGGGCAGTGTGGAGGGTAAAAATCGTAGAGGGAGACCAAGAGATGAATACACTAAACAGATACAGAAGGATGTAGGTTGCAGTAGGTACTGGGAGATGAAGAAGCTTGCACAGGATAGAGTAGCATGGAGAGCTGCATCAAACCAGTCTCAGGACTGAAGACCACAACAACAACAAAATGTGTGCTGCTGTAAGCAAATATCGAGGAAAGGTATACCTCGCAAACGTGCCACGATTCTATGGTTTAATAATTAGCAAGTCCATAATGTATTTTCTGCCATCATAATTCTCTCGTGTCTTAATTCGGTTTGGCGTGAACATATATTAGGAGCTGTGGGTGTTGTGAGTTCCATTCAGTAACTACACGGGAGTGCAGAACTTGAGGAAGAATGTAATTCTGGCACGATGTGTCACTGTCAAGTAACATAGCTGACTTAAACTTGAACCATACATGGGAAGAACAGCTACAGTATAGTGCAGAAGAGAACTGAAGAAAAAACACAATAAGAAATAGAGAAATTATACTTTTGTTGTTGCTGTTGTTGTTGTTGTTGTGATCTTCACTCCAAAGACTGGTTTGAGGCAGTTCTCCATGCTACTCTATCCTGTACAAGTTTCTTCATCTCCGAGTAATACTGCAACCTACATCCTTCTGAATCTGCCAAGCGTATTCATCTCTTGGTACCCCTCTACGATTTCTACCCTCCACGCTTTCCTCCGGTAGTAAATTCGTGATCCCTTGATGCCTCAGAACGTGTCATACCAACCGATCACTTCTTCTAGTCAAGCGGTGCTACAAATTCCTCTTCTCCCCAATTCTATTCAGTACCTCCTCATTAGTTACGTCATCTATCCATCTAATCTTTAACATTCTTCTGTACCACCACATTTGAAAAGCTTCTATTCTCTTCTGCTCTAAACTATTTATCGTCCATGTTTCACTTCCATACTTGGCTACACTCCACACAGATACTTTCAGAAACGACTTCCTGACACTTAAATCGATACTCGATGTTAACAAATTTCTTTTCTTGAGAAACGCTTTCCTTACCATCGCCAGTGTACAGTTTGTATCCTCTCTACTTCGACCATCATCACTTATTTTGGTTCCCAAGTAGCAAAGCTCGTCTACTGCTTTAAGTGTCTCATTTCCTAATATAATTCTCTCAGCATCACCCGATTAAATTCGACTACATTCCATTATCTTCTTTCTCCTTTTGCTGATGTTCATCTTATATCCTCCTTTCAAGACACTGTCCACTCCATTCAACTGTTCTTGCAAGTTCTCTGCTGTCTCCGACAAAATTACAGTGTCATCGGTAAACAAAGTTTTTATTCCCTCTCCATGGATTTTAATCCCTACTTCAAATTTTTCTTTTGTTTCCTTTTCTCCTTGCTCAATACACAGACTAAATAACATCGGGGATGGGCTACAACACAGTCTCACTTCCTTCCCAACCACTGTTTCCCTTTCATGCCCCTCGACTCATGTAACTACAAAATGGTTCAAATGGCTCTGAGCACTATGGGACGTAACATCTGTGGTCATCAGTCCCCTAGAACTTAGAACTACTTAAACCTAACTAACCTAAGGACATGACACACATCCATGCCCGAGGCAGGATTCGAACCTGCGACCGTAGCAGTCGCTCAGTTCCGGACTGCAGCGCCTTAACCGCGAGACCACCGCGGCCGGCTCATGTAACTACCCTCGGCTTTCTGCACTAATTATAAATGGCTTTTCGTTCCATATATTTTACCCCTGCCGCCTTCAGAATTTGAAAGAGAGTATTCCAGTCAACATTGTCAAAAGCTGTCTCTAAGTCTACAACTGCTAGAAACGTAGGTTTGCCTTTCCTTAACCTAGCTTCTAAAATAAGGCGTAGCGTCAGTGTTATCTCACGTGTTCCTGCATTTCTAAGGAATCCAAACTGATATTCCCCGAGGTCGGCTTCTACCAGTTTTTCCATTCGTCTGTAAAGAATTCGTTTCAGTACTTTGCAACCGTCACATATTAAATTGATAGTTCGGTAATTTCCACACCTGTCAGTACCTGCTTCCTTTGGAATTGGGATTATTATATTCTTCTTAAAGTCACGGTATTTCGTTTGTCTCAAACGTCTTGCCCGCCAGATGGAAGAGTTTGGGCATGGCTGGCTCTCCAAAGGCTATCAGTGGTACTAATGGGATGTTGTCGACTCTCGGTGCACTTTTCTGACTTAGTTCTTTCAGTGCTCTGTCAAATTCTTCACATAGTATCATATCTCCCATTTCATCTTCATCTACGCCCTCTTCCATTTCCATAATATTGCTGTCAAGTACAGCGCCCTTATATAGACCCTCTATATACTCCTTCCACCTTTCTGCTTTCCCTTCTTTGATTCGAACTGGTTTTCCACCTGAGCTCTTCATATTCGAAATGTCCTTTGTCCAAAAGTCTCTTTAATTTTCCTCTAGGCAGTATCTGTCTTACCCCTAGTGACGTATTCCTCTAGAACCTTATATTTTTCCTTTAGCCATCCCTGCTTAGCTGTTTTAAACTTCCTGTCGATCTCATTTTTGAGACGTTTGTAGTCCTTTCAGCTTGCTTCACTTATTGCATTTTTACAGGCCGGCCGCGGTGGTCTCGCGGTTCTAGGCGCTCAGTCCGGAACCGTGCGACTGCTACGGTCGCAGGTTCGAATCCTGCCTCGGGCATGGATGTGTGTGATGTCCTTAGGTTAGTTAGGTTTAAGTAGTTCTAAGTTGTAGGGGACTGATGACCTAAGATGTTAAGTCCCATAGTGGTCAGAACCATTTGAACAATTTTTTGCATTTTTACATTTTCTTCTTCCATCGACTGATTTCAATATCTCTTCTGTTGCCGAAGGATTTCGACTAGCTCTTGTCTTACCCTAAGGACAACACACATACCAAATCCGGAGGGAGGATTCGAACCTCTGATGGGGGAAACCGTGCGAACCTTGGCAAGGCGCCTCGAACCACGCGGCTACCCCGAGCGGCGTACATTCAATGGTCGACGTTAACGTGTCACTGTGCGTTCGGCCGTGATTAAATTTTTGTGGACAGCAAAACGCGATAGCATCGAACAGCGCTGCTGGGGGAGCTCCTGGAACGAGAGGATATTCAGCCTTACATCTCATCGAGGACGTGTGAGATTCTTGGAGGAGACGTGCTGCGACACGCTACATGTACCAACGACAATCCAGCAATTGTCAACAGCGCTGGTAGAGGAATACAACGCTGTGCCACAACAAAACATTACCAATCTCATGACCAACATGGGAGCAGGATGCAGAGCATGCATGGCCATCCATGGTGATGCCACATCCTATTAAGGACCATGTCCGGCCTTTCATAACGATCGGGGCACCATATTGAATCCCAGTAACTTCAATGTTGTTGTTGTCCTTGAATGAAAGTGTCATTTCGTATTTATCATTAAGTATTTTTTTCAGTTATCTTCTGTATTACACTGCAGTAGCTCTTTATATGTATGGCCTATATATCATCTTGCTATGATACACGGCAGTGAAGCATCATACGAAATGTACTTTCGTCTTTAACGTTTGCACACCAGCGTAAATTAAATTTGGTTTTAGGCGGTCCAGCTGAGGAACTTTCCCTGTATGAAAACACTGCTGCAGTGATATGAACTGCACTGGTGTCCAAAATTAAAGCAACAAACCCCCCTTTCCCCTTCTTGTGTCTAATTCACGGTATAATCGTACGAACCGTCAATGGATATCCGTAGAATCGTGTTCTGTACGGAAGGTGTCATTCAATCAACGGAAATCCACGCCAACGATGAAGTCACGGCACTTACCAAACGGGGTAGCGTGTGTCGTGTAGTCACAATCGCTGTCTACACAGTCACAGACGGGGCGGTACTGCACAAAGAAGATGCCTACCAGTCTCTCTGCAGTGGAGGGGCATAAGAAGAATGGAAGCAGGACAGTCTCCAACTCATGTGACCCCTTGGCTTAATATGAGTCGTTCTGTGGTTTCTCAGGTGTGTCTACAGTTTATAGAGACCTAAACAATACCCCGAAGACAAGGGCAGAGCCGACCACGTGTCATGTCAGAAGGAGATGACCCTTATTTGCCTGTAAGGGAACTATGGTACCGTAGTGCGCAGCGACTGGTATCTGACCTCACAGCATCCACGGGACGAATTGTATCGAGACAAACGGTGTGCAGAAGGCTTCTTTAGAGTGTCCTGTGTTGTCGGGCACCCGTTGTATGTGTGCCTCTGATGTGTCTCCACGGAAGGAAACGTTTACTGTGGAGTCGTCAACATGTCACCGGGACGTCGAACAGTGGGACAACGTTCGTTTCACAGATGAGTCCGATTTGGTCTGGAGAGTCATTCTGGAGGGATTCGCATCTGGAGGGAATCTGGAACACGATTTCGGGACCGAAACATTCTGCGATGGGACCGATATCGAGGAGGACCCCTAATGGTATGGGGGATACTGGTGACCACTCAAACACCTCTTCTTGAAATTGTACGAGTGATTCGGCAAGATTAAACTGATATCAGGTATCGTGATGAGATCTTGGGACCTCATCTGCGGTTGTTGCGAGGTGATGTGCATCCAGACTTCGTACAGATTCACAGTAATGTCTGACCCCATAGAGCAGGAGTGGTTGATGTTTTCTTGGGAAACGGAAAATGCTGCACGCATAGCGTGATCTGCTCGCTCTCACGATTTTAATCCCACAGAGTAAGTCTTGGATGCACTAGGGAGGCAGACTGCATCACAGCAGCATCCATCAAACACTCTCCAACACTTGCGACCAGCTCTGCAGGAACAATGGTCGTCATTGTCTCAACATGAGATTTATGACATCATTCACAGCATGCCCCGTCGTTGCCGGGCCTTTGTTGTTGGCCGAAGTGGTCACACCACTAAGCACATCAACCAGTTGTCGGCACGTGTATGGAAATCCGTTAAGTTGAAGAAAACATTTTTGTCTACCGTTATGCATACAGCAACTATTTATGTTCTGTATTTTTTACATTGTTTCTCACCTTGTATGTATGTTGTATGTTAAAGAGGGACCTAGAAACGACGGAGGGGCTCCGTTCCCGCCGCAGCCGCAGTGGTCCACAACCCCACGACGACCACCACTCTCCACTTCACCCCTCCGCCGCTCCACACCGAACCGCTCTTTCAGGGTTATTGTGTGGTTCGGCCTCCAATGCCCCCCCCAGGGAACGTCTCACACCAGACGAGTGTAACCCCTATGTTTGCGTGGTAGAGTAATGGTGGTGTAAGTGTACGTGGAGAACTTGTTTGCGCAGCAATTGTCGACAGTGTAGCTGAGGCGCAATAAGGGGAGTCACCCCGCATTCGCTGAGGCAGATGGAAAATCGCCCAAAAACCATCCACAGACTGGCTGGCTCACCGGACCTCGACAGAAGTCCTCCGGGCGGATTGGTGGCTTGACCAGGCGCTCCTTCCCAATCCGGAAAACCGTGCGTTAGACCGCACGGCTAACCGGGCGGGCTTGTTTCTACTTAACTATCACCTATTTATACTGTTTCGTGTCACAATAAGCGCAACCTAGCCAAATTTCCTTTTGTTGCTTCAATTTTGGACATCAACATATTTTCGCGCTTTCAACATACTTCTCACTCTACGTGGAAACGATTAGATAACTGAAACATTTTGTACTCTACAAACTGACTTGAACGGGAACGCTTTAATTAACCGTTTAGCCCCATCGCCACTTCCTTATCCGCTCCCTATCTTTACATAAATTAAACAATTATGCTACCAAACATATGCGACACCGTGTGGTGAGAGCGGGGATTTCGTCTCGTAAGCGAACCGCCTAATGAGAGCAGCGGAGAAACAGTTAGCCGAAACGCAGGCGGGCGCTATCCGGGCGCAGAGCCGCCCAACAAGTGTTTCGGCCCGCGCGCCTAATTAAGGCGACTTCTCGCAGCTTACCGTAACGGCGGGCGCGACAGTTCTTTAAAGCGGGCGTCGCCACGCGACCCGACGCTATCAGCTGAGCAGGCGACGCCGCCGGCGCCTTTGTGAGGGCCTTAATCCACCGCGCCGAGCACTCCAAATAACGGCCATTGTTTCCGCCCCCTAACCCCGCCGGCTCCCCATAGTGGGGGGCGGCCCGTGCTGTTAATTGCCTTGCACCTCGTCCAACTGAACGTTTGCCGTTTAGGCTGTAGCAACACGTCCCTGATTATCCAATAAAGATACGAATCTTACGCCTGTTAAGAACTTTTTTTTACGTCTACTTTGTAAGTCAGCTTCTTGCATGTGGATGGAAACGACATACATTTTGAAAGTAAAATGTTTTGGACAGCTAAGACGCTTCATATTCCTTCTGTATGGTAGGCGTTATGTTAGTGAGTCAAACTTGGAATCCGTAAAGTCACACAAATCCCTGGGTGTAACATTTCGTAAGTACGTGAAGTGGAACAATCACAAGCTCTCAGTCGTGTGTAAAGCGGGTAACAGATTTCGGTTTATTGGTAGAATGCTAGGGAAATACAATCAGTCTACATAGCGGATTGCTTACAAATCACTCTTGCGATCCATCCTAGAATATTGCTCAAGTGTGTGGGACCAATACCAAATACGAAGAGCAGGAGATATTCAACGATACAGAAAAGAGCAGCACGAATCGTCACAGGTTTGTTTGACTTGCGAGAGAGTGTGTCCTAGATGTTAGAAGAATTTAACTGGCAGACTCTTGAAGAAAAATGGTTCAAATGGCTGTAACCACTATGGGACTTAACATATGAGGTCATCAGTCCTCGAGACTTAGAACTGCTTACCTAACCAACCTAAGGACAGCACACAAATCCATGCCCGAGGCAGGATTCGAACTTGTGACCGTAGCAGAATCACAGTTCCGGAGTGAAGCGCCTAGAACCGCTCGGCCACAGCGTCCGGCTCTTAAAGACAGACTGAAACTCTGGAGAAAGTCTACTGATAAAGTTTCAAGAATCGGCATCGTATAGAAATATAGTACAACCCGCTACATATCTCAGCAGTATAGATCGTGAGTAAAAGATTAGATTACTTACAGCATGTACAGAGGCTTCTGAACCATCGTTTTTCCCGCACTTATTAAGTGAGTGGAACTGAAAAAGTCCTGAAAACTGGTACAATGGGACGTATTCTCCGAATGCGCTCTACAGTGGTTTGCACAGTACGTAGATGAAGAAGTAGATGTAGACGTTTCGACGCCTTTACTGGAATCTTCTTCAGAATCTTGTGGTGTACACAGTTGGCTGAACACTATCACAGACCAGTGTCGCGTTCACTCGTAAAGGAGGATTTTTCCCACGCTGATGGTGAGGAAGTAGGGTTATTGGGCAAAATTTTTGTGGCTACCATTTGTGTGATATCGTCATTGGATAGTAAGTGAAGCTTCCCTCGCTAATGCTGAAGAAGTGGGGTTGTCGGCTAAAATTCATGTGGGTCCCTTCAGTGGACCGTCGTCATTGGACAGAAGTGAGGCGAGGGGAGTAAGAGAGGGGGTATGTGATCTTAGACTTGCCCGGCGAGTCAGCTGTTTGTACTGTTGTCGGGTGTGAAGTTGGCTCCAACCGTTTTCGTAATACGTTGTTTCGACAGCGTACCTTGCCAACATCTTCAGTTGATACATGGAGAATGATCGTGTTAGCTACATTCAGCCACCCTTTCTTCCACTGCTGGTCATAAGCCGCAACGGGTGGTGAGAGGAGGGGGGACGGCGCCGCCAGATATTGGGTGCGGTCTCTGGCTCCTCAGTAGCCTGGTGGCCTGCGTTTGGCGCGGAAGTGTCTCTCGACCGGCGCTGTGATTTTAGTTGGCTGACTGCTGGATCCCAAGCTCTCTGAGAGTGAACCCGTTTTCTCTGTTGGTCAGCTCGTCAGCCACTCGTATTTCAATAGCCTCCTTCAGAACATAGTCCCAAAACGACGAGGTTTGTCTTAGCAATTCCGTTTCTTCATTCTTCGTGTAGTTCACTTTAGACATTGTGTGATGTTTTTTTCAGCTTCATTATATTCCGTATCATATTTGCGAAATATTTTTAACGGCCTCATTTGCTGACACTAGAGTGACACTGGAAACAGTTTTAAGTGCTTGCTCCTTTAGGATGTTCTGTCGAGACGTACGGAGCTTTTTGTACAGAAAGCTTCTACCGACTTCCATAGCACGAAGTGCAATCAATGAATTCCTCACAGTACTGTGCGCAAAGCCATACTCACCCGATTTATATTAAACTGTTCTCTGTCTTACCTTTTCTTCAGGGAGACGGCAGCTCATTGCTCAGCCTCCTGTACTTGCTCACGATGTAACGCCGGAAATGCATATCCTCCTATTTCCATCTATTGCACTGCAAATTTTTTTCCTTATTTTGTTACCTGAATATATGACGTTTCTGTGTCTTTGTATATTGTAATTGTTTTACTATTTGTATATATATGCATTTATGTCGATGTATAATTGGTTTGTTGTGTAAAGATTATTTGTATTTTTACGCTGGGTCTGGCCTAGGGAAACTATGCTATCGAACCATTACATCGATAGGTCGTGTGGAGAACCAAAGTTTTTAGGATCTTTGGTAATGTTAACTCTGCCGCGTGGAGCGCGGGCAGAGCAGAGAGAGTCTGCCTGGAGTAGCGAGTAGAGCAGGGGTGTTGTGTGAAGCTCCCGCGAGTTGCCGCGCTTTCGGGGTTTGGCAGCATGTAATTGCGCTCGACTTGCGATGATAGTTTCTGACATGGTGTCGCGGACGGGAAGCATTACCTGGCGCACATCAAGAGCCCGTTTCGTCTGGCGACTGTGTCGAGAAGAAGGCGCGCCAGCATCCAGCTTCTGCAACAGCGACGGCCGACAATGAGTGACTGTCGCCACCTCCCCGATCGACGGCTTCAAACCTTCAATCAACCAACAAGGAAGACTGGAAGCACGTAAAGTTTTAGAACTGTATGGCAGACCTCAGCTTTTCAAACTTTTAAAATTGTTGCATCACAAAATTACAGCTACTTAGCATGAACCTTTGTTGCTCATTGTCCCAATTGCATTACCAAGCACGGTCCCTTCCTTTTCCGGAATGAACCCGAGTGTCGTTGAAATTCAAACGCCAGCATCATTCTATTTCACTGCTTTAATTTCAAAGTTCAGTTAAAGTATTCATAGCTGGCTACAATATTTAGATTACACAAGCACAAATTAAGAGTGCGAGTTTTGTTATCGTATTTTAGCTTCCCTGTGACTGCAGCTCAGCTTGGTACGTATTAAATTTTACTACTGTTAATTGTTCAGAATCATTTAATTCATGTTCAAAGTTAAATCTCTTATTTCTAAATTGCGTAGATTCAAGTAGCTTTTGAAATGATTGTTGAGGTAGTCCAAGACTAACCGTATTTTACTGAATTTCGATGTGCTTCAGAAAGAAAGCTCACTATTAACTTCAGTCACTAAATTAACTTTCGATTTTCCGGTTTTATTAATTCTTTTGCTAAATTAAGTCAGAGTGTAGCGAAATTTATTACTTCTGACAAACTTTCAGTTTTCACACTACACGTGTCAACCTTCAGTTGCCACGCTTCTAGTGCTAATTATATGTGTAATAACCTTTCTTATTCAGTTACTATAGTAATTGTCCTTAGGACTGGCGACCGTAATTTCCCCCAAATCTCAAATATATAATTACCGCTAGTTAATTGTTAACGTAACGGCCGCACATTTACTTTCTTTATTAACTTTACACCTTTTCAAAATTAATTTCCACCAGTTTCATTAGCATTTTTCCTTTCATTTAGATGTAACCCTTTCCTCCCTCTTTACCGACAAATTAACTTCGGTGACGATTGCTTTTCCCAAATTCCCATTAGGTACACGCGGTTTCATTTTTCACTGTCATTAAGGTCGACAAGTGAGATGGAGGTTACAACGAGTCGGTGTGGCAAGCCTCCTTCGCGTCCCGCGTACTGTGACATGCCGCCAGTTATCTACAGTAAGGCCTTCCCTTTGGCTGCTTTGGAATTATTAGCAACAACCGTCTGGGACTGGTGCAGATGTTTCCCCTCTCTGCAAATTTTGACGACGTCAGGGACGGACCATCCCACTGGTAATTCTCTTGTTTAGGTCCACTCGACGTCCGGTCAGGAAATTCACCTCCCTCTGCCGGAGTATTGTCCAGGCTGGGGGCTGGAGCGTCTCAATCCTCCAGACTCGCTAAGGCTCTGTACAATTGCGCCTGGAACCGCAGCAGTCACTCCAGCACAGTTTACCACAGAGTTCCACGACAAACACACATTGCACTACCTAGCTGCACAAAATACCCATTAAACGTAGGTCGTTCACTTTCGACTTCCAGACGCAGTAAGTACTCAGCTGCGCTTACAATGGAATGATACGTCACAGTAATACCGACTCGCAAATTCGGGCTTGATGTACCTCTGTCAGGGAAACATAGGCAGTCACTGTGCTGGTGCGCCTAAGAAATAAAATGATAGAGATCTCATACGTATTGAACAACGCCTCTTCTTTCTACAGACCAGCAGCGGTAGTATGAATTACACACATAACACATTGGGGAACAAGGTATCGTTTCCTAATAACTCTGGGTACCGTTCTGTATCAAAGTAGTATGGAGTATAACCTTATACTATCCACTCTTAGATGTACGCTGCCTCCCACAAAATTTTCCATTCAGTCACGAAACTTGTTAGATATCGCATAGGAATGTTATTTGTTGGGACGTTATTGATTTGGTACCACATCTAAAGCGGATAGATAGTTCAGAACCAACGAATCAAATGGCTTTCTCTACCCACGACACCCAAAATATCACATGTGAAAAGGGCGAGTTGAGATCCTGGTATTCAATGTTTCCCATGCTGATTTCCATGGTGAAAATTACTCCGTTCCGGAAACTAAGTTCCATCCTTACGAACAAGTATGTCCGAATTAACCTTAAGCTAAGGTGTGTAACAGATTTTCCGCTCAAAAGTATCCAGGCACCTGTCAGGGGACATTAATGTTGGACATGACAGCTTGAACTGTGCTGGGGACGTTTTTGGTGACGTGTATGGACATGTTTAAAGAGCCGAAAAGAGAGAAGCCAGTAATGTCGCACGTCGAGGTATGAAGCGAAGTTGTCATTCCAGCTCATCGCAGAAGTGTCGGGACTCTGTGCACGTCAATCAATTTCAGGAATATTTTTGTCCACGAAGTAATGCCTAATAGATGCTGCTTTTTGGAAGGGTGCATTCTCTTGCTGATAACAAGGTCCACAAACGGTTCTTCTAATTAAACAGTACACACTACTGTAAAATGTGTTTATATTAATCCTAATTTAGTGTTTTATTAATCACAATAAGGGGACTACGCCATAACCAGCAAAAACCGCTCCATTCGATAACCCCGCGTCCTCTGTACTACACTGTTCATACAAAACATGATGGCAGGTAACGTTCTGCAGACATTTGTCAACCCAAAACCCTTACACCGGATTGTCACAGTGTACAGCGTGAGTCACCCTTCCAAATTTCGTATTTTCAGTCACACTGCGCAGTCCCGAAGCATCGACCGCACACCGCCAAGCGCAGCGCCGCGAAACGTCATCAAGAAGGCTCTGACTGGCACGCCAGTGGAAAGAGCGGGCAGTGCCACACCTCCACGAAGACAGAGTTTAGCGCCCCCTGTCAACGCTGACTTAACCAGCAGCCCGTCTCTGGTTGGACCCAGTTCGATCGCAGACTTCGAGAGTGTCAGTACTGAGTAATAGAAAGACAATACTCAGCCTGCGTTCTGCGAGTAGTAATAGTGTGTAAAAGTAATTGCATGTAGAAGGCCCAGGAAGCAGAGCACGCCACGTCGTAACGATAAGTAATGCTGTGTTTATTTCCTTTGTGGAAATAAAGTGCGCTAATGATCTGAAAGTGTTACATACGGCAAGTGCGGCGCAATCGTTAGCACACTGGCCTCGCATTCGCGAGGACCACTGGTCAAACGCGCGTCTGGTCATCCTGATTTAGGTTTTCCATGATTTCCGTAAATCACTTCAAGCAAATGCCGGGATGGTTTCTCTCAAAGGGCACGGCTGATTTTCTTCTCCATCCTTCTGTAATCTGGTGGAACCAATTACCTCGCTGTTTGGTCCCCTCCCGCAAATCAACCAACCAATAAACCAGATAATCCTTTAAATTTCGGGCATGCAGCCGCGCAAATAAAATTTCTTCTACTGATATTTCGGCCGCGTATCGTCCGGCCATCTTCAGAGCGAGTCACAAGACTGATGACAAGGTGCCAAGCGCGGCCTTATAAGGCCGCGCTTGGCACCTTGTCATCAGTCTTGTGACTCGCTCTGAAGATGGCCGGACGATACGCGGCCGAAATATCAGTAGAAGAAATTTTATTTGCGCGGCTGCATGCCCGAAATTTAATGGATTATTCATTACGCCGCGAGAAGTTGAAAATAAACCAGATCATTATGGATTCCTGCCATCGCAACTTCTCTCCTTCCTGGTTTGTGTCGGTGCTGACTCCAGCAGTAGCCGACGCTACAAATACAATCTCCAGTGCCACTGGTCCTTACACCACCTCAATCGTCGCTTGGGGTTGACTAGAGAAATGCCGGACCTATGAGAATCTGCTCGAACACTGAATTTCATTCTTTCCAACTCCCTTCTTAGAATCGCTAGTTTAGTTGGACTGCTGGTAAAACTTTGGAAATCACAACTGCCTCCTACCGCTGATTCTTTACAACCACCCTCCGCAACGCTGTCCGTCAGTACAGAAGCTCTCTCTGGTCTTGGTTTAGCAATGGCTGCTCCTCCGCGTTTCCACTTCACACTCAGATCAGCAATTGGCGACTTGGGCAGGTTTAGAAGAGTTCAAACATCCATGACGGATTCGTTAGTTAGGTGACCCCTAGTGACTAAACCAAGTTAGAAGTTCTTGAGCTCAACTGAGGGATCCAGTCTGCCTCTTCAGCTTCTCTGTTAACAATAAAATAGTCCCCCTCCCCCACCCCCCTCCTGACGTACTTACGGGTCCGCCTCTCGTGACATTCGTTGGCCAATTCGGCATTACGTAGAGATGTCGAGATATATTTAATCGGATACTGTGTGTGCAAGTTAGCAATTACATCGTGTAGCGACAGATACTAGGGTAGGCCTAGGGAATGGGATTCAATCAGAGGGCACTAGAAAGAGGGCAAAAGTAACTGACGTCCTAGAGAAAACTGCAAGACAGAAATGGAAATGGATGGGGCACTTAGTTCTCATGGATGCATAGAATTCATCACTGGGAATGCGACCACAAGAGAGCCACTGGAAGGCTACAAAAGAGAAGACTTGACGAGATGAAGCTGGTGGCTGGCACACATGGTACCAAGTGGTGGAGATACGGAGAAAAGAGAAAGATTTGGAGGAGACGTCTTACCATCAGCGGACTGAAACAGGCTAATGAAAAAGAGGAAAAAGAAGCTCATAACGTTTGAAGTCGAAATATGTTCTACATAATCTGTGGCACATAGAATAGGGCTTCATGAACACTATATCAACTACCCGTAAGAGACATTTACGTCTAATATTGTACAAACAAATATAAATGTCGTTGCCTTACTACGAATTGCACAGTGAACCCATTATCATAGCCAAGATACAAATTAATGCCAACGTCCAGCAAAGTAGTGAGCCTACAAGGTTAAATGCCTATTACCTCCGCAGATAGTAAAGACATTGGAAGAATATATGGTAAGACAAAAAACATTATTCAGTTCGCTGTGCCGGGAGACTGGAAGTTCCTTGTTTCTGATTGTAACAGTTGGGCTTATCGATTGCTCAAGTTGTCGTGCAAAGCGATCTCTCGTTTTATTTGTGCCTTGAAGATGAACGTATGTCCATCTGTCAATATGTTGGCGATTGTCGAGAACGTTTCCCTGCTGCATTCCCGCAAGCTGTTTGAAGATTCCGATCTCCTTGATCAAACTGGCATCCGGTGATATACTTAAAATATGAGCACAATGAGATAGTCTTACTGTTGGTTTAGACGTGGGGTTATATCTACATCAGTAGGGTGATAATTATTGAACTATATAAAAAAACGTAAATTAGTTACAAACTATGGCGTGCACACACTTTACTCGACATGCAAGTGTCACTGCAGATATTCGGATTTAGGTTATGACATGTTCGATATGCCTGCCATCATTGACGATGTTGTGGCGCAGACGAATAGCGAAATTCTGCATGACCCATTGAAGTGTCTGAACGTCGATGCCGTCGATGACCTCCTGAATGGCTGTTTTCAGCTCAGCAGTAGTTTTGGGGTTGTTGCTGTACATCTTGCCTTTAATATAGCTCCATAAAAAGGCGTCTCACGTGTTCAGATCCGTAGAATACGGCGTCCAGTCGAGGAATGTGCCAGTGGCCTCTGGGTGCCCCAGAGTCAGAATCCGGTCCCCAAAGTGCTCCTCCAGGACGTCAAACACTCTTCTGCTTGGGGTGAGCTCCGTTTTGCATGAATCACGTCTAGTCGAAATCAGGGTCACTGTCTATAATGGGGATGAAATCATCTTCCAAAACCCTCAAGTACCGTTCGGTAGCCACCGTGCCATCAAGGAATATCGCGCCGATTATTCCGTGACTGGACAGTTCCACACCACACAGTCACCCGATGAGGACGAAGTAACCTCTCGATCGCGAAATGCGGATTCTCAGCCCCCCAAATGCGCCAATTTTGCTTATTGACGAAATCATCCATATGAAAGTGTGCTTCGTTGCTAAACCAATCCATACATACCATACTAATTCCCATCATGCCCCGTAGGCAACTGTGCAGTTTGAACGTCCTAACCCAAACCGTTCAGAAGTTATGAGGATTTTATTTCATGTGGTTCAATAATTGTCACCCCGTATACGACTGTTCCACAGTTCACACTTACGTGAGTAACAGAGGGGTTCTCCGAATTACCTTCAGACTGTTTCTCTACCGTTCCACTCTCTAACAGCGAATTGGAAAAATTAACGCTTAAATATTTCTGTACGAGCTTTGATTTCTCTTGTTTTATCGTGATGGTCATTTGCCCCTATGTAGGATCGCGTCAATAAAATATTTTCGCATTCTCAGTGAAGAATTGGTGACTTAAATTTCGTAAAAAAATCTTGCCGCAACGAGAAAAGCCTCTGTTTTAATGATTGCATCCCACCTCAGTTATCATATCCGTGGCATTCTCTCTCCTATTTTGGGATAATACAAAGCGACATGTCCTTCTTTGGACTTTTCCAGTGCCCTTCATAAATCCTATCTGGCAAGGATTCCGTACAATGCAGCAGTGCTCTAGGAGAGGATGAAAGCGCATGGTGTAAGCAATCTCTTTAGTAGACCTGTTGCATTTTTAGGTGTTCTGCCAGTACAAAATAGTATTGATTTGCCTTCCCGACAACATTACCTTTGTGATCGTTCCAAATTAAGTCGTCGCTAATTGTAGGTCCAAAGTATTTAGTCGAATTGACGGCCTTTACGTTTGTGCGATTTATCCGGTAATTGAAATTTGACGGATTTCTTTTTGTACTTATGTGGATGATCTCACACTTTCCCTTATTGAGAGACTATTAATACTTTTCGCGCCATTCCGAGATCGTTTCTAAGTCACTTTGCCGCACGGTTTGAGGCACTATGTCACGGATTGCGCTGCCCCTCGCGCCTGAAGTTCGAGTCCTCCCTCGGGCATGGGTATGTGTGTTGTTCTTAGCATAAGTTAGTTTAAGTACTTTTTAAGTATAGGGACCAATGACCTCAGCAGTTTGGTCGCTTAGGAGTTCACTCACATCTGAACATCTAAATCACTTTTCAGTCGGTTTTGATCTTCTGACGACTTTGCTACACTGCATCATCTGTAAGCAATCTAATTGTTGTTGGTTGATTTGAGGGGAGTAAGGTCATCTGTCCCATCGGACGAAGAAGGGATGGGGAAGGAAGTCGGCCATGCCCTTTCAGAGGGACTATCCCGGCATTTGACTGAAGCTATTTAGGGAAATCACGGAAAACCTATATCAGGATGGCCGGACGCACGTTTCGAACCGTCGTCCTCCCGAATGCGAGTCCATTGTGCTAACGACTGTGCCACCGCGCTCTGTCAAACAATGTAAGAGGACCTGTAGTAGTTCTCACATCCACATCATACACCGCAAACCACCTAATGGTGCGTGGCGGAAGGTACTTTCGGTACCACTATCTGATCCCTCCAACCATGTTCTACTCGCGAATAGTGTGTGTGATGAATGAGTGTCGGTAAGCCTCTTTATTGGCTCTAATTTCTCGATTTTTCTCCCCGTGGTCAATATGTGAGATATCTGTGGGGAGAAGTAATTGTTACCCGACTCCTCCTGAAAAATGCTGTCCAGATATTTCAAGAGCAACTCTCCCCGTGATGCACACCGCCTCTCTTGTAACGTCTGCCAGTGGAGTTTGTTTAGCATCTCCGTTACGCTCTCTCGCGAGCTAAACGTTCCCGTGACGAAACGCGCCGCTCTTCGTTGGATCTTTTCCATCTCCTCTATCAGTGCTACCTGATAGGGAGCCCAGATTCATGAACAATACTCAATTAGGCGAACAAGAGCCTAATAAGCCACTTCTTTCGAGGATGAGTTAAATTTCATTAAGATGAAGCTTAATCTGGTGTCTACTTTTCCCACTATCTCTTTTATATGGTCATTCCACTTAAGGTCTTCTGGATAGTTACCCCTCCAGCTATTTGTCATCAATAATGTAGCTGTACAGTAGTGGATTTTCTTTCCTATATATGCGCAAAATGTTACACTTATTTATGTTCAGTGTCAACTGCCAGACCCTGCACGAATCATCAATTCTCTGCAGGTCGTTCTGCAAATGCTTACTATCATTTGGCGTTGCTACTTCGGTATACCCCCCATGAACCATGGACCTCGCCGTTGGTGGGGAGGATTGCGTGCCTTAACGATACAGATAGCCGTACCGTAGGTGCAACCATAACGGAGGGGTATCTGTCGAGAAGCCAGACAAACGTGTGGTTCCTGAAGAGTGGCAGCAGCCTTTTCAGAAGTTGCAGGGGCAACAGTCTGGATGATTGACTGATCTGGCCTTGCAACACTAACCAAAACGGCCTTGCTGTGCTGGTACTGCGAACGGCTGAAACCAAGGGGAAACTACAGCCGCAATTTTTCCCGAGGGCATGCAGCTTTACTGTATGATTAAATGATGATGGCGTCCTCTTGGGTAAAATATTCCGGAGGTAAAATAGTCCCCCATTCGGATCTCCGGGCGGGGGCTACTCGAGAAGACGTTGTTATCAAGAAAAAGAAAACTGGCGTTCTACGGATTGGAGCGTGGAATGTTAGATCCCTTAATCGGGCAGGTTGGTTAGAAAATTTAAAAAGGGAAATGGATAGGTTAAAGTTAGATATAGTGGGAATTAGTGAAGTTCGGTGGCAGAAGGAACAAGACTGCTGGTCAGGTGAATACAGGGTTATAAATGCAAAATCAAATAGGGGTAATGCAAGAGTAGGTTTAATAATGAATAAAAAAATAGGTGTACGGGTAAGCTACTACAAACAGCATAGTAAACGCATTATTGTGGCCAAGATAGACACGAAGCCCACGCCTACTACAGTGGTACAAGTTTATAAGCCAACTAGCTCTGCAGATGACGAAGAAATTGATGAAATGTATGATGA
This sequence comes from Schistocerca cancellata, assembly GCF_023864275.1. Lineage (NCBI taxonomy): Eukaryota > Metazoa > Arthropoda > Insecta > Orthoptera > Acrididae > Schistocerca > Schistocerca cancellata. The sequence continues at coordinate 105,103,253 of NC_064634.1, forward strand.
GATAAAAGAAATTATTCAGGTAGTGAAGGGAGACGAAAATTTAATATTTATGGGTGACTGGAATTCGTCAGTAGGAAAAGGGAGAGAAGGAATCATAGTAGGTGAATATGGATTGGGGCTAAGAAATGAAACAGGAAGCCGCCTGGTATAACTTAATCATAACTTAATCATAGCTAATACTTGGTGTAAGAATCATGAAAGAAGGTTGTATACATGGAAGAACCCTGGAGATACTAAAAGGTATCAGATAGATTATATAATGGGAAGACAGAGATTTAGGAACCAGGTTTTAAATTGTAAGACATTTCCAGGGGCAGATGTGGACTCTGACCACAATCTATTGGTTATGAACTGTAGATTAAAACTTAAGAAACTGCAAAAAGGTGGGGATTTAAGGAGATGGGGCCTGGATAAACTGAAAGAACCAGAGATTGTAAAGAGTTTCAGGGAGAGCATAAGGTAACAATTGACAGGAATGGGGGAAAGAAATGCAGTAGAAGAAGAATGGGTGGCTTTGAGGGATGAAATACTGAAGGCAGCAAAGGATCAAATAGGTAAAAAGACGAGGGCTAGTAGAAACCCTTGGGTAACAGAGGAAATATTGAATTTAATTGATGAAAGGAGAAAGTATAAAAATGCAGTAAATGAAGCAGGCAAAAAGGAATACAAACGTCTCTAAAATGATATCGACAGGAAGTGCAAAATGGCTAAGCAGGGATGGCTAGAGGACAAACGTAAGGATGTAGAGGCTTATCTCACTAAGGGTAAGATAGATACTGCCTACAGGAAAATTAAAGAGACCTTTGGAGAAAGGAGAACCACTTGCATGAATATCAAGAGCTTTGATGGAAACCCAGTTCTAAGCAAAGAAGGGAAAGCAGAAAGTTGGAAGGAGTATATAGAAGGCTTATACAATGGCGATGTACTTGAGGACAATATTACGGAAATGGAAGAGGATGTAGATAAAGATGAAATGGGAGATACAATACTGCGTGAAGAGTTTGACAGAGCACTGAAAGACCTGAGTCGAATCAAAGCCCCGGGAATAGACAACATTCCATTAGAACTACTGACGGCCTTGGGAGAGCCAGTCCTGACAAAACTCTACCATCTGGTGAGCAAGATGTATGAGACAGACGAAATACCCTCAGACTTCAAGAAGAATATAATAATCCCAATCCCAAAGAAAGCAGTTGTTGACAGATGTGAAAATTACCGAACTATCAGTTTAATAAGTCACAGCTGCAAAATACTAACGCGAATTCTTTACAGACGAATGGAAAAACTGATAGAAGCCAACCTTGGGGAAGATCAGTTTGGATTCCGTAGAAATGTTGGAACACGTGAGGCAATACTGACCCTACCACTTATCTTAGAAGAAAGATTCAGGAAAGGCAAACCTACGTTTCTAGCATTTGTAGACTTAGAGAAAGCTTTTGACAATGTTGATTGGAATACGCTCTTTCAAATTCTAAAGGTGGCAGGGGTAAAATACAGAGAGCGAAAGGCTATTTACAATTTGTACAGAAGCCAGATGGCAGTTATAAGAGTCGAGGGGCATGAAAGGGAAGCAGTGGTTGGGAAGGGAGTGAGACAGGGTTGTAGCCTATCCCCGATGTTATTCAATCTGTATATTGAGCAAGCAATAAAGGAAACAAAAGAAAAGTTTGGAGTAAGTATTAAAATCCATGGAGAAGAAATAAAAACTTTGAGGTTCGCCGATGACATTGTAATTCTGTCAGAGACAGCAAAGGACTTGGAAGAACAGTTGAACGGAATGGACAGTGTCTTGAAAGGAGGGTATAAGATGAACATCAACAAAAGCAAAACGAGGATAATGGAATGTAGTTGAATTAAATCGGGTGATGCTGAGGGAATTAGATTAGGAAATGAGACACTTAAAGTAGTTAATGAGTTTTGCTATTTGGGGAGTAAAATAACTGATGATGGTCGAAGTAGAGAGGATATAATATGTAGACTGGCAATGGCAAGGAAAGCGTTTCTGAAGAAGAAAAATTTGTTAACATCGAATATAGATTTAAGTGTCAGGAAGTCATTTCTGAAAGTATTTGTATGGAGTGTAGCAATGTATGGAAGTGAAACGTGGACGATAAATAGCTTAGACAAGAAGAGAATAGAAGCTTTCGAAATGTGGTGCTACAGAAGAATGCTGAAGATTAGATGGGTAGATCACATAACTAATGAGGAGGTATTGAATAGAATTGGGGAGAAGAGGAGCTTGTGGCACAACTTGACTAGAAGAAGGGATCGGTTGGTAGGACATGTTCTGAGACATCGAGGGACCACCAATTTAGTATTGGAGGGCAGCGTGGAGGGTAAAAATCATAGAGGGAGACCAAGAGATGAATACACTAAGCAGATTCAGAAGGATGTAGGCTGCAGTAGGTACTGGGAGATGAAGAAGCTTGCACAGGATAGAGTAGCATGGACAGCTGCATCAAACCAGTCTCAGGACTGAAGACCACAACCACAACAACTTCGGTATAAACAACTGCATAATCTGCGAATAGCCATAAAGAGCATCCGACGCTTTCTACTAGGTCATTTATAAATATCGTGAACAACAACGGTCCTATCACACTTCCCTGTGTTACTCCTTATATTATCTTTACATCCGTCGATTTTGTTCCGTTAAGAGCGGCGTGTGAGGTTCTGTCTGCAAGAAAGTCTTGAATCCAATCACTGGTCTGCTCCGATACTCCGCAAGCTCGTACTTTTTTCATTAAACTGCAATGTGGCACGGTGTCAAATGCCTTACTGAAATCAAGGAACGTGGCATCAGCCTGAGCGCCGTTGTCCACTGCACTCTGGATCTCACGGAGGAACATTGCAAGTTGAGTTTTGCAGGATCTCTGTTTGCGGAATCCATGTTGATTTTTATACAGGAGCTGTTCGTTTTCTAGGAACGTCATAATTCTTGAGCACGTCTGCTTTACTCGAAGCTTTTCCGTCGATTGCTACGTACTGCAGTCATTCTGAGAGGAAATCACGGATCCAGTCTTACAACTGAACTGATACTCCATAAGTACGAAATTTGATTAGAAGGCTCTTGTGAGGAACAGTGTTAAGAGCCTTCTGGAAATCTAGAAACATGGAATCAATGTGAGATCCCCTGTCGACAGCACTCATTACTTCGTGTGGGTAAAGAGCTAGTTGTCTTACATAAAAACGATATTTTCTGAATCCGTGCTGACTGTTTGTCAAGAGGCCATTATCTGTGTGGTGTCACCGCCACACACCACACTTGCTAGGTGGTAGCCTTTAAATCAGCCGCGGCCCGTTAGTATACGTCGGACCCGCGTGTCGCCACTATCAGTGATTGCAGACCGAGCGCCGCCACACGGCAGGTCTAGTCTAGAGAGACTCCCTAGCACTTACCCCAGTTGTACAGCCGACTTTGCTAGCGATGGTTCACTGTCTACATACGCTCTCATTTGCAGAGACGACAGTTAAGTATAGCCTTCAGCTACGTCATTTGCTACGACCTAGCAAGGCGCCATATTCAGTTACTATAAGAATGCATTCTGAACAGATAATATTGTGAATCATGTACCGTCAAGAGCGACGTTCATCATTAATGGATTAAACTTAAGTATCAAACTAATTACGTCCGCTTTCTGAATTCTCATTCCTTGTCATGTTCCAGACCTCACGTCAGTATAGTTCTTCCCTCCTCACGCCAGCCCCCACTCGTAACACGGTGTTGGTTCTTCTGCTAACACAAAAATCTGCATAATGTTCGAATACAGTATATGGTCCAAAATCCTACTGTAAACCGACGTTAGTGATATGCATCTGTAACTCAGCTGATTACTTCTATTCCATTTCTTGAGTGTTGGTGTAACCTATGTAACTATGCAGCCTTTTGGTACTTATCTTTCGTCGAGAGACTGCTGACTTGGGGCTATTGCATCAGAATACTCTGATTTAACGGGAATATGGTACGACTGGGTTTGTGGCATAATTGAGTGACTGAAAGCTGTATATGGAGGCGTAAACGACCAGCGCGCTATCTAGGTACCGTCTGTAGCGGAGGCAGAGCAAGTGGTAACGGAACCAGGGGAGGGTGAGCCGAGGCGGAGGGTGGACGTGGCTGGCGGCGGGGTTGCGTATGAAAGGGGCTGCCTCTGGCAGCGCGGCCGGTGAAATATTAAAGCAGCAATTTCACGCTAAATATATACAGCTTCTGAATTGAAGGGCAGGCGTCCAGGGGGCGGGGGGCAGCGAAAGCTCGGCGTGTGGCCTGGCGGTCTGGGGCGAGGGGCGGCGCTAGCTCCTGGCAGCGGCTCGGTGTCCGACTTATTTTTCATCTCCGTGGAAACACAAGCAGAAGCAGATGCAAGGAAGGGGGCGGGGTTGGGAGGGGGGCTGGGAAAGAAGAGAAGGGGGCCGAATGTGGGCCAGCGAGGCTGGCCGCCAAACTCCGCCACCCCGGAGGTGCCGGCGCATCGCGGGGCGGGGAGTGGCCCAGTGGGCGAATCTGAGGATGAAAGCGAGGGGAGGTAAGAAACGCCGCCGCCAGCGGGCAGGAATGTGTTTTGGTGCCGCTGCCGGGGGCGGTGGGGGCTGGCAGATACGGGGTGGTGGGTAGGTGGGGGGCGGGCCTCCTATATTAATGATGTGCAGCCTTTGTGAGGGCGGGAGCGCTTTTTGCCGGGGAGCTGGCAGCACGCCCGGGTGGTCGCCGCCGGGGGCTGAGGCCGCGACTCGCCTCGGCTGTGGCACCCGGCGGTGGAGACGTGCACTGGGCGTCCATACCACACCACGTAAACAGGTGTCCCGCGACCAGAGGGGCTGTATTACTGAGACAGTGGCCACTCCTCGAGCAGACGCCACAGCTTTTTGCAGGCTGGAATAGGGTACCGTCGCAAGACAGAATACAGTCACCTGTCGATAATACACCGAAGAGCCATGTAAACTGGTACAACTGGCTAATATCGAGTAGGGCCCCCGCGACCAAGCAGAAGGGCCGCAACACGACGTGGCATGGACTCAACTGATGTCTGAAGTAGTACTGGCGGGAACTGACATCATGAATACTGCAGGGCTGTCCGTTAATCCGTAAGAGAACGAGGGCGTGGACACCTCTTCTGAACAGCACGTTTCAACGCATGCCAAATATGTTAAAAAATGTTGATGTCTGTGGAGTTTGGCGGCCGGCGGTAGTGTTTAAACTCAGAAGACTATCCCTGAAGCCGCTTTGTAGCAATTGTGGACGTGTGGGATGTCGCATTGTCCTGCTGGAATTGTCCCAATCCGTCGGAATGTACAGTGGATATGAATGGATGCTGGAGATAAACACGATGCTTACGTTCGTGTAACCTGTCAGAGTCGTAACAGGGATCCCATATCATTCCAACTGCACACGCTCCACACAATTACAGAGACTCGACCAGCTTGAAAAGTCCCGTGCTGACATTCAGGATTCATGAGGTTGTCTCTATACTCGTACACGTCCATCTGCTCGATACAATTTGAAACGAGATTCGTCCGACCAGGCAACATGCTTCCAGTCATCAACAGTCCAGTGTCGGTGTTGACGTGCCCGGGTGAGGCGTAATGCTTTCTGTCGTGCAGTCATCAAGGGTACACGAGTGGGCCTTAGCTTCCGAATGTCCATTCCGTTGACGTTCCGTCGAATGGTTCGCACACTGATACTTGTTGATGGCCCAGCACTTATATCTACAGCAATTTGCGGAAGGGTTGCACTTCTGTCGCGTTCAACGATTCTCTTCAGTCGTCGTTGGTCCCGTTCTTGCAGGTTCTTTTCCCTGAAGCACCGATGTCGGAGATTTGATGTTTTACCACATTACTGATATCCACGGTACACCCGTGAATTGGTCTTGGGGAACAATCCCCGCTTCGTAGCTACCTCGGAGATGCTGTGTCCCGTCGCTCGTGTGCCGACTGTAACACCACGTTCAAACTCACTTAAATCTTGATAACCTGCCATTGTAGTAGCTGTAACCTATCTAACAACAGCGCCAGACACTTGTTTTATAAAGTCGTTGCCAACCGCAGCGCGATATTCTTCCTGTTTAGATATCTCTGTATTTGAATACGTATGCCCATACCCATTTCTTTGCTCTTCAGTGTAATTATAATGGTGTGCACATAAGAAGGCTTGACGTGGGGCACTGCGGATTGAAATGTAGCAATGTATCACTCACAAGGGAAACTCCTCATCGCACACCTGTCAGATGTGTTGGTAAGATATATCAATGGACAGCCCGTCAAAAGCTTAACACAGATGTAGCATGAAAACAGGAAGAAGGTGTACTGAGCATTGAAGGGAGAAGCAAAATAGAAACAGTGAACGGTGCAAGCCCAACTTGACTCTTGAAGTTCTTTGCTGTAACGCAGTTCTTACTCCCCCTCCCCCATTTCTGTGAGAGATCTCTGCGGCATCTCGCCTGCTCTCACTACTCATTACATTTATTTGCGATGCTAATAAATTCGTATCACTTGACTCACATTCTATAACCAGTGTAAAGTATGACAATTGCCAAGACTCCGGAAGGAGAACACACATGCCAATGATCGGACTGACAGTTCATAAATTTATGAAGAATAATTGGGCACGAGAGGGATTTGAACGATGATCTGCCGTTATGCGGTCAAACACCGTGGTCACACAACCACGACATCGCAGTTCCTACAATGCGCCCGACGTTGCACATCATGATTTTGGACCTTCACTTTTTCTATTTTGCTTCCTTTCTCACAGCTGAGTACACCTTCTTCCTGTCTTCATGCTTGATCTGTGTTCAGACTCTGACGGGCTATTTTACCACTAAATCTGAGGTGGTGAGGAGGGGGGGGGGGGGCAGGGCGAGTTTCCCATGTCAGTAAAGAGAACTGGTTGTCTGCCTGGAGGCTGTAACACCGTTCACTTCAAAATTAAAATTGTACAAATCAGTCAAATAATTGTTACGGATAGCGAACACTAGATTAAATGTATTGCAATGTGCTGGAAATCTAGCCAAGGAAGCACATAGATTAATGCCTAATCAACAGCTCGAAAAAACCATCCCGAGGTATTCACCGGCAATCACAATCGGTGATAGTACGAACAAATCTCTCCTCTACCCTACGATCTCTTTACTTTCTTCTCACAACAACAAAATTTTATTTACATTTCAACCCCATTTTTTTGTTATTTTTAAAAACGTATGTATTCCGTCTGAGATGTTGGAGTTAAAAACAAACAAAAACTTGCAAAAAATATGACAAACGAAAATTGTAACATGTGAGATCTTAACACCTGGAGGCTGTAACACCGTTCACTTCAAAATTAAAATTGTACAAATCAGTCAAATAATTGTTACGGATAGCGAACACTAGATTAAATGTATTGCAATGTGCTGGAAATCTAGCCAAGAAAGCACATAGATTAATGCCTAATCAACAGCTCGAAAAAACCATCCCGAGGTATTCACCGGCAATCACAATCGGTGATAGTACGAACAAATCTCTCCTCTATCCTACAATCTCTTTACTTTCTTCTCACAACAACAAAATTTTATTTACATTTCAACCCCATTTTTTTGTTATTTTTAAAAACGTATGTATTCCGTGTGAGATGTTGGAGTTAAAAACAAACAAAAACTTGCAAAAAATATGACAAACGAAAATTGTAATATGTGAGACCTGTTTTAAAATATCAGGTGACAGGTCTTTAAATTTGCAATAAATTACTAAGTAAAGAAAACTCAAAAACTGAAGACACTATGAACAAACAGATGAGAGCGCATCGACATCGAGTTTGACGACAGCCAGAACCAAGGTTTAGTACAGACGAGGACACGAGTACGACGGACTCCTCTGACATGAACAACAACATTGAGACAAAGAGTGTACGCAACACGTACAAGACAGTAAATGGTGAAATAGTAACACACGGGCAAATTAGAACAGAAACTTTCTTGCTTGTCTGAACAAACAGACACTGTTGACTATCCGCATCTGTACGAAATAATTCGAAATTAATTCGCTGAATGCGAATTGCTTGATGTCAGCTGGAATGGGTATAGGTGTACAGTAGGGCAAATCAGTGTAAAGGCGGGGCTATTTGTAGGAAAATTAACATTGGAAGCTGGAACAGTTGCGCACAGTGTATATGCAATGGTATGAGATCCAGTCTTTGTTATGTCAAATGGTATCGCATTTGATGTCAGTAATACAATATATAAAAAGATATAAATGATTCACGTGGTAGAGTGTGGAACTAAGTATGAAGACAGTCGCCGCTGTGTGGTGTTAGTGTGTGTGTATACGTGCCTTTCCTGCAGATAGGAAACAGGCACCATTAGCGACACTGCGTATTGTGGCGTTAACGCCGATTGTGACAAAGCCATGCGGAAAATAGGTATCATGTGACGCAAGAGGAAAAATCGCTGCGTACAAAGAAATGAGACTCTGTAATCGTCAAATCGCCCAAAACTTTAACCGTTCAAGTATAGTGATTTATAATGTCTTTAGATCTGGCGCACGATACGGACAGAACAGAAAGAATGGGTAAAGTATAAAATTATCTGAGGCATCGGAACAGCTACTTCTGACCACAAACCGCCAATATTATCAACTTGTTGCTGATCTACAGTTGCCAGTAACTGCCATATGTGTGCGACGGATAATGCAATTTGACCAACTACTAGCATTCAAGAAACGAGTGCAGAAACCTGCTCTAACACCCAAATATAAACAGGGTGGACTGGAGTCTGCTGAAAAACACATGTCATGTACTCGAGAATGGGATAAAGTTATCTTCAGTGATGAAAAGATGTTTAATGTACGTGGTCGAGATCGGTTTCAGTGTGATTAGCATTATACGAGAAATGAGCGGCAGGTAAGAGTGAGCAGAAATTTTGGTGGTGGAAGTGTTACGATTTGTGTACCATTCTACGCGAAAGGTAAGCTACGCGTTGCTTACGGGAAAACTAGATTGAACTCTAATATATAAACTGAGATGGTACAGTCAGAATAGATTTGAGTATATGGGGACCTGTGGGACGAAAGTGTAATGTTTCAGCAAGGTAAATGCGTCTGTTCAGGTTTCTGTACTTTAAAAATGTGGTTTTGAGGTAAAGATATCGATGGCCTGCCCTGCCCTACACGTAGGCTGGATTTCAGCCCTTTGGATAACGTTGGAAGGCGTGTTTATCGCAATGAAAGGCCATTTGAGGCCGTGTGTGAGCTTAAAAGAGCGATACGAAAACAGTGGGTGACAATTTCCATGCAAGAACTACAAACGCAAACTAAACCAATGGCGAAGAGAATTTTATATGTAATTAGGAAGAAGAGAGGTTGGACAAAGTACTGACAGTGCCATAACACAATAGAATGTGTACCAGCTTCCATTCAGGAAATGCAAACGCCTCATTTTTTACTTCTGAAACTACGTAATTCCGTCATGAGTGTTTATGTTTTGTATGTATCTCCTACTTTCTTAATAAATTCGATACCTGTGTGCATACTTCAGACACTGTGTTTACTTTCGTAGGATACCTGCCTTTATAGTGATTTCCACTGATTTATAACTACAGTGGTGTGCATTTAATAAAGAGTGTGGTGTGTCGGTGTGCAGTGGAAAGTGGCAATGCATTACTCGGCAAAGCGAACTGGTTACCTGGCTTCGGTCTCAGCCCGAATGTGCTTACACCCGAAAAGCTGTGAAGGAAGCAGTAACATTGTGCATTTGCTGAGTGCGAACTCCTTGACATCAGCGGCAGTGGGTATAGGAGTATTACCCAATACCGCACATGAAAATTTGTGCCGGATCAGGACTCAAACCCGGACATTCCGATTATCGCGAGTGGTCGCCTTAACCACTTTGGCTGACGGTGCACACTGCGTGAATAGAGAAACGAGGGCATATGGCTTGGGCAACAATGAAATGATCTATGTAAATGCTATGGCGTAGCTGTAGGGCTTAGTCAACAGTAAAAATGATCATCGTGAAGTCTAAGGTAGATGTGTATCACGACATAAAGAGACAACTGTCTTTGTGTATGATACACGACTACGTCAGGTCCTACATGGATCATTTTTACTGTTGAATAAGCTATGGCATTTATACGGATCATTTTATTGTTGATTAAACTCCATGATTTCGTTTCTCTTTTCACGCAGTAAGTGACACTTGTCATTACTTCTTCTGAGAAAGACGGGTTTATATTTGTCGAAAGCCAGGTAGAGGTTTGAATAAACTTTCGACTTGCAACTGATTGGCTGTATGTTTCCCATTGTATCCACTGTCTACGTCCTAATACCGTAGTCCACTGAATTCATCACTTAATACTCACAACATGGAGGTCAAGACAACGAGAATCGAGACCACTGTTGGGAACACTGGATGACGAATTCAGTGGACTACGATATAAGACGGATACCGAGTGATATATGGAAGTTTGGGACGGGCCGGGCAGCGTGCAGGTATAGCCTCAGGGGTTACGACGACAGCGTGCCATAAGGGGGAAATCCGGATTTGAGACCAGGTCCGGAATAAATTAACGTACTCGTATGTCATTACTGGGTAGTGGATCAAATACGTACCGCAGCTAATGCGAAGAAATTCGCAATCAGCGAATTAATTGCTAATTAGAATAGAAACGTTTAATGCAATACGGCTCGGAACGTTAAATCTGTAATTCGATTAAATAACTATAGAATAGCCATGACGCAAGTAATCTAAATAATTAATACGCGAACAATGTAAAAAGGTTAAGAAAATTTATCAGTTAAAATTATTATAATTTTCCATGTACTGTAATTTCAAGAATTAACCATATCCATACAAGGGTGCCCATACGATAGTCTGTAGGGCAGAGTGTTCTAGATCAAGGGGTGTGAAGATCTTGGAAGACGAATGACGACTTGCAATTAGCCATAAAAATGTCCCAGTTCCGATAAAACCTGCATAATACCGACTTTTAATAATTTTCTTGAAAGTAAAACACCTGAATACACCTTTTTTTTTCCTTCCTTGAGAAAGTGTGGGCAGGGTAGGGGGGACGGGGTGGGTGGGTATGTGGCCCACTTTATCCCCGGTTATAGGCTCCCTCGTATCTGTGTCTCATACAAAAAAGGACAAATCTCCAAGCAACACCACATCCCCGTGGTGTCGGAAAGACAAAGGTACCGCAGCCTCAGCTGCGTAGGCAAACTTCGATGCTCGGTGGGTGCCGGCAAATTGGACTGAGTGGAGCAATTTATCAGATGGCGGGTCCTAGTTGTCGAAACACAGCTTTCGAAAAAAGAAAAAGACTCTCCAGCAATTTTACAGATGGAGCACTGTCATTCGCTTCACGTCTGTATGTGCAGTTGAACGATGCAACTATTTAGGGAAAGAGCAGCAATATTACTTATAATCTATCTCACCTTTACTGCTAACGACTCTCCACTGGCAGTATCTGCGAGACTGCCTTCCTCTACGACGTCGCTGTTTTCCACAGCTGCTATGTCGTTCCATCTGATATTTCAGTTGTGGATGATAATGCTGACTCCTCGTTCGAAATTACACCAAGAGATGTTGTTAGCCTGCATTCTCATTTATCTCGTTTGTCGAAATACCACTCCTCCAGTAGCCATTACTGAATATTTTTCTGCGAGGATGTTGATTTTCTAGTTGTCTGATGTCATAAGAGTAGAAGCGAAAATTACAGCAAGAATAGCAGTCTGACCACAAGCTGTAGTGTTTGACGTTGTAAGCAGGTAGTACCGACATGCCGGATTCGATTGCTGGTGACCATCTCAAATTTTTCTCTGGAGAGAAGGTCTGGAACGTAATGTATTCGGTCTTGTGGGGCCATTTGAAAATCTACTTCGATATAAAAGCAACGAAACGGACGCTCATATAAAAAAAGTAGCGTTTTGTGTCAAAAGGCTGTATCAGGCTGTGTAATACCCGACGGTTATTTATTAGCAGAAAAAGAATCAGCCCTTTTTTTTGGTTTCAAGACCAAGATTCTAGACTTTGATGACTGTGGACCTTAATTTTTTGGAATATTTCGGACAAGTTATATAGGATTTAACATCTGGATGGTGCGGCAGCAGTAGGAAGGGAAAATTTTCTTGTAAAATTTTATCAACGGATTAAAGAGAGAAGGTTAGTGCTCATCAGTTAATGACAAAAGTCCAGCATTCCTAGTATTTACGTATTTCTTAATATTCCTCTACGTTTCTACGCAATAGTCCGAAGTTTTCCGGCTGCAGCTATAGAAGAGCCGTGACCTCGAAACAAAACTTTGCGTTCAAAAAATAAATAAATAAATAAAGTGACAATACTCTTCACACACTGTCACTTTGCAACAGTTATTTACAGTGTAGTGTCTCTGAACCAACGTTTCGTCTATGTAAATCACAGGGCACTTCATTTCCGAAGCTTGTTTCTGCGAATCCGCATGTGACACTTTGTTCATGCCGACACCTTCTACAATTAAATCCCATCATAGCCGGAACAGTTCTTATGAAACTCTCTTTACTAGTCTGGAAGTCCTGCAGTTTATGGAAAAATCTGTGAAGTTTTCGCATCGAAAATATTATAATGTTCGTAACTTCGCAGAAATCGCTGTCTAATATCACTCTAATATCATATTTATCTACATCAGCGGTTCTCAACTTTTTCAACTGTGCAGACAGCCTATTTTGTAAAGAAAAGCTTAGTAAGTAAATATACAATTACAAAAATGCAAGCACACACACACACACACACACACACACACACACACAAACACACACACGCACACTCAATCACTCACTCTCTCTCTCTCTCTCTCTCTCTCTCTCTCTCTCTCTCACACACACACACACACACACACACACACACACACACACACACACACATATATATATATATATATATATATATATATATATATATATATACTACCCAAGATGACTTTTTATTGTATTTACTTACATATTACAACTATATATGAAAACTCAAAATCGAGTGGCCAATGTTAAAAGCACTAAATGGGGTTTTTGACATTGTTTGTTCCCGATTGTTTGTTCCCCATGAGAGAATCACTACGTGTTAATTTTGCCCTCAAATCACTATCTAAGTTCATTGTATTCCTGTATCAAGTTCTTGAAGACAACTAAGTTGAAAAGGTTCTGTCACACAGAGAGGTCGTCGAAAATCCCATAAATCCCTCAGTAAAATTTTGGCAGTTGCTGAAGAGCCTTGTCGAACAATGAGACCAATGATGTTGTTTGAAAAAGCGATTTTAGTCTGGTTACGTCAAATTGCAATTAACGAGTCTTTTACAAATGATGACATCCCGCATTTTTTAAAACAATCTTCTTCAAAGGGATTTTTGATCCAGCAGATTGCAACCTCACCTTTAGGGAACCTGTTAATAAAAGAAGCATAAAAAGGCTTATATACTGCTGTAGTAGACGTAGTTAGTTGATTTCTCATTCATATGAACGACGATAAAAATGCATAATTACTATAATAAATTATTATTAGTTTAAAAAATCAGGCCTATAGCAAATATTTGCACAAAATTTTGGAAAATGTGTAATTTTAAATAGCCTGGGGCCGGAAGTCAGAGATGTGGGGTAATCTGTTATGGATGTAGCTGTTGTTTCAACAATTTCGTCGTTGTTGCTTTCCAGAAAATCATCTAAGAGTGAAGAAGCGTCGAACAAATCGTTTTCCACTTGATGAGCCCATTGTTGAGGTTTCATTAATATGGCTTCCGGTTTGTCTCGCACAAAAAACGTATGAACGTCCTTACCCTGCGGACTTAGGAACGTTGAGCGCACCTAAATTATCTGCCGAAGATGATAACCTGTGAACCAGTTTTAAAGGGTCCTGTAGCCACCTTTCATTAGTCCGGTAGCCCATTTTCACTAGCATTTCTCTTTCCTTTCCTTGTTTATCTTTTCTCATAACTCTCATAGTGGTGTGATTGAATGAATATGGTTGTGTGTCACGCTGCTAGATGGTGGCGTAGTCTGCTGCACAAAGTCTTTGATAGTGATACATTCAGCAGCAATTGTACAGAATAGCCAACTCTCGTAGTGGTCAAGTAGGCAAAGAGGTTTGTGCTACTGGTGAGAAATCCACCTGCGTTACGTTGGTGGCAGAAATGGCATCCTTGAGTTTTTCGGGCCACGCGGAGAGTTGAGGAAGCTGGAGATGAAAAAGGGAGGCAGTCTGCCGCCGGTACGGGAAGCGTCCACAGCTGTGCTCCCGTTGAAGAAGGGTGGGTTACACTAACCGCGTGGCGCGTTGTTACTTGGCGAGGGGAGAGCTGTTAGCTTTTGCTCTCGCTTTTCAACTCTGAAAGGTTGCTTTGCCTTGTCGCAGCAAGGAATACAAAAATTTGGCAGATTTTTCTTTTAGTAAATTTCTATAGCAGACTTGGATCCACCGGAAGAGCGCCACACAAAGGTGTCGATAACAAGTGAGCACTCGCTTCTGTATGAATGTCTGTTTACCTTCAGCTCTGCCTGTATAAGCTTTCATTTTTCTAAATATTAATAGCTTTGCCTTCTCGTAAATTTTCCTTGCTTTATGTATCTTTTGTCCGTGGGGAGCCGACCACGTGGTAGAACATTAGAGTTTGTTCGACTACCGTCATCTCTTACTGTCCGGTCTCATGTTTGTTTTAAAGAATGATAACTGTTCATGATTGTGTGATATGATATTGTTTTAAATTGGCCACGATACCTAGAAATTGCGTATCTACAAACAACGTGGGCACGCGGGTGTACTGCGAAACGTGTACCGTTTCACAAGTTATTGCGATCAGTTATCAGGCAACAGCAGTTGTATGAATGATTCACACCAATGATTTTAGGTGTAGATTATAACGGTAAATGTATCGATGGTTTTCTTTAAATTTTTAGGAATTAATGTTATCAGGAGTTGTGTACATGCCTCACATCCATATTTTAGGAATAAATGATTTTATCCACAATTTTCTCTTGTATTCCATGGTTACGTTTTTGCACCTGAGCCACTCACCTCGTAGCTTTCCTGTTAGCACATCCAATGCATTTCCTTACGCACATGTCCAGTGATTAGTTTCCGTTTTATTTTAAAGCAAATGTCTTAGATTAAGTGTTATTTTCAGGTGTTGCTGAGAGTTGATCTTCTGCACAGTGTTCTTGCATGTGCTATTTTATTTTAAATGGTTGATTCTCGTGAACAGTGCACGAGAAATACTATTAATTGCATCGCATTCCCTATGAGCGATATCACGATGTACGCATTTTTATGAGTTTTTGGTCTGTTATCAAATTAATTTATTTTCCGACTTGATCAAACCTTTGATTAATTGTATGGTTAGAGTGGGTGGCGACCCTAATCTACTCACGTTAATTTCACAATCAATAAGCATTTCCATTCCAAATAATAACGTAATAACCCGTAGAAACAGGTTAGTTACATATGACGACCCTGTCAGGATGCGCTAGATATGAAATCTTCTGATTAAATCGTAGTTAGATTTTACAGTATTTTAATTACATGTGTTCCTTTTCAACAGCGCCAAATAATTTCTGCTTGTTTGGCAGTTTCGATTTTCTGCATTGCAAACAGCGTTGTTGTTGTCGTTTAGAGTATTCAGTTTTGTCTCTTTTTTTTGTGTGGTGCTTTTTCATTTATTTTTAATTATAGTATGTGTATGATGAAATTGTGTTGGTTCACCTTGGGTAGTGCAGCAATGCGTTGATAATTGATTTGTGTAATTACGTACGTAGGTGCGGATAACGTTTCTCTTGTGCTTTGTAATTAATTGATTAAAATGATGGATACGTGCAGTCGATCTAAAAGTAGTATGAAACGTCCCCTTAGAACAATTTATACGAGACTGTGCTTAACCTGACACACAATGTTTTTAGCGCAACGCAATCTGACTTTCAATAATCCCTACAAAACGATGGCCCTGACTAACTTTAACCTATACCTTTCACAAATCACTTACCTCACAAAAATCTTCGTTACTGGAACTACTGCAATACAGCGAGCGCCACTACTGCCAGCTAAATAGAAGATTCAAACTACTGAAGGCACTAACTACTGATAGTTTTAGCAAATGAAAGATTCTAATAGAGAACAAACAATGTATTTACCTCAATTCATAATATATACAGCAGTTCATGATATTTTTCAAAACTCCGCCATCTCTCTCCCCACATCCACCACTGCTGGCGGCTCACCTCCAACTGTGCAACGCTACGCGCTGTTAACATATAGCTGCCCCTCTACAATGGCAGACAACAATGCAAACTAGCCACAGACTGCACACAGCACAGCCAGTGATTTTCATACAGAGAGCGCTACGTGGCGGCGGCGTTACCAATATAAGAACCTAAACAGCCTACTTACATAAAGAAAACATAAACAGCCTACTTACATAGCCCCCATGCTCCCCACAAAAAATTTTACAAATGTTTTTGGCCAGTGGCCAATAATGATTTGATAAAATTTTTCATAATTACACTAACAAAGATATCCAATGCACACACTTATTGATACAATGTTGGTCAAAAGCTAAAATTTTCTCACAGTCCATAAAGACAGTCCAGATTGTTCGTCACAGTAAAATTTCAGTGTTTTTTTTTTTAAGTCTGAGCAGTAAAAGACAATGCACATGGAAGTAGTGGATTTCCATGCAGTCTTGAAGAAGTAGTGTTGTCCTTCCAACTGAAAGACAGTGCTGACTCTTGACATGCTGACAGGTAATGGGCCACAACAGAGCAAACCCACAGCAGAGTCAGTCGAAGTTTTGAAGAATATTGGTAGGTAGGTAGGTAGGTCATCACAGAGCAGATCCACTGTAGTCCTGGTAGAGATTGTGGTATTGGTGGGTCATCATAGGTGTAGACCCGCTGTAGTCCTTGTAGAGACGGTCAGCAGCCATCTGTTGCGACTGTGCAGGTGCACAATCACCATTGAAGAGTCTTGCGGATAATATAGCAAGTCCATAAACCACCACTTGTGCACTCACAAAGTTTTTTGGAATTGTCCTTAGAACCAGCAATGCTGTTATCCAGTCCCTTGCTGAATTATTAACACATGTGCAAACACTAACAGTCCCAACTTCTCACATATTGTCCATATAGTATGACCAACAGAAACGTGTGCAGTGAAATGGAACTTACAAGTTACTTAATTTGATTAACTGGTGTCAATTACAATATTATAACATGAGAATGCAATTACAAAGGTACAAAATACATCATTACAGAACATAACAATACAGATAACATTTGTAGTACAGGCTTTACAACAGAATAGAAATAAACATATACATCAATGTTACAGGAATTATGAGATAAGATCAGAATAATTTTTGAAACATCAACTTTACACATGAGCATTAAAACAGAATAAATAATGTCTGACATCTTTACAAAGTAAATAACATATTATTAATGCCAATTATATTTGAGGATAACAGTATTCCTCATCATAGTGAATGTAGCTTAATATTAAAAGAAGAAAAAATTCTATGAAACTACACAGAGACAGGAAGAAAACAACTACACAAGGGTACACAAACACATAGTGGGATAACACAAAAGGAAAGGACACGGTTTGTTTCATTGCAGTATTTTGCAAACAAAACTTTCTTTGCTTCTTGGAGATCTCCCTTCATTCATCATTATTCCCAAAAAGTCCTATCTATACCTCCTTCCAGTATTCTATTCATATTTCTTTCAAAATAATTATTTCTGATTGTACAATACTCATTTGGGCCCAAATCTTTTTCATGTAACTTCGCATTGCATTCTTTACCTATTCTCCATAGTCAGTTTCTTATATAGTCGACCCCCTCTTAAGCTAACTTAAATCTACTGAGCTCAGATGCTAAACTAAGGGACGAGGCAATGCAGCATCACATAAAACAGTTAATATAAACAGCAATGAAAAAAAACGCAGATTTGCGAAGCAAGCAGCATTAAGAAATTAGCAAAAGTCAAATTCAATAACACTATGCCTGGCAAACAGCAGCAACTTATACCTAAACATGACATAGCTCAAGCAGAAAAAATATTACAGTAAAAACAACAATGCAGACAAGAGAAATGTCTATTCACATCTTAATGTCTATGTAATTAAAGTGGTGCACCACAACAATTTATTGTAAAAAGAAATATTACCATGTACTTGAAAAGAAAATTATGTGTTACTGTTACTAGTTCCTTCTTATTGTTCTTTCCTTTCCAAGTGCTCCTTTTTTAAAGAATGTGGATCATAAAATAATTATTTAATAGATCTGTTGACAGAAAGTGTTCACATTAGCAAATGCATTTCATTTTATAAAAGCAATGCTGCAACACAGCTGGAAACCAGATATCAAATGAAATAAGCAACTATGAAAAGCAAAGCATAAAAATATCATTCAGTAGTCATGTGACGTTTAATAAGTCAGTAGCACTCAACTCTCGGAGAAAGACACTTGTCATAATCAGGTGTGCAGATGTACGAATATTTCCCATCAATTCATAAGCATTTCAGTAATTAGCACAAAGTGCGAGTAATCATATGTTTTCAAGTAACGAGGGTGTTGCATTAGCGATGAAAGGCACACCCTAATGGCTTGTTCTCCAGGTGTCTGACGCAGCTGTGTGCCAACGACGCACGTGCAGGTGGTCACTTTCTTACGGAAATATTTACGACAGCAGTTTCCGCTGCAGTGACAGTCTTCACAGGTCAATAATTTGCGTTATAAATCTGTAGAAACAAAATCTTATGAATACAACAGTGTCCAAAAAATTTTCGCCGGCATTGTGATACATTCACTCATTTACACACATTTCATAACTCTTAAAGTACGATTCTCGGTTTCCAACATCCTTTTTTCACAAGTCAAGAGTCCCTAACTTCTATTCATTATTCATATACATATAAACACGTAATCACATACCTCATATATGGTAGCATCATCTTATTTACATAAACATACCTCAACAGCATAATACACATCGTCGTCGTAAAAATAACATCATAACACCTCAGTCAAATATCAAAAAAGTCGTACCTTTCTGCAATAATTTCAAAATCAAAAAAAATTCTCTGCTCATGTCAAAAGTGTCATCTACCTCAAACGTACTTTAAAAAAATCATGATCTCATACCAAATACATCATTCAAAGCTCTCATAGTATCACAATGGTTCCGAAAAAATTAAACAGTTCACAAAGTACAGACAAAATACAATTTCATAAGTGTGAAGTTACCTAACGGTGTAATTACGTAAACATGTGTCACTGACGTAGTGAAAAGGTTTGTCTCTCTCAGTTAAATGATCAGATAGCTGTGTAATTTGTGTTGGAGAAATATGGTACCGATGTGTAAAGTTGTATAAGCAAATACCATATTAGCTAGGGCTCCTTGTGCTTGCCAAACACATGGTACACAAAGTAGGCGTGTACCCCCCTGAGGTTTATTGTAATTATACCCTCAGGTGTTACAGATTACAGCAATGGAATGAAATGTATCACGAAAAACTTTCTTTGTAATTCAAAAATCTTTAAAAATAAATGTTTTAAGTACAAAATTAATCACTCAAATACGTGTCCTGTAGCGCTAAATGTGCGTCTTGCTGTAAGATAATCTCTGGGAAGTGTCGTAGTTATTGTCCTCCGAAAGCTAAGTTCTGCAGAAGTCAATGTACTTACCTCACGATACACAAAAGTGAAATGCTTTGCGTATAGATAACTTAGTTATTACGCTTATTGCCGTGATGAGGAAAGTACTGTGCTGTAACGTATTGTTGTCCTACAGAAAAGGCTGTCTCCTTGTAGCAATAGCACAAAAGTCACCACTAAAACATGTTTTACTTTCCAGAATAATACAGAAAAACTGTGCAGATATAAAACAGAAACACCGCAAAAGCAACATTGTAAATTGTCGCTCATTAGTAGCGTCGTGATAAAATCGTGTAGCTGTCACATAAACTAACCACTGTCTCATCTGGCATCTCACTGAAAGTACCTTAAATCCAGAATCCACTCTCAAGCAAACCAAAATGTTGCATGAAAATTTCATTAGCAGTGCTGGTATATGTTCTAAGTATGTAAGCCATATATTTGTTATGTAATCGTGCAACTAACAAGGAGGAATGTATAAATAACAACACTGTGTCATCTGTTCGCAATAACAATGCATTCGCAATTACTTGTCTAAATAAGTTCTCTTGGTTCTTGACTGGATATTTAACTTTAAACATTGTTGCATGGTAACAGTTTCTAAAGCATAGCAATAACGTGAAGTGAAACGTTTTATGGCAAAGACAAAGTTAAAAAGCAGATTATCTTTCAATAAACGGTTTTACATGTGAAATGTGCTGCAATCTTTTACCTTTTATAGCGCGCAGAGTTTCAACTTCAAAGCAATTATCATGTTGTATACGTCAGTAAAGAATACTGGAATTTTTCTCAAGGTTAGCGTCTATGTTATTTTTCTCTGAGCCAGCCGGCGCACGCAGGTGCCTGCGGTGCGAGTCATTGTCTGCTACCTCTTTGTTGGCGCGCGCCTTTATTGGGATTAGGAGGCCTAACTTCCACAAATTCGTTGCCGAGAGGGCCCAGCTCTGTTTAAAGCTCGCCCGTTCTGATGGAATTCAGGTCTGTCGTTTTGTCGGTAGTTTACATAGTTTCTTTCGTGTCGGTCACATGGTGGAGAATTTCTCCCTGAATCGTAACTGCGCGCTGAACTGTTGTGTCTGAAATTATTCTGTCTCCCTTGATAATAATAGTTCTGATTACCATATTGTCTGTTTCTATGGTTATCTCTGTCATATTCATTACTACGAAAATGCGATCTTTCTCTGTAACTATTACTCTGCCAGTGGTTGTCATATGGGTGGTGTCTGTTTTGGTCACGATTTGTGTGGTGAGAATAGCCTAGTCGCGTCCAGTTATCGTTTCTGTCGTCACGGAATTGTGACGGATGTGACCTGTAGTGATTCTTTTCGTTTTCGCATCCCACGACTGTCTGTGTCAATTTCTAATTCTTGTAACAGTCCCTGAAAATCTTCAATGTCGTCTTTGCAACGTCCTGCCAAAATAATATGTCGTAAATGTTCAGGCAGTTTGATTAAGCAAATGCGGATGAGTTCTGAGGGGCTGTATGGGTTTGACAGGCACTGATTCTTGCGCAACATGTCTTCAAAATATTTGACAAGACTGGAAAATTCAGATTGTTCAAAGTGTTTCATCATCATGATGCTATGTTTTACGTGGTCTTGTGTGGCTTGAGACCAATATGCTGAGAGGAAGGCATGGTAAAATTCTCCTTCACTGTGGCAATCGTGAATGACCGATCGCATTCTTACAGCTGGTTCATTCTCTAAGTAGCCACACATAAATTCTAACCTGTGCTCCAATGTCCAGTTGGGAGGGAAACAATGAGAGAATTGATGGAGCCATGCTTGTGGATGAATGTCGTTGCCAGAATTCTTAAATGTTTTGAATTTACGTGTAGTAATGAACAGCTTATAGTCAAAATCATCATGTCGGCGAGTCACATATCGGTCATTGTTACGTCGTGTCGGCGATTCCATCTCAAAATTCGGTGCACCTTGCCAATTCCTTTCATAATTACCGAAATGCCCTGTGTTATTATTTTGTGGCTTTTCCATATTTCTATCTCCCTCTTCCCTTATTGGGGCGCGAGTGTCCTCTGAAATACGTAATTCTTGTATTACCTGTGTCAGCTGATCTTGTACTTCCCAGATTTCTCTTTTGTATTGCGTATTAATTTGATTCTGATTTTGTTTGAATTTTCTTATTTGTTCATACTCTTCTGTGTCAGTGAAGGCTACGGGTCTTGTGTCATTCAGATCATCATCTACCTTTGTAGATAAGTTAATGACCTGATCCGAAAGTTCGGCTACTTTCTCTGATAATGAACTAATTTCCTCCATGTGTCTTTCTACTGTGTCCTTTAAGTTTTCCTGAGTTTTTGCAAGTTGCGTAACCGAATCGGTAGATGCAACTGAGTCCATTTTAGCTTGCAAGGTCTCATGATTTTCATGAACAATAGTTTGCAGTTCTTTTATGGCTGCTTCGTGATTCTGTAATGCATTTTCATGCCGCGAAAAAATAGGTTGAAAATGTTCACAAATTTGTGTTTTTACGTCATTACAGACTTTTTGACATTTCGATTCAATGTTATGTAACTCAGTAGTTAAATCTTCACGTGTTTGTTCAAGTGTGGTGTCTAACTTTTGAAGCTTTTGCTGTGTTTGTCTCTGATTTTGTTCCATTGTGTCTAACTTTTGAAGCTTTTGCTGTGTTTGTCTCCGATTTTGTTCCATTGTGTCTAACTTTTGCAGCTTTTGCTGTGTTTGTCTCTGATTTTGTTCCATTTGTTGCATTAGTTGTAATAACAATACATTAGTGTCTGGAATCTGTTCCTCTACTCTTTTCGGCAGTGCATTTGCACCGGCAACATTCACATTTTGACAAGCTGAAAATGTGTCTTGACTTATTTGAGAAAACGGTGAGGACGGAAAACCTGAATCTACAGTATTTGCAAAATTGTGTCCTATCATTTCGGATCCCTGAGGCGAGCTGTTGCCGACCGATCGATCGATAATGCTTCCCTGTTCACTACCTGTTTGACTGTCTACGCCATTGTTTGACGCCCGCTCCATTTCCCTATGCACAGTTACCAAATTACTACTTTGAACATTAGTTAACTCATTACACAGTGGCGCTAACACATTGCTTTCGTCTTCACTGTCGTTTCTCAGTTTACTTTGGAGCCGAGTGTTACGTTTTTCACACGCCATTATTGTGACAATATTTCACACGATAACTCAGAAAAACACAATTTGAAGAGCAAAAATGAGAGAACACATTAATATAGCACTGAAAATAATATCTAGTTAATTGCAGCTGCGAAATACTTGGTGCAAATCTACATGCATGCCACAACTGTTTTACAGTACAACAATGAAAGACTGCAACTACAAAGGAGATTCTCTCTACAATTACGCGCTAGCAATAAACAAAAGCTACACTAAATACACAAACTACAAGAAAAAATCAGAAGATTCCAGTGAGGTATCCTAGGCTAAGGGTCGACATATGAAACGTCCCCTTAGAACAATTTATACAAGACTGTGCTTAACCTGACATATAATGTTTTTAGCGCAACGCAATCTGACTTTCAATAATCCCTACAAAACAATGGCCCTGTCTAACTTTAACCTATACCTTTCACAAATCACTTACCTCACAAAAATCTTCGTTACTGGAACTACTGCAATACAGCGAGCGCCACTACTGCCAGCTAAATAGAAGATTCAAACTACTGAAGGCACTAACTACTGATAGTTTTAGCAAATGAAAGATTCTAATAGAGAACAAACAATGTATTTACCTCAATTCATAATATATACAGCAGTTCATGATATTTTTCAAAACTCCGCCATCTCTCTCCCCACATCCACCACTGCTGGCGGCTCACCTCCAACTGTGCAACGCTACGCGCTGTTAACATATAGCTGCCCCTCTACAATGGCGGACAACAATGCAAACTAGCCACAGACTGCACACAGCACAGCCAGTGATTTTCATACAGAGAGCGCTACGTGGCGGCGGCGTTACCAATATAAGAACCTAAACAGCCTACTTACATAAAGGAAACATAAACAGCCTACTTACAGTAGTAGTCAGGAGAGGCGAGATGAATGTGGGTAGAAAAAGAGAAATGTTAATGTGAACACAGAAAGTGAAAGCCAGGATAGTGTAGTAAATGTGAAAACGGATGCTAGGCGTTCAGAAGACGTAGAAAGGTGCAAAATAAGCAACAGAATTCAGTTTCGAATAATATAGGGAGTGAACCCACCAGTAGTCGAACTAGCAGTGAGCAGGTAGACATGACCAGGCTTTTAAAAATCCTGACCGAAATGGAAAGCGAAAGCAACAAAGGTTTCGATGATTTAGACGAGGCCAATGGTATACGATCAAAGAAAATGCAAAACTTGCTGGAAGAGATAGTTGGAGACATCAATAAAACTTTAGATGTTGTAGAGCAACGGCTGGAAGATGTTGAAAACGAACAGGTGCGCCTGAGTAAATTGTTTGAAGCCCAGGAACGCACAATAGAGGTGATGTTCCAAGCTTTAGAAAGACAGTCACGGGAAGAGCGTGCCGACCTACTGTCCCAGATGCAGGTAGCGGACGAGCAGTGTTCGGTGGCGATTAAGGGGCAAGTGGACAATAACAGCACTGCTATACGGGCCCTCGAAAGGGAGTTCGCCGCTAACAAGCAGCAGATGGCTGCAGAAACGCAGGAATTGCGGAACGAGTTGGTAAAGGTTACAAAAATAGTAAGTAACAGTTCCGCTAAGAGTTTTAGCGAACACACATTACTGGGCGAAGGTAGCGGTGTAAACGAAATACAGTCAGTGCTAAAAGTTCAGCACCAGGAGTATGGCATTGAGGAGAGGTACGCGGGAAGAGAAAGTGATATCAGGCAGTGTGTAGCTTTCCTCGAGGCTAACGTAAGGGGTAGCCGCGAAAAGGTGGCAATGAATAAAGGACACCGTGACAAAAGTGAAGAGAGAGACTCAGGCCACGAAGATGAGCGGCGCCACAGCGATGATGGGGGCGCAGAAGGGGCTCTCACGACCACTATGCGCGAAACGAAAAAAAGGAATTCGATTATAAAGAGTTCCTATCGCTCAGGAAATTTGAAGTGTTCAAAGATTCAAGCAACGGAATCCATCTCGTTACTTGGATGGAACAATTTAAATCCGCACTCCCTCGAACGTGGCACTTTCAAACTAGATTTCATGTGCGGATTTCTGCCGGGAGAGCCCGCTTCGCGGATGCGTACAGTTGCTCGCCATTGTGCATCAGTGCGAGAATTTACACACGCCTTCCTCTCAGCATATTGGTCGGAGGCAACACAAGATCGTATGAAGCACAATTTTTTCACGATTCCGGCACTGAAATTCTCCAGGTTCACAAGTGTCGCGTGGCTGTTTGAGTACATGGTGCTGTCAAATCGATACCTTTATGATCCGTTACGACCGACAGAACTAATCAGCATATGCATCACGAAGTTGCCTTCGCACTTGCACCACACCGTCCTGGCTGCGCGATGTAAAGACGACATGGAAGGATTCAAAGCGATGCTTCAGGAGCTAGAATACGAAGCTGGACCATACATGCAAAATCACGCAGCAGAGCAGCATGGCACAGAGGCGTGGGGTACTAGTCGTGAACGTAGTAGGGGGCGCCGAAGAGAAGCTTTGAGAGGGCGAGATAGGTATCAGTCAAGGGGCCGTGATCAGGAAAACAGAAACAGAAATAGTGGGTGGCAGATCCGTGGAAACACCTGGGGAAATGGTCAGAACTGCAGCTGCGAATATGATACTAACAGGGGCCATGAGAGTAATCATGGAAATCGAGAAAACAGGAATCACGAAAACCACGATGAATAACGAAAAGAACGTGGAGGTATTGGGGTACAGTGAGAGGTGGCATGAGCCCCCTCTCATATTTCTATCTTACTCTGAGTAATTCGATTTTCCTCTCTAACTGCATGCGGTGAAAAGACGCTATTCCTTCACACACGGACACCCCGCGTAGTGTCTCTCGTCACATGGGTGGTCTGGTGACAGGTGGGTTTTGCTGATTTTGAAAGGGTTAAGCCGATGGGTGTGAGGGAGTCGAGTGGGTGCTTTCCAGACGCCGACATTGTCATAAGAGCAGCGGCGACACGCCCTCAGGGGCCTGACGGAGCGGCTGGGCTAGAGATTCCATTAGTTTGCAGAAAATTAGTGAAAACAGTTTCTGGCGGGCTACCAGCGAGGTATGGAATTGACCTGTGTTCCCAGGCAGTCTTGGCGGGCAAATTCCTGCGTTTTCTGCTAAATCATAACTGTGATTGGCTTGCTCAGGGAATAGCTCCGTGACGCAGAAAAATCGGCGCAGAAATTGGCGCCAAGTATCTCCATTGGTGGAATAGTACTGCGTCGGCAATAGAGGGGAATTTCCTGCCGGTTTTCGAGTTGCTGATTGGAACATTTCACCACGGCCACTGTTGTGGGGGCGGGAATGTGCTGTGTTCGACTTGTACGGGTGCTCTAGAGAGAGATTCGGGTCTCGCTTTTCGGTCGGAGTAGGTTACAATAACTGAGCTCTCACTGCTGTGGACAGCCTGCATTCCGTTGGCTGTCTAATATACTTTTATTTGAATCTAACTGTTTGACGAAGTTGCTGAAGTTTCGACTTCAACATAACTTTCCGAGTATAGTTGGCAATTGTGCGTTCTGCATACAAGCGGCCTGTGTTGTCTGTCTTGAGCAGTTTTGGCTAAGGTTGACTGTATCGGAGTTATTGTGTGACTTCGCTTGTTAAAATCAGTCACTGTACCGTCAGTGATTGTGTGGCGAGCCTTCTTCGTCGCCCTCAGAGGCGCATTTGTATTGATAGGAAGTCTTTAGTCTGGAACATCCAGACCAGGATGATTTGTTTCAGACTATACTCGCGACATTATCATCACCACGACGGGACGTCGAAGCAACCTTCTGGTACGCCAGATTGTGTCCTTGCAGTTAAGAAGACAGCTTGGTAATGTATGTCCGCAGCTCCGGCATATTACACAATTTGCTCTGTGATAATCAGAGCTCAGCAGAGCGCGCCTGTTCCCGAGTATTCTTACGTGGTTCTGTCTTGGATGTTCATTGCCTGAGTTCTCACTACTGTAGCAGAAATTACTGTTGGGTTGGCTGGGTGTTTCTCTTAAGATTTGAGTTGCAAGGAATTGCCTCCACATACCACTTGGTCATAAATGACACAATCTAGTTTATGGACAACCTCACCTTCACAGCATCTTTTTTAGTATCCAGTTTGATGTATTGTAAATGTTTCATGTGTTTTGTTTACTATTTTGAGTTTAGTCGTAATAAATCAAATTGTTATTTTGGACAGAACTTTCATTCTGTTAATCGGCAGAGCAACGCTTTCATTTCTCACTATGTTAACGAAACTTTCCTTAATTTCTATCCAATTAAATTATTGCAGGTGCCAAACTCTTTTCTACTCCACTTTTAGGGTCAATTACAGTCAGTTCGCGTTTCTTCTTAATCCATATGCAACAGCAAAAGTCGGAGTTAGAAAAGGGGGGGGGTCAATCTAATTGTTTTAGAATTCAAGGCGGTGGTATCTTAGTTATATTTGGATATAAAAAAATTTATCAATTCTTTTGCGCTGCTGTTTGCCTGTTGCAGTTGTGTCTCATTAGCGCATGTTTGTTTCGAAGACTGTTGGCGAATCTTCTAGCATGGCGAGAAACTTCGCGGCATAGTCTTCTCCGGGACGTTTGGGGTGATGAAAGGGTCCTGTAGCCACCTTTCATTAGTCTGGTAGCCCATTTTCACTAGCATTTCTCTTTCCTTTCCTTGTTTATCTTTTTTCATAACTTTCATGGTGGTGTGATTGAATGAATGTGGTTGTGTGTCATGCTGCTAGACGGTTGCATAATCTGCTGCAGGAAGTCTCCGATAGTGATACATTCGGCAGCAATTGTACAGAATAGCCAACTCTCGTAGTGGTCAAGTAGGCAAAGAGGTTTGTGCTACTTGTGGGAAATCCAGCTGCGTTTGGTTGGTGGCGGAAATGGCATCCTTGGGTTTTTCGGGCCACGCGGAGAGTTGAGGAGGCTGGAGATGAAAAAGGGAGTCAGTCTGCCGCCAGTACGGGAAGCGTCCACAGCTGTGTTCCAGTCGAAGAAGGGTGAGTTACACTGACCGCGTGGTGCGTTGTTACTTGGCGAGGGGAGAGCTGTTAGCTTTTGGTCTCGCTTTTCAACTCTGAAAGATTGCTTTGCCTTGTCGCAGCAGGAATGCAAAAACTTGGCAGATTTTTCTTTTAGTAAATTTCTATAGCAGACTTGGATCCAACGGAAGAGCGCCACACAAAGGTGTCAATAACAAGTAAGCACTTGCTTCTGTCTTTTTGCCTTCAGCTCTGCCTGTATAAGCTTTCATTTTTCTAAATATTAATAGCTTTGCCTTCTGGTAAATTTTCCATGCTTTATGTATCTTTCGTCCATGGGGAGCTGACCACGTGGTTGAGCATCAGAGTCTGCTGGGCTAACGTCATCACTAACTGCCCGGTCTCATGATTGTTTTAAATAATGTTAACTGTTCATGATTGTGTGATGTGATACTGTTGCAACTTGGCCATGATACCTAGTAATTGCGTATCTACAAATCACGTGGGTACGCGTTTGTACTGCGAAACGTGTACCGTTTCACAAGTTATTGCGATCATTTATCAGGCAACAGCAGTTGTATGAATGATTCACACCAATGATTTTAGGTGTAGATTATAACGGTAAATGTATCGATGGTTTTCTTTAATATTTTAGGAATTAATGTTATCAGGAACTGTGTACATGCCACACGTCCATATCTTAGGAATAAATGATATTACCCACAATTTTCTCTTGTATTCTGAGGTTACGTATTTGCACCTAAGCCACTCGCCTCGCAGTTTTCCTGTTAGCACATCCAACGTTTTTCCTTACGCACAGGTCCGGTGATTAGTTCCCTTTTATTTTAAAACAAATGCCTTAGATTAAGTCTTACTTTCAGGTGTTGCTGGGAGCTGATCTTCTGCACAGTGTTCTTGCTTGTGCTATTTTATTTTAAATGGTTGATTCTCGTGAACAGTGCATGGGAAATACTATAAATTACATCGTGTCCCCTATGAGCGATATCACGATGTATGCATTTTTATGAGCTCTTGGTCTGTGACCAAATTAATTTATTTTCCGACTCGACCAAACCTTTGATTAGTTGTATGGTTAGAATCGGTGGCGACCCTAATCTTCTCACGTTAATTTCACAATCAATAAGCATTTCCATTCCAAATAATAACGTAATAACCCGTATAAACAGGTTAGTTACAAGTTTTCATCGGTCACACACTCTAAGTAAGGGCCTGTAAGTGTTACACCACGATCTCCGCCAATATGTAAAATCACGACAGTACTTAACACCCCGACAGCCACAGATGTTCACGGTGAAGCACAATGATCAGCCAGAACATTACGACCGTCGACCTACTATCGATGCATACCCGTCCCCATGGTAACAGCGTCACCTGGCGAGAAATGACTGCTAGTCAGACACACGTATAGTGCATGTAGTGCCAGTGACCGTGCTATCCGTGTAAAGAATGGCGCGCGACATATCTGAGATTGACCGAAGCATATTGTGATGGCCCGGAGGCTCATCACGACCATTTCAGAGCTGCACAGCTTGTCAGTTGTTCGAGTTTGCTGTGGTGAGGGTCTTCAGCACATGGCGAAACCTAGGTGAAACCACATTCAGACGTCGTGGGGTTTGGTGAGCACACCTCATTACAGATGTTAGACGTCGTAGGCTGGGGAGACTGGTAAAACAGGACAGGCGGCGAAATGTGGTGGGACCAACATCAGACTTTAATACTGGGAAGAGTATAAGGGTGTCTGAACACACAGTGCACCGAACACTCCTGACTATGGGCCTCCGCACCTGACGATTCATGCGTGTAAACACCACGAAATCGGCAACTGCGACTGAAATGGGCACGGATCCGTCGTCTTTCAGGTGGACAATTCCTTGACACCTGTACTGAGAGACAGAGACAGGCTGGCGGCTGCTCCATTAGGCTCTGGGGAACATTTATCTGGGCATCCATGGATCCAATGGAGGTCGTGCAAGGCAGGAATGTCGTACACTGGTTGAAGACCAGGAACACACCTTCATGTCGATTGTGTATCCCGACGGCAGTGGTTTTTTTCAACAAGATAATGCATCATGTCATATGGCCTGCAGCGTGATGCAGTGGTTCCAGGAACACAATGGCGAGTTCCAATTGATGTGCTGCCTCCCCCCCCCCCCCCAACTTGCCAGATCTTAATCTGATCAATCACACCTGGGATGTGTTTGAAGGTGGCGTCGGGGCCCATCGCCCCCCCTCCCCCCTTCCACCCTCTCACCGTAATTTACGAAAATTAGTTGACTCGTGTGTGCAGATGTGGTGCCAACTCGCTACAGCGATCAAATAAGGCCTCCTTACTTGCGTGCCACAACACGTCGCCGCTGTTATCAGTGCCAAATGTGGATGTACCGGGTATTAGTAGGTGGCCATAATGGTCGGCTGATCAGTACAGAAGGTGTGTGTATTCGCTGCGCTCTTCATCACGCAGAACAGCACACACTCTCTAAATATGTTGATAAAAGCCTTAAGTCAAGAACGTGATCTTGACTTAGGATCTTTATCCACATATTTCTACATAACAGATCGCAGACCTTTCGAAATGATACTGTCAAATAACAACCGTCTCGAGCTTTACGCCTTGCTTTAATAAAGTTGATTTCTACTGCATAGGTAAGAGCTTTTTGGGATACTCGTCCAAACCTGTAATTACAATAGGCTCTCTATGTATCCTACAGCTGGTCCCGGCGGAGGTTCGAGTCCTCCCTCGGGCATTGGTGTGTGTGTTTGTCCTTAGGATAATTTAGATTAAGTAGCGTGTAAACTTAGGGACTGATGACCTTAGCAGTTAATTCCAATGACATTACACACACATTTGAACATTTGTGTGCTGCAGTGTGTCCACTGAACCAACTTTGGCGACTAAGCTAGTACTAATAGCAGCAATGAGTTGTCAAACCGACGCACTTTGACCAATGACTTTCATTTTCTTTCACAATTTTGTCAACAGACTTGAAAATCTCTTTGCCAGTTATTTCGGGCCGGAAAGGACTAGCAAATCAACAAATGGTTCAAATGGCTCTAAGCACTATGGGACTTAACATCTGAGGTCATCAGTTCCCTAGACTTAGAACTACTTAAACCTAACTAACCTAAGGACATCACACACATCCATACCCTGGCAGGATTCGAACCTCCGACCGTACCAGCAGCGCAGTTCCGGACTGAAGTGCTTAGAACTGCTCGGCCACAGCAGCCGGCGGAAAACAGCAGTTCTCCTTCGGTATTGATATTCAACTCATTACGACCGAAAACAAATGAGCTAGCCCCACCAGAGACGTCTGTGTTCTCATAAAGTTGCAGCGAAAAGTATTCGGATTGTTTCAAAGTATAAGTGACAGCTTCTTTCACTTGTTCTGAAATTTCGTCAAATCCTCTCTTCAGTGTTATATTTGATAACTGAATTTCATTTTTTGTGCACATATTTCGTCAAACAAAGAATTACTTACTAATTTGCTAAAGTAGCATTAAGTTCTTCTACCATGGTGAGAGCTTATCCCGCCTTTCCAGTTAACCAAGATAGTTTATAAGAAACTCTAGTACTTATTACGTTCGGCTTGGAAGACTTTTGCATGGTGGATTTAGTAATAGAAAAATTTCGTTTCCTGAATCGGAAGAAATCTGGAGACTTTACTACTTATTCAGGATGTTTAACTGACAGATGCCTTTCAAGTTATGATAGTCTGATACGTTCGTTGGGTTGCGTTTCGATACAAATCATACATTGTGATATTGGCTCTTTTTCGGCACCAGATTACATAAACCCGAGTTTTAAATAATCGGAGTTATATCCACTAAAAGAGGTTTTAATATTGTTTGCTATTGTGCTACTGGTTGCTAGATGCATTTTTTACACGCAGGGAAGTTATAAAGTCTTCCAAGTGTTTCACAGTTCTTAGAGACATTTTTATACCACATTGTTAGTGATTTTCTGTCACAGTTAGGCGTCTCTAAGGATACTAACACAGAAAATAGTATTTAAAAATCAGTAAAACCTTAGTCATTGGAGTCATTCATACAGTTTTCATTATGTCTCTCCAGTTCCTAAGTTTCATTAAATCCCCGTGTGTAAACAGAACGTGCCGACGTTAATGCTTCCTCTGCTACAGTTTTGTATAAAAATGCCGAAGACGGTGAACGATACGCAGATTTATTGGATGTCAGCTATAAAAGTGCCTAAGTAATATAAAGATCGACTTTTCGACGTATTCTGAAATTTTACCACTGAAAATTGCACGCAATATCCAGCAACAGTTTTCTCTTTTCTCTCACTCCTTTTTTTGTTTTGCGACGACTTAGGTATAAAAGTTATTGTGCGTACCGGAATGCCAGTATCTTACTGTGAATTCTGAAAACCTGCACAAATACAAATGTCGTCAGCAGCCAAATATGAAGAGGAATCAGTGAACACTAATTCAGCATTACCTTCACTGGAAATGAGAAAGGCGATGTAGTGGCTAACGTGCTCAGCTCACATCCGAGAGACCCGAATAAAATTCTTAGATCGGCCGTCCTGACATCGGTTTTCTTCGGTCACCCATGGAAACACCGGGATGATTTCTCAAAAGGGCCACGGCCGCTTCCTTCCCTCCAGCAGTAAGGAATCAGAGCAAAGCTGCATCTCTAATAATCTCAGCTGTGAACGGCACGTGAAGCACCAATCTCCATTCTTGTTGTGTCTGGATATTATACAAGCAGATTGAAGCGAGTCATTCTTGTGAATAACTGTGTCCGAGAACCCTACCATCTCGACAAATCGCAATCGGACTGTGGCATGTTACGTGTTTACGCCATGAGCAGCAAGTCAAGGCAAGCGACAGCCCTGTTGCGCAGTCGGAAAGGGTGTACGTTTCCGCTTCCCGCCACCTGGTAGCAACCAATGTTGGATTCTCAGCAGTTAAAAAAAAATCCACTGTCAGTCCCTCTTAGCAGTTTCTCTGGATGTGTTTTTTTTTTTCTTTTTTTTTCCAGGGCAGATTGGACTGTTCCCTTGCGAGTGGTACGGCCTAGCGATAGGGCGTTCCGACTGTTATTTCATCTGTACTCGTGGACTTTGACGGCTGACGAATGAACCTCCTAAAGTAATTTTTTATCTTGTCTTCGACCCCCGACCAGCAATCATCGCCCAGTACGACGCTGACCGGGGACCACAAGTAGGCCATGGCTCGTGGGTTCGGAGCGGCTGATTCATTTGATTATCCACTTGCAAACATTTTCGTGAAAGTAGTTAAAGAAGAAACCTTCACTGATTCGTTTCTTTAAGATTCACATCATTACTCACAGCTGCAAGAAATTTCGAAGTGCCTGACAGCACTTCCGTTTTCCCCATGTGTCATATCTCTAGAGTAGAACAACTCTATGGTTCAAATGGCTCTGAGCACTATGAGACTTAACAGCTGTGGTCATCAGTCGCCTAGAACTTAGAACTAATTAAACCTAACTAACCTAAGGACATCACACACATCCATGCCCGAGGCAGGATTCGAACCTGCGACCGTAGCAGTCGCGCGGCTCCAGACTGAGCGCTTAGAACCGCGAGACCACCGCGGCCGGCACAACTCTATGCTGAAATCTTTGGAACTAAACAGGCCACGTGGCCAGTGTTTTCCTACATCATTTTCAAATGCGTTAAAATTCACAAAATACAGAGGAAGGTCACCAGGGGTTAGCAGTGAAGCAGATCGTTGCAAAATGAAGGAATTTTTTGAGGCTGTAGTTTGTTTTCACTATGGCTCACATGCCGTAGACCATATCGAAAAACATGGGGGACAGTGGTCGAGTGTCGAAGAAAATATAAAAATCATCGGGAGCGTCACCGGCTTCGCTAGTCAGTTGTCAACCCCAGCGAGTACAGAATGAAATAGGAGTCGCCATTGCCACGTCCCATCGCTATCCTACTCTCACAAGGGTATGATCCATTCTGTCATATCTAAACCTGACCTGCTGCTCTTAAGACGGACTGCTAGTATTTATTTATTCTTTTAAACGTTCAAAATGACCAATATCGTATGCTACCATGAGGCTGGAATTGTACACCCCTACAGATTGCGCTACAGCTCTGATAGTAATCTGTCGAATTGGTAGTTTCTCGGACACAGTTCTTCACAAGAATGACTCTCCTCAATTTGCACAGTTAATATCTGGACACAATAAGAAAGAAGGAAGGAAGGTTGGTATTTACTTCCTTCCCATCCGTGGCTAAAATTATTGGAGGCGGAGTTTACCTATTACTTCCTACTGCGGAGGGAAGGAAGCGACTATTGCCCTTTCAAGGAACCATTCCGGCATTTGCATTGAGTAACTTGGGTGACCCCAGAAATCCGGTATCTGGTTGGCCGACCCGAGAGTTGAACCAGGGTCTCTCAAATCGGCGCTAGCCACTATATTACTTTGCTCAGTCCTCGTGGGGATATAACTGAATTATTATGCACTGAGACACTTGATGGGTTTTTCGACAAACTAACTGTTCGAAAGAGCGTTTTCAATTTTACTCTTTTTGAAAAATAAGTACAGGAACAGATTGAAGGTAGATACTGGCTTGAGATAAACATTCTCTCATCGGTGAGAAACGAAGCCGAAAATGTCTTTTAATACATTTCATCTAGTTGTGAAACTGAAGTGAATATAATAAAAGTCTTTTCTTTATACAAACTATAAATATTTTTCAGTCTTTCTTGTGTAGTATCTTTTTCTAGCTGCGCCTACTGACACTCACACACACACACACACACAAACACACACGCCCGTGCGCGCGCGCACTTATCCGTGTGTATTTATTTTTTATCTGCATGTTTAGTTACCGTCCTTTAAGATTTTTGAGAATAGGTGGTCCACACAGCTAGAAAGTTTGGCAACCTCTGCATTAGAGTCAATATCGCAGAGATCATGTCCTCCAAAAATTCCTTTAGATTATGGGCTAGACCCACCAAAAGAAATTTTTCAAAACTTTTTAACTTCGGAAGAGAGAGCATAGCTATTACAACCGCTGCAGAGTCTGTTACATACATCAAGACACGCTTCATTGTAGCTCGGCATCCTCTCTTTTTTGCCATCGATGTGTATTTTCCTTCATATTGCGGTGATTATTTCACTCATGCCTTGTTAGAGTAAACAATAAAGATATCGTAACGTGACGCAGTTCTCAACAATAGAGAGGTCTCTGATGCGGCACATACCGTTGCGTAGCAACAGTTTGAGACAAGACGGTTATCGGACAACACGAATGTGTCCTCTACTCAGCAAAATCTAACGAAGACCGTGGAGTTCAGTAGGAGCAGTGACCAGCGGCAGATGTCAGAAGGTAAGACTTCAACAAACATCTGAGTTCTGCCAATTCGTGGCACCCGAGACACAGGAGTTGAATCAACTGCAGAAGGATATATGGAGGGTGATTCCGTGATGACGTTACATATTTTCACGGATGATGGAGGAGGGTACATGTATCAATTTGAGGAAGGCGACCTTCATCCGCAAGTTATAAGTGAAAGTCATTCTGATACATGTACACACATCAAAAAAAGTTTTGCATCACCGCATTTCCTAGAACTCCTGAAGAGAGACGTTGACTGTTCCATTCCACCAGGAATGTTGTCTGTAGTTCAACCATGCCTAGACGGTCAATACCGCGGTTCGATCGCGTTCGCGTTGTTACTGTGTGCCAGGAAGGGATCTCAATAGGGGAAGTGTCCAGGCGTCTCGGAATGAACCAAAGCGATGTTGTTCGGGTATGGAGGAGATACAGACAGGAATTGTCGATGACATGCCTCACTCAGACCGCCCAAGGGCTGCTGCTGCAATGGATGACCGCTACGTACGGGTTATGGCTCGGAGGAACCCTGACAGCAACGTCACCATGTGGAATAACACTTTTCGTGCAGCCACAGGACGTCGTGTTGCGACCCAAACTGTGCGCAACAGGCTGAATGATGCGCAATTTCACTCCCGACGTACATGGCGAGGTTTATGTTTGCAACCAGGACACCATGCAGCGCGGTACAGATGGGCCCAACAACATGCCGAATGGGCCGCTCAGGATTTGCGTTACATTCTCTCCACCGGGGAGTGTTGCATATGCCTTCAACCAGACAACCGTCGGAGACGTGTTTGGAGGCAGCCTGGTCAGGCCGAACGCCTTAGACGCACTGTCCAGCGAGTGCAGCAAGCAGGAGGTTCCCTGCTGTTTTTGTGAGGCATTGTGTGGGGCCGACGTACGCCGCTAGCGGTCGTGGAAGGTGCCGTAATGGCTGTACGATACGTGAATGCCATCCTCCGACCGATAGTGCAACCATATCGGCAGCATATTGACGAGGCATTCGTCTTCATGGACGACGATTCGCTCCCTCATCGTGTACATCTTGTCAATGACTGTCTCCAGGATAACGACGTCGCTCGACTAGAGTAGCCAGCATGTTCTCCAGACATGAACCCTATCAGACATGCCTGGGATAGATTGGAAAGGGCTGTTTATAGACGACGTTACCCACCAACCACTCTAAGGGATCTACGCCGAATCGCCGTTGAGGAGTGGAACAATCTGGGCCAACAGCACCTCGATGAACTTTTGGACAGTATGCCACGACGAATACAGGCATGTATCAATGCAAGAGGACGTGCTAATGGGTATTAAAAGTACCGGTGTTTACAGCAGTCTGGATCACGACCTTTGAAGGTCTCGGTGTATGATGCCACAACATGCAATGTGTGGTTTTCATGAGTAGTGAAAAGGGCGGAAATGTTGTTTATGTTGATCTCTATTCCAATTATCTGTACAGGTTCCGGAATTCTCGCAACCGAGGTGATGCAATACTTTTTTGATGTGTGTATATATGTACCCGTCCTGTTCTTGTTTATGCTTTACAGGAGGCCACTTTCAGGGATGGTAATGACGAAAATAAAAAAAGTCAGGAAAACATAGGCTCTAAAATACGTACCTCAAGACCTATAGGCACTTCTTTATTGTGAAACACACATCTTCTACTGCAAGCTCTTTGGTTTCCATATTTTTGGGCAAGGTAGTATGTACCATATCGAGCAAGAAAGCCCAATAAATATCGGCTCTAAAATGTAATATTTTGTAACTGAAACCCTTCTGTTTTCCCTTGCTGGAGCTCCTTGGTGGACAGGAGAAATGCTCTGGAGAATTTACGTTCTGGGCCTTTCATCACACATTTCTTCATCCTCTTGGTCCACTAATACTGGCGTAGTAAATAATAGATTTTACTTTACTCTTTCCAGAGTAATCTAGATGGCGTAATCGAAAAATAAGGGCTGATTGACCATCAAATATCCATTCATTAGAATGACAGTTTTAGTTCCCCATTCACTTACTTAATATAACCACGTATTTCTCTTTCAGTACTGAGCACTTTCCGAAACGTTGCACTAGTTTCTTCAACGCCTCTGCGTAGGTGTTACTCGTCTCGGAACTGAAGCAATTGACAACTGTCGTCTTAGATTCCTGGTCATCATCGAAACGTCGTCCGCAAAACCACAGTTTCAAGAGGAAGAGTAGCTTATGGTCGCTGGGCATGTGAGGTGACCGTCGGCAAATAACTTCGAGAAATAGAAAGCTTTCTCACTATTCAGTAATACATTGTTAACCAAAGCACGTTCAGTTTTATTTATGTAGTTGTACTATTTAATGTTTACCCTCCGCTATCGACAGATTTTTACTTTACACTCACGCAACAAAGACCTGAAAATCACTCGAATAGGCAACCTGAAAGTAAGGCTAAGTAAATGAAAAATGTCGTGTGACTAGGTCCTCCCGTCGGGTAGACCGTTCGCCGCGTGCAGGTCTTTCGATTTGACGCCACTTTGGCGACTTGCGCGTCGATGGGGATGAAATCATCATGATTAGGACAACACACCACCTAGTTCCTGAGCGGAGAAAATCTCCGACCCAGCCCGGAATCGAACCCAGGCCCTTAGGATTGACATTCTGTCGCGCTGAACACTCAGCTGCCGCAGGCGGACGAAATAAGGCTAACTATAGCTGGTCAGGTCATTAAATAGCTCTCTCAACAGTGAACTTATTGATAATGCCAAATTTTTATACATTACAGGACATTTTCCTTCCTATAATGAAGTTAATTAGAAACCTCTACTCCCGTAAACTTGTAAGCCACAATTTTGTAAATAAAACTGCTACAAACTCTTTCATTTTCGAGATTACGGAATCAGAGCACTGTATACCGTAAATTATTGTATCGCAAACATGAGACCTGGTACAGCGTTGTTCCGTTGTGAAATAAAGTACTGAACTTTGTAGCCTATCGAGAACGCTGAAAAGGGTTCATATTGTGAAGTATTTTATTGGCTGTCTGTCACAAACGCACACTTTACCAAATAACAGGGATAATATTGAAAAAATCATTGAACAAGATTCTCAGGCGCCTATTTCCTAACCAAAATAATACAACAGAATTAAATTTGTAGGTTTGTAGTTTTTGTATTTTAGCGGAACTCAAAATTAAGTAAAAAGAAACTGATCTTCTCGAAACCGGTTCAGCCTTACAGTCCTCTAATTTTGTACATATCTCATTGCATTACACTACTATTAGAAATATGCAAAGGAATAATAACTTTAATAGCGAAGTGTTGTGCAATAGCCAAATACCATTGTTGTCGCATTCAAACGCGCGCTCCAGCAAGCGGGAGGGTTGAGACACCAGTTCTGTGTCAGCGCATAAGTGGAAACATCATAGTGCGAGAACTTTAGACGCACTCTCATTTTCTGATGGGTATCAGGTCCGGGCGGTTGAAAAAATTCCAATGGAGAGGCTGCATTTTGTTCTTGGTATGCTTGGCATATGTGATCCTGCGTTTTCGGTACCCAGCTTGCACACAAATGATGATATCCAGCATGAGGAAATCTATCAGCCAGAGCTCTCATCACAGATAGATTGGCATTGTGTGTTCCATTTGTTGCTCGATTTCATATGTCTAGATTCTAGGACTGCCACTCCGCTCTTCATTACGCATAGATGTTTATACGGACTCCACACTTTATATTTGCTTCCATCATTAGTGAATAGCCATAATTTAGGAACACCTCAGTATGAATTTGTGAGGGTGTAAATATTTTTTCACGGAAAAATTGGTTTGGATTGCGTTTTGGGGCAACTGGCAGAAGCTACGATTTTCGAAGCCAGTGTTGCTTGCATTCATACAGTATCAAACTGCATGTGAGTAAGGACTAGAGGCCGGCCGGAGTGGCCGAGCGGTGAAAGGCGCTACAGTCTGGAACCGCGCGACCGCTACGGTCGCAGGTTCGATTCCTGCCTCGGGCATGGATGTGTGTGACGTCCTTAGGTTAGTTAGGTTTAAGTAGTGCTAAGTTCTAGGGGACTGATGACCACAGCAGTTAAGTCCCATAGTGCTCAGAGCCATTTGAACCATTTGAAGGACTACAGTTTTTCTGGTTTCATAAACGATGATTGAATATATGCAACTCAGTCACGATCTGCCAATAGTTAAATGTAAGCAAACATCCCCGGGTACATACTGAGGTCAGAGTTCTGCGGATAGTGTGTTTTAGCGAGGGAGTGAAATGCTTTGCTACACCGCCGGGACGAGTGGACCATCTTTGAACTAGCGTGCATTGTTTGCTGTGTTTACTTAAACTGCCAAACCGAGTTTTAAAACGGGCAAATTAGTACACATTTTACAGCAGGCCTAAATTCTGTGTTTCTTTTCTTTTTTTGTATACCGTAACAATTACGAAATTTTGATGCATATTTGAGATATTACGTATGAGTAAGAACTGTAAAATTGAATATACTCAGAATTGCTTCGGAATAGTATTCACAATAAGATGATAAGCTCAACTAGGATATTCTTTTTTAAGAATCACTTCCATTCTTAAAATTTACGATTCTTGGTGTACGGAAAACTTCATCTTAAGACTTGAGGTTCCTAATTTGCAGTAATGACCCACATTTGATTTGAAGTATATGAATCTATCATGAGTAGTGTACAAATCTATTACATTTATACATACAGTGTGGTTGTGCAGATAATTTTTCAGTGATTGGCGACGTAATACAGTTTGAGACACAAAGAGATAAATAAATAAAAAGAGAGAGGAGATAGTGTGAGGAAGCAAGAAAAAATACAGCCCTACGCAAATTCGGAAAATTCACAGTTTTGACAAGGAAGACATGTAGGACCTTGCTCTGTGTTTTGTATTACCCCATCTAAAGATACATTATATATATGT
Organism: Schistocerca cancellata; assembly: GCF_023864275.1. Taxonomy (NCBI): domain Eukaryota; kingdom Metazoa; phylum Arthropoda; class Insecta; order Orthoptera; family Acrididae; genus Schistocerca; species Schistocerca cancellata. Next base: position 105,143,249 of record NC_064634.1, read on the forward strand.
ACATTATATGTATTTGTCTAGTATTTAAAAAACGCCTTTCCTTGCTGCACTGTATTTTATTTCTCCCATACGCGTTCCACTTTTTTCACTTTAAGGCATCTGTAGTGAGATCTAAAATGATACACTTTTGTTTTGGTAAATGTTATTTGTTGATTATAAAACAGTTCACGTCTCGTTTTTTTACTTAAGTAAGTGATGCCTTATAGTTCTTCGCGTTTTTGGTTGGCATCTGCATTTCCTCTCATCTCCTTACATGCTAGAGGCCACACTACAGCTCTATGTACGAAACATAAGCATGTTTTTATGTTCCGAATTTTTTTCTTTCCACTTTTCATCTTGCTTGCTCTTATGAAAGTGGAAAGAAAAAAGTTCTGAACATAAAAACAGGCTTATGTTTCGTACATAGAGTTGTACTGCGACCTTCAGCATCTGACCAGGTGAAAGGGAAACGCAGATGCCAACTAAAAACGCGAAGAAGTGTAAGTAATCATTTATTTACATAACGAATGAGACGTTAACTGTTTTACAATCTAGAAATAACTCATACCATAGCAAAAGTGCATCATTTTAGATCCCACTGATGATACCTCAAAGTGAAAAGGCGAAACGAGTCTGGGAGAACTAAAATACAGTGCAGCAAGAAAAGACATTTTTTATTTACAGAACAAACGTGTCTGTGCTTGCTGCGAAGGATGGCCGCGCAAACTAACTCGATATCTTAAATATTACTGCTTAAAATTTAACATTGTGTTATGTGTGAAGTGGTGTGCGTTAAATACGCTTAAACTGTTGTCGACTGATGAAGCGAACTAGAATTGCACAACTCGTAGTTCCGAGAAGGCATCTGTACTGTGAAGTTGACGTGGTATGTTTCTTCTGTTTTGTATAACCGGGATGTTGGCACTATTTGGGTAATTGCTATGGACAGAAATATGAAATAAAAGTCAACACGGCGAGAATAGTGCGAATACAAGGCGATTAGTACTAATTATGAATGCGTGTATGCTTTACATCTGCAACATCCGTCTACTTTACCACGTTTGTGCTTCATGCGTAGTATTAGGATTGATGCGGTCAGACAAGTTACATGACTAACATATGCTGCTTCATCTGCTCTCTAGTGTGCGTGCACCCTTGTACCTCGAATGAGAGATTAAATACCTGTCATTTCAGTGTCAGTTATTCAGTACCTTAGCTGTGTACATCTGTAAAATGAAAACATTAGCAAACTTCTTCTTTGTCGAAGCCGTCTGCCTTTGTAACAAGCTGCAATGCACTGTGCAAGCAGTCCGCAGCTCGTGGTCGTGCGGTAGCGTTCTCGCTTCCCGCGTCCGGGTTTCCGGGTTTGATTCCCGGCGGGGTCAGGGATTTTCTCTGCCTCGTGATGACTGGGTGTTGTGTGATGTCCTTAGGTTAGTTAGGTTAAAGTAGTTCTAAGTTCTCGGGGACTGATGACCATAGATGTTAAGTCCCATAGCGCTCAGAGCCATTTTGAACCACTGTGCAAGCAGTTAAGTGCCCTGTTGGCGTTAAGAGGAAGATGAATCACTTGGTTCTGTTAACGCGGTAATGTTCCCCCAAAAATGAGCAAGTATGGTCGTTTTTCTCTGTGACAGACAGTGATCAAAATGCTCCCATCTTCTCCCATTTGTGTTTCTGTTTTCATTTCTTTGTCTGTCGTGTCACTTTCTTTCCCCCTATCTTCATTACTTGTTGTTCTATCACAATCCACTTCCTCCTACTCTTCCGACCTTAGTCTCATGTCCTCTGCTGCTACCGGTTATAGTTTAAATCTATTTCTTTCCATTGTTGTACTTCTCGTGAATGAATGTAAAGGTATTTCTTCTGCAGTACTGAAATTGCACAGTGTTGGATTCTACGTCAGTTGTAGCTTATAACATACTTACTGTTGTGTCTAGACAAGACAGTCTAGACACAATGCGAGGAAACCGAAAGGGCACGCGTCAACTCACGCCGGCTGGCGTTAAGTCTGAAACAGGATACGTAATGAATGCTATAAAGAAAAGTACGTAGCTGCTGGAATACTTAACTTTAATCCATCATTTGTATACAGCATTCTTGATGATACAAGTGAGACTCTCTCTAGAAATGGTTAATGGCGCCTTGCTAGGTCGTAGCCATGGACTTAGCTGAAGGCCGGCCGCGGTGGTCTAGCGGTTCTGGCGCTGTAGTCCGGAACCGCGGGTCTGCTACGGTCGCAGGTTCGAATCCTGCCTCGGGCATGGGTGTGTGTGATGTCCTTAGGTTAGTTAGGTTTAAGTAGTTCTAAGTTCTAGGGGACTTATGACCTAAGATGTTGAGTCCCATAGTGCTCAGAGCCATTTTTTGTAACTTAGCTGAAGGCTATTCTAACTATCTCTCGGCAAATGAGAGAAAGGCTTCGTCAGTGTAGTCGCTAGCAAAGTCGTCCGTACAACTGGCGCGAGTGCTAATCCGTCTCTCAAGACCTGCCGTGTGGTGGCGCTCGGTCTGCGATCACTGACAGTGGCGACACGCGGGTCCGACATGTACTAATGGACCGCGGCCGATTTAAAGCTACCACCTAGCAAGTGTGGTGTCTGGCGGTGACACCACACTTACCTCATTAACGTAATGTAAAATATGTACAGTACCTGGTTAGATGTAAGAGAAGGCCTGCTTGTTTTAATCTTACCAGATTAAATAAATAAATAAAATAAATTTTATGTTGTCTGAGTCACTAAACTGCCCGTCTCTGTCTGTGGAAGCATCCAAGTCCGAGAGGACAAGTATTCTTCCGAAATGTCTGTGGTACTGGATAGAAATCACATCCCTGGTACTTGGGTTAATAAATCTCCTTCTCTACATTCAGACTGTCAATGGAATTCGACCGCGTAGAGAGAGAGAGAGAGAGAGAGAGAGAGAGAGAGAGAGAGCGGGTGAATGAGACAGAGGGAGAGAATCTCGTAATGGTGGAGAGAAGAGCGTGCAAACTCTTCTGGCCGCCGAGAATCTGATCATCCGAGGCTCTAATGCTGATGAGACTTCAGCAGCGCGGAGGAACACAATGCGAGGCGCCCGCGAGAAGTCAGACCCGCAGATTAAAATCCCAGCTCGATTTCCAGTCGTGCTTTCTCCACCTCCCTGAGAGAGAGAGAGAGAGAAAGGGAAAGAGACAGAGAGAGAGAGTTGGAATCTGTGGGGTGGGTCGCGAGACGGAATGACCAGAAAGGAAGAATATGGGCGAGGGTAGAGTCATTGCTATTGAATCGAGCGAGACAGCCACAAATACGGTGAGTGCGGGAGGAAGAAAGAAGGGGCGGGAGAAAGCGCGCGAGAAAGTATCTCGATAGCCGATTCCGGAATGAAATACGTGACAGTCGAATGCAGCCCTGGAAGGAAAAAAGGAAACAAATGTCGCGGTGGTACCTTCCAATGAGAATCGCTGCTGGACGTACGGTCTTTGTGGCAAGGCGGCGGCGCCCCGAGTTCTCTCGTGAATTGGATTCCTGCTGACACAGCTCGGGCCGCCACTATTATGGCCAAGCAGCGCAGGTGGGACTGTGGCTGCAGTCTGAAATGTCGGAGATCTCGCAAATAAATATAATACTAAAAAGGAAAAACGTCCTAAAGTTCTGCAAATATTCCTTTCGTTACGGACTCGTACTGCCCTTCTTAGATCAACGTTAGTTGGCAGTTTAATGTTGTGAGCAGAGATAACATGACGTGCGACTTACATAGATATTATTTACGCAGAAAATACAACAGATACAAAAATGATGACGAGTACAGTCTCACCATAGGCACGTTTTAGTTCTGATAGCACCCAGAAATAATAACTTTTGATTAAAAACGGAAAAATATAGTTCATAATGTGGAGACATGTTCAGGAACAGATAAAAATATGGTCCAATATATAATTCACTTTTACAGTTGTTAATTCTGTGGTGTCACCGCCAGACACCACACTTGCTAGGTGATAGCTTTAAATCGGCCGCGGTCCATTAGTACATGTCGGACCCGCGTGTCGCCACTGTCAGTAATTGCAGACCGAGCGCCACCACACGGCAGGTCTAGAGAGACGTACTAGCACTCGCCCCAGTTGTACGACGACTTTGCTAACGACTACACTGACGAAGCCTTTCTCTCATTTGCCGAGAGATAGTTAGAATAGCCTTCAGCTAAGTCCATGGCTACGACCTAGCAAGGCGCCATTAACCATTTCTAGAGAGAGTCTCACTTGTATCATCAAGAACGCTGTATACAAATGATGGATTAAAGTTAAGTATTCCAGCAGCTACGTACCTTTTTTATAGCATTCATTACGTATCCTGTTTCAGACATAACGCCAGCCGGCGTGTGTAAACGCGTGCCTTTCGGTTAACCGTCACTGTGGACTGGCTGTCTTGTCAGTCCACTACAAATTCAACTTAATTTCTCATCTGTTGTTAAACGCATCTCTGCATGACGAACTTAATTTCTTTTTGGGGAAATGTAATTCTTTCTGCGTGACATAGAAATTTAACACTTTCCTGTGTAAAATACTCTACACATCGTTATTCCTGTATCTTTCGTCATCTTCTACAAAAGAAATAAATATGTCAGTCGCATGTGATATTATCTCTGTTCGTGACATTCAATTGTCAAGTGACGATGGCCTTTGAAGCCGAACGCTGGTTCGTGACTGAATAAATGTTATTTTACAGAAGATTAGGAAGTGTTTCCTATTTAACATTGTTGTCATGTTCTCCCAAGTATCGGCGGTGTGGTGTCACCGCCAGACACCACACTTGCTAGGTGGTAGCCTTTAAATCGGCCGCGGTCCGTTAGTATACGTCGGACCCGCGTATCGCCACTATCAGTGATTGCAGACCCAACGCCGCCACACGGCAGGTCTAGAGAGACTTGCTAGCACTCGCCCCAGTTGTACAACCGACTTTGCTAACGACTACACTGACGAAGCATTTCTCTCATTTGCCGAGAGATAGTTAGAATAGCCTTCAGCTAAGTCCATGGCTACGACCTAGCAAGGCGCCATTAACCATTTCTAGAGAGAGTCTCACTTGTATCATCAAGAACGCTGTATACAAATGATGGATTAAAGTTAAGTATTCCAGCAGCTACGTACTTTTTTTATAGCATTCATTACGTATCCTGTTTCAGACATAACGCCAGCCGGCGTGTGTAAACGCGTGCCTTTCGGTTAACCGTCACTGTGGACTGGCTGTCTTGTCAGTCCACTACAAATTCAACTTAATTTCTCATCTGTTGTTAAACGCATCTCTGCATAACGAACTTAATTTTTTTTGGGGAAATGTAATTCTTTCTGCGTGACATAGAAATTTAATACTTTCCTGTGTAAAATACTCTACACATCGTTATTCCTGTATCTTTCGTCATCTTCTACAAAAGAAATAAATATGTCAGTCGCGTGTGATATTATCTCTGTTCGTGACATTCAATTGTCAAGTGACGATGGCCTTTGAAGCCGAACGCTGGTTCGTGACTGAATAAATGTTATTTTACAGAAGATTAGGAAGTGTTTCCTATTTAACATTGTTGTCATGTTCTCCCAAGTATCGGCGGTGTGGTGTCACCGCCAGACACCACACTTGCTAGGTGGTAGCCTTTAAATCGGCCGCGGTCCGTTAGTATACGTCGGACCCGCGTATCGCCACTGTCAGTGATTCCAGACCGAGCGCCGCCACACGGCAGGTCTAGAGAGACTTGCTAGCACTCGCCCCAGTTGTACAACCGACTTTGCTAGCGATGGTTCACTGACAAAGTACGCTCTCATTTGCCGAGACGATAGTTAGCATAGCCTTCAGCTACGTCATTTGCTACGACCTAGCTAGGCGCCATTACCAGTTACTATTGATACTGTGAATCATGTAACGTCAAGAGCGACGTTCACCATTAATGGATTAAAGTTAAGTATTCCACCAGCTAAGTCCGTTTTTCTAAAATCTAGTTTCCTTGACCTGTTCCAGACCTGACGCCAGCCTGCGTGAGCTAAAACGCGTGCCTTTCGGCTTCCTCTAGTAACACGGTGTTGGCTCTCCTGCCAACCCACAACAGGAGGAAAATTCAGTTGCTGCTAACGGGTACAGCTAATTTGGCGCACGCGCGAGTTCTGTAGAGCACTTGTCCTTAAAAAGCTAGTGCTCTTAGTGTAGCTGAATACGTGAGTAGCGGTGCAGCCCGCAACTTGCGGTCTCTGCTGCAATTTCATTTGTAGAGAAAACGAAGTCATTTATGCCTCTGTACGCGTTAAAAGTTAAAACTGTTTCCTGTGTGTTTTAGGAATTGCGTAATTATCTTCTGAAGCCGCTGCTGTTTTTAACTACAGCTAGGTTTTCTCAACTCTCCGCAAATCCATATTTATCGAGAATAAAATAAGGGGTCCACAATTTGTCTACAACTTGTGGAGAACATAGAATACTGTTCTAAGAGTCGACTGATGGGAGAGGGCTCATATTCGTCAGGTTATTGGCAAAGAGCACCAATGACCACATTATTGTTAAATACAAAGTTTGCTTCACTCAATGCTCATATAAATAGTTTAGCAGCTGCAATGATTTAGATTGACTAATTACTATTTATAATGCACAAACATTGCTTGGTCAAAGCGGGCTGAGATTTAACGTTTCCACGACGTCTTAAGCAATGGCCTCATACAAATGTCGACTTTACCACGCACTCACTCATTTTGCAGTTTACTAATGAATATAACAAATGTACTGCCCCAATTTACTTCTCAAACCTCTCCAAAGTTGGGTGATATACAGTACTTAGGTTTTTTTGTCAGTGGCGTTGACCAACAGTTAAAATTACTAAAATTCGGTGTGACTCCTGGGCCACATCGGATCCCTGTAAGATTCTATAAAGAATTTACAGTTATGGCCCATTTTAACCATACGGTGCCGCAGATCTCTTGAACAAAAGACTGCGGCCACTGACTGGAAAAAGGACAGTTCGCAACCATCTACAAGCAGGGAAACAGAAGTGATACAAAAGACTTCCATCCAGTTTCACTGCTGTCGGTCAGCTGTAGAATCCTTGTTATCATTCTGTGCTCAAACATAATGAGGTGTCTCGCACAGAATGACCAACCAGCATGGATTATGAGAAACACCTATCACGCGAAACCCACCAGCATGGTTTATGAGAAACACGTATCATGTGAAACATAGTTTGCTCTATTTTCTCATGACATCTTGAAAGCCATGGACCAGGCAGATACTGCACTTCTTGACTTCCGGAAAGCATTTGACTCGACACCAAAGCAAACAAAAAAAAAAACAAAAAAAAAAGTTAAACAAATGTACGATTATATTTGATGGCAAACGAAACTTCTTACTGTGTTGAGAATTTTGTGTTAGGCAGAACTCAGCAAGTTATTTAGAACGGAGACTCGGCGATAGAGGCAAACCATTCTTCGGGCATGCCACAGGGAAGTGCAACCCCTGCTGTTCATGCCGTATATTAATAATTTGGCCACTAATAGAATATTCTTTTATTACGAATGATTGAAGCGATTTCACAGCTCTACAATAACTTTATTATTTGAGATATTTTCACAATGCTTTGCACACACATACAGAAACTCAAAAAGTTTTTTTAGGCATTCATAAATGTTCGATATGTGACCCTTTAGTGATTCGGCAGACATCAAGCTGATAATCAAGTTCCTCCCACACTCGGCGCAGCATGTCCCCATCAATGAGTTCGAAAGTATCGTTGATGCGAGCTCGCAGTTCTGGCACGTTTCTTGGTAGAGGAGGTTTAAACACTGAATCTTTCACATAACCCCACAGAAAGAAATCGCGTGGGGTTAAGTCGGGAGAGCGTGGAGGCCATGACATGAATTGCTGATCATGATCTCCACCACGACCGATCCATCGGTTTTCCAATCTCCTGTTTAAGAAATGCCGAACATCATGATGGAAGTGCGGTGGAGCACCATCCTGTTGAAAGATGAAGTCGGCGCTGTCGGTCTCCAGTTCTGGCATGAGCCAATTTTCCGCGGGCTAGGCGTGAAACTTGCCCGCACGCGTTCAACCGTTTCTTCGCTCACTGCAGGCCGACCCACTGATTTCCCTTTACAGAGGTATCCAGAAGCTTTAAACTGCGCATACCATCGCCGAATGGAGTTGGCAGTTGGTGGATCTTTGTTGAACTTCGTCCTGAAGTGTCGTTGCACTGTTATGACTGACTGATGTGAGTGCATTTCAAGCACGACATACGCTTTCTCGGCTCCTGTCGCCATTTTGTCTCACTGCGCTCTCGAGCGCTCTGACAGCAGAAACCTGAAGTGCGGCTTCAGCCGAACAAAACTTTATGAGTTTTTCTACGTATCTGTAGTGTGTCGTTACCATATGTCAATGAATGGAGCCACAGTGAATGTATGAAATCGCTTCAATCATTTGTAATAGCCCTGTATATATATATATCAGTCAAATAATAAAATGAGTTCAAAGTTGTGCAAAGACTGGCAATTTGATTCAAATGTACAGAAATGTTAAATTATGCATTTCACAAAACGAAAGAAGGTAGTATCCTGTGAGGAACAGCAATGGCTCACAATTAGAATCAGACAATTAAAAAAAATACCTGAGTGTAACACTTTGCATGGATAGGAAATGGAATATGCAGCATCACTCAGAATCAACTGTAGTTAAAGCAAGTGGCTGAATGTGGTATACTGGGAGGATGCTGGCTAAAGGCATGAGTCTGCAAAGGAGGCCGCTTACAAGTCACTCATGCGACATATCCTAGAATACCCCACAAGTGTGTGGGAGTGATGTCAGATAGCACCAATAGCGGATACTGAACGCATACAAAGAAGGAAGAAGGACGCCACGATTTCTCCTAGATTGGTTTGACTCGTGGGAGGGCGTAGCGGGAATGTAATAAAAAAAAAACTTAATTGGCAGACTCCTGAACGTAAGAGCTACTGAAAAAACTTTAAAGAACCTGTATCAAGTGGTGAATCCATACATATTATAAAAATGGTTGTACGTGTATCCGTATGTAGGTATGTATGTGTGTATGTATGAGTGTGTGTGTGTGTGTGTGTGTGTGTGTGTGTGTGTGTGTGTGTGTGTGTGTGAGTGTGTGTGTGTGTCTACATCTACATCTACATACATACTCCGTAATCCACCATACGGTGCGTGGCGGAGGCTACCTCGTACCACAACTTGCATCTTCTTCTCTCTGTTCCACTCCCAAACAGAACGAGGGAAAAATGCCTCTGTACTAGCCCTAGTCTCTCTTATCTTATCTTTGTGGTCTTCCCGCGAAATGTAAGTTGGCGGCAGTAAAATTGTACTGCAGTTGGCCTCAAATGCTGTCTGTCTGTCTGTGTGTCACATCTGCTTCTACACTCGGCTAATTTCAATCACACTTGGTACACGCGCGCCTTACTGTCAGGCAACAATCGCTGTGGGAGTAAGAATAACCTACGTTTCATAGTTCAGGTGATATGACGTGTTAACTATTAAGATGCGGAAAAAACGGCCGCTTCATGTATGATTTATAAATACATTGCGTCTGTGGTATTAAATGTAATCGCAACAAATTTCGCACACAGTATGTAACTAAATGCAAGTACAAAAGTATAGCAAAAAGTATATCATGGTACTACACATATTTCATTAGACATGTCGTCATAAACGGTTAGATAGGAGAAAACTGCCACATTTTGCGTGAGGTTTAAATTTATTACTTCCTTCTTAATATATTCTCAACGTATTCCATGACAGTATCCACATATGCTGTTCAATTAACCTACACAAATATATTATGGTACGACAAATACACTGAAGAACCAAAGAAACAGGTACACCTGCCTAGTATCGTGTAGGGCCTCCGCGAGCACGTAAAAGCGCCGCAGCAAGACGACATGGACTCGACTAATGTTTGAAGCAGTGCTGGAGGGAACTGACACCATGAGTACTGCAGGGCTGTCCATAAATCCCTAAGAGTACGAGGGGGTGGAGATCTCTTCTGAACAGCAAGTTCTAAGTCATCAAAGACATACTCAATAACGTTCATGTCTGGGGAGTTTGGTGGCCAGCGGAAGTGTTTAAACTCAGAAGAGTGTTCCTGGAGCCACTCTGTAACAACTCTAGACGTGTGGGGAGCCGTCCGCTGTGGCCGAGCGCTTCTAGGCGCTTCAGTCTGAAACCGCGATGCCGCTACGGTCGCAGGTTCGAATCCTGCCTCGGGAATGGATGTGTGTGATGTCCTTATGTTAGTTAGGTTTAAGTAGTTCTAAGTCTAGAGGATTGATGACCTCAGATGTTAAGTCCCACAGCGCTTAGAGCCATTTGAACCATTTGAGACGCGTGGGGAGTCGGACTGAGGGAATTGCCCGTCGGAATGCACAACGGACATGAATGGATACAAGTGATCAGACAGGATGCTTACGCACGTGTCACCCGTCAAGAGTCGTATCTAGAGGTATGAGGGGTCTCATATCACTCCAACTGGACACGCCCCACACCATTACAGAGCCTCCACCATCTTGAACAGTCCCCTCCTGAAATGCAGGGTCCATGGATTCATGAGGTTATCTCAATAACCGTACACGAACATCCATTTGATACAATTTGAAACGAGATCGCCGACCAGGGAACATATTTCCAGTCATCAACAGTCGAACGTCGGTGTTGACGCGTCCAGGCAAGGCATAAAGCTTTGCGTCGTGCAGTTATCAACGGTACACGAGTGGGTTTTCGGCTGCGAAAACCCACATCGATGATGTTTCGTTGAATGGTTCGCACGCTGACACTTGTTGATAGCCCAGCGCCGAAATCTGCAGCAATTTGCGGAAGGGCTTCACTTCTGTCACGCAGAACGATTTTGTTCAGTCGTCTTTGGTCCCATTGTTGCAGGATCTTATTCCGACTGCAGCGATGTCGGAGATTTGATGTTTTACCGGATTCCTGATATTCACGGCATGTTCATGAGATGGTCGTACGGGAAAATCCCCACTTAATCGCTACCTCGGAGACGCTGTGTCCCATCGGTCGTGGTGCCACTATAACACCGCGTTCAGACTCACTTAAACATCGATGACCTGCCGTTGTAGTAGCAGTAACCTATCTATCAACTGCGTGAGATACATGTTGTCTTATATAGGCGTTGCCGACCGCAACTCCATATTCTGAATATTTACATGTCTCTGTACTTGAATACGTCTGCCTATACCAGTTTCTTTGGCGCATCAGTGTAGCTCAAGAGGTATGACATGTTAACCTCTAGTACGTGAAAAACGGCGTATCATACACGAAATATTAATAAATTCTTTCATTACTACTAAGACACTCATACAATCGAGTCTACTTAAGGAAATACCTGACATCTGGCCACGATTTTGACAGCTTTCAACTGCGAGGCGCAAAACGGTTGCTGGTGAAAGCGATAGCCGTCCGTACGCTGAGGTGACAGAAGCCATGGGACAGCGATATGCACTTATACAGATGGCGTTAGTATCTCGTACACAAGGTATAAAGAGGCAGTGCGTTGGCGGAACCGTCGTTTGCACTCGGGTGATGCATGTGAAAAGGTTTTCGAAGTGATAAAGGGAATTAACAGACTGAAGGCGGAATGTTTGTTGGAGCTAAACACACGGGCAAATTCCATTTCAGATATCGTTAGGGAATTAAATATTCCGAGATCCGCTGTGTCAAGAGAGTGTCAAGAATACCAAATTTCAAGGCATTACCCCTCACCACCTACAAAGTAGTTGCTGACGACCTCCACTTACCGACCGAGAACAGCTGCTTGTCACTGCTAACAGGCAAGCAACACTGCGGGAAATACCCGCAGAAATCAATGCGAAATCTACGACGAACGAATTCATTGCGACAATGCTGCGAAATTTGGCGTTAATGGGCTATGGGAGCAGACGACCGACGCGAGTGCGTTTGCTAACAGCACAACATCGCCTGCAGTGCCTCTCCTGGGTTCGTGACCATATCGGTGGGACCCTAGACGACTGGGAAACCGTGGCCTCGTGAGATGAGACCCGATTACAGTTGGGGAGAGGTGGTGGTAGCGTTCGAGTGTGGCGCAGACCTCACGAAGCCATGGATCCAAGTTGTCGACAACGCACTGTGCAAACTGATGTGGCCTGATAATCGTGTTTAGATGGATTAGAGTGGATCCTCTGGTACAACTGAACCGATCACTGACTGCAAATGCTTATGTTCGGCTACTTGCAGATCATTTGCAGCCATTCATGGACTCCATGTTCCCAAAGAACGCTGCATCTTCAAATGGCTCTGAGCACTATGCGACTTAACTTCTGTAGTCATAAGTCGCCTAGAACTTAGAACTAATTAAACCTAACTAACCTAAGGACAGCACCCCATCCATGCCCGAGGCAGGATTCGAACCTGCGACCGTAGCGGTCGCTCGGCTCCAGACTGTAACGCCTAGAACCGCACGGCCACTCCGGCCAGCGGGGCCACAATTGTTGGCGATTGGTTTGAAGAGCATTCTGAACATTTCGAACGAATGATTTCGCCACCCAGACTGCCCGAAGTAAATCCCATCGAACATTTATGGAACATAATCGAGAGGTTAGTTCGTGGACAAAATCCTGCATCGATAACACTTTCGCAATTATGGACGGCTGTAGAGTCAGCATGGCTCAATGTTTCTGCAGGGGACTTCCAACGAGTTGTTGAATCCATGCCACGCCGAGTTGTTGAACTACGCCCGGTAAAAGTTCGATACGATTATAGGCGTTATATCTCATTAGTTCTGTCACCTCAGTGAAGAGATATGAAGTGACATTCTCACAGAGGCGTTTGCAAAATCGCGTTGTGGACACGTGAATCAGATATGCCGAATGTGCAGAAATTATCTGGGAATACTGTACTTACATCTCTATATGTTATATACACAGGGTGTACATAAAGTCCGGGACCACTTTCAATTATTTATTGCACAGGAACTAGACATTTTACAGATGTCATACATATTGCACTTTGAAGAGAAATTAACCTTTTTACAAACATTCGATATCCGAACCATGAGTGACCCGGAAGACGTCTATACGGTAATCGATTTCTAACCATGCCCGTCCCAGCATGGCATCGTCGACTGTGGTAGTCGCTTCCCGTGTTCTCTCCCGGAGCTCTGCTACATCACGTGGTAGAGTTGGTACATACACCAGATTTTTAATGTGTCACCACAGAAAAAAGTCACACGGAGTGAGATCTGATGATGGGAGAGACCATTTCATGGAACAGCTTTCCCCTTCCGTAGCACGGCCGATCCATCGATGCGGCAGCTCCGTGTTCAGGTACCCATGAACTTCACGATGGAAATGGGGTGGAGCCCAATCCTGCTGAAAGATGAATGGAGTGTCCGATTGCATTTGAGGCATCAGCCATTCTGCAACATGTTCAAGTAGGTTCAAAATGGTTCAAATGGCTCTGAGCACTATGGGACTTAACATCTGTGGTCATTGGTCCCCTAGAACGTAGAACAACTTAAACCTAACTAACCTAAAAACATCACACACATCCATGCCCGAGGCAGGATTCGAACATGCGACCGTAGGAGTCTCGCGTTCCGGACTGAGCTCCTAGAACCGCTAGACCACCGCGGCCGGCTGTTCAAGTAGGAAATCTGTGACACTGCTCTCGGCGAAGAAGAATGACCCGTACAGTTTTCGACGTGACAAGGCACAAAAAACCTGTATCTTCAGGGAATCGCGCTCAAATTCAGTGCATTCGTGTGGATGTTTTCTACTCCAGATTCGACAATTATGCCTGTTCGCTTTCTCATTAGTGTGAAAAACGGCTCCGTCGCTAAAAATTAAGCGATCAACAATGCCATCCCCATCCTCATTCACTTGTTGCCACTGCGAACAAAACTCAAAACGCTTTCCTTTGTCGTCGTCATTGAGCTTCTCCACTAACTCCAATTTGAATGGCTTCATAGACAGCTTCTGTTGCAGGACTTTCCACGCTGTCATTGGAACCATTTCGAGTTCACGGGATACACGACGCACTGATTTCTTTCGACTCCTTATGAGTGTCTCTCGTATGCGCTCTACATTCACTTCACTCACACTGGGACGTCCGCTTGTCTTTGCCGGGCACAAGCAACCCGTCGTAACGAACTTGTGACAGTGGTAAAATGTCCTTCCTTGTTGGTGGCTTCTTACCATATTTGGTTCTAAACATCCGTTGAACAGCTTTGTTTTCGCTTGGAAAAGAAAACTGGCAAAATGAATTCCTGGACAATGCCGTGTTTGTCCGCTAGTCCGGGAATTTAATACAAGCCCAATCCCATAGGGACCTTGAACACTAGACAGACTAACTACAGGTCGCCTAGAGCAATTAAAGCATTAGTTCTACCATCATTCCATATCATAGGGGGACAGGAAGACCCTAACACGTAACTAAGTGCCCTCTGCCTTGCATTTCACAGGGAATGGGAGAATACGTTTGTAGATGTATATGTAGATATCCGTTCCAGACCATAAAAGTTGTAGCGTACATAATTTTCTGCAATACGCGTGAACTCGGAAATGAACCACCTGGACAATCAAATACTCAAGTTAACGTTCGAGAGGCAGAGTTCTGCTGCGGGAAGTTAACTAAACTTTCACTAACCACATGCGAGAAAAAATTGTCATTCCTAGGAGACGCTAATTGGAGAAGGAAAAAGATCGCAAATTTCCTCAGCTTGGCACATCCGATTGAGGCCACACATTTATGACCAGACCTTGTAGAAGTAGCCATGTTGCGGGGATGTTGCTTGCTGTCTTCCACTCGCTGTTCCAAATAGTCTCCTGACATTTTCTATGGGATTATAATAGGCTGATTTGACGGGGCAGCAGAAGTGCCTTAGGTTTTACGAGAGTTTATCAATACAGGAATGCATGATTACTGCCCTGAGAACACGGCTGTTATTATTTCGCAACACAAGAATCTACAAAGCTGAAGACTTAGAAGAAAGGTCATCTGTTGGTACTGAAAATGTTGAGATACAAATTAATGATGTTCACGGTAACCTGCATGAATCCGCTCAAGACACATAAGGTAAACACCCCTACGCCTAATACAACCATCTCCGGCTTTAACTATGCAGTCCACTCACTGCGAGTTAAGCTCCTCATCCACTGCCGGCAAACTTGACGCGTTACTTCATTTGAAACTTTTAGTTTCGCCTCATTAGTTTCCCTCGAGGTACCCTGTGTTCTTCATTATCAATGACACAGTGGTCAAGTCCCTTTGGCGAAGGACTGGACACGATTATGTTTATTCATTTATCTTCTGATGTACATCCTTTCCTGTCCGTGGTATGTTGCTACGATTTATGTAGCGAGTGAATGTTTTCTTTGTGTTTATATGAGTAGAGAGATACATGTTTTACTTGGGCTTTGTTGCCAACTTAATACTTTGGATGAACATAGAAAGAAGCATCTCCATTGGTGGAATCTTCAGGGTTGGTAGAACAACTTTCCCGCCCCCTCAGAAAAGCCTACGGTGACCATAAGCAGGCGCTCCGCCATTTTCTGAACTCGATTTCAAACTTGCTTAGAGAATGGACGGACGCTGTGCGTGTCCCCAGCAGGCTAATTGGTAAATTTAGGGTATGAGGTACACTGATAAGCCAAAACATTATGACCACTGCCCACTGCGTCGTTGGATGCCGCCTGGTGCCTTTGCGCGCCCGTGACCCGATAACAAAGGTATCTGAGCGAAGCAGACACAGACGGTGGATCACCTTAGCGGAGATATGGGATGCAAATGGGGAAATACATTGAGATAAGCGACTTTGACAAAGGGCAGATTATTATTACGCAGAGCCTGTGAACGAGTATCTTGAAAACGATGAAGCTGGTTGAATGGTAAAGTTCTATGTACTGACTTGGCAGAAAATCCTAAGAAATTTTGGTCTTATGTCAAAGCGGTAGGTGGATCAAAACAAAATGTCCAGACACTCTGTGACCAAAATGGTACTGAAACAGAGGATGACAGACTAAAGGCCGAAATACTAAATGTCTTTTTCCAAAGTTGTTTCACAGAGGAAGAGTGCACTGTAGTTCCTTCTCTAGATTGTCGCACAGATGGCAAAATGGTAGATATCGAAATAGACGACAGAGGGATAGTGAAACAATTAAAATCGCTCAAAAGAGGAAAGGCCTCTGGACCTGATGGGATACCAGTTCAATTTTACACAGAGTACGCGAAGGAACTTGCCCTCCTTCTTGCAGCGGTGTACCGTAGGTCTCTAGAAGAGCGTAGCGTTCCAAAGGATTGGAAAAGGGCACAGGTCATCCCCGTCTTCAAGAAGGGACGTCGAACAGATGTGCAGAACTATAGACCTATATCTCTAACGTCGATCAGTTGTAGAATTTTGGAACACGAATTGTGTTCGAGTATAATGACTTTTCTGGAGACTAGAAATCTACTCTGTAGGAATCAGCATGGGTTTCGAAAAAGACGGTCATGTGAAACCCAGCTCGCGCTATTCGTCCACGAGACTCAGAGGGCCATAGACACGGGTACACAGGTAGATGCCGTGTTTCTTGACTTCCGCAAGGCGTTCGATACAGTTCCCCACAGTCGTTTAATGAACAAAGTAAGAGCATATGGACTATCAGACCAATTGTGCGATTGGATTGAGGAGTTCCTAGATAACAGGATGCAGCATGTTATTCTCAATGGAGAGAAGTCTTCCGAAGTAAGAGTAATTTCAGGTGTGCCGCAGGGGAGTGCCATAGGGCCGTTGCTATTCACAATATACATTAATGACCTGGTGGATGACATCGGAAGTTCACTGAGGCTTTTTGCAGATGATGCTGTGGTGTATCGAGAGGTTGTAACAATGGAAAATTGTACTGAAATGCAGGAGGATCTGCAGCGAATTGACGCATGGTGCAGGGAATGGCAGCTGAATCTCAATGTAGACAAGTGTAATGTGCTGCGAATACACAGAAAGATAGATCCTTTATCATTTAGCTACAAAATAGCAGGTCAGCAACTGGAAGCAGTTAATACCATAACTTATCTGGGAGTACGCATTAGGAGTGATTTAAAATGGAATGATCATATAATGTTGATTGTCGGTAAAGCAGATGCCAGACTGAGATTCATTGGAATAATCCTAAGGAAATGCAATCCGAAAACAAAGGAAGTAGGTTACAGTACGCTTGTTCGCCCACTGCTTGAATACTGCTCAGCAGTGTGGGATCCCTACCAGATAGGGTTGATACAAGACATAGAGAAGATCCAACGGAGAGCAGCGCGCTTCGTTACAGGATCATTTAGTAATCGCGAAAGCGTTACGGAGACGATAGATAAACTCCAGTGGAAGACTCTGCAGGAGAGACGCTCAGTAGCTCGGTACGGGCTCTTGTCAAAGTTTCGAGAACATACCTTCACCGAAGAGTCAAGCAGTATATTGCTCCCTCCTACGTATATCTCGCGAAGAGACCATGAGGATAAAATCAGAGAGATTAGAGCCCACACAGAGGCATACCGACAATCCTTCTTTCCAAGAACAATACGAGACTGGAATAGAAGGGAGAACCGATAGAGGTACTGAAGGTACCCTCCGCCACACACCGTCAGTTGGCTTGCGGAGTATGGATGTAGATGTAGATGTAGAATGTACACTTGCTACTGTCCTGAGCACCTACGGAAAGAGGTAGAAGTACAGTGAAACTACGACTAGGGGCTAAATGGTTGGGCGTCCACGACTCTTCACAGAATGTGGGGTTCGGGTGTTGTCCTCTCTGTAAAGTAGGACAGATGGAGACCTGCGGCATCTCTGCCGAAAGAGCACAATGCTGATGCACGCACAAGTGTTTCGGAGCGCACTGTTCATCGTACAGTTTTGAACGTGGAGCGCCGCAGTAAACCATCCCTAGGTATTCACATGTTGACGTGACGACATCGTCAGTTACGATTTCAATCGGCATGGGACCCTCGCAATTCGAGATTCGATTAATGGAAACGTGTCAGCTCCCCAGGTGAATCACATTTTTGCTGCACAAACGCCGTCATGGAGGTGAACGGCGGCTCGAAACGTGCAGTACGCCACGGACGCAGGCCAATTGGAGCGTTATTACCCCGTGGGAGACAATTTTCTGCACTTCCATGGGACCTGAGATAATAATCGAAGAAACGCTGACAGCTACGAACCACCTGCATCCTTTCATGCCTGATGTCTTCCACGACAGCGATGTCATCTTTCAGCAGTGTAACTGTCCGTGTCTCGGAGCCAGAACCGGCCTACAAAGGTTTGAGAAACTTTATAGTGAACTCACGTTGATGCCCGGTGATTTTTCGCCTGATGTAAATATTATGTAACCCATCACTTCTCATGATTAAAGTAACTGATCGACAGAATAAATAATAGGGCCGACCGCCTATTGGTTAGCAACAAGACTGAATCAAAGAATGTTTCTTTGGATTCCTGGTCACGTCGGTCTGCCAGGAAACGAGGTTCAAGTGGTTCAAATGGCTCTACGTGTTATGGGACTTAACATCCGAAGTCATCAGTCCCCTAGACTTAGAACTACTTAATCCTAACTAACCTAAGGAAAAAATGGCTCTGAGCACTATGAAACTTAACATCTGAGGTCATCAGTCCCCTAGAAATTAGAACTACTTTAACCTAACTAACCTAAGGACAGCACACAAATCCATGCCCGTGGCAGTATTCGAACCTGCGGCCGTAGCAGCAGCGCAGTTCCGGACTGAAGCGCCTAGAACCGCTCGGCCGCACCGGCCGGCTAACCTAAGGACATCACACACATCCATGCCCGAGGCAGGATTCGAACCTGCGACCGTAGCAGCACCGCGGTTCCGGACTGAAGCGCCTAAAACCGCTCGGCCACAGCGGCCGGCAGGAAACGAGGCTGCTGATGCTGCTAACACTGCTGCAGTCCTCGTACCTCAGCCCGCCAGTTCCTACATTCCCTCCGATAATCTCTGTGTTGCCGCGTGTCAGGAGGTCGCGTCCCTTTGGGATCGCCAATGGTCCTCCCTTCACCGGAATAAGCTCCGCGTTATTAAGGCCCTCCCAGCAGCTTGGACGACTTCCTCTCGGGTCTCCCGTTGGGAGGAGGTAGTTTTAACTAGGCTGCGTACTGGGCACTGACTTTTTAGCCATCGTCATTTGCTAAGTGGCGCTACCCCACCACTTTGTAAACATTACGCCCAAGTTTTTACTGTCCGCCTCTTCGTGATGGAATACCCATTTTTTTAATCGTTTACGTTCCCGCTTGCGTTTACCGTCTGAGTTATCGGCCGTTTTAGGAAATGTCGCGTGGGCTGTCGACCGCGTTTTACTTTTTATCCGTCAAAGCAATATGGCGAAGGCCATTTAATTTTTAGTTTTGGACCTCCGTTTCTGTATGGTGTCTTTTTTAGCCCTTTTTTGCACATGCCTGTTTTTGGCTGTCTTCTCTTATGTTAAATGGGACTGACGTATAGTGTTTTTTTTAACGCCCCTCTGTCTTCGTGTTCTATAGTTTGACTTGGGCGCGTATGGTCCCAGTTGTTCTTTGAAAAAAAAATGTGATAAGAGTTTGAGCAATTGTAGAAACTTTAGTGAGCACCGTCATCAGACACTAAATAGTAAAACTATTTGACAAAGATTACGCTCAAGCTTGTCGAATCCACTTCAGGGGGAAAGTAAATGAACACCGACGGTAAGCGCTCAATATTCGACTCCAAATTACCATTGCATGGGGCTCCCTTCGCAGCATTCGTTCGGAAACAGGCTGAGGTGGGTCTGCATTCACAGAGAGAAGCGATATACTCGGGTGTGAAACCATGACACACATATTCGGTCCGTCTCACAATGTTCTTACCGTCTAAAGGATTTCCAGGCTACTCATTTGAGATGGTGAGAAATAATTTGTCCTATGAACTAACCATTAAAAGGAACAGTGAACTACTTAGATAATTAATGTAAAAATGGTTTTTGAATGGATTATTGATTATAGCATAGAGACTGATTGCACATACACGGGAAATAGGTAATCCTTAATACTGCACGCTGCTTCATGATAAATTTCAAACAACAGCCTTATACTCTTCAAAATTAGATGCACAAGAAGGGTGAAGTTGGCCGGCGGTACATGTATTGTACATCCAGATAGGGAAGTTAATTTTCTCCATCATATCAAGAACATTAACAGTAGCTTCTACTGCACTATGTAGAACGAAAAGGCAATATTATCAATATGTCTAGCTGGACGGGATAGCTGGAAGAAACGGCTGTATAATTCTGCAGCACACAGTTCACAAAAAATCATGAAATAGAGACGGTTTTTTAACGAGATTTCAGATCATCGCTCACGACAGCCGAGTGGTATAATTACAACTTAAAAATGCTAATTAAATGTCTGTGTTTGTAGCTCTCATGAAGACGGACAAAGGCATTCACATAATATTCTACATGCCGAGGTTCGTGCAGCAAGAGAATTGTATCGTTCAACGAATCGCTGTAAGAACGACGGGGATGAGTTCCCTCCGATGGTTATAGATTGCACTGGTTGACAATACAATGTTATTCGTAAACTTAGCGGGTTTTTCTGATATATTTTTGGGGGTTGCTTCGAGGTAAACTAATTAGAATGTGCCATCATATGCAGTTTTGACACAAATTTAGAATTTATGTGAGATATGCAAAACGTGGCTATTTCATCCTTATAATATATAATGAAAGTTCCTGGTACATCAATACTGTGTGCTGGACGGAGACTCGAACTCGGGGCCTTTGCCTTTTGCAGGCAAGTGCTCAGGACTGTGAGGGCGGGTCCTGAGTCGTGTTTGAGCAGCTCAAATGGTGAGCACTTGCCCGCGAAAGTCGAAGGTCCCGAGTTCGAGTCTCGGTCCGGCAAACAGTTTTGATCTGCCAGGAAGTTTCATATCAGCGCACACTCCGATGCTGAGCGAAAATTGCATTCTGGAAATGTCATTATTCTCTGTGAAGCTTTGCAGCGTAACCTGCTACTGCAAATTGTTTAATTTTGTAGTCTGTAATATAGTGACATACCTCAGTGATATTGTAAAGTCAAGGCCTCTTTCTCATGCCAACTTCAGCAACAGGTGATAAATCGACGTGTTATATATAAGCTGAAAGTGGAGGGGGGTGAGGGAGGAAGCAAAGGACAGCGAAGGGATTACTGATGTCAAATGTATCGGGACATCCCGCAGAATCGGCAGCGACGAGTGAAAATGTGCATCAGACCGGGATTCGAACTCGGGATCTCCTGCTTACTGGGTAGGTGCTTTCACCAGTGCGCCATCCGGGACACAGCCTTATCACCTTATTGCCGATCCACACGCCCACCGATAGCCACCTTCCACAGTCCCTGTCCATTTCCTCCGTGCCCGCTCCTCTGAGATTCCCGCAAGATGTCTGACTTATTTGTGCTTCCGCACTGAAGAAGGTGAATCCATTGCCCATATAGAAGAATCAGTTATATGAATATGTAGTGTCTATTGCTTCGGGCCTCTGCGAAAGAACAGCAACCACACATTCATATAAAAAATCGACAGGTGTCTGCTTTTGCGAATTTCATGGCTAAAGGAGTTCATATTAACTCTCTTGATCACTTCCAATACACCTGTACAAACTTGCGGTGAAAAAGAAGCAGAGGAAAATATCAGACTCTGTTAGAGAAGTGTATTCTGCATATTTTAGTGTAAAGATTGAGGATTAAGTCAAGTTATGGGCACCACATAGAGTAGGTTCCAGTTGTGAGGAAGAACGGCTGCGTCCTGTGAAAATGGAACAGTCCTGCGAAAGACAAGCACTGATTCCAAAATATCTGGATAGTTAGAATGCCAAAAGTTGGACCGAAAAACTCTATTCAAAGGTGACCTGCAACCCCCCCCCCCCCTCAACACTCCCCATAAGAAAAGCTTTTGTCTCCACTGCACTTGAAACTTGGCACTACGAAACTATTTATTAAGGCCCTACCAAAAGCTGACGACACTTTAAAGTATGAGGAAAGTAATTTGGGGCGGCTGTCAGAAGCGAGGATGAAAAAAGGAAGTTTTTGTCGGCCCTCGCCTTCGGAAACTAATAAAGACGGAACATTTGAAGGGAAAGTGAATGAAATTTGAAGATCATCTTGGATATACTTTGAAGAAGTTGTCACCAAGTTTCTTGGCAACTACTACAAAGATCTTGATTACGAGTTTGTAGTAAGAAACGTGTTGGATAACTTTAAAGCGTTGGGTGCGCCAGTGAACTTGAAGCTGCACTTCTTCGATTCCTTAATGAAATTTTTTTTTTATTTTTGCAAGTCTAGGTGTTATTAGTGAGGGGTAGGGCGAGAGAGTCCATCAAGATATTAAACAAAAGGAACGGCGATACTAGGACCGATGGAATGTTGGGCATGATGGCTGATTACTACTGGATGGTTGACAGGGAGTCCTCAGTCAGTGCATAGAAGAAAACGCAATGGCGATTTGTAAGAAAAAGATGTGACATTGAGATACATAATTTTGTATTATTCTTAAAGGACATAATACTTCATTCGCTAGATTTTTAATATCTTTTTTTGGTAAAGTTTTTTGAATGTACTCGTATATATTTTTTGTATCCATTTTACGGACATTCATAACTGCTTTGTGAAAAACCCTAATGTGATAGAGGAAAACCCTTAGAATGTATGAATTTAGCATATCAAGAAACGTTAGGATCACCTTCAAAAATTAATAAAAAATGCAAAATATAAATCAGCAGACCTGTGTTGTTAACCATGCTTATTAAGGAAAGATGACTTCATGGCCGAAATTCAGGATTAATATAGAACAAGATCTGCATTCAAGATGACGTAAAACAGCTACTCACCTCTACTGTTGGTGAATAGGAGGTATCTGTCAGTATTATGCAGATGTATGTGGTAATGAGTGCGGTGTTCCTCGATTTATTTGTTTTTTAATCTAAGATCTCTCTGTCTTTTAAGGTATTGTATGCTTCCACATATCTAGCTCCAGCTCGTTGATATTCCCAAGCATGGTACTCATGGTGCCACCAGACGCTCTGCAAAGTAAATAACTCATGTGGTAACTACCAACGTGGCTACCGGAGAAAGTGACGAAGTTTGCAGTAAGTTGAACTCATAGCAGGAAGCAGTGAGGTACCAGTCGGCGGCACAGACTTAGGAACTACTCACGTTACCATAAGTTCCTGGAGAAGAACGCTCTTACATTTAGGTGATCGTTTCTATGGACTACTCTTTCCTTTATCCCTGCACAGTCAGAAATATAGGACCGTTCTCAGTGACCGCATTGGTGTATTTGTGTCGGTACACACGTGACAGTGTGCGCTACATAGTATGTTACAAAACGCCTCGCATAAAAACAGATTCTTCCGGGGCTCATTCCTCTGTCTCTATTGGTAGTAGAAAGATATTCAGCTGTTTTGGATAGCCTTTGGGCTAGACCCCACTTAAAATCCAAAAGGAGGTTCGTGTCAGTGTCGCCAACCTGCAGTACAGGGTCAAATTCTGAATACTGCACACTTCCTCCTGCTTAGGAACATGTAGCATACGGGCTGGTTATTTTAGCATCTGATGTGGTCTACGGTAGGCCTTAAGGTGATTATGGGGACCTTATTAGTTAACGGGCGTTTCCTTATAAAACAACCCCAAAAAGGTTTTATTTAACATTTTTCCTTATCAAACGCGAGCAGCGGTTTCCAAGACGGCTATGCACAGTATATGACTGAAATTTTCATTACTGAAATCGCAGTCTTGAAAAAATTTCAAAAAAATTTCTTGAAATCATTACCCGTGTCCGTGACAATGGTTCAAATGGCTCTGAGCAGTATGGGACTTAATACCTGAGGTCATCAGTCCCCTAGAGCTTAGAACTACTTAAACCTAACTGACCGAAGGACATCACACATATCCATGCCCGAGGCAGGATTCGAACCTGCGACCGTAGCGGTCTCGCGGTTTCAGGCCGAAGCGCCTAGAACCAATCTGCCACAACGGCCGACTTTTCGTGACACAGAGATTAAAATTCATTATTTCATGGGCGAGTGCTCAGGAAAACGCATAACAGCCTTTTCTTTACCATTTTTTCGTACCAACACCGAACTGAAAATCCCAAGATGGCTACACACTGGAAACGGCTGAAGTTTTTACGATGTATTCTTCAGATCGCGATCTCGAACAACGCTGATAATTTTGTTGATATATTTTCCATTTAAGAGATAGAGAGGTTCATAGATACCTTGCACGTACACTCTAAATACGCACGTAAATACCAGCGTGTGACGAAATCTAAATAATAAATAATCGCGGCAAATTGCTCAAATTTTAACGTTATAGTCTCTATGTCTAGGCACTTAGGTAGAACTGCCATCTTTAAGATCTCAAAAATCTGTGTCCATTAACGAGAAACACCTGAAAAACGTGGTTTTTGGGTATCAAAAGCCAGCTACAGATTCCAAGCCGACTATGCACAGCAAATGGATGTAATTTGTACCATATATCACTAAGATTTTGTTACTGAACCTTAATTTTTACATATATTTATCCCTTTCGGAGGTACAGAGGTTCAAAGGAACGTTTCTTATACACCTAAAACACGCTGTGAGTTTACGAAGTGACGTAGCACGGAGCAATATGCTGTAAAGTGTCGTCGTTATCATGAGAAGGTTTCTGGGAACCCCGGTTTAGAGTACTGTTGCACCAGAAAAATTTTTGTGTGCGTAAAATCCGATCTGAAGTGTAAAATTAGTTTTGCGTTAGGTTCCGGCGGAGGTTCGAGTCCTCCCTCGGGCATGGGTGTGTGTGTGTCTCATTAGGATAATTCGGGTTAAGTAGTGTGTAAGCTTAGGGACTGATGAACTTAGAAGTTAAGGCCCATAAGATTTGACACACATTTGAACATTGTTTTTTTTAAACTACCAAAATTTCACTTATCCATTAACTTCTCATCCTACGAGTGACATGCCCTGAAGAGTCAGCGAACCAGCAGAAAAATGCTCCTATCGGAGCACAAAGAAGGCGAATAAGCTGCTGTTTAGAAGACTCTGAGTGGAAAGAAGGGTACCAGCTGCCTCATTCTATCTTCTAGACATTGGTTTCCTTATCAAAACTCATTTACCAAGTTTCCTCTACAACTATTAGAAACTTGTAATAGGAGTGTTGAAACAACGAACATGTTATGTCTGAGGGAATGGTCATTACATTCGCCAAAAAAGTATTTCAGATATTCGTAAATACACCAACTGAACAGAGCGCATGGCATTTCGTTAGAGTGGACCTAACGAAAAAAAAGACCCATCACGAAGAGATTTTCTGAATGGGACGGAAATCGCTACACTAGACATACATGTACAGACAAACAAATGATTACATTTTCATAAAAATTGGATTATTTATTCAAGAGAAATATCTTCACAAACTGAGCCAGTGGTGCACCTCTGGCCCTTGTGAAACAGTTACTCGGCTTGGTATTGATTGACAGAGTTGCTGAACGTCCTCCTGAGGGGTATCGTCCCAAATTCTGTCTAATCGGCGCATTGTATCATCAAAATTCTGAAGTGATTGGAAGGCCCTGACCGTAATGCTCCAAATTTTCTAAGTTGGAGAGATGTCTGGCGACATTACTGGCCAAGATAGGGTTTGGCAAGCACGAAGACAAGCAGTAGAAACTCTTGCCGTATGAGGCCGGGTATTGTCTTGCTGAAATGTAAGCCTAGGATGGCTTGCCATGAAGGAACGGGTCGTAGAATATCGTCGACGTGTCGTTGTCCAGCAAGGGTGCGTGGGATAACAACCAAAGGAGTCCTGCTACGAAATGAAATGACACCCCAGACTAGCACTCTTGGTTGTTGGACAGTATGGTAGGCAACAGCTAGATTGGTATTCCACTGCTGTCCAGAGCATGTCAAGATGCATCTTCACTGGTCATTGAAGGCCTGTTCGAAGCGAGACCCGTCACTGAAGACAATCCTACTGTAGTCAATGATATATCAGGACGAAGACGTTATTCTACGCCCTGTTTTGTTGCCCTTCATGGCAAGTCATCCTGGACCTAAATTTCAGCAAGATAATGCCCGTCCGCGCACGGCGACAGTTTCTGGTGCTTGTCTTTGTGTCCCGGATCTCTTCCCAGTTGAAAACGTTTGGAGCATTATGGACTGGATCCTCCAACCAGCTCGCTATTTTGGCTATCTAACGCGCCAGACTGACAGAATTTGGCACGATACTACTTAGGAGAACATTCAACTACTCTAACAGTCAATGACAAGCCGAGAAACTGCTGGCATAAGGAACAGATATGGACCAAAACGTCATTGACTTGTTCTACTTGTAGAGCTCTTCCTGTTCCATAAATCTTCCAGTTTTTCTGTAGTTATCATCATTTGCTTGTCTATACATATACATCACATTTACTCATTTCCGTCGCATTCAGATAATTATTCTTGGTGTGTAGTTTTCTTTTTTTGTGTATTTTTGGTTTTATTAATGGCCACAAGTTCTTTTCCCTCCACTGTCCCTTTACGTAAGGGTGATTTGGCACTATACTACTTAGGAGAACATTCTACTACTCTAACAGTCAATGACAAGCCGAGAAACTGCTGGCATTAGGGACAGATATGGACCAAAACGTCATTGACTAGTTCTACTTGTACAGCTCTTTCTGTTGCATAAATTTTTCAGTTTTTCTGTATTTATCATCATTTGCTTGTCTATACATATACATCACATTTACTCATTTCCGTCGCATTCCGATAATTATTCTTGGCGTGTAGTTTTCTTTTTTAGTGTATTTTTTGTTTAATAATGGCCACAAGTTCTTTTCCCTCCTCTGTCCCTTTACGTAAGGATGATTTGGCACGATACTACTTAGGAGAACATTCAACTACTCTAACAGTCAATGACAAGCCGAGAAACTGCTGGCATAAGGGACAGATATGGACCAAAACGTCATTGACTAGTTCTACTTGTACAGCTCTTTCTGTTGCATAAATCTTCCAGTTTTTCTGTAGTTATCATCATTTGCTTGTCTATACATATACATCACATTTACTCATTTCCGTCGCATTCCGGTAATTATTCTTGGTGTGTAGTTTTCTTTTTTAGTGTATTTTTTGTTTTATTTATGGCCACAAGTTCTTTTCCCTCCTCTGTCCCTTTACGTAAGGAAGAGATAGTATAAGGTCCCTATACTGTACGCTGTATGCAAGGTTTTATGGCGACACGTGTAGCTAATGTTCCGTTGTTTGTAGAACAAGTCATCGAATGCGAAGATCAGTCCTTACCGATAGAATAAAGCTAGTTACCATCTTATCGCACGAGTGTTTGTTACTGTGTACAATGACAAAAGTGTAAGAAGGTAATAAATTAAAGTTTCGCTGTACTTAAACGTAATTTTGAATGCCAGAATATGGTATGAATTAATCCAGATTGCAGAATAACATGGTCATCAGCTCCAAAAAACTAGAAGTTAATTTTGGTAAATGATTGTAATGATTTTGTCGTAAATAAGGTGGGAGCAAGAAAAAGCAACAACTAGACAAAATACACACAGGCAGACTTGCATGTAAAAGACACCCGTGGAATGAACACAAAAGACGTTAATGTGGAATGCAATGAGGTTAGTTACCTTAATGACAACTAAGAATAATCAACGGCTGACAACAGTTGATGGAAATTGTACTGTCTTCCGTATCTCGTGATTATGCTGTCTGTTTGAAAACATGCTTAAGCGTGACAAAAACTGGTTATTATACTTAACTTATTGCTTTGCAACTAATTGCTTTTGAAATAGATGGAGCAAAAACTTTCATTTATTGCTACTACTGTTTCTCTGCACTAATGTCACCCAGGCTTATGCAAATATTATCATTTGCCAAACACAACATAAAATTCTAAAATTACTTTGATTACATGAAAGACAGTATGGTTTTGTCATAGAACATGAATTTCACTTTAAATCACTTTTAGTGGGAACTGATTGTCTCCAGTTGTAGTGCAATACAATATGAGGAACTATAGTTAGCACTGCCTTTCAATACAATAATTTTCCGTTTGAAAATGAACTGTAAATTCATATAGATTTCTGAGCGTATTTTCGTTATGCCGTTGCAACTACAAGAAAATGCGTGTTTTTTTTTTCATCAGACGCGTTTCGCTTTATTGAGGTAAAGCTACATCACTGGTCCGTAATTATAGACATTTACAATCTTGTTTGTTTTTAATATCGAAAAACAGTTAGTCAAAAATACGTTGCTTTTTACTTACGGTGAGTTCCGCTTGGATTTGTCTTCTTTTGGCTGTTTCCTTCACTTGTGATTTTCTCGGAATTTAAGGTGCAGGGATAGGACCCAGCTGATGGTTTACTACCCAGGTCAATGAAGTTTCTCTCGACAAGTTTATTCTTTGACTAAGGACACTATAACGTTCCAAGAAGTCACCAAGATGCTGGCATGCATATTATGCAGCTTCAAAATCCTGGCGGGATATTCCTTCGTGATGCGTTGCTTGTGGTGCGAAGAAGTGCTTATTATGAGATCTATTACTGAAAACAGGTTTTTCTTGATTAGCGAGCAGCCTGAATTAATTTGAGCCACACACTATTCTCCATTACTTATAAGATCTTCTTGCCAGCACGTACGAGTGCCCACATACTTGCTCCCGACTTACGTGTGTCCTACCCCAAATTGCAAAGACATCTCTGGCATTCTGGCATTTCCGCGCCAACATAATGTATTTCTGTTCCACACCACAGATGCTTCGCTACTGCTCTGCCTTCAACTCTACGACTTCACGCAATAACGCCAAAGAAATTATCACACCAAAGATATTCGCTGTGCACCTCCCATAGAGTATAATTATCAATGGAGTGAGCATTCGGATGCGCAGAAAGAGAAAACTGTCGGCTATATCTCTTGCTGCTCAAGTCACGTGGTATTAGGACGGCGCATGTTAGTCAGTATGGAGTTTAGTGTATTTTGAGTGTTATTACTTCGCTAGAACAAATAGATCACCTTCAGAAGTATCCAGAAACTTCGTATATGTGTTTTATAGACATCTTAACAATTTTATACCCGGAACTGAAATAGTTTTGAAGCTCTGAAGAGCAAGCGTATTGTGCTTTTTCGTCACAGTATCTTAGCTCAGTTCCACTTTATAACGTTTTATCGGGTGCGGGAAAAGAAGCGATAGACAACAATAGATTTTTAGATTTTCTGTTGCACTTGTTCATGTTGTCGAATATCCGTTATAATTAATTGTGCCACAGTGACACTGTATTGGGAGCCGATGCATCACAGGAAAGGGGAGGGGGGGAAACGCATTTGTAGCAATGAAATTATTACTGTAAATAAGCAATTTACACCACCTGCTTTATTCATTTGACAATAAACAAAAGAAAAATAGAAAAGAAAAGCAGCCGGCCGGAGTGGCCGTGCGGTTCTAGGCGCTGCCGTCTGGAGCCGAGCGACCGCTACGGTCGCAGGTTCGAATCCTGCCTCGGGTATGGATGTGTGTGATGTCCTTAGGTTAGTTAGGTTTAATTACTTCTAAGTTCTAGGCGACTGATGACCTCAGAAGTTAAATCGCATAGTGCTCAGAGCCATTTGAACCAAGCCAAAAGAAAAGCAGAAATTTGCTCTACAATACAAGACATTATAATATTATATTTTTACACATTTAAAACGCCTTAAATCATTATGATATTCACTATTAGAGATTTGTTGTACGTATCTATGAAAAATAATTGGTCCTTCTTTCACGCACTTCTCTTTACATCCGTAGGAACAACAGTACTGCACCATGGCTGTTATTACTACTAAAACGTGTAGAAACGTATGTAAAAACAGGTGAATACGTGTAATGTTAAGGTTCGCTGTTACCACAAGTTGCGGACAAGCAGCGACGTCACAGTACCACGTGACTGTTGGAGCATTAGACGATTTATAAATGACTGTGCTAGTAAACTTCTACGTTATTTGATTTTCAAACAACTGAGCAATTCTGAACGTACTCAGACATTTCTCTCTTTACCTATTCTGATCATCACTAAACTGACACACAATATTTTTAGCGCAACGCAATCTGACTTTCAATAATCCCCACAAATGAATGGCCCTGACTAACAATGACCTATACCTTTCATGAATCACTTACCTCACAAAAATCTTCGTTACTTGAACTACTGCAATACAGCGAGCACCAATACTGCCAGCTGAATAAAAGATTCTAATTACTGAAGGCACTAACTACTGACAGGCATAGTCAGCAAAAGAAAGATTTTGATACAGAACAAACAATGTATTTGCCTTAATAATGTTCCAAAGTCATCAATTCATGATATCCAATATTACAAATTTCCTTTTTCTGGTGGACACACATCCAGGTCGTCCGCTTATAGCAACCTGTCAAGACTCTGGCGTCTCTCTCTCCACATCTACCACTGCTGGCGGCTCACCTCCAACTGCACAACGCTACGACCTGTTCACATCCAGTTGCCCAACAGTACAACAGCGCATATTCCAACAATGCCAAGTCAGCACAGTCAGTGATTTTCATACAAAGCGCTACGTGGCGTTACCAACATAAAAACTTAAACAGCCTACTTACACTGTGCTCACTGCATAGGTATTTCTGCTCTATGGTAGCTCCATGTTTCTACAATAAAAGCTTCCCTGACATAGCTGGTGTTTACTACAATGATTTGACATCAATGTAAGTAGGTACCATATCAACATACACTACATTTTCACGAATACTAAATACTGACTTAGTTCATAAATACATATGTTTACATAAACGATTATAGCCTGGTGAAATCAAGTAGCTGGAAACTACGCGAGACACAGGTTTGTAGAGTTACAGTCACCACTGAATGTTCACGTGTAGAGGTCGTCACGGAATGATTCAAAATACTGGTTGGTATATAAATAGTATTGAAAGTGTAGCACTGTTCCCTTAATGGGATCAACGGGGACTCTCAGTTCTGACGAAAAACATTTTATGCCGGCTGTTAATGACATTACGCGTATGGTCCCGCTACAAAATACGTGAATACATTAGCCGGACGGGCATATCCGGGGTCATTGAAGTCGAGAGACAGCGGCGCGCAATTAGTTTTAGTCAGATTGCCCTAATGGTCGGGCTCTGCGCAACACGCCAGCGCGTCCCCGCTCACTATCTAAATCGCTTCGCACGCTGCAACACTCAGCAGGGTTAATTCGCGAGCCGCTCGCCAGAGTGCGTTGATGACGTTTCTGCGCTCGCGGCGCCACATTCCATTACCGCGGATGGAGATACTGTGTCTGAAAATTGGGACAATGCGTGTCACGGGGCCATTCATCCCTGCAGCGGGCAGCGCGGATTATTTCCAGCTTTGGTGCCTCTCTTAATAGCAGCAGTTCTGGATGCTTGTGCAGCTGACGCCTCTTACAAGGAGATGGCGATTCCGCGTTTCGTATTACCTACTACGATTAAGGCTCCATTGGCAAAATGGCAGCGAGGGCTGATTTCTTGCAGATCAAATTTTCAGGAGTAGCACTGTATCGAAAACGAATTTTACGGCTTCAGACACGAAACAAAGCCTCCATCAACGGCTATAAGTTTTCATCTTCTTTCTTAGATAGGAATGTTACCCATTAGAAACGTAGGAGAACAACGGAAAACATATTTACGTAGTATTCAAATAATTTAAATAATTATTAGGGGGATGCTTCCTACAACTAAACTAGGAGGATATCTCGGTCAAAGGACAATCCCAATTGACTACAAAAGATGGGACGTCACTCATGTTCACAAAAAGATAGAAGAACGGGCGCACAGAATTGCAGCCCTCGTCACTAATGCACGGAGAAGTGTATTGTATGCTCTTGTGTGAAGTTCTGCAGCAATAGGAACTTTCCTCAAACAAGTCTGGGACCGATGACCGTAGCAGTCTGGTCCCTTTAACACTCACAACCAACCAACCAACCAAACAAGTCTCAATGGCTTCCGAAAAGAAAATTTCTTGTGTGAAACAAATTCTGTTTCGTTCAACCAAGATATTTTTGAAACAGTGGAGGAAGGTACATTCCGTTGTTCTAGATTTTCAAACGGTACTTGGCACTGTAGCACATTAACAACCAATAATCAACTTGCCATCATACTGTCTTCACAAACACATTCCTGGAGAAGTATGTTTGTACGTCATTTTAGAGGTTGCAGCAGTGCATGTTGTAATGGTACTTGAATTACGTAACCATTACGGCACCTCACCTCAACCTCTCGATACCAGCAATATTCTACTGTGTTTCTGTAAAATAGTTAACATATTTCTGTGACAACATTCAGATTTGATTTAATTAATGTAGAGGTACTTCGATACATCGATATGTATATATTGCAATGATATTATTCCTATGTGTATACTTTCTTTTGTCACTATGATCATTGACGTACTTGTAACTCTGAATTTTGGATGCGTAAGCGGGGTTTAGAGAGTCAAGTCTTGGTCGTCATGTTGAAAAGACGCAAATTGTAGTCGGTTTATGAAATGTGAACTTTAACAGTGAGGAAAATATTTTCAAGTATGTTTTATATTGTGAAGTGATATTGCAACAAAAGTAATAAAAAACTGTGTAACTTAAATTCAGACTGCTAATTACTTTTTTACATCACCATTGTCTTAACTCGCAAAAGTTTAATCTTCAAGAATATTTATGAAACAAATCTATAAAACTTTTGAATATCGCATCCGAGCTTGGAATCATCACTACCTAGATTTTCGACGATTGAGGCATGAGTTTGCAACGAGACCAGCGTGGGAAACACGAAAAGATGAGTGCCTAGTTCATCCATTATTTCAAGAAATTCCTTTATTAATTGTGCTCTAATGACACTTACCACATAATATAACTTTGTTGTTGCCCGAAAATGCCATATTTAGCAGCGCGAGCAACACTACAATCATAATTAATTTTTGACCTTTGTTGTGGTAAGGTTGTTAGAATGTGGAGTACACGAAATTATTACATTTACAGATTAATAGCACAAGCGATTCTGAGGCACCAGGTATTGACCAGTGTTGAACCACCCATATTAGTACGTGGTGTAGCCTTCGCAAGCGGCAATGCAGGCGCTGACCCTGGCATCCAGTCGATCTTCCAGATCGCGAATACTGTCCTGGAATACGCTAAGCGACGCCTGCCCGACCTTTTCGCGTACTTCTGTAAGAGTTGTTGGTTAACGACTCGCACCAACCACTTCTCCTCCCATCACATCCCACATGTGGTCGACTGAAGACAGGTCCGGAGATCGTGTTGACCAGAAAAGTTGCTGCATCTCTTGCAGAGCACGTTGAGCTTCACGGGCAGTGTGTGGGCGAGCATTGCCCTTTTGGAACAACATATTACCCTCCTGTTGCAAGAGCGGCAAAAGAACGGGTCTAATAACATTGTGCACGTACAGAGGGCTAATTAGCGTCCCTTCCAGATGCACCAAAGGTGAATGGGAGTTGCAGCTTATCGCATCCCAGACCATAAGACATGGTGTCGGACAGCATGTCTTGGACGATACGGCAAGAAAAAAGGAATAAAAGTGAGATAGTGTTAATACTTTCATCCTTCTTTACCTCCTCTGCATTAATGCAGATGCCGTGTCACTGAGCACATTTGTACTGTGCATGCAGTACACGTGAGGCGCCTAGTTGTTTCCACTGCTCTGTGTGGAATACGTAAGTTCTTGTACACTTCACTAACCTGCTGTCTTCTTAGTGATGATGTCCCCAGCGCACAAAACAGCACGCAGGTCGTGGATTCTTTTTCTTGAGGCTGAAATTAACTTCGCAAGGAACTGCTGCTACGAATGAACTATAGCTCATTTGGGATGCCACTCGCGTTTTTATTGATATAGACACGAGAAACTATTCTTGATCACAACGTATCTTTCCACAGCCATTATTTGTTGTTGTTGTGGTCTTCAGTCCTGAGACTGGTTTGATGCAGCTCTCCATGCTACTCTATCCTGTGCAAGCTTCTTCATCTCCCAATATGTACTGCAGCCTACAGCCTTCTGAATCTGTTTAGTGTATTCATCTCTTGGTCTCCCTCTACGATTTTTACCCTCCACGCTGCCCTCCAATACTAAATTGGTGATCCCTTGATGCCTCAGAACATGTCCTACCAACCGATCCGTTCTTCTTGTCAAGTTGTGCCACAAACTCCTCTTCTCCCCAATCCTATTCAATACTTCCTCATTAGTTATGTGATCTACCCATCTAATATTCAGCATTCTTCTGTAGCACCACATTTCAAAGGCCTCTGTTCTCCTCTTGTCCAAACTATTTATCGTCCATGTTTCACTTCCATACATGGCTACACTCCATACAAATACTTTCAGAAATGACTTCCTGACACTTAAATCTATACTCGATGTTAACAAATTTCTCTTCTTCAAAAACGCTTTCCTTGCCATTGCCAGTCTACATTTTATATCCTCTCTACTTCGACCATCATCAGTTATTTTGCTCCCCAAATAGCAAAACTCCTTTACTACTTTAAGTGTTTCATTTTCAAATCTAATTCCCTCAGCATCACCCGACTTAATTCGACTACATTCCATTATCCTTGTTTTGCTTTTGTTGATGTTCATCTTATATCCTCCATTCAAGACACTGTCTATTCCGTTCAACTGCTGTTCCAAGTCCTTTGCTGTCTCTGACAGAATCACGATGTCATCGGCGAACCTCAAGGTTTTTATTTCTTCTCCATGGATTCTAATACCTGCTCCGAATTTTTCTTTTGTTTCCTTTACTGCTTGCTCAATATACAGATTGAATAACATCGGGGAGAGGCTACAACCCTGTCTCACTCCCTTCCCAACCACTGCTTCCCTTTCATGTCCCTCGACTCTTATAACTGCCATCTGGTTTCTGTACAAATTGTAAATAGCCTTTCGCTCCCTATATTTTACCCCTGCCTCCTTCAGAATTTGAAAGAGATTATTACAGGCAACATTATATCTGGCTAAAATAACATGAAATACATCCTGGCACAGACAAGATGTCTGTACCTAGCGACGGTCGGAACTGTAGTAAATAAAATTGCATGAAACAACTACTGCTATGACAGACAACATGTCTGTCTACTGGAACGGTCAGAACTGCAGAGCCGGACTGCCCGAGACACTTCGCGCGCCAAGCCAGCAAGGCGTGACCCGAACGTCACCGAAGTGCATCGGCAGTAATATCGTCAGTCCTTTCTTTTAGTAGTACTTTGATTTTAATAATTTTGAAATGACTGATTGAAGGCTGGCTGTTGAGAGATGTTTATTTAAAAAAACGAAGTAATTTGGATGACAGGTTTAATTAATAATAGCAACTAAAGTTTAACGTTTTGGTGCCCTGCCGCCGAACGCACCAGCCAATCACAGAGCAGCAGCATCATGCAGGCGGTCTTTCTCACGGGAATGGTAATGAATCTAACATCTTTCACCGGTACCTCATCCCACAATGCATCATCTCTATGCTTCTTGCATCTCCACTGCCCTGGAGCTTAATATGATGGCTGAATAAGCCATAAATATTACAATGAGTGCAGTCTACCAGAGAGCGTTCAAAAATAGTTCAAATGGCTCTGAGCACTATGGGACAAATTCTGAGGTCATCAGTCCCGTAGAACTTAAAACTACTGAAACGTAACTAACCTAAGGACGTCACACACATCCATGCCCGAGGCAGGATTCGAACCTGCGACGGTAGTGGTCGCGCGGTTCCAGACTGTAGCGCCTAGAACCGTTCGGCCACACCAGCCGCCAGAGAGCGGTCACCAGGTCTACGACTTAGGGGCAAAAGTCGTCACCTGCGTGTAAGCAGAATCTGCTTTCATCGCTTACGGCCACAGCGCGCCATTCCATCTTCCAAGTGATCCTCTGACGGTTCCAGATGAGCCATGCACAAATATGGTAGGGCGTGAGTGGGAGACGTGGTAAAGTTGTGCGTGCCCGTAGTCCCACTACTAATAACCGGTTCGCAGCAGTTCGTGTTGACGTGGCAATGCTCACTAGCCCAATTACGTGTGCTGTGGTAGCTGTACGATCTGCCAGTGCTGTCCTTACAATACGACGAAGCTGGCTGCGTGGACGTCCAGAACTTCGTATACAGGTATAGAATGCTTTCGTGGCCAATACTAACCTTACGACTTACCTTGGAAGAAATATTAAGGAAAGGCAAACCTGCTTTTCTAGCAATTGTAGACTTAGAGGAAGCTTTTGGCAATGTTGACTGGAATACTCTCTTTGAAATTCTGAAGGTGGCAGGGGTAAAATACAGAGATCGAAAGGGTATTTACAATTTGTACAGAAACCAGATGGCAGTTATAAGAGTCGAGGGACATGAAAGGGAAGCAGTGGTTGTGGAGGGAGTGAGACAGGGTTGTAGCCTCTACCCGATGCTATTCAATGTGTAAATTGAGCAAGCAGTAAAGGAAACAAGAGAAAGGTTCGGAGTAGGCATTAAAATCCATGGAGAAGAAATAAAATCTTTGAGGTATGCCGATGACACTGTAATTCTGTCAGAGACAGCAAAGGACTTGTAAGAGCAGTTGAACGGAATGGACATTCTCTTGGAAGTAGGGTATAAGATGAACATCAACAAAAACCAAACGAGGATAATGGAATGTAGTCGAATTATGTCGGGTGATGTTGAGGGAATTAGATTAGGAAATGAGACACTTAAAGTAGTAGAGGAGTTTTGCTATTTGGGGAGCAAAATAACTGATGATGATCGAAGTAAAGAGGATATAAAATGTAGACTGGCAATGGCAAGGAAAGCGTTTCTGAAGAAGAGAAATTTGTTAACATCGAGTATAGATTTAAGTGTCAGGAAGTCGTTTCTGAAAATATTTGTATGGAGTGTGGCCAAGTATGGAAGTGAAACATGGACAATAAATAGTTCAGACAAGAAGAGAATAGAAGCTTTTGAAATGTGGTGCTACAGAAGAATGCTGAAGATTAGATGGGTAGATCAAATAACTTATGAGGAGGTATTGAATAGAATTGGCGAGTAGAGGAGTTCGTGGCACAACTTGACTAGAAGGAGGGATCGGTTGGTAGGGCATATTCTGAGGCATCAATGGATCGCCAGTCTAGTATTGGAGGGCAGCGTGGAGGGTAAAATCGTAGAGGGAGACCAAGAGATGAACACACTAAGCAGATTCAGAAGGATGTAGGCTGCAGAAGGTACTGGGAGATGAAGAAGCTTGCACAGGATAGAGTATCATGGAGAGCTGCATCAAACCAGTCTCAGGACTGAAGACCACAACAACAACAACGATACCAGCATCGTTGCACAACTGATTCAGCACTTACGGTTTGCGTGGGTATTCTACTAAAAACCACACAGCCACTTTGAAGGCCACAATTTCATCCCTATCCACTCGCTCAGTTGCCTATAGGGAGCACGAGTGCACCTCCATGGCACTCACTGCGTACGTCTGCACCACACTGAGGCTTCAGACTATGAGCATTTCTTATTATAGGATGGACACAGATGGCTCTCTGATAGCTATGCCATTACGATATCTATTGGCGGATGACACTAAGGCCGTTATCAGTACATCTACTATACACCAGGTGACAAATGCCGTTATCGCATGAAAATCGGCGTCTTCTTTCCTGGTGTACCATTTTTTCCGACAGTGTACGTACTACCCCCATTTATTTTAAACTAACGAAGTCAAATAAGCTGTAATGGACAGCGAGTGTTCATCGAAAACGAAATACCACCGAAAAAATAAACTGCAACCAACTACACTTTTTGAATGACTGATGCATTCCGGCATAGGTACTTTCGATCCTAGGCCCATCGACAGACGACTTAGAGGATTTCTCGTTGAGATTTTCCATTTTTGTTCTCCATTTGTTGTGCTGTACTTCTTGATATTTATTTCGATACATTTGGGAATCATTTTTTCCACTGGAATTTTTTTAAGTGCAGGTGCTGGGATTGCTTCAATTACCTGAAATTTGCGGTTTCTAAGATCTTATACGGTCCATGCTCATATTTATAGTGATGTATGAGAACTGAGGATGACTGCAATAACAGCTGACAGTTGTATGTTCATCCACAGCATCTGAGTTCAGCTCTGAGTTGGAGACTTCTGACTGCGCAGCTCTAGTGTTCACAATGACGCCTATGGAGCAAGAGCTCACTAAAACACCCCAGGAGAAAGTGTGTTCACTAGGATGCACCTGGAGCAAGTGCCTTCTTATCATTCCCTACAAAACTTAGCTGGTTCTGCCAGCACTGGAACCTACCCAGCCATCTGCTACCTAGCTTGCAAGTTCAGACCAATGACAATTTAATAAATATGCTAACAAATTCTCTATTTTATTTCTATTTTATTTTAATTGAGAAGCAAATCTCCAAGGTTGTGGAACGCTTCAGTACATAACATAAAAGTTATAACAGATAAAATAAAATGTCCATGAACCCAAAGAAAGACGAGCCATAATTTTATGTAAACGCAGTCAAAAATACAACACAGGAATCAACCTAATTTTTCAAGGAACTCTTCGACAGAATAAAAAGAGTGACCCACACGGAAACTTTTCAGTTTCGATTTGAAAGCACACGGATTACTGGTAAGATTTTTTGTATCTTATTGAAAAAGGATGCAGCAGTATACAGCACACCTCTCTGCACAAGAATCGAGAAAGTGCGATCAAAATGCAGATTGGATTTTTGCCTAGTATTAACTGAGTGAAAGCTTCTAATTCATGGGAATAAGCTGATACTGTTAACAAGAAACGACAGTAAAGAACATATACACTACTGGCCATTAAAATTGCTACACCACGAAGATGACGTACTACAGACCCGTAATTTAACCGACAGGAACGGGATGCTGTGATATGGAAATGATTAGCTTCTCAGAGCATTCACACAAGGTTGGCGCCGGTGGCGACACCGACAACGTGCTGACATGAGGAAAGTTTCCTACCGATTTCTCATGCACAAACACCAGTAGACCGGCGTTGACTGGTGAAACGTTGTTGTGATGCCTTGTGTAAGGAGGAGAAATGCGTTTCCGACTTTGATGAAGGTCGGATTGTAGCCTATCGCGATTGCGGTTTATCGTATCGCGACATCGCTGCACGCGTTGGTCGAGATCCAATGACTGTTAGCAGAATATGGAATCGGTGGGTTCAGGAGGGTAATACGGAACTCCGTGCTGGATCCCAACGGCCTTGTATCACTAGCAGTAAAAATGACAGGCATCTTATCCGCATGGCTGTAACGGATCGTGCAGTCACGTCTCGATCGCTGAGTCAACAGATGGGGACGTTTGCAAGACAACTACCATCTGCACGAACAGTTCGACGACGTTTGCAGCAGCATGGACTATCAGCTCGGAGACCATCGCAGCGGTTACCCTTGACGCTGCATCACAGACAGGAGCGCCTGCTATGGTGTACTCAACGACGAACCTGGGTGCACGAATGGCAAAACGTCATTTTTTCGGATGAATCCAGGTTCTGTTTACAGCATCATGATGGTCGCATCCGTGTTTGGCTATATCGCGGTGAACGCACATTGGAAGCGTGTATTCGTCATCGCCATACTGGCGTATCACCCGGCGTGATGGTATGGGGTGCCATTGGTTACACGTCTCGGTCACCTCTTGTTCGCATTGACGACACTTTGAACAGTGGACGTTACATTTCAGATGTGTTATGACTCGTGGGTCTAACCTTCATTCGATCCTTGCGAAACCCTAAATTTCAGCCATTACATTTGATCTTACATACACCTGAACCCTGAAATTTATTCCTACTATTACGTATTCTGTGCCGGAGCTTCAATTTTAACGTGTTATTTGTTCGGAACCCTATTTTAACGTCGGATTTACGGAAGCATCTTTAAATTTTCTCTGTAATTCTTCCATTGTAAGTAAAAGCCACATTTTTTTCTTGTTGTTTCTCTTAACTGCGACTTGACTTCCTTTTATTTGTTTCATTTGCCTCTTCTTTACCTTCCTATAAATATTCATCACCTGCTTACATATAAGATCAAATGTAATCACTGCTGTAAACAATATATAGGGCAGACTGGTAGGAACTTTGAAACCAGATTCAGGGAGCACACCTACTCTCAAAACAAAACAGCTTTTGGGGCGCATATGACTGCGTCAAAGCACTCAGTCACGAACATTGAACACAATTTAGACATCCTGCTTAGAGCTCATAAGGGACGGTTTCTTAACATTTTGGAAGAAACTGAAACATACACCCACAAAAATAAAGATCCGGATTTAATCCTCAACGAGCAAGTCGAATTCAATCATAACGCCTATTTTAGCATTTATGATGACTTACTAAGATGACAACTGTTGCGTGTGGAGATCCAGGCCGAGGGATGAGAGATGGTGCGCGGTGGAGAAGCCGGAAGATGCGTGCAGCGCCTGGCGTCGTTGACGGGGCCCTCCTGTGCGGCCCTCTTGCCCGCGGCGATGGACATCAGACGACTGAGCGGACCGCGGCACAACACCGAAATGGCGGAAACCACGGAAGCAGACCGTAGAGGAAAACAAGTCCACACCAGCACCATAGATATATAGATCGCCCAATGTTTTTCAGATCGTATAATAATGATAATTTTATTGTTTTTTAATTTTGATTAGTACAGATTTTAACCTTGACACCTACGTATTTTAATTAAGTATTTTTTGATAAAAAAATCAAAAAAATCTACTGAATATAATATGTGCAAATGGAATGTAACAAATGTACCAGACGCCACCTTTCGGTAGTTGTGTTATAATTAATATAAATGACGTGCACTCTGCCAACCAATTTTGTGTGACGCGGCATGTGAAATTTGCTGGATTTGGACGGGTTACTCCTGTAACTGAAATATCAGTTACGTTCTGGTACATTTGATGTTGATTAAATAGGATGACAAAGATTTGCTTCCGGAAAATAGTAAATTAGTATCATTATTGTTACAGATCTGAACATGGTTCTGAATGAACCAAAACCGGTCATATGAATTTAAAAACATTGCAATCAAGACGGATTATAAATAACATTATAAAATCACTGATTGCTGTTATCCCATCAGACATTATGTCTGTTTTTGCATAAAATTATTAGTTAATGCTAGAGTGGAAGAAGCAGTTGTGTAAAGAAGGTTGAAACGATGTGGATGAGAAATGTTGCTATCAGAATGGACGGTAGATATACCAAGAACTTCCTATTGGATGAGAAGAGGAAATTTCAGAGATGACCAGTATTATTCCAGTGCAAGTACGTGCCCACAGGCAGCTGTGCTCTGCCAGTAGTGGTGGGTGGAGGTTGGCAAATAGCTGAGGCCTGTCCAGTAAGGCAGCTGGGCCATGGAGCAGGTGACTATAGTGCTCTGGTAACGTGGCCTCAGGCATGAGTGGCCTAGTGGTTCATGCCTCCACGAATATGTGTATATGGCTACCTCGTCAGTAGCCTATTGTAGCTACACCTGCTCATGAGGGAACTGACTGGCACACCCTAGCACCTGTGCTTCCTAGGGCAGGACTGGAACAGCCTAACTGGACAGTGAGTTGATGGCAGTATACAAATTGAAAGAGGAACATGGATGAGTATATCTGAAGACTGCAACACATACACAACTATTGGGTAAGTCTTTATTCCGCTGTTAAGTGTCAAAGTATAATGACTTTTCTGGAGACTAGAAATCTACTCTGTAGGAATCAGCATGGGTTTCGAAAAAGACGGTCATGTGAAACCCAGCTCGCGCTATTCGTCCACGAGACTCAGAGGGCCATAGACACGGGTTCACAGGTAGATGCCGCGTTTCTTGACTTCCGCAAGGCGTTCGATACAGTTCCCCACAGTCGTTTAATGAACAAAGTAAGAGCATATGGACTATCAGACCAATTGTGTGATTGGATTGAGCAGTTCCTAGATAACAGGACGCAGCATGTCATTCTCAATGGAGAGAAGTCTTCCGAAGTAAGAGTGATTTCAGGTGTGCCGCAGGGGAGTGTCATAGGACCGTTGCTATTCACAATATACATAAATGACCTGGTGGATGACATCAGAAGTTCACTGAGGCTTTTTGCAGATGATGCTGTGGTGTATCGAGAGGTTGTAACAATGGAAAATTGTACTGAAATGCAGGAGGATCTGCAGCGAATTGACGCATGGTGCAGGGAATGGCAATTGAATCTTAATGTAGACAAGTGTAATGTGCTGCGAATACACAGAAAAATAGATCCTTTATCATTTAGCAACAAAATAGGTCAGCAACTGGAAGCAGTTAATACCATAAATTATCTGGGAGTACGCTTTAGCAGTGATTTAAAATGGAATAAGCATATAATGTTGATCGTCGGTAAAGCAGATGCCAGACTGAGATTCATTGGAAGAATCCTAAGGAAATGCAATCCGAAAACAAAGGAAGTAGGTTACAGTACGCTTGTTCGCCCACTGCTTGAATAATGCTCAGCAGTGTGGGATCCATACCAGATAGGGTTGATAGAAGATATAGAGAAGATCCAACGGAGAGCAGCGCGCTTCGTTACAGGATCATTTAGTAATCGCGAAAGCGTTACGGAGATGATAGATAAACTCCAGTGGAAGACTCTGCAGGAGAGACGCTCAGTAGCTCGGTACGGGCTTTTGTCAAAATTTCGAGAACATACCTTCACCGAAGAGTCAAGCAGTATATTGCTCCCTCCTACGTATATCTCGCGAAGAGACCACGAGGATAAAATCAGAGAGATTAGAGCCCATACAGAGGCATACAGACAATCCTTCTTTCCACGAACAATACGAGACTGGAATAGAAGGGAGAACCGATAGAGGTACTCAAGGTACCCTCCGCCATACACCGTCAGGTGGCTTGCGGAGTATGGATGTAGATGCAGATGTAGAAACAGCTGATGACGAATACTATGAATAGGTAAAATAGATGAGCATGTCAGATCAGACGCACAGAAGGCGATTTTTATATTAAGCTAATGAAGATTTCTCGACAAGTACCGTAAGTCTTTAAAGGAAACCACGTACAACCAAATGTGACCATTTCAGGAGTATTGATCCAGCATTAAGCAGGCGTTAAAGCAGACTCTGTATCAAAAGAAACGAATTGCTAGTTCAGTACCAAATCAGTAAAGCCCACACCAAAGCGTAACATATGCTCGAGTAACTTAAATGGGAATCATTGGAAGAGAGGTGGCACTGTTCTTGCAAATCTCTGGTATGTACAATATCGTTGATTTCCGTGAAGAGTTCATCTAATGTAATTTCGATAAACGACACTCCTATCTTCCTCTCTAGATGATGGTATTGAAGCTGATCAAAACGTCTTACGATTTCGACAAACTCATCCGACCTGAAGCACAAGAACTGTGAGTTGCCCAAGGTCACGCCAAAGGTTGTCCTGTTTGAAGATGTGCCATGTATCAAGCAAAAGTTTTGCGGCTAGAGGTGACATACACTACGTGGTATAAAGGATCCGGACGATCTTCTGTAATGCTGAATTGACTACTAGATTTCACGGGCTGTGGGCTTACCTGTATAACATGTGCTAGACGCTCAGTCAAAAATATGGGAACAAAGTGTGATTGTGTACATCAACACCTAGAAGCATGTCGCTGTGAACTGTTTGTGCGGAATACATCTCTGGTAATTGTAACAGTCTACAGATCCCCTCTGGGATACTTTCAGATCGTAATGAGAAATGTAGATACGACGTGTAACCACTTGTCAGACAAGAAGAAACAGGTAGTAGTTTAAGGAGATTTCAAAGCAGATTTCTTGAAAGGTACAGACAGGTGAAATGAACTGGAATCGTTATGTGGTGTTTTAATCTAATTTCAGTAGTTAACTTTCCAGCCTACGTGCAGCAAGATAGTAGGACCCTGACTAATAACATTTTTATAGACAGTGCTCAAAATCTGATCATGATGCACAAATAATGCAAATAAACAATGTACCACCTCGCAGGCCTCAAGCAGATTCAGTCAAAGCGGTGGGGCATATTAATGAGAACAGGATACTAATTTTAAGAGCAATTTCAGAGAAGTGGTATGGGAAGAGGTATATTCCGGAAGAGGTGGTGCTGCCAAATTTAGTTCATTCCACGATAAATTT
Organism: Schistocerca cancellata; assembly: GCF_023864275.1. NCBI lineage: Eukaryota > Metazoa > Arthropoda > Insecta > Orthoptera > Acrididae > Schistocerca > Schistocerca cancellata. Next base: position 105,187,353 of record NC_064634.1, read on the forward strand.
GTGTTAGTATTTGAAAGCAGCTTCCCTGAAGAGTTAACCAGAAAACACTTTAAAAAAAAGTAAGGGGAAAAGTAAAGAGAAGTAAAATCTCACGTAAGAGAAAGAGGGAAATTTGTATGAAAGCTAAAATATGTCAAGATCTGACATTAATCGTGTACTACAAAAATATCTTAAAGTTTTAAGAAAAAATTATCAAAATTTCCAGAAATACACATGTCGTAAGAGAAACTAATAAAGCAGTTAATAAGGCTACAGCTATTTGGGATATTCTCAAATGGGAAATAGGACTGCCAGTCACTGTACGAATTACTGCAACGATTAAATCAAATAACAATGTCGTGTTTGATAATTTACAAGTTGCGAATAATTTTAACAATCATTTTATAATTGCAGAACCAAATATTTGTTTACATGGTTCAGTTTAAGAAGCAAGAGACCATATTAAAAATATTCTTCTTCAAAATTCTAAGGAAGTGGGAGTAGCGGTATCATCCTCCAATGATATCAACAGAACTACAAAAATTCTGAAAACCGAAAGCTCATACAGGGTTGATGGAATATCAAACAGAATTCTGAAATTTTGTTCTGACTTAGTAAGTAATGTCCTTGCTGATATATGTAATGCATCACAGGTACAGGGTATTTTCCAAATAAGTTGAGATATGCGATTGTTAAACCCCTTCATTAGAAAGGTGACAAGGAAGACTTACATAAATACCGTTCAATTTCCTTACTGACACCTTTTTCCTAATTATTCCAAAAAGGAATGTACTCAAGAGTAATCTCACATGTACTTTCCGATAATTTACTTATCATTTCACAGTTTGTATTCCGGAAAGAGAATACATTGTCTCATAGGATATCACAACTCTTAAATGATAAATGACGTTTGTATTTTTTGTAATCTTTTCAGGGGGTATGACTTTGCTAATCATCTTATACTCCTAGAAAACTGTAAATTTTATCGAACTCAGTGCTTCACATATAACTGGACTGAATAATACTTAATAAACAAAATTCAAAAAGTTGAGCTAAATAATTCAAACAACAAAAGATAATTCAAACAACAAAAGACAGAAAAATTTACTGACTGAGAAGAAATCCAAAGGGAGCCCCACAGCCTTAAACTTTCGGCTTCACTCCTATTCCTAATGTATGTGAATGACCTTACACATAACAATCCACAGATTTTTTTTTCCTTTCTTGCAGACGATATTTGTATTATAATGAATGCTATCAGAGAGAAGGCAACAGAAAATGTTGTTAATGAAGCTGCAATCCTTTGACATATTCAGACACCTGAATGATATTGTTTCCCGTCGACATACTTGAAGTACTTAATGCGAATTGTCTGCATCAAGAAACAAAAATCACAATACACACGGGTAGAGAGCAGACTGGAGCCATAATACTTAGTAGCTATGAAACAGGACGGTGTATCATATCCGTCACTCTTTTTAAATTCTACATTGACAGCTTTATTAGACAATCTAAAACCAAGGACTAGTTGACTCGATAAAAAGAGAGACTTTTTGCTGACGACCAAGAAGCGAGGACGACCAGCGAAGGCCAGTACGTTGGATAGAACAGATACCTAAGGGCTGCATTATTTCTCACAGACAGACAAATTATTGCTTTTAAAGGAAAACAGACTGTGTGCTCCGAAGCAGTGCTAAATGGTCATGATATTCAGAAAGTTTCACAATTTATCTACTAATTTTTGTTAGGTAATCTACCAGCTTGAAAATGACCTACCCAATATATTAAATCATGGTAAGATTGTGTATTTAAGGCATAACTTGCCTAAAAGAAGGGATCATTGATAGTACACATCCCAAGATGCCAACGAATTGTCAGTTCGATTACGAAAGGATGTGTGGTTGACCTTCATGCTGGAGACCACGACAGTATGTGGTGAAATACACAAAACAGTAGGCAGCAAAGGGCAAAAAAAAAAAGAGAAACAAAATGTCGTTACGCAATGACTTCATCTGTTTTCACATACGCCTGAGAGACTACGAAAGCAAGATAAAACGCGGCCATGCCACTGACGTGAAATTTATGAGACCCATGGATGATTACAGCTTGAAGTGTCAGATAAGGAGTGAAAAATTCAGAGCTGAGCTGATAGTTCAGCCAGTCAACGAATTAATGACACAGAGTGCCTTGAACACGTCGACGGGATCACGGAAGGAATACAACAACTATATTTGACTACAATCCGCAAGCAAATCACATCCCTGAAGACCGCGAAAGAGATGGCCAGATAGAGATCGGAAACGGTGAAAGCACTAATCCTTGAAACGAAAAAGAAGAGAGAAAAATTAGCAGCTTCCTTTTCCGTTTTTACTGCCTAAAGGTATTAGTGTAAACTCTGTTATTCCTTTGGTATACTCTATCTTCCCTCGCAGTTGATAAAAGTAATCTCTCCGCACAGATCACTTACTTCGTCGCGTATTCTAGGATGTCATCTACGTATACCTCATATCTCAACCTACATTTCGTCACTCCTACAGACATACTATTCTCCCAACATATCACGCAAACATATCAGCCCACGTTCAGAGAGACGAAGGATCCAGTACCTTGAAGTACTGTGTTCGAACAGATTCACTGTTTTCCTGTACTTGTGCTACCTTCTACCCCTTGTGTGAAATTATAACGGCTTAAGGAGTGGTATGAAACGAAGTTTCATAAGCATTTGCTACACAGTCAATTTCTAGGGGCTGAAAGTCCATGTTTCGTGAAAATATATAAGAAAGAAACTTGGTACATCCCTAAAACAGGCCTTTGAGAGAGACAATGAAGTCAGGTTTCCAATATAATCACACAGACTGCTGCAAATTCATTGTCTGAGTCTTACAGAGGGATAACAGTATGAAAGAGGTGTTTACCACAAAAGAGGTAGCGTATATCTTTAATACTGTGGCTGCGAAGACGGCGCCAGTAAGAAAGGGAAAACCCTTGTAATGAATGCGTCTCCTACCCACCCGTTTCTCTTCTCTCCAGCTGTGGCGAATGCTGCAAGGCTTACGGCGGCAAAGCCCTATAAATTAAAACACCTCTGTGTGCGTATCAGTGTGCCCACAAAGAGTGCTTCATTTAGGCCATCCCAGTTCTGTAAATGAAAGTCTCTCCTACAATATATTACGGGACTGTTGCCAGCACCAGGAACGGCGGAATAGCTTCGTTTCCACCAGCGCACGAAATATGTTACCGCATCCATAACGTGCTTTTCAAGCAGGTATTCGACTTGCGTGAAGTACTGGTACCGACTATCCTACAGTTATGACCGAAATACATTGTGCGTACCTCGTGAAATATAAATCTTATTTTTATAGATGCTCTTACAGCATCTTCTATATTCCCTGATTCACATATGTAATTACACTCCTGGAAATGTAAAAAAGAACACATTGACAACGGTGTGTCAGACCCACCATACTTGCTCCGGACACTGCGAGAGGGCTGTACAAGCAATGATCACACGCACGGCACAGCGGACACACCAGGAACCGCGGTGTTGGCCGTCGAATGGCGCTAGCTGCGCAGCATTTGTGCACCGCCGCCGTCAGTGTCAGCCAGTTTGCCGTGGCATACGGAGCTCCATCGCAGTCTTTAACACTGGTAGCATGCCGCGACAGCGTGGACGTGAACCGTATGTGCAGCTGACGGACTTTGAGTGAGGGCGTATAGTGGGCATGCGGGAGGCCGGGTGGACGTACTGCCGAATTGCTCAACACGTGGGGCGTGAGGTCTCCACAGTACATCGATGTTGTCGCCAGTGGTCGGCGGAAGGTGCACGTGCCCGTCGACCTGGGACCGGACCGCAGCGACGCACGGATGCACGCCAAGACCGTAGATCCTACGCAGTGCCGTAGGGGACCGCACCGCCACTTCCCAGCAAATTAGGGACACTGTTGCTCCTGGGGTATCGGCGAGGACCATTCGCAACCGTCTCCATGAAGCTGGGCTACGGTCCCGCACACCGTTAGGCCGTCTTCCGCTCACGCCCCAACATCGTGCAGCCCGCCTCCAGTGGTGTCGCGACAGGCGTGAATGGAGGGACGAATGGAGACGTGTCGTCTTCAGCGATGAGAGTCGCTTCTGCCTTGGTGCCAATGATGGTCGTATGCGTGTTTGGCGCCGTGCAGGTGAGCGCCACAATCAGGAATGCAAACGACCGAGGCACACAGGGCCAACACCCGGCATCATGGTGTGGGGAGCGATCTCCTACACTGGCCGTACACCACTGGTGATCGTCGAGGGGACACTGAATAGTGCGCGGTACATCCAAACCGTCATCGAACCCATCGTTCTACCATTCCTAGACCGGCAAGGGAACTTGCTGTTCCAACAGGACAATGCACGTCCGCATGTATCCCGTGCCACCCAACGTGCTCTGGAAGGTGTAAGTCAACTACCCTGGCCAGCAAGATCTCCGGATCTGTCCCCAATTGAGCATGTTTGGGACTGGATGAAGCGTCGTTTCACGCGGTCTGCACGTCCAGCACGAACGCTGGTCCAACTGAGGCGCCAGGTGGAAATGGCATGGCAAGCCGTTCCACAGGACTACATCCAGCATCTCTACGATCGTCTCCATGGGAGAATAGCAGCCTGCATTGCTGCGAAAGGTGGATATACACTGTAGTAGTGCCGACATTGTGCATGCTCTGTTGCCTGTGTCTATGTGCCTGTGGTTCTGTCAGTGTGATCATGTGATGTATCTGACCCCAGGAATGTGTCAATAAACTTTCCCCTTCCTGGGACAATGAATTCACGGTGTTCTTATTACAATTTCCAGGAGTGTATATACGAGGCTATTTAGAAGCAGCCGGTATAACTGATACCATCGTTTTTATTTATTTATCATACAACTGAGGTGACAAACGTCATGGAATAACTCCTGATATCGTTCGGACCGTCTTTTTCGCGGCGTCGTGCAGCAACTAGACGCGGGATGGACTCAACGTTGGAAGCCCCGTTGCTGAAATAATGAGCCATGCTGCCTCTATGGCCGTCTCTAAATCCTAAAGTGTTGCCGGTGCAGGATTTTGAATGGAACTCTCGTCTTTGTCCAGTTAACGTCCGATGGGATTCTTTTCGGGCGATCTAGGTGACCAAACCATTCGGTCGAATTGTCCAGAATCTTCTCCAAATCAATCGTGAAAAACTGGCGCCCGTTGACATGACGCGTTGTCACCCATAAAAATTCTATCGCTGTTACGTAGTTCACGAATGGCTGCAAATTGTCTCCAAGTAGCAGCACTCCAGAGAACCCAGTTCATCGCAGGTAAACACAGCTCGCATCATTAAGAGGCCACCGCCAGGTTGTACAGTGCCTTGTTGAGAACTTCAGAGCATGGCCTCGTGGGGTCTGCGCCACTGTCGGATATTACTATCAGCTCATGCCAGCTGAAATCGGGACTCATCTTACCAGGTTCGAAATTTGCTCTGAGCACTATGGGACTTAACATCTGAAGTCATTAGTCCCCTAGAACTTAGAGCTACTTCAACCTAACTAACCTAAGGACAGCACACACATCCATGCCCGAGGCAGAACTCGAACCTGCGACCGTAGAGGTCTCGCGGTTCCAGACTGAAGCGCCTAGAACCGCTCGGCCACACCGGCCGGCCATCTTACCAGGACAAGCTTTCCAGTCGCCTAGCGTCCAACCGATATGGTCACCAGCGCAGAAGAGCCACTGTAGGCGATGTCGTGCTGTTAGCAAAGACACTCGCGTCTGTCGTCTCCTGTCATATCCCATTAACGACAGATTTCACCGCACTGTCCTAACGGGTGCGTTAGTCGTACGTAACACACTGATCTCTGTGGTTCTTTAACGCAGTGTTCCTTGTCAATTAGCGCTGGCAACTCTAGGCAAACGCCGCTGTTGTCGGTCGTTAAGTGAAAGCCGTCGGCCAGTGCGTAGTCTGTGGTGAGAGATAATGCCTGATTTGTGGTATTCTCACCACACTCTTGAGACTGTGGATCTCGGAATACTGAATTCCCTAACGACTTAAGGATTGGAATGTTCCATGCACCTATCTCCAACTACCATACCGCGTCCAAAGTCTGTTAATTCCCGTCGTCTGGCCAAAGTCATCTCGCGAAACTTTTCTCATGAATCACCTGAGGACAAATGAGAGCTCCATCCTTTTATCTGTTGTGTACGCGATACTACTGCCATCAGTATATATGCATAAAGCTGTCCCATGATTTTCGTCACCTCAGTGTATCCGCTGGGAAGACTACGAAATAAATCGTAAATTAGTTTATATCAGCTCACTGAACAGTAATAAAAGGAAATATAAACAAGTGACTTAATGTCTGTCAGTAGATATTGGAAAGAAATATTGGGAATTAACTCCCAGCGGATATCGAGATCATTACAGACGGACGGTGTTGCCGTCGTTTTGTCTCGGTGTCGTTCCGGAATTGGATGTGAGCCTTTAACTGCTGAAACAACTCATATTGTTGGTACCAGAATATCAGCTCGAATATTGATTGAACTCCAGAATTACACTGAACACCTAACTTTCTCTCTTTTTCTTTAATTCACTAATCGATACAACCCACTTTACTAACATTTGCTTTGTTGCTGTTATTCATGTTGAAAGAGGGACGTTAATCTTCCTGTCTTAGAATTTTGTGTTTTTATAATTTTGTAGATTTGTCAAGCTCTGCAGAGTATTGTCTCACTTCTTGTATTGTCGCAGTTCTTTCCATGCGAGGCAAGATCTCCCTCAGAATCGAAATTGTCTGCATCTTTTTCTAATTTTTACTGCATTTGATGTACAGTGCCGTATGTACCTGTAGCTTTCTATGCTAAACATGGACATCGCTTGACTAAATGAATATTTATGTAGTGACAAACACGTGAAGCTGGGTAAATACAAGCGTACCGCCCTGGTTTAGCTTCCAGGTCTAAAAAGAGCAATTCAGATTTCAAAGGTGGCTTCAGATGCCGCTAAGGCGCGGCGTTATCCATGCGGTTTCTGTAACTGGCTCTATTGCGACTGGCTCTTCCTGCTGCGAGCGATGAACACTTTCGTTCAAATTTCAGATGCTGAACCGATGAAAAATTTTGAGAACGCTTATACAAACGCCTTTCCTGTCGTCTGGTTGCATCACGAAAGAATTTGTCTCGTTGGATGATCGGTTCGCCCTCTCCAAGATTTTCGCTCTAAGTTGTTTGAGGCAAGACCGATTGGCCAGAAGATACCGGGACGCTGATGAATTAGAGTCGCAGCGGGGTCGCTGTGGTGCTGGTGAGAGTATGGTGTTGTGTCTGTGCACACTTAAACGGCGTATTAGATGGGAACCAACTCAAGCATTTCGCGTAAGGATCTTTTTATAACTTCGACGTAATATGTGAGGAGCGTAATGGTTTTCTCCCGATTCTTACTTATGTTATAGTTTCAATAAATTCAAATGAGGCAGAACTTTTTCTTTACCCAGACACGATTCACTTCATGCATCGTGATACTGATCAGGTTCGCGTTTCCTTTTCGCAACGCGGAACAAGCCAATTTCAACGTGTAAACTTTGTGGACAACGGCGCTCAGGTTGATGCCGCGTCCTTGATTTCAGTAAGGCATTTGCCACCGTCCCGCACTGCAGTTTAATGGAAAACCTACGAGCTTACGGAGGGTCGGAGCAGACCTGCGATTGGGTTCAAGACTTTCTTAAAGATAGAACTCAGCACATCGCTCTTAGTCGAACAAAATCGATAGATGTAAAAGTAATATCCGGAGTACCTCAGGGAAGTGTGATAGCACCGTTGCTGTTTACAATACGTATAAATGATCTAGTAGAAAGTGTCGGATGCTCTCTAAGGCTATTGGTTCAAATGGCTCTGAGCACTATGGGACTTGACTTATAAGGTCATCAGTCTCATAGAACTACTTAAACCAAACTAATCTGAGGACATTACGCACATCCATGCCCGAGGCAGGATTCGAACCTGCGACCGTAGCGGTCGCGCGGTTCCAGACTGTAGCGCCTAGAACCGCTCGGCCACTGCGGCCGGCTTTAAGTCTATTCGCAGATGATGCAGTTTTGTATACCAAAGTAGCAACGCCAGGAGGTAGTATTTGCTGAACTATCTGCAGAAAATTGATGATCGGTGCAGGCTCTGGCAGTTGACCCAGAACGTAAACTAATGTAACATATTGCGCAAACCTAGGAAAAGAAATCCACTACTGTACAGCTACATTATTGATGACAAACAGCTGGAGACAGCGTCTACAGTAAAATGTCTACGTGTAACTGTGAAGAGCGACATTAAGTGGAATGGCAATGAAAAACACATAGTGGGAAAAGCAGACACCAGGCTCAGATTGATCTTAAGGAAATCTAACTCATACACGAAAGAAGTGGCTTACAAGGGGCTTACTCGCCAGATCCTTGAGTATTGTTCATGTATCTGGGATCCCTATCAGGTAGGACTGATAGAGAAGATGGAGAAGATCGAACTAAGAGCGGCGCGTTTCGTCGCGGGATCGTTTAGCTGGCGAGAGAGCGTTACGGAGATGCTAAACAAACTCCACTGGCAGACGTTACAAGAGAGGCGGTGTGCATCACGGGGAGAGTTGCTATTGAAATATCGGGACAGTATTTCTCAGGAGGAGTCGGACAAAATATTACTTCCCCCCCCCCCCCCCCCACAAACATGTCGCATATTGACCACGATAAGAAAATTCGAGAAATTAGAGCCAATACAGGGGCTTACCGACACTCATTCTTCCCACGCACTATTCGCGAATGGAACAGGTTGGAGGGATCTGATAGTGATACCAAAAGTACCCAACGACCGGTGAAAATAAGCTGCGTTTGGTCAAGGCCACCACACGGCCATGGCGTACGTCCTACCAGTCATGCAGTCGGGATGAGGTTCTCCTCACTTGCATCCGAATCGGACACAGTCCTTTAACGCATGGTTTTTTTACTCCGGCGGAAGGACCCCCCAATCGGCAGTGCTTGTGGCGTCCAGATTACTGTCCGCCATATTCTACTTGACTGTCCTTTATTCTCTGACCAGAGGGCGGCGGTTTCCTTGCCACCGGATTTGCCCTATATTTTAGAAGACGACGCAACGACTGTGGTTAAGGTCTTACGGTTTTGTGTTCTGTCCAATTTGTTGCCTCGGATTTTAGGGAGAGGATTTTAATGTGCTGCTGGGTGACTGGCTCACCCAGGTATTAGGTAAGAGGTTCGCCAGTCACGATTACCTACTTGTTTCACTTCGATTTCTGTTCTCTTTTCCTTGTGTTTCCTTTCCTTTTTTAGTGCGTTTCTTTTCCACTTGTTTTGCCTCTGTATGTGAGGATTTGGAACTGCGTCAGGCCTGTGTCTTTTAGCCGTTCTCCCTGTTCGCTGTCCGTCTTCGTCCCTTCACCGCATGTGTTCCTGTTTCTATGCGTTTGGGCGCTGATGACCACGCTGTTTAGCGCCCGAAAACCTCAAACAACACACAGACAAACCACACACACACACACCATTAGCTTGCTTGCGGAGAATTATGTAGATGTAGATGCTTCAAAGTTATTGAATACAATGATGGATTAGAAGCGCGACACCAAACAGTAATTAATGTAGAGTAATGAAATTTCTGGAATACACTTGTCTAGGCAATATACACTCCTGGAAATTGAAATAAGAACACCGTGAATTCATTGTCTCAGGAAGGGGAAACTTTATTGACACATTCCTGGGGTCAGATACATCACATGATCACACTGACAGAACCACAGGCACATAGACACAGGCAACAGAGCATGCACAATGTCGGCACTAGTACAGTGTATATCCACCTTTCGCAGCAATGCAGGCTGCTATTCTCCCATGGAGACGATCGTAGAGATGCTGGATGGTTGCGAATGGTCCTCGCCGATACCCCAGGAGCAACAGTGTCCCTAATTTGCTGGGAAGTGGCGGTGCGGTCCCCTACGGCACTGCGTAGGATCCTACGGTCTTGGCGTGCATCCGTGCGTCGCTGCGGTCCGGTCCCAGGTCGACGGGCACGTGCACCTTCCGCCGACCACTGGCGACAACATCGATGTACTGTGGAGACCTCACGCCCCACGTGTTGAGCATTCGGCGGTACGTCCACCCGGCCTCCCGCATGCCCACTATACGCCCTCGCTCAAAGTCCGTCAACTGCACGTACGGTTCACGTCCACGCTGTCGCGGCATGCTACCAGTGTTAAAGACTGCGATGGAGCTCCGTATGCCACGGCAAACTGGCTGAAACTGACGGCGGCGGTGCACAAATGCTGCGCAGCTAGCGCCATTCGACGGCCAACACCGCGGTTCCTGGTGTGTCCGCTGTGCCGTGCGTGTGATCATTGCTTGTACAGCCCTCTCGCAGTGTCCGGAGCAAGTATGGTGGGTCTGACACACCGGTGTCAATGTGATCTTTTTTCCATTTCCAGGAGTGTATTTAAGTGATTAACATTGTAAAATCAAAGATTAATGTGTGCGCGAGATAAGTCATAGCAAATGTGAAATTAATAATAGCCAGTATAACGGCCAAATTACCAAATGCAAGCATGCAGCCATGCATGCCTTCTGTTGTACTGGTGCCGGATATCAGTTTGTCGGTTGGAGTTCCATGCCTATTGCGCCTGGTCAGTCAATACAGGTACGGTTAATGATGGTTATGGCTGACTGCTTGTTTGATTTGGGGGAAAGGTGGACCAAACAGCTGGGACATCAGTCCCATCGGATTAATAAAGTATGGGGAAGGATGTCGGCCGTGCCCTTTGAAAGGAAGCATCGCGGCATTTGGTCGAAGCGGTTTAGGGATATCAAGGAAAACCTAAATCAGTATGGCGGGACACGGTTTGAACCGTCGTCCTCCCGAATTTAGTTGTCGATGAGGCTGGAGTTGTCGTCCGGTGATGGCCCTTATGTGCTCTACTGGAGACATAATTGGTGATCGAGCATGCCAAGACAGCGAGCGTATCAATACTTCGGTAGAGCATGTCGGGTTACAACAGAAGTATGTGTATGAGCGTTATCCTGTCGGAAAATAGCCTTTAGAATGCTGTTCATGAGTGGCAGCACAACAGATCGAATCACAAGATTGGCTGCGTGGAATAGCCACTAAAGTGCTCCTGCTGTCATAGGAAATCACACAAACGTTTTAGCTGCACACCTTCGACTGACCTCCTTCCAACCAACGCACAGCCATCACTGGTGGGGCAGAACCAGCTCCCATCACAAAACACAACAGAACTCCACACTCCCCTCTAATCAGGTCACGCTTGACACGACCGAAATTGTGTGACCTCTGGTAGTCTATAGATATGTTAAACCTTACAGAATTTAAGTTAGCCTCTTACTTCTGTAGACAACCTATGGAGAAAGGAGGAGTTGCCACATTTGTTAAAAACAGTTTTAAATTTAAAAATACTGACATTAATATATTTTGCTTAGAGCAGCACTTAGAAGCATGTGCAACAGAGATAGAATTTAATAATAGATCCTTTATAATAATAGCCATATACAGAGCACCTTCAGGAAATTTCAACCTGTTTATAAACGGTCTTGAAAATTTATTATCTCATCTAAAATTAAAAAAACAAAGAACTAGGCGTTGCTGGTGATTTTAATATAGATGTCCTGAAAGACACTGTCAGTGAACTGTTAATGAAATCAGTTACATTGTCATTCAATTTAATTTCTACTACAAATTTTCCAACTAGGGTATACAAATATCTAAGACTGCCATTGATAATATCTTTATAGACAATTCAAGGCAATTACGCCACAGTACAAACCCAGTAGTACATGGGCTATCTGACCATGATATGCAACACCTAACATTAAATTTTGAAAATTGTCAGGGTAAACACGTACCAGAAGTGAGTACAGAAGGCCAATAAAACAGTCAAAAACTGACAAATTTAGGAGATTGCTCAAAGGAATTAACTGGATGGATGTTTACAGCATCCAAGACACAAATGGATAATACAAATTATTCATTAATATAGTTAGCACCTATCATGGTATAAGTGTATATTTTTTATTTTTATAATTATATATTTTATGATTTTGGTTGGGGTGGCTTTAAATATTGTGGGCTAGCATGAGACTTTTAATTAACTTATACCGCGATAACAGTCGCACGGACATCGGCTGCCCCGAAGTGTGCACGATGTAATATTTTTTAAACACAGCGCGCGACTCACCACCTAATAATAAATAGTTTGCGTGGGCGCTGCTATTTAGGAATGAAAATATGCGTATTCTTACGCAAACTGTAATTACTAATATGGGTCTCAGGGGCTACTGGTTATTCATGTACCAAATTACACAAACATTAACTGAGATATTGCGGAATGTAATGCTTTTCAATATTTATTTTTTTATTATTTGCAAGGCAAAACTAGAGAGAATCTCGTCTGCCGTTAGGCTGCCAAAATGAAACACTGAACTCACTCAGTATTCTAAATATTAATAAACTAAATCTATTTTGACTCGTTTTAACTTTGAAATTAATGAAAGATCAAAATTGAGAAGTCTCTCGCATTTACATTTAATATTATGACATGATATTTTAATTAAATAATACAGTCAGCGTAATGGCCGACTGATCCTGCTAGGGGAGATGAACTCCCAACACTACGAAGTGCTGTAAAAATTTTGTTAACTATAATTAATGGTTGCAATCATGAGAGGTGACAACTAAGTCAATAATACATACTTTCTAATGACAATTTCTATTATATTTTTCAAAATACAGATAAAACGTTAATTATCAGACAGTACTACAATGGCGGCCTACCGCTAGACGAAACAAAACAGGAGAGCTCGTTCAATCAAAGCATTGTCTCTGATCTTCATGGCCTATGTTACACAGAGGTTATACCAAAAAAACTGTGTTTTGTTAATTACATTGATATTTGTGTTTTGATAATAATAACTTACGTTCTTTACTGTTTGTTACACATCGCGCGCACGTACACAGTCTTGAAATAATTTAAAATTCACATGGCTCATAACAATAACTTCCTTTCCCTTTCCTCCAAACCTCCATGTATGCGACGTACCGTCACATGGGCCCCCTAGTGAGGGTGTACTTAAGGTGATTTACTACTTTATGTACAGACTCACTACCGTGTTACATCATTATATAAGTGTTGATTTTTCCATGATTAAGGTAGGTACATTTGTGTTCAAGTCACAGTTAAATGAATGGTTGTATTCATACTCTGTCGTTCGTATGTTTCAGATATGTTTTGATCTCATTGTTACAGGTGAGTTCATCTACTAGTTCCAACTCTATTTTTCATCAGGAATGTGAACAATTCGGAATCCTACAGACCCGGTACAAATTTGCTTACGCTCCCTCATTTGGGTCACAGGCGTAAGGAAAAACGAAACGGGTCAAAAACCTCGCCCGGAGCCTTCGAATTGTTGACACTCAGTCTCTTTTTACATTATTTATGCTGATAATATGTGCATTGAATTAATCAGCAAAGAAAAATATACATCTATATATACATACAACAAGAAATAGATGTTAATTGAAATTACGTACACAGTACGTTTGTCTTGAACTATTAACTTATTTTTGCGCAAAATGTCTGTCAGTGCTTTCACGTACACATATACATTACAATAAGAAACATACAGTCACTGTAATTGATTTCTGTGTCCTTTGCACAATATGTCTGTTACGAATTTACGTTCTAGTCGGTATTTATTAATTCGTCGTCAGCCATAAATACATTTCGAAATTGCATCGAAGTAAGAGTCGTGTATTGTTGAGCTGTCGGCGAATCGTTGATGGCGACGACAGAAGCGTGTGCGACAGCCTGCCACAGTTAGAGACAGTTCGTTGACCTCCGCTGTGACGTCAGCGCAAACAGCTGGCGATCAGTCGACAGACGCGGCGCATCAGCTGTGCAGTCAGGAACATCTGCCGGCCGCTCGCCTCGCGTATCAGTTCATCAGCAAAACAAGACAAATACACATATCGCAAGTGCTGAAAGAAATGATATTATTTTTCAAGCACTCCACAGTCACCCGTGTTTACTGTTTCTGAATGCACTGATATAATGTACGAACGTACGAGGTCCAGTTCTTTAAATAAGTTTCTGGCTCGAACTCACGCATTTCACTACTCGGATTTAATCATTGTTTTTTGCTAAGTGATCACTACTCAGCACTCCACACTGTCAGTGTGGTGAGTGTTCATGCGAGTACCTTGATGTGACACTGTTCACTTCACTATATGTGGCCTGCGTTACTTCTAGCGTGCGTTTGTCGGTCCCAGAATCCGCAGTTCGCTGTGCGCTACCCGTAGCGTCCATTCACAGTCCACTGGGAGTATTCCGTCCACAGCAACATTTTTCCACACTATGGATGTCAGTATTATTTCGCATATTAAATTGTTTCTTGCGGAAGGCACCACCATGTATACTGTTAATTTTATTCATCTTAGTTCACTGTACTCAGACAACAGTTTTTCACTGCTAAATACAGTCAACACTCAGTGTGTTATCACACAGTTTACTGTTCACTTTTTTCCATCACATTCCAATTAGTGACTCAGTTTATCCATATTGCACTAACTAAGCGTCCGGATAGTCTCACTTGTAAATTGGAACATATTTTAACACCTATTACTTGAGCTACATAAGAAATATGGCTCTCACTTTTCACAATCGTATTTTATACGCAACACAAATCAGATTTTCTTCTTGGTATGTCTTATCACTCTGTACTGATTGATCCAGTTGGAACCTCTTATTTAAAGTGTCGACCAATTGGTCTTTCTGGACTCGTGAGTTCAGCAGGTTTTGTACATATGTTCTTTATATTCATTCAACACTGATTCGTTGCTTTTATTGTTGCTGCGTTTGCAGTTGCCTTGCTTATAAGGGTGTAACTGCAGGCGCTTCTGAGCTGGGATCTGTGCAGATGTTAACTTGTGTCATACCTTCAGGTATTATACTGTTTAGAGTATACGTCATTCTATTTCTCGCATTCGGTAAATGATACGCTGCTAGTACGCGTTTCCGAGAACCATGCACAATGCCTCTCTCTCATTTCTACCTTTGTGCAAAGTGCCATTACGCGGATTCATTTACTAATACTTTATTTGATTGCACTCGTTTAAATTCATGACAATCATTCACAAGCAACACACTCATACAGATACTTAAAAACTACCACATATATAATAAGCATATACACAAAATTAAACATACATGAAATAAATCTTTATTAACTATGTATTTACACCTTTCCTACGGTCGGCCTTTTAGACCACGGCATAGAGTAGGTAGCACGACAGAATGTTTGATGGGGCTTAACCTGCATATAAAATTTATATCCCTTAATGATTTCTGGTTTCTCTGAGAACACTTCTACAATTTGATTTAATACTTAAGTCAGCTTGTTGTGACAGGCTTAAGTAAGATGATTCGCCTACTTTTTCTTCAATTTGCTGTTTGATAGTGACAGCTTCCGACTCCCAATCGGGTTCCTGATCATTACTATTTTGATTAATGATACAGTCATTGATATATAATGTATCTGGATCACTTACAGTTACTCGGACATTCCGGCAGTAATTTATATACGCGTGCGGAGTTCTTATCAGTGCCAGGTCAATTTGTCGGTTTAGATAGGTTAAAGTGCATCTGGCTCGGGAGAGGTCAATTTTTGCCTTCAATGCCCTAAGCGCGTCAAGGCACAGGATGCAAAGTACTGTGAGATTTTTGACCACCATGAATGAGCACAGTATGGCTTCGTTTTCCTGGGAAATCTCTGCCTGCACCTGATTCTTGTATTAGCTGCACCCTGCCCCGTAGGGCACCTACTATCTTACAATTTTCTACTGACAGGCTCGGTAACTTTTTCACACGATCCACGCACTTGAATAACTGCTCATTAATACAAGAAGGAAATGGTTCAAATGGCTCTGAGCACTATGGGACTCAACTACTGTGGTCATAAGTCCCCTAGAACTTAGAACTACTTAAACCTAACTAACCTAAGGACATCACACACATCGATGCCCGAGGCAGGATTCGAACCTGCGACCGTAGCGGTCGTGATGTTCCATACTGTAGCGCCTTTAACCGCTCGGCCACTCCGGCCGGCAATACAAGAAGCACTCGCCCTTGTATTCAATATTATTATCACTTCGACCCCATTTATCTTTGCCACAAAGGCAACCTGCACATGTTCTATTTCTTGTTGGTCCGCAGGTCGTGGATCAACTGTCAGTTCATCTTTCATCTCGCATCCGTCCTTGTGGCGGAGGATATTAACCCCCACATTCTGTCTGCACCCCTCTTTCATCTTTCCGACCGTCTGGGAAGGACCTACAGAGGTCGGCCAGAGTTTGTCGTACCCTGCCGACACGTGACCAGACACATCGGTTATTCGAACATTATCAGTCACAAGTGGTGACGTGCACTGCGGTGCGTACACGTGTGACTGATTGTTCGGAGGCTGAGGTGGAGGCGGCGGCATCGGGATGACATTGATGTGATTAACAGGCACATGACCTGACGGCTTGTTTTGATGTCCCTGCCAGGTAGCTGGCCCTGCCCGTTGCCACTGCTCATTGTTAGTTCCCATATTTTTATTGCCGAAGTTGGAGTTTCCACCCCCTTTCCTCGCTCTTTATATTGTAGTTTTCTCCTCTTTTTGGTGAAGACGGGTTTGACTGGCCATGTTGGTACGTATTGTATCCAGAGCTGTGCCAGTGACCATCCACAGTGGGCACACTATTCATAGTGTTTCCTTTCTTAGTTAAGTTTTCCCATTGCGAATATTCGTCACTCTTTGAATACCCGTTCTTACGAGGGCTGTTATTGGATTGGTTTTTTCCTTTACCGTTCGCTTGTCCGTTGTTTGTACTCCACTGATCTCCCTGCCTGGCATCCTCGTGTATTAAATCGAGGGAGTCTATGGTTGCCATAAACAACTCCAAGTCCGTGTCAGGGACGTGTGCGAGGTTCTCTCTTATCGTTACAGGCAGTTTGTAAGTAGCCTGTTTAGGTTTTTATGTTGGTAACGCCACGTAGCGCTCTATATGAAAATCACTGACTGTGCTATGTGCAGTCTGTGGCTGGTTTGCATTGTTAAAATTTGCTATTGTAGTGTTGGCAGTTGGCTGTTAACAGCGCGTAGCGTTGCGCAGTTGAGGGTGAGCCGCCAGCAGTGGTGGATATGGGGAGAGAGATGGCGGAGTTTTGAGAGCAGATGATCTGGACTTGTGTCCATCAGAGACAGTAAATTTGTAAGACTGGATGTCATGAACTGATATATATATTATGACTTTTGAACGCTATTATGGTAAATACATTGTTTGTTCTTTATCAAATCTTTCATTTACTAACTATGCCTATCAGTAGTTAGTGACTTCATTAGTTAGAATCTTTTATTTACCTGGCAGTATTGGCGCTCGCTGTATTACAGTAGTTTGAGTAACGAAGATTTTTGTGAGGTAAGCGATTTGTGAAAGGTATAGTTTAATGTTAGTCAGGGCCATTCTTTTGTAGGGATTATTGAAAGTCAGATAAACACTGCGCTAAAAATATTGTGTGTCAGTTTAGTGTTGATCAGAATAAGTAAAGAGAGTAATGTCTGAGTACGTTCAGTTTTGCTCAGCTGTTTGAAAAGCAAATAATGTAAGAGGTTTATTAGCACAGTCATTCACAAATTTTTCTAAGGGGACGTTTCATATGTCGACCCTTAGCTGAGGATACCTCACTGGAATCTTCTGATTTTTTCTTGTAGTTTGTGTAATTAGTGTAGCTTTTGTTTACTGCTAGCGCGTAATTGCTGAGAGAATCTCCTTTGTAGTTGCAGTCTTTCATTGTTGTACAGTAAAACAGTTGTGGCATGCATGTAGATTTGCACCAAGTATTTCGCATCTGCGCTTGCGATTAACTAGATATTATTTTCAGTGCTATGTTAATGTGTTCTCTCATTTTTGCTCTTCAAATTTTGCTTTTCTTGTTATCGTGTGAAATACGTGATCATTATGGCGTGTGAAAAACGTAACACTAGGCTCCAAAGTAAATTGAGAAAAGATAGTCACCACGAGCGTAGCTTATCAGCACCACTGTGTAATGAATTAACGGACTTTCAAAGTAGTGATTTGGTAATTGTGCATAGGGAAATGGAGCAGGCGGCAAACAATGGAGTAGACAGCGAAACAATTAGTGAACAGGGAAGCATTATCGATCGATCGGTCGGCAACAGCTCGCCCCAGAAATCCGAAAGGACAGGACACAATCTTGCAAATACTGCAGATTCAGGTTTTGGGTCCTCACCGTTTTTTCAAATGAGTCAAGACACATTTTCTGTTTGTCAAAATGTGAATGTTGCCGGTCAAAATGCACTGCCAAAAAGCATAGAGAAACAGATTCCAGACACTATTACATTATTATTGCAATTAATGCAACAAATGAAACAAAATCAGAGACAAACACAGCAACAGCTTCAAAAGTTAGACTCAATGGAACAAACGTGAAGATTTAACTGCTGAGTTATTTATAATCGAATCGAAATGTCAGAAAGTCTGTAATGACGTAAAACCACAAATTTGCGAGCATTTTCAACCTATTTTTTCGCGTCATGAAAATGCATTACAGAATCACAAAGCAGCCATAAAACAACTGCAAACTATTGTTCATGAAAATCACGACACCTTGCAAGCTAAAATTGACTCAATTACATCTACCGATTCGGTTACAAAACTTGCAAAAACTCAGGAAAACTTAAAGGACACAGTAGGTACGATTTCAACACAAATGGACACTCTGAAACTTGGTTCAGAAAAACACACTGAGGAAATTTGTTCACTATCGTAGAAAGTAGCCGAACTTTCGTATCAGTTCACTAACTTATCTACAAAGGTAGATGATGATCTAAATGACACATGACCCATAGACTTCACTGACACAGAAGAGTATGAACAAATTAGAAAATTCAAACAAAATCAAAATCAAATCAATACACAGTACAAAAGAGAAATCCGGGAAGTACAGGATCAGTTGGCACAAGTAATACATAATTACATATTTCAGAGGACACTCGCGCTCCACTATGGGAAGAGGGACATAGAAATACGGAAAAGCCACAAAATAATGATACAGGGCATTTCGGAAATTGTGAAAGAAATTGGCAAGGTGCACCGAATTTTGAGATGGAACCGCCGACACGACGTAACTATGACCGATATGCGACTCGCCGACACGATGATTTTGACTATAAGCTGTTCATTACTACACGTAAAATCAAAACATTTAAGAATTCTGGCAACGACATTCATCGACAAGCATGGCTCCATCAATTCTCCCATTGTTTTCCTCCCAACTGGTCATTGGAGCACAGGCTAGAATTTATGTGTGGCTACTTAGAGAATGAACCAGCTGTAAGAATGCGATCTGTCATTCACGATTGTCACAGTGATGGAGAATTTTATCATTCCTTCCTCTCAGCAAATTGGTCTCAAGCTACTCACGACCGAGTAAGACATATCATAATGATGAAACATTTCGAACAATCTGAATTTTCCAGTCGTGTCAAATATTTCGAAGACATCTTACATAAGAATCACCGGCCGGAATGGCCTATCGGTTCTAGGCGCTACAGTGTGGAACCGCGCGACCGCTACGATCGCAGGTTCGAATCCTGCCTCGGGCATGGATGTGTGTGATGTCCTTAGGTTAGTTAGGCTTAAGTAGTTCTAAGTTCTAGGGGACTGATGACCTCATAAGCTTAGTCCCATAGTGCTCAGAGCCATTTGAACCATTTTGAACATAAGAATCAGTATCTTTCAAACCCATACAGCCCCTCAGAACTCTTCCGCTTCTGCTTAATCAAATTGCCTGAACATTTAAGACATATTATTTTGGCAGGACATGGAAACTTTTCAGGGACTGTTACAAGAATTGGAAATTGACAGACAATCATGGAATGCGAAAACAGGAGCACAACAGTTACAGGTCACATCCGGCACAATTCTGTGATGACAGAAATAATAAATGGACACGACAGGGCTAATCTTATAACGTAAATCGTGACCAAATGAGACACCACCCGTATGACAACAGTTGGCACAGTAGTAAGAATAACAGGGAAAGATCACCTCTCTGCGGTAATGACTATCACAGAGACAATCTGAGAAACAGACAATATGGGAACCAAAATAATTATTACCAAGGGAGACAGAATAAATTCAGATGCAACATTCCACCGTGCAGTTACGATTCCGGGAGAAATTCTCCACCACATGTCCAACAAAAAAGAAACTATGTGAACTACGGACAAAACGACAGACTTGAATTTCATCAGAACTGGCGGGATTCAAACAGGGCAGGGCCCTCTCAACAAGGTGAATTTGTAGAAGTTATGTCTCCAAATCCCAATAACGACGCGCGCCAACAAAGAGACAGGCAGTGACTTGCACGTGAGGCAGCAACGTGCGCCAGCTGGCTCAGAGAAAAATAACATAGATGCTAACCTTGAGAAAAATTTTAGCATTCCTTACCGACGTATACCACATGATAACTGCGTTCAAGTTGAACCTCAGCACACTAGGAAGAGTAATGGATTGCACCACATTTCACATGTAAAACCGTTTATTGAGAGTTTTTTAACTTAGTCTTTGCTATAAAATTTTTCAGTTCATGTTAGTAGTATGCTTTGTCATACTTAGAAACTGTTAACATGCAACATTGTCAAGAACCTAGGGAACTTATTTAGACAGTAATTACAAATGCATTGTTATAGTGAACAGATGACAAAGTGTTATTGTGTGTGGTCATTCTTGCCTATTAATTGCACGATTATGTAATGACTATGAGGCTTACATACATAGAACATATATTGCCAATGAGATTATAATGCATCATTTTGGTTTACTTGAAAATACATTATGGATTTAAAGTGCTTTCAGAGAGACCAGATGACACAGTGGTTAGTTAATTTGACAGCTACATGACTATATCACGACGCTACTAATGTGTGACACAATTTACATTGTTGCTTTAGCAGTGTATCTGTTTTATATCTGCACAGTTTTTCTGTACTATTCTGGAAAGTAAAACATGTTTTAGTAGTAACTTTGTGGTATAGCTACAATGAGACAGTTTTTTTCGTGGCACAGCAATATATTACAGTATAGTGCTTTCTTGTTCACGGTACTGTACGTAAGAACTACGATATCTATATGCATAGCAATTCACTTTGTTTATTACGACGTAAGTACATTGACTTCTACAGAACTTTGCTTACAGACGACGATAATTACGACACTTGGCACATTTTTTACCCTTAAGTAATGGCAGAGATTGTCTTAAAACAAGACGCACAGTTTAGTGCTACAGTACACGTATTTGAGTGATTGATTTTGTACTTAAAACATTTATGTCTAAAGATTTTTGAATTACAATGATACACAGATTTTCTGTGATACATTTCATTCCACTGCTGTAATCTGTAACACCTGATGGTATAATTACATTAATCCTCAGGGGGGTACACGCCTACTTTGTGTACCATGTGTAGCAAGCACAAGGAGCCCTAGGTAATATGGTATTTGCTTATACAACTTTACACTTCGGTACCATATTTCTCTAACACATAATCACACAGCTATCTGATTATTTAACAGAGAAACAAACATTTTTTTTACTACATCAGTGACAGTTGTTTACGCAATGACACAGTTGGATAACTTTACACTTATGAAATTGTATTTTGTCTGTACTTTGTGAACTGTTCATATTTTTTGGAACCATTGTGATACTAAGAGAGCTTTGAATGATGTAGTTGGTATTGGATCATGATTTTAAAGTATGCTTGAGACAGGTGACATTATTGAAATGAACAGTGAATTTGTTTTAGGTTTTGAAATTATCGCAGAAAGCTACGACGTTTTTGAGATTTGGTTGTGGTTTTATGATGTTATTATTACGATGACGATGTGTATTATGTTGTTGAGGTATGTTTATGATCAATAAACAGATGCTATATGAGGAATTTGATTATGCTACATGTTTATTATGATGAAATATTGAAGACATGTTGATGAATATGTATATGTGTAATAAGGCAAGGAGTAATGAGTAGTGGTTAGGGAGTCTGATTTGTGAAAAAGGATGTTGGCAACCTAGAAACATACTTTAAGAGTTATGAAATGTGTGTCAATGGGTGAATGTACCACAATGCAGACAAAACTTTTTGGACATTGTTGTCTATGAGATTTTGTTACTACACACTTCTAATGTAAATTTCTATCCTTTGAATTTTTTAATTTTATATGAGACTGTGACTGTAGTGGAAACTGCTGCCATAAATATTTCAGTAAAGAAGGTAGATGACCTTGATGTAATGTGCTGTGGAGGCCCACCTGAGCGACAGTTACCTGGAAAAAAGCCATTAGTGTGTGCCTTTCAGAGGCACAGGTGTAAAAAAAGGAGGCCATTATCCTCGCTATTGACATTTCTTTGTAGAAAGCGTCGCAAATACGACAAGGTCTAACTTGAAAACATATGATTACACTGTGGAGCTCTCAATTTATGACATTTACTAAAAGGCCTAATGAAATGATGAGAAACATTTTACATCTATTGTCTTTCTAGCTGAGTGATTTTTTACTGCCCTTGGAGACGCCATTTGCCTAGTGAATGATGTTTTGTGCTTTGTATTTATATTTGCCTATTTTGTTTAATATCTAGTTTCTAGTTGCACTGCAGCATTGTTTAAATTAAAATTTAATAGCTGTACTAATAGAAACGTTTTCTGTCTACAGACCCAACCAACAATAATTTTATGATCTACATTCTAAAAAAAAGAGAGCACAAATAGACATTTCTCTTCACAGGAATTGCATACATAATTTTTTTCAATGACAGGGTAACTTGTTTCATAGAGTAATTTATCGTGATGCATCACTCTAGTGTTAAGTTCTGACATAGATGTTAGACATCTCCTGTTTTTACTGTAATATTTTTTCTGCTTAAGCTTTGTCATGTTTAAGTATAAGTTATAGCATTTGCTGCTGTTGTTTGCCAGGTGTAGTTCTACTGAATTAAACTATGTATTACTCTGTTAAGCCAGTTTTACTGCTGATTTTTCTTGTTGCTGCACATTGGCTCATATTAGTTGTCACGTTGCATTTGCTTTGCTAATTTAGATATACTGCTGCTTGCTTTGCCGATTTTCATTTTTTGTCATTGCTGTTAGTGTTAATTGTTTTGTGCTGCTGCATTGCCTCATCCCTTAGTTTAGCATCTGAGCTCAGTAGATTTAATTTAGCTTAAGAGGAGGTAGGCTATATAAGAGAATGAGTTGTGATGAATTGGAAGAAGTACATTGACAAGTTATAAAAAAAAGGTGAAATAAGAGGAAACATCTATGAAATGAAGTTTTGGGTTGGACTGCAGTACCAATGTCACACTGAAAACAAACCCTGTCCTGTCCTTTTGTGTCATTCCACTATGTGTCTGTGTTTCTTGTGTATTTGTGTTCTTCCTGTCTTTATGTGTTCATCTGATAAGACTTATGTTGTAGAATTTTTCTAATACTCAGCTACATTCACTATGATGAGGAATACTGGTATCCTCAAATATAATTTCCATTTATAATGTGTTATTTACTTTGTAAAGATGTTTAGACATTATTTATTCCATTTTCTTTTTATGCTCATGTGTGAAGTTGATTTTTCGTAAGTTATTCTGACCTTTTATGTATTTACTTATGTCATAATTCCTGTAACACTGATGTATATGTTATTTCGATTCTTTTGTGGGGCCAGTATTGCTCCAAATGTTATCTGAATTCTTATGTTTTAATGATGTTTGCTGTATCTTTGTAATTGTATTCTCATGTTATAAAATTGTAATTGACACCAGTTCATCAAATTAAGTAACTTGTAAGCATTCATTTCAGTGCACACATTTCTGTTGGTCATAGTATATGCACAATATGTGAGAAGTTGGTACTGTTAATGTTTGCACGTGTGTCAATAATTCAGCAAGGGACTGGTTAACAACATTGCTGGTTCTAAGGACAATTCCAAAAACTTTGTGAGTGAACAAGTAATGGTTTATGGACTTGCAATATTGTCTGCAAGACTCTTCGATGGTGATTGTGTACCTGCACAGTCGCAACAGACGGCTGCTGGCCATCTCTACAGCGACTGCAGTAGGTCTGCACCTTTGATGACCCACCAATACCATTATTCCAGAATGAGATTTTCACTCTGCAGCGGAGTGTGCGCTGATATGAAACTTCCTGGCAGATTGAAACTGTGTGCCCGACCAAGACTCGAACTCGGGACCTGTGTGATACACCATCACACAGCACAGAAAATAGAGTCGCTAATTTTGGGTTGGATCAAGTTATGGCATTATTACTACAACTCAATGAAAAATACGACAAACAGAACAAACAATTTAATGAAAAAGAAGACAATCTTAATGAAAATCTTAAACAGCTGAATGAAAAACACGACAACCTTAATGAACAGAACAAACAACTTAGTGAACAGATTACAGCCGTTGCTGTGCAATGTCACGATACTAAAGAACTATTACGTGAGGAAATTAAGGCTTGTGCTAGGAACAGTAGTGAAGAAATTAGATCTGCTGCACAAGAATTAAGTAATACACATGCAGCCACAACGAAATTACTTTTAAATGGAATTAGTGCAGTCGCTAAACAATGTTCTGAAAACGCAACACAGTTACGCGACGAGTTTAAATTAATGTCATCAGAAATTTCACGCACACTGGATGCGAAAGTAGATACGAAATTTGAACAACAAAACAGCCAAATCGACGAACGTTTTAATCACCACCAACAGAACAGTGAAACGCGTTACCGTAAATTTATACAGGAACGGAACAAAGTAAAGAAATATGTCATGGAAACAATTACTGCACAGAGACAGGAAGGTAAGCGTAAATTGTTTTCGAAAGCAAAAACATACGTAGACAACAACATTGCTGCAGTATCAGACGAAATCAATACTATCAAACAGTTGAGCACCGAATTGCATGATGAAATCTCTGATATTAAAACAAAAGCAGACACACACACAGTAGACTTTCAGACAGTGACCAGCAGACTTGAGCAACTGGAATCAATACAGGATCCCGATGCCATTGAAGCAGACGTTAAGAAACTAAGCAAATCCAAAAACAAATTAATGCTTGTGACACTAAAAATGATGATCAGGTTAAAGCATTGCCTGAAAAATTTGATGAATTGGCCAGTCGTATTGAGGTTATCGAAAATAACAATGACACCAAATCAGACGATACGTCACCAGTTTCGTTAAATCAAACACCCGAATTCCAAAACATACAGCAGACAATCAGTCAGATAGGTTCGTCCTATAATATATTACGTAGGAAATTGTCATCTTTACAGCTAGAAGTGACAGAGATGGAAAATGTCTCAGCCTCTATCACGACACAGCATACGCCACTCTCCGAACATCTCGCACACTCATAAAGCCAGTATAATTTAGGTAATTTACAGAGAGTACGTAACTTAGATTCCGAACAGTCACAGCCAAACCGATTGTCTTACAATCCTGAACCTGTTCAGACATTTAGAGACGAAAATTTTGATTACAAGCACTTTCTATCCGATACGAAATTTAAGGTATTTAAGAATGACAGAACACAGATACACTTTTGGACTGGATACAACAATTTGCTTTTGAATTTTCACCGGTATTGCCTGTAACGCAGAAACTAAAATTTATTTCTAGCGCGTAAGGGACCTCAGGGGATTCATTACACTTCAATGAATATGTGCCGTAGCGTGCACAGGGCCCCGAGCCGTAGTAGTGCTATTTCATCTTTAGTTTTCTGCACTGCTGCCTACTCTTTTAGTATCCTTTATGTCTATCAGAACAGCTCTTTAATTATCGATCTATCTAGAATTAGGAACGAGTAAAGAAAACATGATATGACAAGTTTTACCTGAAAGTGACAGTCATCATTATACGCTCCAGAAATGACAACCACCAGAATTTTAATAACACAAAATTTTAATCATCAGTATGTACAAAATTTTCAGCAATCTCAGACACATTTTGGCAACAATAGAGAGTTTTCACCACAACAGCAACAAAACCAGCCAGTTGGCATACCTAACCAACAATGTAATGTACAAGGTCAACCAAGCTTTAATGTTTCGCCGCCTACACGTGTAGCGTCAGCTCGACGAAATAGTAATGCACAGCAACAAGGAAACCACTACGTACAGAAATACATGATTTAAACTCCTATCGAAACGCGCCGTATAGCAATGATTATTATGACAGACGTAAAAGTAATGAGCACAGTTTTCAGCGTAAGAGTTGGTCTTACCAGCAGGAGAATGATCCGCAACAACAGATTATCATGACGAACCAGACAGTCGGTATCATCCCGAACCTAGTACGTCAGGAAGAAATAACAGAACAGCACAAATAGTTGAAATGCTACAACATCCTCCCACAAATAACAGCACGTCAGAAAGAATTTGACTAGATACAAAACAGGATACATCCTCCAGCGACGTAAGAAATACTTTTGACACACAGAATCTTGTTCACGAAAATGTTATTACTTTTGACGACATCCGAGACTCACTTTTGCGTGAAAAACCAGTTATTCAAAAAAAAAAAAAAAAAAAAGATCATTTCCCACCCTGTCATTGAAGTAAAGATAGGGTCATCCACATTTTCAGCAGTAATCGATTCTGGACCACCTTGATCAGTTATAGATGAAGAAACCTTCAACGAATGTAACAAACAGAATACTTATCCTAGATTACCACTAGGCAAAACTAAAGTAAAAGGAGCAGTATCTGGTAAAGGAGTAGATGTAAAATTACAGACACACTTATCATTTTGTATGGCAGGTCATACGTTCCACTCAAATATTTGGAATGTTCCCTTATTGACAACAGACGTTATTTTAGGTACGAATTTTTTGGTACAACACGACGCAATTATTGACTTTCAAAATTCCTTTTTAATGATAAAGGATGAAAATGTACAACTGGCATTAGAATTTCAGCACTCTTTATCTGCAGAAGAACAAACAATTAATCGGACAGAGGTCATTTCTGCATCGCGTAACATAGACTGTCATTCCACATTGTTCCCAGACATGTACATATACAACTACAATACACCAAACGAAGCCGACTACGACGTTATGCAAATGATTTCTGACAAGGTAA
Organism: Schistocerca cancellata; assembly: GCF_023864275.1. NCBI lineage: Eukaryota > Metazoa > Arthropoda > Insecta > Orthoptera > Acrididae > Schistocerca > Schistocerca cancellata. Next base: position 105,214,582 of record NC_064634.1, read on the forward strand.
AACAGAGCAGTGCAAATACAGACGACGAACGTAAATAGCTACGCACAATTCTTTTACAGCAATCTCCAGTTTTTGATAACATCCCTGGTACTATGTCCGGTTTCCTGTATGAATTTCAAGTTAAACAGCACGACACGTTTAAAGCCAAACATTATCCCATTCCGTATATTCACAGGGAACAAGTTAAGAAAGAATTGCAAGGTATGCTTGACCAAGGTATTATTGAACCGGCAGTTAGTCCGTACATAAACCCGCTCCATTTTGTTAAGAAAAAGGATGGATCACTTCGCCTCGTACTTCATTCGCGTCATGTCAACGACATTATTATTAATGTAACAGATCGCCCACAGACAGACGAAGGACTTTTACAGAAATTTCATGGTAGTGTTGTTTATTCCACATTAGATTTGAAATCGCGATTTTGGCAAATTGAGCTCCATCCGAACTGCAGAAAGTACACAGCATTCCTCTGTTTTGGTGATTGTTATCGATTTTGCAAATTATCGTTCGCTTTAACAATTTCTTCAGCAGCATTTATTCGCGGTTCGAATAGCATACTTCCGACAGAACTTAAAGACTAAATCACAACATATGTAAACCACATCCTTATTGCAGAAGCTAACTGGTCTGAACACAATTTGATTATGGAATAACTGTTGCAACCTTTTCGTGCACAAGGACTGATAGTTAATCAAAGCAAATCACACTTTGGCAAAACTTCTATAAAATTTCTTGCACATGTAATTTCAGCAAAAGGCATTGCGCCTGAACCGGAAAAACTTCAAGCTTTACGTGCATTACTGTTCCAACGACAAAGAAACAACTACGCAGCTTTCTGGGTTTAATTAACTGTTTCCGTAAAATTTATTCATTACGCTGCTTTAGACACCCTTAGATTATGCCAACTGATGGGTAAAAACGCTATTTGGTCCTGGGATAGCCAAGCACAGTCTGAATTTGTTAATTTGAAACAAGCTTTGTTGAACGCACCACTTTTATCACACCCAGATCCTACCAGAAATTTTTCCATTGCCACCGACAGTTCTAACACCGCTTTAGGCGTACACATTTTTCAGGAAATTGAAGAAGATGGCACTACAGAAATTAAAAACATCGCCTTTGCAAGCCGAATTCTGTCACCTGCTGAACACAATTTATTTTTGTGTTTTATGGGCATTTATCAGATTTAGGCATTTCCTATATGGAAGACATACTACCGTTTACACAGACCATAGAGCTATACAGTTTTTACTTTCCGTAAAATTTACACATGACAGATTAAGCAGATGGAAACTTTATTTACAGGAATTTAATTTTACAATTGTTCACATTCCCGGTACACGAAATATTGTAGCAGACGCACTATCCAGTTCTTTCAGCAACAATCATCAAGACGTCGCAACCTACTTCTGCCAAGCAAATTCTAGCGTCATGTATATTCAACAAGGAGCATTTGAAAATTTTATTTCGCCGTCATTAAAAGACATAGCACAAGAGCAGAACAAGGACAACGTATGGAAAGAAATTAAAACACCTTTGGCAAGATAGGAATAACGTTACCATTAGAAGCCATTATACTGTTAGCAGGAATATTCTGTGTCGCCGCTCTCTCCCTGAGAGCAACAACTGGTTATTATGCATTCCTGACGAATTTTTTAACAAATTAATTTGGTATACTCATTTAGGTTACGCAAATTATGGAGCCAGAAAATGTTTTCTTATATTGAGACATTGTTATTTTGCCAACATGGAGAAACGTTTTCGACGAGTTTTAGCGTCATGTAAAATCTGTCAGAAAGCTAAATCAGACACGACGTCACATATTCCTCCGTTACATCCCATTGTACCCGTTAAATTGAGACACCTGGCCGCTGTAGACATTTTTGGATCGATTCCCAGAACTAATAGAGGTTTTGGCCACATCTTTGTCGCTGTTGAACTCACTTCGAAATTTGTTACCTTCACTCCGTTACTCAAAACTACTGCTAAATCTATTTCGAATGCAATTGTAAAACATTTTCTATTTCATGTAGGGCACGTATTGAAAGTAAATTCGGACAATGGACCACACTTTACATCTGCGATATGGAAACGTATGTTACGAGCTAGAAACATTTCTCCGATCTATATATCCAAATATCACGCTTCTTCGAACCCTTGTGAACGACTAATGAAAGAAATTGGTAAACTATGTGGAATATACTGCCATAAAGAACATGTTGTTTGGGATACACACATACTCTCATTCCACTATGTAATTAACTCCATACCAAATGAATCTACTATGCTATCTCCGACTGTTATATTGAAAAAGTTGAGCCACCTAACAAAATTAAAGAATTAGTAACCTCTCCCACATCTCGTCGACTACGCCACCATGAAATAATTGACATTGCGCTCAACAACATCAAACGTGCCGCAGAGCGCCGGAAAAGACAGCAAAAACAGGTTTGTACACGCCGTGATTTTCACATTGGACAGAAGATATTAGCACACACACACCATTTATCCAACAGAGGAAAGAGTAGATGTAGTAAATCTGAGCTGCTATACGCAGCTTCAGTAAGTGGCTCGAAACATCATGTCCAGACACTCTGGGATGATGATGGCATTGAAACAGAGGATGACAAGCGTAAAGCTGAAATACTAAACACCTTTTTCCAAAGCTGTTTCACAGAGGAAGACCGCACTGCAGTTCCTTCTCTAAATCCTCGCACCAACGAAAAAATGGCTGACATTGAAATAAGTGTCCAAGGAATAGAAAAGCAACTGGAATCACTCAACAGAGGAAAGTCCACTGGACCTGACGGGATACCAATTCGATTCTACACAGAGTACGCGAAAGAACTTGCCCCCCTTCTAACAGCCGTGTACCGCAAGTCTCTAGAGGAACAGAAGGTTCCAAATGATTGGAAAAGAGCACAGGTAGTCCCAGTCTTCAAGAAGGGTCGTCGAGCAGATGCGCAAAACTATAGACCTATCTCTCTGACGTCGATCTGTTGTAGAATTTTAGAACATGTCTTTTGCTCGAGTATCATGTCGTTTTTGGAAACTCAGAATCTACTATGTAGGAATCAACATGGATTCCGGAAACAGCGATCGTGTGAAACCCAACTCGCATTATTTGTTCATGAAACCCAGAAAATATTAGATACAGGCTCCCAGGTAGATGCCATTTTCCTTGACTTCCGGAAGGCGTTCGATACAGTTCCGCACTGTCGTCTGATAAACAAAGTAAGAGCCTACGGAATATCAGACCAGCTGTGTGGCTGGATTGAAGAGTTTTTAGCAAACAGAACACAGCATGTTGTTCTCAATGGAGAGACATCTACAGACGTTAAAGTAACCTCTGGCGTGCCACAGGGGAGTGTTATGGGACCATTGCTTTTCACAATATATATAAATGACCTAGTAGATAGTGTCGGAAGTTCCATGCGGCTTTTCGCGGATGATGCTGTAGTATACAGAGAAGTTGCAGCATTAGAAAATTGTAGCGAAATGCAGGAAGATCTGCAGCGGATAGGCACTTGGTGCAGGGAGTGGCAACTGACCCTTAACATAGACAAATGTAATGTATTGCGAATACATAGAAAGAAGGATCCTTTATTGTATGATTATATGATAGCGGAACAAACACTGGTAGCAGTTACTTCTGTAAAATATCTGGGAGTATGCGTGCGGAACGATTTGAAGTGGAATGATCATATAAAATTAATTGTTGGTAAGGCGGGTACCAGGTTGAGATTCATTGGGAGAGTCCTTAGAAAATGTAGTCCATCAACAAAGGAGGTGGCTTACAAAACACTCGTTCGACCTATACTTGAGTATTGCTCATCAGTGTGGGATCCGTACCAGATCGGGTTGACGGAGGAGATAGAGAAGATCCAAAGAAGAGCGGCGCGTTTCGTCACAGGGTTATTTGGTAACCGTGATAGCGTTACGGAGATGTTTAACAAACTCAAGTGGCAGACTTTGCAAGAGAGGCGCTCTGCATCGCGGTGTAGCTTGCTCGCCAGGTTTCGAGAGGGTGCGTTTCTGGATGAGGTATCGAATATATTGCTTCCCCCTACTTATACCTCCCGAGGAGATCACGAATGTAAAATTAGAGAGATTAGAGCGCGCACAGAGGCTTTCAGACAGTCGTTCTTCCCGCGAACCATACGCGACTGGAACAGGAAAGGGAGATAATGACAGTGGCACGTAAAGTGCCCTCCGCCACACACCGTTGGGTGGCTTGCGGAGTATAAATGTAGATGTAGATGTAGATATAGAATTCGCAGTATTCCTCACCCCAATGTAGTACATGTCGAAAGTTGGCATAGCAGAAAAAGGAAAGGCAGTCACCATATTTCCAATATTAAACCATTTATTGAATGAACATACTTTATGATTTCTCACACTGTAAGGCCATTTCGAGATATTTATGATTATACTTTTGTTTGGCAAGTGCCCGGCACGGTAGGGTTAGCAGGTCGCTTTTCTTGTCGTTATGTATCAGACTGTGCACATCTTTCATTTTTTTATGTATATATGAGAATTTTTTTATTGAAAGTAGAATTTTCTCTGTATGCACTATGGAATCTTTAAGATGTAACAAACACCAGTTGACTTTGACATTTTTGCCTTATGATATCCCAATATCTTGACTATTGTACATTTTTTTGGTACTACAGTATGATATTGTGTATGCATTTTCGCACTTAAAGCTGCCTATGTTTTTGACATAATACTTTTCTGTCATGCTATGCTGTATGCTTAGTTATATTACAAGAAACATGTTTTTATTTAATGGGTATATTAATTAAATGCAAGATATTAATCCATATTCATTAATTTCAGAAAGCAATAACGTGTAAAGGAAGTAAATTAAACAAACCACAGTGATTTACTATGTAATGGGAATTTCACCTTCGGAATGAACGAAAGAAAATACAATAACTTGTCTTGAAGAACAGATGAACCAGAATTAACAAGCATTAACGAGAATATACTACACACACTGTATGATAGCACTCTTGACTAATTTTTTTTCTTTCAGAACACTAGGTGATTGATGCAGGCTTTCAGACAAAACTACAGATGTTAATTTTAGTGATGATATATGCTAGAAGTAAGAAACTCTATACTATATCAAGTAATGAATGATAATGAATAGTTGTATGAAGTAATTGGTAATATAAATACACTCCTGGAAATGGAAAAAAGAACACATTGACACCGGTGTGTCAGACCCACCATACTTGCTCCGGACACTGCGAGAGGGCTGTACAAGCAATGATCACACGCACGGCACAGCGGACACACCAGGAACCGCGGTGTTGGCCGTCGAATGGCGCTAGCTGCGCAGCATTTGTGCACTGCCGCCGTCAGTGTCAGCCAGTTTGCCGTGGCATACGGAGCTCCATCGCAGTCTTTAACACTGGTAGCATGCCGCGACAGCGTGGACGTGAACCGTATGTGCAGTTGACGGACTTTGAGCGAGGGCGTATAGTTGGCATGCGGGAGGCCGGGTGGACGTACCGCCGAATTGCTCAACACGTGGGGCGTGAGGTCTCCACAGTACATCGATGTTGTCGCCAGTGGTCGGCGGAAGGTGCACGTGCCCGTCGACCTGGGACCGGACCGCAGCGACGCACGGATGCACGCCAAGACCGTAGGATCCTACGCAGTGCCGTAGGGGACCGCACCGCCACTTCCCAGCAAAGTAGGGACACTGTTGCTCCTGGGGTATCGGCGAGGACCATTCGCAACCGTCTCCATGAAGCTGGGCTACGGTCCCGCACACCGTTAGGCCGTCTTCCGCTCACGCACCAACATCGTGCAGCCCGCCTCCAGTGGTGTCGCGACAGGCGTGAATGGAGGGACGAATGAAGACGTGTCGTCTTCAGCGATGAGAGTCGCTTCTGCCTTGGTGCCAATGATGGTCGTATGCGTGTTTGGCGCCGTGCAGGTGAGCGCCACAATCAGGACTGCATACGACCGAGGCACACAGGGCCAACACCCGGCATCATGGTGTGGGGAGCGATCTCCTACACTGGCCGTACACCACTGGTGATCGTCGAGGGGACACTGAATAGTGCACGGTACATCCAAACCGTCATCGAACCCATCGTTCTACCATTCCTAGACCGGCAAGGGAACTTGCTGTTCCAACAGGACAATGCACGTCCGCATGTATCCCGTGCCACCCAACGTGCTCTAGAAGGTGTAAGTCAACTACCCTGGCCAGCAAGATCTCCGGATCTGTCCCCCATTGAGCATCTTTGGGACTGGATGAAGCGTCGTCTCACGCGGTCTGCACGTCCAGCACGAACGCTGGTCCAACTGAGGCGCCAGGTGGAAATGGCATGGCAAGCCGTTCCACAGGACTACATCCAGCATCTCTACGATCGTCTCCATGGGAGAATAGCAGCCTGCATTGCTGCGAAAGGTGGATATACACTGTACTAGTGCCGACATTGTGCATGCTCTGTTGCCTGTGTCTATGTGCCTGTGGTTCTGTCAGTGTGATCATGTGATGTATCTGACCCCAGGAATGTGTCAATAAAGTTTCCCCTTCCTGGGACAATGAATTCATGGCGTTCTTATTTCAATTTCCAGGAGTGTATGAATAATGAAGTGTCTATATTTTCGCAGTTGATAATAAATGATGATGGTAATATGAATAATGAAGTTTTTCTTTGCAGGTGAGAATAATGATGAAATTTATATATTTACTATTAGTTAAGAGATGCTATGTAGTTATTTAAGTATTTGTTGCAGTTCCTTTTGACAGTATGTCTTATGTCGCATAGTATAATGATTGAATATTTTGACAAAGACAGGTAGAGTACATACATATTAAGTACACGTTTAATTACCTGTTATTCGAAGTTTACTACTTTTCAGCATAATATAAATTTTTTTCTTTCAGGTCAATAATCCATTTTGTATTTTTTCCAGGAGAAGCTTTTCATGATATTAATATGCTATAAGTACTTAATTATGAAACCTGTTCTAATACTTGATTTTTCTACCCAGTTTTGTCTGTGATTTATGAATGTGATCACATTTACTGTACTTGCTTCATAACCTTGCTACAGCTGACTCATAACGAATGACGTTAATAATCGTTATTTCCAGCAATAATTCAAAAGCAAATATTTTCGTGCCCCAGCAATTAACTATCGATCCCAACGCAATGCATTGCTAGTACAAAAAAAAATTATTACCAGTCCCAACTATTACCAGTATATAACTAAATAATGCTACCAGTTTAAGATATATTTCTAGTCCTAAATATAATACAAATTTGTCTGTTGCATTGAATCCATTATATGTACGCATTATTGGACTAGAGACCTTGAGTAATAATTACAGTGTGTTACATTTTAAATATGTCTTATGTCGAAACTTCCTGGCAGATTAAAACTGTGTGCCCGACCGAGACTCGAACTCGGGACCTTTGCCTTTTGCGGGCAAGTGCTCTACTAACTGAGCTACCGAAGCACGCCTCACGCCCGGTCTCACAGCTTTACTTCTGCCAGTATGTCGTCTCCTACTTTCCAAACTTTACAGAAGCTCTCCTGCGAACCTTGCAGAACCTGTGAGAAAGCTGTGAGACCGGGCGTGAGTCGTGCTTCGGTAGCTCGGTTGGTAGAGCACTTGCCCGCGAAAGGCAAAGGTCCCGAGTTCGAGTCTCGGTAGGGCACACAGTTTAAATCTGCCAGGAAGTTTCATATCAGCGCACACTCCGCTGCAGAGTGAAAATCTCATTCTGGATGTCTTATGTCACTTGCATGATATCATATACAAACAATACAATTGAATGCTACACGCAATAAATCCTGTTTTGAATGGTGACTTCTGAATAATGCATAACAAATGCCATGTCACTGGCCAAAGAATGCCAATAATTACTGTAAAGATTTGTGTTGTGATGCCAATGATTACTGTAACGAGATGACATATGCATAAATGCAATGGCAATGATTACTGTAAACTGTAATAAGATGACTCATGATGCCAATGATTACTGTAACTAGATGACTTATGCATAAATGCTATGCCAATAATTAACTTATTTTGAATTATGACTTCTGAATAATGCATAAAAAATGCTTTGTAGCTGGCAAATGAGTGCCAATAATTACTGTATTGAGATGACTTATGAATAATGTTCTGTAATACTCCATACATACTACTTAAACGCTGTGTAAATAGCCAATGAATGCCAATAATTATTCAGATCGGTTGATAAACTCTATGATGACTAGTATAAGACTTAACGTGTCCTTCACCTTCTGACCTAATTACCAGCAATTACTGCAATATATGTTTGTCCTGTCCATCCTCATGATCATGGAGCACTATATTTGGTTTTTGCACTAATTATACTGTGGTGTCACCGCCAGACACCACACTTGCTAGGTGGTAGCTTAAATCGGCCGCGGTCCATTAGTACATGTCGGACCCGCGTGTCGCCGCCATCAGTACTTGCAGACCTAGCGCCACCACATGGCAGGTCTAGAAAGACGGACTAGCACTCGCCCCAGTTGTACGGACGACATTGCTAGCGACTAGACGTACGAGGCCTTCCTCTCATTTGCCGAGAGACAGTTAGAATAGCCTTCAGCTAAGCACATGACTACGACCTAGCAAGGCGCCATTAGCCTTACCTACTTTGAGAGTTATAGTATAAATGTCTCAAGAAGAACGCTGTATTCATCAGAGAATAAAAGTTAAGTATAAAGCAACTACGTACTTTTCTTGCTACCATTCAATAGTTATCCTGTTTCAGACTTCAGGCCCGTCTGCATTAGCTAGCGTGCCTTTCGGCTACCTCCGAGTGGTGTGGCTGTCTTGCTACGCCACAACAGTTTGGCGACGAGTCAACGTGTTCTTCCTACTTGTTTTGCTCTGATTTGATTTGTTTGTGTCATGGCTTCGCCACAATCTCCAGATGTACTGTCCGAATTTTATCGCTTGCAGAATCAGCAGACGCAGGCGTTATTGGATGCCCTGGGACAGCTCGTCCAGGGTCAACGTGCGCTGCAAAACGATGCGGCCGCCGCCGCTTCCTCACAGCTACCGCAGTCACAACATGCAGTTGCACCGCCATTTCGCCAGTTCGATTCCACTCAAGAATCTTGGGCGGAATATTGCCGACAGCTGGATTTTCATCTGGCAGCCTACAGAATTCAAGGTAACGAGCGGCAGCCTCACTTATTGTCTTGTGTCGGCGTGCAAACGTACCGTGTGATAGTGAAATTGTTTCCCCGACGCGACGTAGCTACTCTGTCCTACGAAGAAATTGTGTCGGCTTTAGATGCCTATTTCAAAGAAACAGTTAATGTGGTTGCAAAACGGTATACGTTCTTTCGTACGAAACGTACGGCCGGTCAAACTCGTAGGGAGTGGGTTGCAACTTTGCAAGGCCTTACTAGGGATTGTGAATTTCAGTGTGACTGTGGCCTTCCTTATTCAGATACAATGGTGCGTGATGCAATAGCACAGAACGTTTCTGATGTTCGCATAAGGGAACAGATTTTGAAACTAGTTAATCCCTCCCTTCAACAAGTGATAGACATATTGGATAGGCAAGACACACTTGACTGTGCTCAGGAATCTTTTGAAACTTCGCCAGCTGTGTGTCGCATTAACCGGCCCGCCGGGCGCGCTGCAAGGAACTGTAAACAGCCTTCGCGCCCGTCCGCACCACAACGTGTCCCGCGAAAGCGAGCACATGCAGTGCTGAAATCATGCCCGCGGTGTGCAACTAGACATTCACGTGAGAATTGCCCATCACGCCAAGCTATTTGCTTTTTCTGTAATAAGAAAGGACATGTTCAAAATGTTTGCCAGAAAAAGCTTAGATCGGACACTATTAACCATTCCAAGCTCAGATCAGACAATCACAACCGTTCCAGGCCCTTTGCTTCGCGCCGGAATCGAACCACGGACACTCAGGCTCGGGAACCTTCGCCCATGGACATTCACGTAGTTAATGCCACTCCGCCCAGTGTTACTCTTTCTAACAGTGACTGTGTTCGTCCCACAAAAAGTGTGCGTCGACGTCGACGGCAATCCCGTCACGTCGCACGTGATTCTGTACCAGTGTCTGTTCAAGTTGCACAAAACAGTCGCTCTTGTCGTCAGCAGGACAATAAACTTTTTGTAGATTTGGACTTTGCCGGACAAGTGATACCATTCCAGCTCGATACCGGAGCTGCAGTTTCATTGCTCAATCACGCCACGTACAAACAACTGGGCGCACCGCCGTTGCGTGCCGCAAAAGTTCAGCTCACTAGTTATTCAGGACAGCATATCCCTGTGTTAGGACAGTGCAGCCTTCTTGCAACATACAAGGGACAAACAAAACTTGTGTCGTTTTACGTTCTTCGTTCTTCTGCTGCAGTGAACTTGTTTGGTTTAGATTTATTTCAATTGTTTAACTTGTCTATTGTGAATCAGGTTCTCTCAGTGAACCAGACTGTGCCTTCAGCCAGTGTTTCTAGTCTATGTGAGGAATTTGCAGACATTTTTGCACCGGGCCTTGGTTGCGCTAAGAACTATGAAGCACATTTGGAACTAAGTCAACGCGCAACCGAAATTTTTCAGAGCGCGCAATGTTCCCCACGCATTGCGTGATGAGGTCGCAAGAACATTAAAAGATTTAGAATCGCAAGGTGTCATTGAACGTGTGCAGGCTTCTCTCTGGGCCTCACCCTTAGTGATTTTGCAAAAACCTTCCGGCAAATTGAGACTTTGCGTGGACTTCAAAGCAACAGTGAATCCACAACTAGTGACTGCTACTTTTCCTTTGCCCCGCCCGGAAGATCTTTTTGACAAACTGTGCCCGGGAAAATATTTTTCAAAGTTGGACCTAGCAGATGCGTACTTGCAAATACCGGTGGACGAAGAATCCCAGCGCGTATTGGTGGTTAACACGCATCTTGGACTATACAGATTCAAAAGACTGCCATTCGGGTGTGCATCCGCCCCTGCATTGTTTCAGCAATATTTACAAACTATTTGTGCGTCGGTCCCTACTGCAGCTAACTATCTGGACGATATAGTGATCTCAGGAAAGACAGAAGCAGAACATTTACAAAATCTCAGAACACTATTTCAGGTCTTGCGACAGAATGGTCTTCGCTTGCGGAAGGACAAATGTGTGTTTTTTGCTCGTGACTTGCCGTATCTGGGACATGTCATAAAAGCCCAAGGCATCCATCCGAGTCCAGAGCACCTCAGTGCCATACAGGACTTGCCTGCACCACAAACTTTGAAGCAGCTACAGAGTGTGTTGGGAAAAATTAATTATTATCATCGCTTTCTGCGCAATGCCTCTTCCATTTCAGCTCCGCTTCATCGCTTACGCCGTAAAGGTGTTCCGTTCGTCTGGTCGACGGAATGCGAACGCGCCTTTCGCCAATTGAAATCGGCGTTGCTTTCAAATACTTGCCTTACGCCATTCGATCCCCAGAAACCCCTTTTGTTGATGGTAGATGCCTCGGATTTCGGGATCGGTGCTGTGCTTGCGCACAAAGATGGGTCGCATGATCGCCCTATTGCCTTTGCGTCCAAATTGCTCTCGTCAGCGCAAAGAAATTATTCCCAGATAGAGAAAGAAGCTTTGGCTCTCGTGTTTGGTGTTACGAAGTTTCACGATTTCTTGTATGGTCGTCACTTTACCATCATTACAGACCACAAACCTTTGACATCGCTTTTTCATCCGAACAAGCCTGTACCTCCACGTACAGCGCAGAAATTCATTCGCTGGTCTCTTTTCCTCTCGCAGTACCGCTACGATATCTTGTACCGGTCCACTGCTAAGCACGGAAACGCAGATGCGTTGTCCCGTTTGCCTGTTGCCGAGGATAAAGCATTCGATTCTTCCGAACTTGCTTGCATGTTCATTGATGCGGAAACCGATGACGTGGTCGAATCGTTTCCGATTGATTTTCGTCGTGTAGCTACAGCCACAGCTGCAGACCCTGTCCTTGCTACCGTTTTGCGTTTTGTTACTACGCAATGGCCCTTGTCGAAGTCACGGATCGAGGATCCGATGGTTCGCCGATTTTTTGCTCACAAGGAGAGACTTTTTGTACGACGTGGTGTTTTGTTGTTGCGTTCTGATAATGATCAGTCTAGGGTCGTGGTCCCACGTTCGTTACAGTCCTCTGTCTTAAAGCTTCTCCACCAAGGCCATTGGGGTATAGTGCGTACGAAACAACTTGCTCGTCAGCACTGTACTTGGTTCGGAATCGATGCTGCGATTACGAATATGTGCTCTTCTTGCATGGCGTGTGCCGAACAACAATCCGCACCGCCGCGGAAATTCTTTGCATGGCCACAAGCCACTTCCCCTTGGCAACGCTTACACATAGATTTTGCTGGTCCATTCTGGAATGCTCGATGGTTGGTTGTTGTCGATTCCTTCAGTAATTTTCCTTTTGTTGTCCGGATGTCTTCCACGACGTCATCTGCCACCATCCAAGCGTTGTCCGCTATCTTTTGCATTGAAGGTCTTCCACAGACTATTGTTTCCGACAATGGTCCACAGTTCATGTCCGCAGAATTTCAGTCATTCTGCCAGGCCAATGGTATTCAACATCTGACGTCCGCGCCGTTTCGCCTCAGTCAAACGGTGCCGCTGAACGTTTGGTCCGGACTTTCAAGTCACAGATGTTGAAGTTGAAAGAGTCGCATTCTCGGGAGGACGCGTTGTTGCTCTTTTTGTCTTCGTATCGCTCTCAGCCCCGCGATGGTCGCTCGCCGGCTGAGTTGCTTCACGGTCGTCCTCATCGAACCTTGATGTCTTTGCTGCATCCGCCGCATCAGGTTCCTGTGCAGCGGCAGACTCCTGCTTTTGCTCCAGGCGACGTTGTATTCTATCGCAACTATCGCGGTTCACGGCGTTGGCTCGCAGGGCGCATTCTTCGCTGCCTCGGCCGCGCGATGTATTTGGTTTTGGGGGCCTCTGGTGAGGTGCGTCGGCATCTCAATCAGCTGCGCCTCTGTCGTCGCCTGGGTTCTGCCGCTCCCCGTCTGCTTTCAGCGACGGAGCCGTCCGGTCAGCGCCCTGGGGACCCATCTACTGGCTCGCCTCATCCCCAGGTGTTACCGACGATGCCTTCCATTTTGCCTCATTGCGTCGCGCAGCCGCTGCCGCCGCAGCAGCCGCCGCCGGCGCAGCCCGCGGAGGACGCTTCGCTGCAGCCGCCATCCGCCTCCCTGGGTCACGCGCCGCCGATCGCTTCCCGTGACCAGCTGTCCTCCGCCATGGAACACTTGCCCTCTCCGGACCACATGGCGTCATCGCGCGTCGGATGCCCCGACGCAATGGAGGTCGAGCCTTCGGCCCCTCCTGTCTCATTACGGGCGCATACGCCGCATGTTGACGTGCACCCTGGAGTAGGTTTCCAGGCGTTTCCTAGCTCCCCTCGGACCGAATGGCCGGGTGCGGGTGGCACAGCCTCGCCTGTTGTCAGGCTCCCCACCTCATCGCATACGTCAACATGGGGCCCTCCCCACGGCGGGCGGAAGCCTTATAACACGACCGTTCGCCGATTTGCGGGGGAGGAATGTGGTGTCACCGCCAGACACCACACTTGCTAGGTGGTAGCTTAAATCGGCCGCGGTCCATTAGTACATGTCGGACCCGCGTGTCGCCGCCATCAGTACTTGCAGACCTAGCGCCACCACATGGCAGGTCTAGAAAGACGGACTAGCACTCGCCCCAGTTGTACGGACGACATTGCTAGCGACTAGACGTACGAGGCCTTCCTCTCATTTGCCGAGAGACAGTTAGAATAGCCTTCAGCTAAGCACATGACTACGACCTAGCAAGGCGCCATTAGCCTTACCTACTTTGAGAGTTATAGTATAAATGTCTCAAGAAGAACGCTGTATTCATCAGAGAATAAAAGTTAAGTATAAAGCAACTACGTACTTTTCTTGCTACCATTCAATAGTTATCCTGTTTCAGACTTCAGGCCCGTCTGCATTAGCTAGCGTGCCTTTCGGCTACCTCCGAGTGGTGTGGCTGTCTTGCTACGCCACAACATATACCTTGCTGTAAGAATATGGATTCTACAAGAATGTGGTGTTGACATATCAAGCTGTCCACCACCTTGAACGATGGAGATGTTATTATGGTCCTACTGTTTGGTGTACCTAATGTATTACCAAAATGATAACACTGAATATTAATACAACATTTCAGTGTCTTGGCTACACTGATAAATACTTGAGGGAAGAGAACTTCATAGGCCGGCCGGAGTGGCCGAGCGGTTCTAGGCGCTACAGTCTGCAACCGAGCGACCGCTACGGTCGCAGGTTCGAATCCTGCCTCGGGCATGGATGTGTGTGATGTCCGTAGGTTAGTTAGGTTTAAGTAGTTCTAAGTTCTAGGGGACTGATGACCTCAGAAGTTAAGTCCCATAGTGCTCAGAGCCATTTGAGCCAGAACTTCAGAGTGTCTCACTTGGTGTTGTGCTTCTGTAGAAAGATATGGACTTTCAGTGCAGCTACATGCAACCTACTGTGCTACAACCATGATGCAATCCTTCCCATTCCTTTCGTAGCTCTTATAAAATGGTAAAGACTTATACAGTGCGTTTAAATTCTTGCAAAATGATAAAGACATATACAGTGCGTGTGCACTTCGTTTCATTTGTTAATATCAGTTGTCCTAAATATGCTAACGACTTCTACAGTGCGTATGCACTTTATTTCAAACCTTGATATGTTTAATTGTTCTAAAAATGCTAAAGACTTTTACAGTGCGTGTGCACTTTATTTCTTTTCTTAAGGTATCCAGTTGTTGTAAAATGCTAAAGACTTTTACAGTGCGTGTGCGCTGTATTTCTTTTCTTAATGTGTCCAGTTCTTGTAAAATGCTAAAGACTTTTACAGTGCGTGTCCACTTTGTTTCCTTTCTGAATGTATCCAGTTCTTGTAAAATACTAAAGACGTTTACAGTGTGTGTGCACTTTATTCCATTTGTTAATATTTTCAGTTCTTGTAAAAAATGCTAAAGACTTATACAGTGAGTGTGGACTTCATTTCATTTGTTAATATGATCAGTTGTCCTAAATATACTAAAGATTTTTACAGTGCGTGTGCAATTTATTTCATTTCTTAACGTATTCAGTTCTTGTAAAAAACGCTAAAGACTTATACATTGCGTGTGCACTTTATGTCATTTGTTAATATATTTTGTACTCATTGTGTATGCACTATTTCATTTCTTAATATGTTCTGTGCTCAGTGTGTGTGCACTCTATTTCATTTCTTAATATGTTCTGCACTTATCAATAATGTATATACTCTGTGACTGTAGACTTAGTAACTAAATAGATTATAGAAAAGTTTGTTGCTCATGGCAAGTCCAATTGACTCACCATCGCTGCCAAATTTTTCCCCCCCAGTGGAGGGTTATGTAAGAGGTCCATGATTAAGGAATTTGTTGCTAGCCCACTCGAGCAGATGTAATTTCGATGGATTGCTCAAACGCTGCCTGCGATATATAAGGTATAAGAGAATCTCAGACCAGAGAGCAGTGTTGTATGCGGTAGGAACTGTGTAGTTGTTGCTAGGAGTCGTGTGTATGAAGTGGGCTGGGCCGGTCCTGTGGAGAGATGGCGGAGCCTGATCGTTGTAGTATAAGGTACAAGCAGCCTCGCGCATTTGTTGTATTGTTATGTCGAGTCCCATGTAAAAGTTTTAAAATATCTCTCAATAATAATCTTTCTCATAAAAAGTAATTTTTGACAATCATTCATTTCAATTTAAAGAATTTACTAATTTCTCCAATCCTTGGTCGTCCCGATTATTGTAAAGAAAAATATGTTGTTTCCTTTTATACACGACAAATCTATCGGCCAGCATTGCACTGGGCTGTGCCAGAAAAATTTATTATTAGAGCAGATATAAACGCGTTAGTCGGCGACCTTATTGAGGTAAGATTTTTCAATTTATTCAGTATGATCTTTCAGGGCCATTACGCAGTGCTGCTGACATCCAAAATTTACCAGTTTAAATTCACAGTCAAATATTGAAAGGTTTTAAGTTAGTCTCATTTTTATTATTCCTAGGTTATGGAATAATAAACAGTTGGTAGGTTACACTAAATGTGAATATTATTCTTATTATTTTACTGTGGGGGGAGGCTATGTAATTAGGCTGTTTAGGTTTTTATGTTGGCAACGCCACGTAGCGCTCTATATGAAAATCACTGACTGTGCATGTGCAGTCTGTGACTGGTTTGCATTGTTGAAATTTGCTATTGTAGTGTTGGGCAGTTGCCTGTTAACAGCGCGTAATGTTGCGCAGTTGGAGGTGAGCCACCAGAAGTGGTGGATCTGGGGAGAGAGATGGCGGAGTTTTGACAGCGGATGATCTGGACTTGTGTCTGTCAGAGACAGTAAATTTGTAAGACTGGCTGTCATGAACTGATATATATATATATATATATATATATATAATGACTTTTGAACGCTATTAAGGTAAATACATTGTTTGTTCTTTATCAAAATCTTTCATTTGCTAACTATGCCTATCAGTAGTTAGTGACTTCAACAGTTAGAATCTTTTATTTAGCTGGCAGTATTGGCGCTCGCTGTATTGCAGTAGTTTGAGTAACGACGATTTCTGTGAGGTAAGTGATTTGTGAAAGGTATAGTTTAATGTTAGTCAGGGCCATTCTTTTGTAGGGATTATTGAAAGTCAGATTGCGTTGCGCTAAAAATATTGTGTGTGAGTTTAGTGTTGATCAGAATAAGTAAAGAGAGTGATGTCTGAGTACGTTCAGTTTTGCTCAGCTGTTTGAAAAGCAAATAATGTAAGAGGTTTATCAGCACAGTCATTCATAGATTTTACTAAGGGGACGTTTCAAGTTTACCCTTCATAATTCTTAGAACGTCCCTGGCAAGCATGGGTTCGTCCCAGGATCTTGATTTGTTCAGGTATCTTTCAAAATATTTTCTCAAGTTACCTGAATGGGGACTGAATGGTTCCGGGTTATACCCTTGTTTCCGGAGACGCTCCTGAACAAACCTCGACCAGTATTTCTTTCTAATTCAGACAACGATTTCAATCGCCCACAGTGCCGCGTCGCCTGTGATAAAAGAGAGATCTCAAATCGAACCTTTTGGTGCGCAGTCCATGATGCCGGGAGTACATTCCGGAAACTTTTTATACTCTCCTGGAAATGAAAATAAGAACACATTGACACCAGTGTGTCAGACCCACCATACTTGCTCCGGACACTGCGAGAGGGCTGTACAAGCAATGATCACACGCACGGCACAGCGGACACACCAGGAACCGCGGTGTTGGCCGTCGAATGGCGCTAGCTGCGCAGCATTTGTGCACCGCCGCCGTCAGTGTCAGCCAGTTTGCCGTGGCATACGGAGCTCCATCGCAGTCTTTAACACTGGTAGCATGCCGCGACAGCGTGGACGTGAACCGTATGTGCAGTTGACGGACTTTGAGCGAGGGCGTATAGTGGGCATGCGGGAGGCCGGGTGGACGTACCGCCGAATTGCTCAACACGTGGGGCGTGAGGTCTCCACAGTACATCGATGTTGTCGCCAGTGGTCGGCGGAAGGTGCACGTGCCCGTCGACCTGGGACCGGACCGCAGCGACGCACGGATGCACGCCAAGACCGTAGGATCCTACGCAGTGCCGTAGGGGACCGCACCGCCACTTCCCAGCAAATTAGGGACACTGTTGCTCCTGGGGTATCGGCGAGGACCATTCGCAACCGTCTCCATGAAGCTGGGCTACGGTCCCGCACACCGTTAGGCCGTCTTCCGCTCACGCACCAACATCGTGCAGCCCGCCTCCAGTGGTGTCGCGACAGGCGTGAATGGAGGGACGAATGAAGACGTGTCGTCTTCAGCGATGAGAGTCGCTTCTGCCTTGGTGCCAATGATGGTCGTATGCGTGTTTGGCGCCGTGCAGGTGAGCGCCACAATCAGGACTGCATACGACCGAGGCACACAGGGCCAACACCCGGCATCATGGTGTGGGGAGCGATCTCCTACACTGGCCGTACACCACTGGTGATCGTCGAGGGGACACTGAATAGTGCACGGTACATCCAAACCGTCATCGAACCCATCGTTCTACCATTCCTAGACCGGCAAGGGAACTTGCTGTTCCAACAGGACAATGCACGTCCGCATGTATCCCGTGCCACCCAACGTGCTCTAGAAGGTGTAAGTCAACTACCCTGGCCAGCAAGATCTCCGGATCTGTCCCCCATTGAGCATCTTTGGGACTGGATGAAGCGTCGTCTCACGCGGTCTGCACGTCCAGCACGAACGCTGGTCCAACTGAGGCGCCAGGTGGAAATGGCATGACAAGCCGTTCTACAGGACTACATCCAGCATCTCTACGATCGTCTCCATGGGAGAATAGCAGCCTGCATTGCTGCGAAAGGTGGATATACACTGTACTAGTGCCGACATTGTGCATGCTCTGTTGCCTGTGTCTATGTGCCTGTGGTTCTGTCAGTGTGATCATGTGATGTATCTGACCCCAGGAATGTGTCAATAAAGTTTCCCCTTCCTGGGACAATGAATTCACGGCGTTCTTATTTCAATTTCCAGGAGTGTAGATATTACCTGATGGACATTCTTTTTCTCATCATTGAACGTCTGGAACTGCCTGTGTTTTAATAGTGATTCCTCGTGCTTTACTTGCGCTACAGTTGTTACCAAAAGAAAAATGCGGAGTAGGTATTAAAATCCATGGAGAGGAAATAAAAACTTTGAGGTTTGCCGATGACATTGTAATTCTGTCAGAGACAGCAAAGGACTTGGAAGAGCAGTTGAACGTAATGGATGGTGTCTTGAAGGGTGGATATAAGATGAACATCAACAAAAGTAAAACGAGGATAGCGGAATGTAGTCAAATTAAGTCGGGTGATGCTGAGGGAATTAGATTAGGAAATGAGACACTTAAAGTAGTAAAGGAGTTTTGCTATTTGGGGAGCAAAATAACTGATGATGGTCGAAGTAGAGAGGATATAACATGTAGACTGGCAATGGCAAAGAAAGCGTTTCAGAAGAAGAGAAATTTGTTAACATCGAATATAGATTTAAGTGTCAGGAAGTCATTTCTGAAAGTATTTGTATGGAGTGTAGTCATGTATGGAAGTGAAACATGCATGGTAAATAGTTTGGACAAGAAGAGAATAGAAGCTTTCGAAATGTGGTGCTACAGGAGAATGCTGAAGATTAGATGGGTAGATCACAAAACTAATGAGGAGGTACTGAATATGACTGGGGAGAAGAGGAGTTTGTGGCACAACTTGACTAGAAGAAGGGATCGGTTGTTAGGACATGTTCTGAGGCATCAAGGGATCATCAATTTAATATTGGTGGGCAGCGTGGAGGGTAAAAATCGTCGGGGGAGACCAAGAGATGAATACACTAAGCAGATTCAGAAGGATGTAGGTTGCAGTCGGTACTGGGAGATAAAGAAGCTTGCACAGGATAGAGTAGCATGGAGAGCTGCATTAAACCAGTCTCAGGATTGAAGACCACAACAACAACAACAACAACAACAACAACAACAGTTGGTACCGCTACCTCTCCGTTCACGGTGACAACGCCTAAACAATTGTCTGGCGGGTACGGCTGCACTTTCTCGCAGTCAGCTTTATCCATTCGGCATACATTTATCGGCACATTTCCGAACTGTGTTTGATTATTGGGTAACGTGGGGATCGATGCCTGCTCGGCACGTTCTAATCGACCTACCGCCTGTGTTACGCAGTCGTCGTCTCGCTGCTCGAGCGAGTTGGAAATTTCATCAACAGTTTTATCAATATTTTTCACATGCTTTTCCAACACGCATGCGCTTTGTCAAATTTATCTACGCGTTCTAGCGCCTTGCCACGATGTTCGAACATGTCATTCATTTTTGCCACGAACTGAGCATCACACTCCTGTTCCCTGTGTTCGCGTTCAAGGTGTTCCTGCCTTTCCTTTTCCTCATGTTCGTCACGTCGTCAGTACGCTAAAGCACGTTTTGCTAAGTTTGAAATGGGAGAGTTAGTACTTGCAAAAGCTCATGAGAAATCGAGCGAGACAGACATTAAAATCTCTAAATTTAAGTTTGTTTATAATGGACCATATAAAGTCATTGGTATACCTCACACAAATGCTTATTGCTTAGAGTATCCAAGGTCTGGAAAACTATTAGGTATACGGAACATAGTAGACTTGAAATTGTACCAACCTAGGATTGATTAATACCATAGAATGGTTAATTTGTACAGTATGTAAATATAGAGTGTAGGATTTAACGATTTGCTATATTGCCATGCTTTTGCCTGACCAAGAGGATATTAAATAAGTTGTAATTAATAAGTAATTAATTTTGACTAAATGATTTAAGAGTAACTGGTTATTAATCAATTGAAAAATCCAAGCTGCTAGTTTAAGTTTTCAACTGAGTCACAGTAGATTAATGAATGTAAATATAATTTTGTAACTAGCTGTAAAATTTCATGAATGTGTGATTTACTAGTCACTGCCGATGTACTTAGACGCTGTTTTAAGTTTCAGGCTAGTACATGCGTGTGAGGATGGACAGTGTTGAGTTATCCACTGCGATAGTGTTAACGGATTCCTTGAGATTACTCGGGAGTTTTCCCGAAAGAATTCAGGGAAACGGACGTTCTAGAAATGCCGTTACACAGGCGAGTGAGATCAAGCGTGCCGCACAGGCGGGCGCAACAATACTGGCGAGGCAGAGCCGCTGTCGGCTCTTGTGCCGCTCTCTGCATTATTTGCACTTGCGGGTACGGAAGGCGGAGTTGCTTTTCTTCCCGGACAGCTGATGTCAATACTTTTTTTTCAATCTGCTGTATATTATTTTCTTGTTTAGCGTTAAGTGGACTCTCGTGACGAGAATATTAATTATGAAAATATTATATAAAAATGTGTATTCTATGTGATAAAATATTAATTTGCATATTTTGATATACCCGTTTTTTTTGGCCATGTACTCTGGTTAATTTTGTAAATATTATTCCATTTCTTGATATTGTTAGGAATTTTGCTGATTTAGAATAGCTGAACCATTTTCTATGAATTTTAATATGTTGTCAACCTATTTTCTTTTGTGTAAGATGACAGACTGGAATAAGGTTAGGAGTATCTCCACTCAATTATTATGCTCTAAAAAATTCGTTATTGTTAATTAGCCTAATGCCAAATTTTCTTGATGTTTTGAGCATATGCATTTCTGCTGTTTTTTTCCCTTTTCTGACATTTTCTGAGTCTTTTTAGGTTACACAAATATATATATATATATATATATATATATATATATATATATATATATATATATATGCATTTGGGTCGATGTATAATTGGTTTGTTTTGTAAATATTATTTGTATTTTTACGCTGGGTCTGGCCTAGGGAAAACTATGCTATCGAACGATTACATCGAAAGGTCGTGTGCAGAACCAAAGCATTTAGGATCTTTGGTAGTGTTAACTCTGCCGCATGAGGCGCAGGCAGAGAGAGTCTGGTTGGAGTAGTGCGGTGGAGCAGGTGTGTTGTGTAACGCTCCCGCGAGTAGCCGCGCTTTCGGGATTTGGCAGCATGTAATTGCGCTCGACTTGCTATGATAGTTTCTGACACGGTGTCGCGGACGGGAAGCATTAGCTGGCGCACATCAAGAGTCCGTTTCGCCTGGTAACCGTGTCGAGAAGAAGGCGCGCCAAATCCAGCTTCTGCAACAGCGACGGCCGACGATGAGTAACTGTCGCCACCTCCCCGATCAACGACTGCAAACCTTCAATCAACCAACAAGGAAGACTGAAAGCACGTAAAGTTTTAGAACTGTATGGCAGACCTCAGCTTTTCCAACTGTTGCATCACAAAAATACAGCAACTTAGTATGAACCTTTGTTGCTCATTGTCCCCAATTGCATTACCAAGCAGGGTTCCTTCCTTTTCTGGAATGAACCCGAGTGTCTTTGAAATTCATACGCCAGCATTAAAGTAATATCATTCGATTTCACTGCTTTAATTTCAAAGTTCAGTTAAAGTATTCATAGCTGGCTAAAATATTTAGATTACACAAGCAGAAATTAAGTGTGCAAGTTTTGTTACCATATTTTAGCTTACCTGTGACTGCAGCTCAGCTTGGTACATACTAAATTTTACTATTGTTAATTGTTCAGAATCATTTAATTCACGTTCAGAGATAAATCTCTTATTTCTAAATTGCATAGATTCAAGTAGCTTTTAAAATGATTGTTGAGGTAGCCCAAGACTAACCTTATTTTATTGAATTTCGTAGTGCTTCAGAAATAAAGTTTAGGATCTTTGGTAGTGTTAACTCTGCCGCATGGGGCGCGGCCAGAGAGAGTCTGGTTGGAGTAGTGCGGTGGAGCAGGTGTGTTGTGTAACGCTTTCGCGAGTAGCCGCGCTTTCGGGATTTGGCAGCATGTAATTGCGCTCGACTTGCTATGATAGTTTCTGACACGGCGTCGCGGACGGGAAGCATTAGCTGGCGCACATCAAGAGTCCGTTCCGCCTGGTAACCGTGTCGAGAAGAAGGCGCGCCAAATCCAGCTTCTGCAACAGCGACGGCTGACAATGAGTAACTGTCGCCACCTCCTCGATCGACGATTGCAAACCTTCAATCAACCAACAAGGAAGACTGAAAGCACGTAAAGTTTTAGAACTGTATGGCAGACCTCAGCTTTTCAAACTGTTGCATCACAAAAATACAGCAACTTAGTATGAACCTTTGTTGCTCATTGTCCCCAATTGCATTACCAAGCAGGGTCCCTTCCTTTTCTGGAATGAACCCGAGTGTCTTTGAAATTCATATGCCAGCATTAAAATAATATCATTCGATTTCACTACTTTAATTTCAAAGTTGAGTTAAAGTATTCATAGCTGGCTAAAATATTTAGATTACACAAGCAGAAATTAAGTGTGCGAGTTTTGTTACCATATTTCAGCTTACCTGTGACTGCAGCTCAGCTTGGTATGTACTAAATTTTACTATTGTTAATTGTTCAGAATCATTTAATTCACGTTCAGAGATAAATCTCTTATTTCTAAATTGTATAGATTCAAGTAGCTTTTAAAATGATGGTTGAGGTAGCCCAAGACTAACCTTATTTTATTGAATTTCGTAGTGCTTCAGAAATAAAGTTCACTATTAATTTCAGTCACTAAATTAAATTTCAATTTTCTGGTTTTATTAATTCTTTTGCTAAATTAAGTCAGAGTGTAAAGAAATTTATTACATCTGACAAACATTCAGTTTTGACACAGCACGTGTCAACCTTCAGTTGCCACGCTTTTAGTGCTAATTATATGTGTATTAATCTTTCATTTTCAGTTATTATAGTAGTTTTCCATAGGACTGGCGACCGTAATTTTCCCCAAATCTCAAATATCTAATTAACGCCAATTAATTGTTACTGTAACAACCGCACATTTACTTTCTTTATTAATTTTACCCTTTTCTCAAAATTAATTTTCATCAATTTCATTTGCATTTTTCCTTTCATTTAGATGTAATCCCTTCATCCCCGTTTACCGACAAATTAACTTCGGTGACTATTGCTTTTCCCAAATTTCCATTAGGCGGACGCAGTTTAATTTTTCACTGTCATTAAGGTCGATAAGTGAGGGGGAGGTTACAGACATCAACCACTCTCCTGCTTCAAGAAGATCCAGCTCTGTCTTGCATGAACCACATCTTGTCGAAATCAGGGTCACTTTGGATAATGGGTATGAAATCATCTTCTAAAGCCTTCACTTACCGTTCGGTGGTCACTGTGCCACCAAGGAAGAGTCCACTGATCATTCCGCGACTGGACATTGCACGCCACACAGTCAACCGTTGAGGGTGAAGAGACTTGCCGACCGCGAAATGCGGATTCCCAGTCCCCCAAATGCGACTGTTTTGCTTATTGACGAACCCATACAAATGGAAGTGAGCTTCGTCACTAAAACAAACCATGCACGCGCATACCAATTCCCATCATGCCCCGCGGCTAACTGTGCTGTTTGAACGTCCTACGTTAAACCGTTCAGGAGTTATGACAATTTTATCTCGTGTAGTTCAATAACCCTGTACAAGGTACATTGATTTGAATCTGATTACTGAATTCAGGCCTTAGTCTCCTCCACTAGTATCTCTCCATCACCAAACCAGCTACTCTTCGGTGTCTCTGCATGCGTCTCACCAATTTGTACTTCTTTGTAGTCAGTTTGTGCCACTCAGCTCGTTTCTACCCATTTAGATTCAATAGCTTTCATAGGTAATCGTTCTGTGTTGGTTATCTTCGGCATTATTCAGTGGTGTCGAGTGTCAAGACCTTGGATTCCATTCATTCGTCTATGATTATCGTCTTCAGTTCATTTTAAAATTGGCTACTCTCTATAGAAACACTTTCAGAAGTGACTAAGTAACACTTAAATTTACAATCAATGTGAGACTTTCTCTGTTACAGGAAACATTCTCCATTTTAAATTCATTTTACATCTGCAGTCGTCTGCTGTGTTGCTGTCCAACTAGCAAAATTTGTCTACTACATCCATGGTCTGAGCTGCTAATTTAATTCCCTCAGCGCTTTTCATCAGGTTGTTCACTAAATCCTTGCAGGTCATATTAGAACGTCCCACAACTGCTTTCAAGAACAACTCTTCGCACTCTCTACTACCCACATTTGAAATTAGGAGTGGTCAGAATTCAGGGATAAGAGACGGGCGATCATTCGAAGCCGAAAAGTCCCATAAAAATGAGCTCTAAAATGCACACTTTGAGGGCTATGAGGTGTGTGCACTTGACCAGCAGAAGAGATTTGTTTTACAACAGCGAAGATGAACAAGTGCTCAGTACCTCTTAAGACATGTATTTAGAACCCATGTTTTTTACTAAATCTTTTGTTTCAAATGATCGTTCCTGTGATATACCTGAATGCCTGAATATTCCCCTTTCCTCCTGGGACACCCTCTGTAAACGTGTGGTACAATGATGTCCATCAAAGTACTGCTAAAGATTATTTACATAGCATGGATGAACCGCGGAAAGTATTTTTCGAGTCGGTTCCATTAATAATTAGATTGAGTAACACCATAGCTTCCACACTACGTACCTTTTGTTGATTCATTTAGCTTTCACCGAGCGAGGTGGCGCAGTGGTTAGACACTGGACTCGCATTCGGGAGGATGACGGTTCAATCCCGCGTCCGGCCATCCTGATTTAGGTTTTCCGTGATTTCCCTAAATCACTCCAGGCAAATCCCGGGATGGTTCCTCTGAGAGGGCACGGCCGACTTCCTTCCCCATCCTTTCCTAATTCGATGAAACCGATGACCACACTGTCTGGTCTCCTTCCCCAAACAACCAAACCAACCATTTAGCATTCTGTTTTGTTGAACCTCTGTAATTAGTGTATGATTAATTCGATACTGTAATTAAGTGTAATCTCTGTAATATGCACAATATGAGCAAATGATATGTTTTCCTTTCTCACATAATCTCTTTGGTTATCTTTGAGGTTGAATAATTTTGTTTAAATAATTTTTTGTAGAAATGTCAATATGTGCAAATGTTCTGTTTTATTTAATATGTTTGGTTGCTGTTACGTAAACTGCTGACTTTCACTTAGCGTTCTTAGTTATTTTGTAAGTAAAAGGTGGTGTGGTTCCCCTCGGGAACAGAACTGTGTAGCGCGCGCAAAATGTGGGGGCATGGATAGAAAGGTGGAACAAAGAGTCAGTCGGGGATGAGATACTGAACCACAAACAGCTCACGAAAAGGTGAATTAAGCTCGTGCCGAGAGGGGCTTTTTGTGCCGTTTCCCAATGTGCCAAAGCCTCGGATGGATGCAGTAACTAGCTGGAATTATGTTGGAATTTATATCTATCATCGCCACCAACAAATGGCAGAGTCCAGCAATTATACCTGCAAATCCACCTACCAACATGCACTCGCCACCACATTGCGCCATCAATGTAATGGAACAGAAGAACTATAGTAATGTACAGTGAAGGATCAGCTTATTGAATGTTATAGTGTACTCATATATAAAGTAACTTATAACTGAATTTACGTACCTACCTTGATTTTTCCTTATCACAACACCTCTCAGGTTTCTCTCCATTTGAACTATGATTACCGAGTGTTCTTGTTGTGGAAAAAATTAAAGCTTCAAAGCCAAACAGTTAATTAAATAATGTTGTCTGATATTTGGTAAGAAGAGAGTATTCTGATTTACTGTGGATTTGTAAAATTGTGGGAGGTAGTAAATGTAGCTTTTGTGAAAGCCTCCCAGAAATTGAAACAGTCCAATTTAAAGTTTTGTGGACTTTCAAAGTTCCCTATTTAATCACTGACTAGAAAATGGAAGACTGTGATAAGAAAGACAAGCAATAAACTATCTTGAGGTCAGTTCCAAAAGTAAATATTACTAAAGTTCGGCTTCAAATGTTCTTATTAGTAAACAATTTGCTGTTACTTTTAAAAATTAAAAGTTCTTAAAACTGAGACTTATAAAATTTTGCTTAGTTATTGATCATAGTGCTGCCTGTTGTAAATTGTAAAAGGTGAGTCAGTTTCTTACAAATATGTCAATATTGTGTCTCACTGCAGTAAAAGTCGTGAACTGCATTTGTGGAAAGTTATATACTCATGTTTGTTAAGTGCTTGTCTCTCTTGTGTATTGAAAGTGCATATTAATAGTGTAACAGGATCTACAGTTTGTCTGTTGTGCTTATGCTAGGTAACAAGTAACTGAAAGACCACTATCTATGAAAATAGTAACTTCTTTTATTCACAGAACATTGAGAAATAGTTTGCTAGTGAAATATTTGTTTTACGTGTCAGATAGAAAAGTAATTGGTAAAAGAGAGACGGGACCTATGTCCAATTTATGATTCTATGGTGAATATTAATAGTAACGTCATTGAGACCATTCAGTTTTACTAAGTCCTCAAGGTAATAGTGTGTATCGTTATCTGTTATATTTATGCAAGTAGTTTGTTCTGCTCTGTCAGCTCCAACCTTAACGTGAAAATATGCAGGTGCCAGAATTCATTGCACTCTCGTGTGACAAAGTATAGACTGTATTTGTCCACTAAAGTTACTCATAATTAGATTCTTGAACAAAAAAAAAGTTACTTATTCTTATGCCTGATTAGGTTGGCGACCGTATTTATTATCATTTGGACAGTGAGGATAAGCAAATTATTGTTTTTGACTGTTATTTAAATGTCATTCTGACGTTCATTTACGATAAGCCACCTCCGTTAGGTACATCACGGTCAACACAACAAAATTCCTTTCAGAGGGTAACACTGCACTGTTGCTTTATACCATAATTACTTTAACAAGATCGTTTCATTATACGATCTGCCTACAACTTTAAGGTTATGGTATAACAGTAGTGGACGGAAGTGTTATAACTGTACTTAACATTCGGAGGCTGACAGCATGGAAATTCGGTATGAAAAACGCAAATGATATCACAAAATACGGTGACTGGCAGAAGGATACCCTGTGCGATTTGCATGTCTCTTCTTATTACCTCGTTGACAGTCTTTAATGGATTAATAACGTCTGGCGCGCGGGGGAATATGCAGAATATTAGAGAGAGAGTGACAGGTCGGTGACCTGTGTACGTGACTGCAAACCTGAATGGCGTAGGATTCTGGGAAGTGAGGTCGGGCAGAACCTACATGTGATGGCAATCATTGTCTTCCCACATCGTCTACTGGCGCTTGTGGTCCAACCTCGGACGGTGCGGTACCGCATGTAGGAGTCGGGGGTCAGTTTTCAGTGTTTTTCTGACTCCTTTTGAAGATTGTTATCAGTCACTTGTAGGAAGCTCAGGCCACCGGAAACAAACTGTAGCCTAGTAGCGGTCCTCTCTGTTGCTCGAACGTTGTTGAGAAGCTATGGACATTGGCAGGAGAATGTGCCGTTGGCGTAAAGAAGTGTGACGTGAGATCGCAGCGCTGAAATGAAAGCTTTCTTGTAGCAGAGAAGAGTTTCACCTCAAAATGCATGACAGTTTATCTTTCGCTGTTCTACAGTCTCTCGATGTCTGAAACAGGAATGCGTTATAGCTACGAGCTGCCGCAATGAAGAACAAAACATGAAATCAATTACCTTGAATCAAATCGTCTTTTATTACTCATAAAAAATCATAATAAAACATTCGTCTCAAAATGCTTCAGTCTCTTTCCTCATCTCAAATAATTAATCAGTAAATCAACATGCTCCACTTCCTCAGAACATAACTGCAACCGTACAATCGGCCTATGCCGTATTACTTCCCATGACACACCACTGCCGACCACTGCGTCTCCGCATCTCACAATTAACAGTGCGCATCGTTTCCCGCGCATCTTTCAAAGCAGAGATGGTAAAAGTAAACCTCCCGGCGACGCAGCATCTCTGATGACGCTGCGCACTTATAGTTTCAAATAGTACTAAGGCGCTTTTGCGTTCATGACTTCCTAATACTTGAGAAATGGCCATGAAGTCATCTACGTACTAAGCATTGATGTAAACAAGTATCATTATGACGTTGCCTGACAAAATAAGTGTATCACGGGGAAGGACAGGAGGAAACGAAATGAAAAATGACGGGCTGAGATGTATGTGATTCTGTTTCAGTCGTTACAAAATCGAGTCACAGTTACAAAGAAGTCATCAGTATGAGCCCACACTTCAGTTTCCCATCTGGTCTCCATGGATGCACAGATTCGGTTGTGGGTGGTGTTAAAAAGTCGTTTAACCCTTTCCTGACGATAGCTGTCCCACAACTATGGTAAACGCTTTTGATGTCCTGCATATTTGCACTAAAGACGGGGCTTACGTCCGAACTGTTCCAGCTCTTACGAGGTCTCTTCAAAAAATTCCTGAACTTTGTCCACAAAATTTTTTATGCGCTTACCTTTTACTTGTTGTGCATGGGCTCCTTCGAAACACTCTCTCTTCCACAACCGAAACACCGCTCCCAACTCCGTTTCCTCCGGCAGTAGCAGTCTTGGTATGCCTCCAGCTGGATGGTGCGAAGCGCAGTCTGCGAATTTTCTTTTATCTCGTCTATCGTTGCAAATCTTCTTCCTTTCAACGGGGTTTTCATTTTCTAAACTAAAGACGGGCTGACATCCGATCTGTTCCAGCTCTTACGAGGTTTCTTCAAAAAATTCCTGAACTTTGTCCACAAAATTTTTGTGCGCTTACCTTTTACTTGTTGTGCATGGTCTCCTTCGAAACACTCTCTCTTCCACAACCGAAACACCGCTCCCAACTCCGTTTCCTCCGGCAGTAGCAGTCTTGGTATGCCTCCAGCTGGATGGTGCGAAGCGCAGTCTGCGAATTTTCTTTTATCTCGTCTATCGTTGCAAATCTTCTTCCTTTCAACGGGGTTTTCATTTTCTAAACTAAAGACGGGCTGACATCCGATCTGTTCCAGCTCTTACGAGGTTTCTTCAAAAAATTCCTGAACTTTGTCCACAAAATTTTTGTGCGCTTACCTTTTACTTGTTGTGCATGGTCTCCTTCGAAACACTCTCTCTTCCACAACCGAAACACCGCTCCCAACTCCGTTTCCTCTGGCGGTAGCAGTCTTGGTATGCCTCCAGCTGGATGGTGCGAAGCGCAGTCTGCGAATTTTCTTTTATCTCGTCTATCGTTGCAAATCTTCTTCCTTTCAACAGGGTTTTCATCTTCTAAACTAAAGACGGGCTGACGTCTGATCTGTTCCAGATCTTACGAGGTCGCTTCAAAAAATTCCCGAACTTTGTCCACAAAATTTTTATGCGCTTACCTTTTACTTGTTGCGCACGGTCTCCTTCGAAACAAAATCTCTTGCTCAACCGAAACACCGCTCCCAACTCCGTTTCCTCCGGCGGTAGCAGTCTTGGTATGCCTCCAGCTGGATGGCGCGAAGCGCAGTCTGCGAATTTTCTTTTATCTCGTCTATCGTTGCAAATCTTCTTCCTTTCAACGGGGTTTTCATTTTCTAAACTAAAGACGGGCTGACATCCGATCTGTTCCAGCTCTTACGAGGTTTCTTCAAAAAATTCCTGAACTTTGTCCACAAAATTTTTGTGCGCTTACCTTTTACTTGTTGTGCATGGTCTCCTTCGAAACACTCTCTCTTCCACAACCGAAACACCGCTCCCAACTCCGTTTCCTCTGGCGGTAGCAGTCTTGGTATGCCTCCAGCTGGATGGTGCGAAGCGCAGTCTGCGAATTTTCTTTTATCTCGTCTATCGTTGCAAATCTTCTTCCTTTCAACAGGGTTTTCATCTTCTAAACTAAAGACGGGCTGACGTCTGATCTGTTCCAGATCTTACGAGGTCGCTTCAAAAAATTCCCGAACTTTGTCCACAAAATTTTTATGCGCGTACCTTTTACTTGTTGCGCACGGTCTCCTTCGAAACAAAATCTCTTGCTCAACCGAAACACCGCTCCCAACTCCGTTTCCTCCGGCGGTAGCAGTCTTGGTATGCCTCCAGCTGGATGGCGCGAAGCGCAGTCTGCGAATTTTCTTTTATCTCGTCTATCGTTGCAAATCTTCTTCCTTTCAACGGGGTTTTCATTTTCTAAACTAAAGACGGGCTGACATCCGATCTGTTCCAGCTCTTACGAGGTTTCTTCAAAAAATTCCTGAACTTTGTCCACAAAATTTTTGTGCGCTTACCTTTTACTTGTTGTGCATGGTCTCCTTCGAAACACTCTCTCTTCCACAACCGAAACACCGCTCCCAACTCCGTTTCCTCTGGCGGTAGCAGTCTTGGTATGCCTCCAGCTGGATGGTGCGAAGCGCAGTCTGCGAATTTTCTTTTATCTCGTCTATCGTTGCAAATCTTCTTCCTTTCAACAGGGTTTTCATCTTCTAAACTAAAGACTGGCTGACGTCTGATCTGTTCCAGATCTTACGAGGTCGCTTCAAAAAATTCCCGAACTTTGTCCACAAAATTTTTATGCGCGTACCTTTTACTTGTTGCGCACGGTCTCCTTCGAAACAAAATCTCTTGCTCAACCGAAACACCGCTCCCAACTCCGTTTCCTCCGGCGGTAGCAGTCTTGGTATGCCTCCAGCTGGATGGCGCGAAGCGCAGTCTGCGAATTTTCTTTTATCTCGTCTATCGTTGCAAATCTTCTTCCTTTCAACGGGGTTTTCATTTTCTAAACTAAAGACGGGCTGACATCCGATCTGTTCCAGCTCTTACGAGGTTTCTTCAAAAAATTCCTGAACTTTGTCCACAAAATTTTTGTGCGCTTACCTTTTACTTGTTGTGCATGGTCTCCTTCGAAACACTCTCTCTTCCACAACCGAAACACCGCTCCCAACTCCGTTTCCTCTGGCGGTAGCAGTCTTGGTATGCCTCCAGCTGGATGGTGCGAAGCGCAGTCTGCGAATTTTCTTTTATCTCGTCTATCGTTGCAAATCTTCTTCCTTTCAACAGGGTTTTCATCTTCTAAACTAAAGACGGGCTGACGTCTGATCTGTTCCAGATCTTACGAGGTCGCTTCAAAAAATTCCCGAAGTTTGTCCACAAAATTTTTATGCGCGTACCTTTTACTTGTTGCGCACGGTCTCCTTCGAAACAAAATCTCTTGCTCAACCGAAACACCGCTCCCAACTCCGTTTCCTCCGGCGGTAGCAGTCTCGGTATGCCTCCAGCTGGATGGCGCGAAGCGCAGTCTGCGAATTTTCTTTTATCTCGTCTATCGTTGCAAATCTTCTTCCTTTCAACGGGGTTTTCATTTTCTAAACTAAAGACGGGCTGACATCCGATCTGTTCCAGCTCTTACGAGGTTTCTTCAAAAAATTCCTGAACTTTGTCCACAAAATTTTTGTGCGCTTACCTTTTACTTGTTGTGCATGGTCTCCTTCGAAACACTCTCTCTTCCACAACCGAAACACCGCTCCCAACTCCGTTTCCTCTGGCGGTAGCAGTCTTGGTATGCCTCCAGCTGGATGGTGCGAAGCGCAGTCTGCGAATTTTCTTTTATCTCGTCTATCGTTGCAAATCTTCTTCCTTTCAACAGGGTTTTTATCTTCTAAACTAAAGACGGGCTGACGTCTGATCTGTTCCAGATCTTACGAGGTCGCTTCAAAAAATTCCCGAACTTTGTCCACAAAATTTTTATGCGCGTACCTTTTACTTGTTGCGCACGGTCTCCTTCGAAACAAAATCTCTTGCTCAACCGAAACACCGCTCCCAACTCCGTTTCCTCCGGCGGTAGCAGTCTTGGTATGCCTCCAGCTGGATGGCGCGAAGCGCAGTCTGCGAATTTTCTTTTATCTCGTCTATCGTTGCAAATCTTCTTCCTTTCAACGGGGTTTTCATTTTCTAAACTAAAGACGGGCTGACATCCGATCTGTTCCAGCTCTTACGAGGTTTCTTCAAAAAATTCCTGAACTTTGTCCACAAAATTTTTGTGCGCTTACCTTTTACTTGTTGTGCATGGCCTCCTTCGAAACACTCTCTCTTCCACAACCGAAACACCGCTCCCAACTCCGTTTCCTCTGGCGGTAGCAGTCTTGGTATGCCTCCAGCTGGATGGTGCGAAGCGCAGTCTGCGAATTTTCTTTTATCTCGTCTATCGTTGCAAATCTTCTTCCTTTCAACGGGGTTTTCATCTTCTAAACTAAGAAAGAAGTCCGCTGGGGACAGGTATAGAGTGTCGAAGGATGAAGCAGCGCAGTGATTTCGTTTTTTGTGCAATAGTCACGTATTAACAGGGACGAATGTGCGGGTGCGTTATCGTGATACAACAGCCATGAAATGTCTCGGCACGTTTCAGGCCGTTTCCTTCTCACATTTTCTCGCTGGCGTCGTAACACGTCCCGATAGTACCATCGATTATCAGTTTGTCTCTGTGGCACGAACTCGAGATGGAGTAATCCTTCAAAGTCAAAGGAGACTATCAGCATGGCTTTGACATTTGACGTGACCTGAGGAGCTTTTTTCGGTCTTGGAGAACCTTTCCCGACCTCTTGTGAAGACTGAACCTTGGTCTCAAAAAACGTAACCGTAGACCCATGTCTCATCACCACTTATGATTCTTATAAGAAACATCTTTTTCTCATATGCACGATTCGAAAACACTTCACAGATTTCAAGGCGAAGCTCTGTGAGGTCTCGGCTCCTGAGCCGTGGGACGAACTTGGCGGCAGCAAGACGCATTCCAGGACGCTGTGTCAGGATCCTATGACATGATACAACTGAAATGCTACATTCTTCTGCAATCTCTCGGACAGGCAGTCTTCGACTGGTGCGCACAATTTCGTTGACGTACGCGACATCAGCGTCTTCCGTAGACGTCCAAGTCCGTCCTGAACGAGGGTAATCTTTAAAATTCTGTCCGACCATTTCTAAGCTGTGTGAACCATTCGTAACAACGAGTACGGCATAAGCACTCATCACCGTAGTGAGGCGTAGCGCCGTATAACAATCCTGCCTTGAAGGCGGTTAAGTGGGAGATGTGTCTAAGAGCTGGATAGTGACAGATGGTGACACGACACTGGACGCGCAAATAGTTCACGTATCAGCCGATAGAGGACAATATTGGATAGGGGACTGTGATTTTAGTTTCGATTGTGCCCACTAGAGTGTACTAAAGTAATAGTATGTTTTTCATGAACTGTTCTAGTATTTTCATAAAGTGTTATTATGTCTTTTTGTGTATGTAAAATGTTATAAATGTGTTTTAGCAGTATGAATGATGCGTGAGTGTGGTTTAAAGTTAACATGAAGATAATTGTTTAACGAGTTGTGTAGTAGGATTTAGCGTGGGAAAATTTCGAAGAAGTATGCATATGGACAAAGGGGATTTTTGTAGAATAGTTTTGTAAAGTAAGTTTATGGTAAAGGGAAGGTTAATTCAGGTATAAATAACAAAACTAAATAACTTTATGCATCAGCAAAACTTCAGCATATTAGATAATTACGTCGGTAAAAAGTGCAGTCGTTAGATTTACTATTTTGCAATTGGTTATTGATGAAAAGCGTGGATGGACGCGGGAGAATGTTGTATTGCTATTGGCTGTTGAGTAAACTGACCAACGGTAAAGCAATATTCTTCGCGCGCCTTTCTCTGCTGGTAGGGAAGGCTTAGAGTATTCTAGACAAGAGTCGCAACCTAGCCATGAAACAGTTCGGACGTGTGTAGTAGTAGTTCCGATGGAAATGATAAGTTGCCGGATCTAGCAGTGTTTCATACATCAAAAGTGTGGTAAAGTGACGGCATAATTACTCCGATGGGCGTGTAGAAATTTCGGTATTTTTAAGTGTATTTTGTGATGAGAAAAGACTTATATTCCGCGTGGCGTATTGAGCAGGTCGGTGGCTAAAAGCTGTGACTGCATTTGGTACCGACAAACTTAATATTTGGTGAGCATTCTCAATCAAAAACAATCAGTATTTTTGTAGCTATTACGTTTTCGGGAAATCCAACACCATAAACTTGCTAACGTGAGTGAAAGGCATTGTGAGTGACTGTGTTAAGACTAGCACAGGCTTGTCAGTGATACTTGTTCACCCTCCGCAGCTCGTGATCGTGCGGTAGCGTTCTCGCTTCCCACGCCCGGGTTCCCGTGTTCGATTCCCGGCGGGGACAGGGATTTTCTCTGCCTCGTGATGACTGGGTGTTGTGTGTTGTCCTTAGGTTAGTTAGGTTTACGTAGTTCTAAGTTCTAGGGGACTGATGACCATAGATGTTAAGTCCCATAGTGCTAAGAGCCATTTGAATCAACTTGCTCCCCCTAAGTTTCAGAATATATTAATTGAGGACAAAATTTCCAACCTTTCATTTGTGTGAAAACTTTCTCCCGAAACGTAGATCAGTGACTTTAATTGCAGCCTGGTTCACGTCGAAGTACAGTAGGTTTCGCTCAGCTTTCCTACTGATGATCTGCTGAGACAATGTTCACAGGTAGGTGCAGGTCCGTCTTAAAGGGACGGGAAGAACCGCGCCGCCGCAGTAGGCTTCCTGCATCATTTTCTGTGTCACCGTAAAGGTTTTCTTGAGTTTTACGGAAAATTTAATGCAGACGCGTTTCTCCTCTAGTTCTGCACTCTCGATATTCGCAAACTGTGAGACTCAGCGTTCTACTCAATACAGCCCTGAACAATAACTAACGGACATACAACAAGCAAACTTCCGGCAGTACAAATTAAACACAGGCGTGTGCACGGAATCCTACCACATTTCGCTCCAACACACCATTGGCGCGTAATTACGAATGTCCCAGAATTTTTTTAACAGACCTCGTATTGTTTCACGGTACAGATCTGGGTAACTTGGCGTGACAGGAGGGTACCTCAACATCACGCAGACAGCTCATACAGACAAGTGCAGTCTCTGGACGAGCATTGTTATGTTGAAAATAGAGCTAAGGTACTGTCGCGTGAGAGGTAACGGATTAGACGCGTGATGTCCATGAGGTACTCTTATGCGGTCAGACTCCCTTCAGTCACTATCAGCCATGACCTGAAGTACTACCCGATGGTTGCCTGTACCGTGCCGCCAGGTGTAACACCGCAGTGTTCTCCGAAATGAGCCGCGCGCGATTAGCCGAGCGGTCTTAAGCGCTGCAGTCTTGAACTGTGCGGCTGATCCCGGCGGAGGTTCGAGTCCTCCCTCGGGCATGGGTGTGTGTGTTTGTCCTTAGGATAATTTAGGTTAAGTAGTGTGTAAGCTTAGGGACTGATGACCTTAGCAGATAAGTCCCATAAAATTTGTCACACATTAGAACATTTGATTTTCTCCGAAATGAAATGGGAGCTCTCCCCTAGTGGCCGGCTTATTCACCGCCTATGGTCATCTAGGGTAGTGCAGAACCGCAGTTCACCGCTGACTGCAGTGCGACGCCATTCATCAGAAGTCGATGCTCCCCGTTCACGGCACTATAAAAATGGAGACGCCTTTTTTTGTTGAGGTGTTTACGGCAGCCTACTCGTGGGACGGTAATTCCCTAGTCTGGGCGCTGCTAGTCACTGACCAGTGGTGCGGAATGGCGCACAATGTTTCCGGGAGTGCATTACGTGTTCCCAGAGAGCAGGCGCAGATATAAATTGGTTACAGTGCGCGTGGTGCACAACAGGGAGATCCTCCCATGTGGTGGTCATACGTATTCGTCCGAAGGGTGTGGCTGCCGTACTGTTCGTATGCAGTCCAACTCTGCGTGTCTGTCACATGCGAATGATCCACAAATCTGCATACCACACTATTCGATAAGGCGGCCAGATTGAGACCAACAATAATGTCCGTTTAAGAGACTGGCAAGAGCTGATAACGCAGTTTCGCCCGAGTGCGAAGTACCTCCGCATTCTTGACAGGCAGCAGTCAACATCTGACGCTGTGCACGTCCCTTATACACCCTACAAGTCTAAGTAATAACACTTAACAGGAACAACATAATGAACGTTAGTGCCCATATTCGCCTGCCTAGCTGAGTGGTAACGTGTTTGTATACTATGCAGCGGACCCGCGTTTGATTACTGTGGTTGGAGATTTTCTCCGCCCGTTGACTGGGTATTGTGTTGTCCTCATCATCATCGACACGCAAGTCCCCCAATGTGGCGTCACGTGAAATGAGACCAGCAACTCGGCGGCCGAACTTCGCCAGATCGGGCCTCCCGACCGCCAATGCCACACGATAACTTTGTTTTTTTATTTATTTATTTTGTTAATGGCCTTTCCGTATTTTCTTTTTCTTTAGCGTTTGTCCCGTCTGGCGGTAGGGTCCACTGCGTGGATTCGCTGTCCTCCATGTTATTCGATCGTGTACCATGTCTGGATGAAGATTTACAGCCTTCAGGTCGTTGTGAAGAATGTGGTACATCGTGGCCTAGCTCATTCCTTCGTTTTCTTTCCCATGACTTCCATTTAGTACGTTGTCTTTGCAGTGGTATCTTTCTTTGCGCGCAGTACATGTCCAAGCCATCGCAGACGACTTTCTCGCATTTTATTCCGGATCGGTGTCACCCCAAAACGTTCCCTGATAGTGTCATTCGAGACTTGATCCAGTCGACTGTCCATCTACAGTAGCGTTTACACCTGTGCACCTCGCGGCTAGTCGCTGTGCGACTGTAGCTTGCCCCACACGGAAGACGGAAGTAGAGGCGCCCCGTGTGAACGAAAGTGTGAATGGAATCCACTCGCACGTACGTGTTGAGGATAAGATACACGCCTAGACGCCTGCCTCTGCTTGCGAGTGGGAAACGCACCGTCTTACGGCGGCTAGCCACAACGCGCACAGGTATAGACGTTCCTTAAGCATGTCGGTTTCCAAGACCCCCAATCGTCGTTCTGCCTCTTTGTAGCAGGACAACACTCTGTGCCTTAGAGAGCAACAGGGCGGATGGCAGTCCAATAATCTCAGACTTCAGATGCCCCTTAAGCTGACTATCGCAAGTGATGCCTGTTGTCGTTCACCACTTCATCGAGGCGGCCTGCGTCCTTGCGCTGACCTCGTGTATAAGGCGCAAGGACGCAGGCAGCAATTCTCTTTGACATATAGAATTGCCCTAGTGTCAAAGAGAATTGCTACTGGAATCCTTTCTACATCCGTTGATGACGTGTACGTGCACAATGTTTCATAGAAATCCGACTACATCCTCTGCGATCTTCACATTTTGTAAGACAATGTACGAGGGCAGTTCAATAAGTAATGCAACACTTTTTTTTCTGAAATAGGGGTTGTTTTATTCAGCATTGAAATACACCAGGTTATTCCCCAATCTTCTAGCTACACAATACTATGTTTCAACGTAATCTCCATTCAATGCTACGGCCTTACGCCACCTTGAAATGAGGGCCAGTATGCCAGCACGGTGCCATTCCACTGGTCGATGTCAGAGCCAACGTCGTACTGCATCAATAACTTCTTCATCATCCGCGTAGTGCCTCCCACGGATTGCATCCTTCATTGGGCGAAACATATGGAAATCCGACAGTGCGAGATCGGAGCTGTAGGGTGCATGAGGAAGAAGAGTCCACTGAAGTTTTGTGAGCTCCTCTCGGGTGCGAAGACTTGTGTGAAGTCTTTCGTTGTCATGAAGAAGGAGAAGTTCGTTCAGATTTTTGTGCCTACGAACACGCTGAAGTCGTTTCTTCAATTGCTGAAGAGTAGCACAATACACTTCAGAGTTGATCGTTTGACCATGGGGAAGGACATCGAACAGAATAACCCCTTCAGCGTCCCAGAAGACTGTAACCATGACTCTACCGGCTGAGGGTATGGCTTTAAACTTTTTCTTGGTAGGGGAGTGGGTGTGGCGCCACTCCATTGATTGCCGTTTTGTTTCAGGTTCGAAGTGATGAACCCATGTTTCATCGCCTTTAACAATCTTTGACAAGAAATTGTCACCCTCAGCCACATGACGAGCAAGCAATTCCGCACAGATGGTTCTC